>NC_080754.1:31989190-32614190 GCF_020826845.1 Diceros bicornis minor
TTTTTTTAATTTTTTGTTTATTGCAGTAACATTGGTTTATAACATTGTAAAAATTTCAGGTGTACATCATTGTACTTCTATTTCTGCACGGACTACATCATGTTCACCACCAAAATACTAATTACAACCCATCACCACACACATGTGCCGAATTATCCCTTTCACCCTCCTCCCTCCCCCCTTCCCCTCTGGTAACCACCAATCCACTCTCTGTCCCTATGTGTTTGTTTATTTTTGTTATTACCTACTACTTAATGAAGGAAATCATACGGTATTTGACCTTCTCCCTCTGACTTATTTCACTTTGCATTATACTCTCAATGTCCATCCATGTTGTCACAAATGGCTGGATTTCATCGTTTCTTATGGCTGAGTAGTATTCCATTGTGTATATATACCACATCTTCTTTATCCATTCGTCCCTTGATGGGCACTTAGGTTGCTTCCCAGTCTTGGCTATTGTGAATAACGCTGCAATGAACACAGGGGTGCATGTACCTTTGCAAATTGGTGTTTTCAAGTTCTTTGGATAAATACCCAGCAGTGGAATAGCTGGATCATATGGTAGTTCTATCCTTGATTTTTTGACGAATCTCCATACTGTTTTCCATAGTGGCTGCACCAGTTTGCACTCCCACCAGCAGTGTATGAGAGTTCCCTTTTCTCCACATCCTCTCCAACACATATTGTTTCCTGTCTTGTTAATTATAGCCATTCTGACAGGCGTGAGGTGATATCTCATTGTAGTTTTGATTTGCATTTCCCTGATAGTTAGTGATTTTGAACATCTTTTCATGTGTCTGTTGGCCATCTGTATATCTTCTTTGGAGAAATGTCTGTTCAGGTCTTTTGCCCATTTTTTAATTGGGTTGGTAGTTTTTTTGTTGTTGAGATGCATGAGTTCTTTATATATTTTGGAGATTAAGCCCTTATCAGATGTATGGTTTGCAAATATCTTCTCCCAATTGTTAGGTTGTCTTTTCGTTTTGTTGATGGTTTCCTTTGCTGTGCAGAATCTTTTTAGTTTGATGTAGTCCCATTTGTTTATTTTTTCTATTGTTTCTCTTGCCCGGTCAGACGTGGTGTTTGAAAAGATGTTGCTAAGACCGATGTGGAAGAGCGAACTGCCTATGTTTTCTTCTAGAAGTTTCATAGTTTCAGGTCTTACATTCAAGTCTTTAATCCATTTGGAGTTAATTTTTGTGCATGGTGTAAGGTAAGGGTCTACTTTCATTTTTTTGCATGTGGCTATCCAGTTTTCCCAACACCATTTGTTGAAGAGACTTTCTTTTCCCCATTGTATGTTCTTGGCTCTTTTGTCAAAGATTAGCTGTCCATAGATGTGTGGGTTTATTTCTGGGCTTTCGATTCTATTCCATTGATCTCTGTGTCTGTTTTTGTGACAGTACCATGCTGTTTTGGTTACTATAGCTTTGTAGTATATTTTGAAATCAGGGAGTGTGATACCTCCAGCTTTGTTCTTTTTTCTCAGGATTCCTTTAGCTATTCGGGGTATTTTGTTGTTCCATATAAATTTTAGGATTCTTTGTTCTATTTCTGTGAAAAATGTTGTTGGAACTTTGATAGGGATTGCATTGAATCTATAGATGGCTTTAGGAAGTATGGACATCTTAACTATGTTAATTCTTCCAATCTAAGAGCATGGAATATCTTTCCATTTCTTTGTGTCTTCTTCGATTTCTTTCAGAAATGTTTTATAGTTTTCGGTGTACAGATCTTTCACCTCTTTGGTTAAGTTTATTCCTAGGTATTTTATTCTTTTTGTTGCAATTGTAAATGGGATGGTATTCTTAATTTCTCTTTCTGCTACTTCGTTGTTAGTGTACAGAAATGCAACTGATTTTTGTATGTTGATTTTGTATCCTGCAACTTTACCATATTCGTTTATTACTTCTAAAAGTTTTCTGGTGGATTCTTTAGGGTTTTCTATATATAAAATCATGTCATCTGCAAATAGTGACAGTTTCACTTCTTCCTTTCCAATTTGGATCCCTTTTATTTCTTTCTCTTGCCTGATTGCTCTGGCGAGGACTTCCAGTACTATGTTAAATGGGAGTGGTGACAGTGGGCATCCTTGTCTGGTTCCTGTTCTTAGAGGGATAGCTTTCAGTTTTTCACCATTGAGGATGATATTAGCTGTGGGTTTGTCATATATGGTCTTTATTATGTTGAGGTACTTTCCTTCTATACCCATTTTATTCAGAGTTTTTATCATAAATGGATGCTGTATCTTGTCAAATGCTTTCTCTGCATCTATTGAGATGATCATGTGATTTTTGTTCTTCATTTTATTAATGTGATGTATCACGTTGATTGATTTGCGAATGTTAAACCATCCCTGCATACCTGGAATGAATCCCACTTGATCATGGTGTATAATCTTTTTAACGTATTGTTGTATGCGATTTGCTAGTATTTTGTTGAGGATTTTCGCATCGATGTTCATCCGTGATATTGGCCTGTAATTTTCTCTTTTTGTGTTGTCCTTGTCTGGTTTTGGTATCAGGGTAATGTCAGCTTCGTAGAATGAGTTAGGGAGCTTCCCCCCCTCCTCAATTTTTGGAAGAGTTTGAGAAGGATAGGTATTAAATCTTCTTTGAATGTTTGGTAGAATTCACCAGGGAAGCCGTCTGGTCCTGGACTTTTATTTTTGGGGAGGTTTTTTGATTACTGTTTCGATCTCCTTACTGGTGATTGGTCTATTCAAATTCTCTACTTCTTCTTGATCCAGTTTTGGAAGGTTGTATGATTCTAAGAATTTTTCCATTTCTTCCAGATTGTCGAATTGGTTGGCATATAGCTTTTCATAGTATTCTCTTATAATCTTTTGTATTTCTGAGGTGTCTGTTGTAATTTCTCCTCTTTCATTTCTGATTTTACTTATTTGTGCCTTCTCTCTTTTTTTCTTGGTGAGTCTAGCTAAAGGTTTGTCTATTTTGTTGATCTTTTCAAAGAGCCAGCTCTTGGTTTTATTAATTTTTTCTATTGTTTTTTTGGTCTCTATTTCATTTATTTCTGCTCTGATTTTTATTATTTCCCTTCTTCTACTGATTTTGGGCTTTGTTTGTTCTTCTTTTTCTAGTTCCTCTAGGTGCATCGTTAGATTGTTTATTTGAGATTTTTCTTGTTTGTTGCGATAGGCCTGTATCGCTATAAACTTCCCTCTTAGAACCGCTTTTGCTATATCCCATAAATTCTGGCATGTCGTATTTTCATTTTCATTTGTCTCCAGGTATTTTTTGATTACTTCTTTGATTTCTTCGTTAACCCAGTCGTTGTTCAGTAGCATTTTGTTTAATCTCCATGTATTTGTGGCTTTTCTGATTTTCTTCCTATAGTTGATTTCTAGTTTCATACCGTTGTGGTCAGAAAAGATGCTTGGTATTATTTCAATCTTCTTAAATTCATGGAGACTCGTTTTGTGGCCTAATATGTGATCAATCCTGGAGAATGTTCCATGTGCATTTGAAAAGAACATGTATTCTTCGGTTTTTGGATGGAATGCTCTGTATATATCTACTAGGTCCATCTGTTCTAGTGTGTCGTTTAAGGCCAATGTTTCCTTATTGATCTTCTGTTTGGATGATCTATCCGTTGGTGTAAGTGGAGTGTTAAAGTCCCCTACTATTATTGTGTTACTGTCTATTTCTCTTTTTATGTCTGTTAATAATTGCTTTATATATTTAGGTGCACCTACATTGGGTGCGTAGATATTTACAAGTGTTATATCCTCTTGTTGGATTGTTCCCTTGATCATTATGTAATACCCTTCTTTGTCTCTTTTTACAGTTTTTGTTTTAAAGTCTATTTTGTCTGATATGAGTACTGCTACCCCAGCTTTCTTTTCATTGCCATTTGCGTGGAGTATCTTTTTCCATCCCTTCACTTTCAGTTTGTGAGTGTCTTTAAGTCTGAAGTGTGTCTCTTGTATGCAGCATATATATGGGTCTTGTTTTTTTATCCAGTCAGCCACCCTATGCCTTTTAATTGGAGCATTTAGTCCACTGACGTTTAAAGTAACTATTGATGAGTATGTACGTACTGCCATTTTTTAACTTTTTTTTTTTTCTCAGTGTTTTAGTAGTCCTTCTCTGTTCCTTACTTCTTCTATACAGAATTGATGGTCACTTTAGTTTGACCTCTGTCTGAAAGCTGTACTCTTTAACTCCCCTCCTCCCTCCTTTTATGTTTTTGATATCATATCTAACCTCTTTTTTGTGCATTTGTGTCCATTTCCCTCTTATCATGGAAATAGATAATTTTTCCTATTTTTGGTCTTCTCTTTTCCCCTTAAATCAGTCCCTTCAACATTTCTTGTAGCACTGGTTTCTTGGTGACAAACTCCTTTAATTTTTGCTTGTCTGGGAAAATTTTGATCTCTCCTTCCATTTTGAATGATAACCTTGCTGGGTAGAGTATTCTTGGCTGTAAGTTTTTTCCTTTTAGCACTTTAAATATATCGTGCCATTCTCTTCTAGCCTGTAAGGTTTCTGCTGAGAAGTCAGCTGATAGCCTTATGGGGTTTCCTTTGTATGTAACTTGACATTCTCTTGCAGCTTTTAGGATTCTCTCTTTATCTTTAATTCTGGACATTTTGATTATGATGTGTCTTGGTGTGGGCCTCTTTGGGTTTATCTTGTTTGGGGCTCTCTGTGCTTCCTGTACCTGGATGTCTGTTTCCTTCCTTAGGTTAGGGAAGTTTTCATCTATTATTTCTTGAAATAGATTCTCTGCCCCCTTGTCTCGCTCTTCTCCTTCCGGGACACCTATAACACGGATGTTAGTGCGCTTGATGTTGTCCCAGAGGTCCCTGAGACTGTCCTCACTCTTTTTAATTCTTTTCTCTTTTACCTGTTCACCTTGGGTAATTTCTTCTAGTCTTTCTTCCAGCTCACAGATCCGTTCTTCTGTATCCTCTACTCTGCTTTTGAGTCCCTCTAATGAATTTTTCATTTCCAGTATTGTATTCGTCATTTCTGATTGGTTCTTTTTTATATCTTCCATTTCCTTGTTGACATTCTCACTGAGTTCATCTATTCTTCTCCCCAGATCAGTGAGCATCCTTAACACTCTTAGTTTGAACTCTCTGTCGGGTAGGTTGCTCATTTCTGTTTCACTTAGTTCCTTTTCTGGGGTTTTGTCCTGTTCCCTTACTTGGAATGTATTCTTTTGCCTCCTCGTTTTGCCTCTTTCCCTGTGCTTGTGTCTACGTATTAGGTAGGTCAGCTGTGTCTCCTGCTCTTGGATAGGTGACCTTATGTAAGTGATGCCTTAGGAGGCTTCCAGTGTGCTTCCCTCAGTTCTCAATGTTCCAGGGGTGGCCCCTATGTGGGCTACGTGTGTCCTTCTATTGTGGCCTGTTTGCTCTCCCTGTAGGCACCCAGGGAGGCTGAGTTATGCTTCTGGCCAGCTGTTGTAATGCTCAGCTGCTTGTAGTTGTTGTGGGCCCTTCAGTCTCTTTATCAGGTGTGGGAAGCCCCAGCACAATACCACATTTATGTTGCAGTATTTCTTTTAACTGAGTAGGCCCCCAGCGTGGCAGGTTGTTAGGCTCAGGGCCTTACAATTGCTGTAAGCCTCTAGCCTATTAGGTCTCTTGTCAGCTCTCTGAGGATTGCAGCTGGGTGGGGCTGGCCTCAGGCACAGGAGCACCCAATTGTTTCAGGCTTTGGAAGGTGGAGCAAACCTCCTATGTGGGTCTTTGAGAAGCACAAGTCTTCTGCAGCTGACAAGCCCTGTTGCCCACAGGTCCACACACACAGTCAACACAGTCCTGCCCCGTGTGAGCGCCCCGACCTCCCCAAGTGGACCCAGTCTCTCCACGGCGGGAGCCCCACACACTCCGCCACTGCCCCACACTCTCCACCCGCTCCTTGTGCACACCCTGCCCCGCTCAAGTCAGCTCAGTTGCCAGGCTGCAGAGAATCCAGTCACCAATCTATGCAGGCCCACAAGTTGCCTGAGGGCTTGTTGTTGGGTGGGGCCAGTCTCTAGGGTGGGCTGCCTGCCCTGGCTGAGCTGGATTAAATCGGTGCTCTAGGGCGTGCAGCAGACCCTGGGCTAGCAGGCCTCAGGGAGAACTCCAATGGCGTCTGTGTCAGCACGCTCACACCAGGCCACAACAATGGCCGCCGCCAATGTCCCAGTCCCTGGAGAGGTCTCACCCCTCACCGAGATGCACTCAGGGCCTATTAGGTGAGTCTCTTGTCACCAAAGCACTGTGCACCTTTCTTTCTGGTGATTTTAGGATGCTTTCTGGAACGGGTGAGTTTGTGCGCGGGCCCTTTAAGAGCCAGTTTTAGTTTCTTTGTGAAGCGGCTTTTCTGGGGGTGCTCCCCAATGTTTTAGTAGCAGGCAAAGTCAGATATTCTGCCACTCATCTTGATTGTGCTGGGTCCACAAAATGCCCACAGCGGGGGCGCTCCCCGGCTCAGGGCCCCGTGCCTCCAGGGAGGCTGCGTACCTTTGGGCTGCTCCCGGTGGCCGTGAAGCTGGCAGCTTGTGAAGGCGGCGTTTTTCCTCTCCAGAAGGGAGTCTCTGCCTCTTCCACCTCAGTTAGGATTGTCCGTTGTTGCAGGAGTTCCTCTTATCCAGTTTTCAGTTCTGTCTCAGGGGTAATTTTTCCACGAGTAGTTGTAAATTGGCTGTGTCCACGGGAGGAGGTGAGTTCAGAGTCTGCCTATGCCGCCATCTTGACTCCGCCCCTCCCATTCTCACCTTTTCTAGTCTACTCTGAAATTTTTGATAATTTCTTCTTTCATATGAAAACACCATATTTTCTAATTTTCTATCATGGAAACCATTACTATTTTTATATGAATAATATCTTTACTAACCTCTTTCCCTGAGAGGCCATGTGATGAAATGTAAATGGAGCAAGTGTGTTTTAGAATCTGCACTAGACAAACACACACATTGCTTTGAGCAGAGACGTCTCTCTAACGCACAGGGCACTGGTCAAGGAAGATCACTATAAAGAAGCTTCCACAGCATTTCTTTTCTTTCTGATTTGCTAGAGATAGGGCCCTTTCTATCCTCAGTGAAAGAAATGGGAAAACGGATAAACGAGAATTCGAAAGGCAAGTCAGTTTCCAAAGAGAAAATCATTCCCAGATAAGAAGGCGGACCTTCCCCCAGCGTGGCTGCAGGTGAGACGGAAGTCAGTAACGGTGTTTAATGTTTTAATGAGGATGCGGGCGTAAATAACATCATTACAAAATGGGATTCCGTAAACCAGAGAGGTTGTGCCTGTGAGTTTTTGCATGATTAGGCTTTTGGAGAGTGAGGAAGGAAGGCAATAGAAATGCAGTCAGAATTTGATTTTTATCATCTCAGAATTACAGGAAAGAAATGGTGAGCCAGCAGAGCATAAGAGTTAGTATTCAGTATCCCAAGGGAGTTCTTTATGTTTAGAAAAACCCATACAGATTGTATACAATTAAGAAAGTACTTCACATGAATTATGCATGTTGGAATTGAATCTTCCAAAGTCTAAATGGGAGATTCACTGATCTATAAGGACACGGGTTAAGTTCTGAGTTAGCATCCCAATACTGTTCTCATATATTCTGCAACATCCACTCCTCAGCTCAGGAAAAAATTCACTGTTGTCCATAATTCCTTCGTAACTTTAAAATTTCCTTAAGGGCCTATCTAGCTCATTGTACAGATAAGTTGATGAATTTTCAAAGATGTTAATTGAAAATATTAAATGAGAATCTCAATGAGTTTACTTCTCTTCTCAGAATCCCCCAGATATGTACACCAGTTTGTTCTCTTTGACACAAAAACTTCTTGATTAAAAATTTTATATCAAGCTCTTAGGAAAAAAAATAGCATATTATGCACTAGAGCAACAAAAGATCTGTGTCTAATACACTTAGCCTGTCCTTGCACCTCTGCCCTGAGACATTTCCTCTTCATCTCACTGCCCCTGCATTCACAAGCCCAGGAGGTTCTTGCACAGCCTCAGGCTCCTCAAAGCACCAGGTTCCAAGCGAGGCTGGAGAACTCTTTCAGCCTGTGTCTTATTAGCATCCCTGATTCCTGGTTTCTTCCTGTCACAAGGCCCTTTGTGAACAGGGCCAATACATGAAAGTCCCCAGAGCAATGGTTACATTATAGATCACACTTAGTGGCTGATAAATCATCCCATCATCATCAAAAGCATTTTTGAGCGCGTCTTGCCAGAGGCAGTTTATAATACAGAGTGTTTGCTGCACTGGTCTGTGCTTCAATGGCTGGCCTGGGAAACTTTTCCTGGAGCAGTAGGGTCCTTAAAGGAATTGCAGAGTTAAGAGTTTGTCACAGGTCTGGGTATCACCAAGTTGACCCGTATGATCAATCCTAAATCAAGCCATAATAACGTGGAGTGGCTGATGCTGGACCTGTCAGAATCCAGAACTACCAGGATAGAGGCCAGTTTTGATGCCATTAAAATCAGACAAGTTCTGGACAGACTCAGCCACACACAGTAACCCTAGTTCCAGCTGGCCATTTACAGATGCCTATTCTTGTTTATGATGGGGATAACTGGGAGTGTATGAGTGGCTTCATAGAGTCTCCCATCATTTCTGGGGACAGAAGCAAGCAAACTCACAATGATGAGAAAGGAGCACTGGGTTTGGGGAGAAAAGGCTCAAGTTTGAGTTAGGCTCCCTAATCACTGCATACATCTTGGGTAAAAATGTTAATCACAATTCTGAACTTCAATTGCTTCAACTGTACGATGAAGATAATGGCACATACCTACTTGACAAGTTATTGGAAAGCTCAAGTTTGGTAATGATTATGAAAATGCTTTGTAAAATGCAAAAAATATATACACACATATACATATATTTGGAATTACTTGTGTTATATCGTCATCATTATTCTTGTTGGTACTGATGAGCATACTGAAAGATCTCAAACATCGCTTAGTACCATGCTTTTTAAAATTTTAATGTGTGTAAGAACCACCTGGTGATCTTGTTAAAATGTGGATTCTAATTCACTAGGTCTGGGATGGGACCGAAGAGTCTGTAGTTCTAATAAGGCCCCAGATGATGACAATACTGCTAGTCTGGGCGCCATACGTTATGTAGCAAGGACTCAGGACATGTTAGGACCCTTAAAAGTGATGAGTGTCTAAAATGCTTCCATATATGACTCTGGGAGTAAGAATCTGAACATCTTAGGTTAATTATTCTATTTTAAACATAAAAGTAGTTTTTACTTTGCACTGATTGCATGCACCGAGGGCACGGGGAGTCTGTCACAGAACCTCGGTTGTGGACTGTGGGGTCCATTATCATAAACCATAACTGCAATTAAGGAACATTGATAAATGTATTCTATACATTTTTTTCCATTGGAGATTTTGCTTTGCCTAAAATACTCAGATACCCTTTAGAAAAAATACATTTGGCACCTACTTCTTGGCAGTCCTGGGAAATTATTTCCAGTAGAGAAGAGCAAGGCCTGGATGGCCTGAGAGGGGCCTTTCCCTTGCACATGTTCGCCAGGCCCAGCAGCCTCTCAGCTGCTGTGCACACTGTGAAATTCATCTTTGTCACAAATAGCAAATCACATGCTATGGAATATCACAATCTCATTATGGGATGTCATCTCACAGCACAAATACATTATTTTCACCAGATTTACAGACAGTACGGCCCACGTCACTGCCAGCAGGTGATGGATGGGCTCTATCTGGACGTATTTGGGTGCATGATTTACACATGGCAGGACCCTGATAGACATGGACCACAGCCAGACCCAGAAGGGCTGTGAAGAAGGTTTCTCCTTCACGGTCTCCTACACACAATACCCACTGGCTGGAAAATATTGTGGCACCCACTTTAATGAAAAGAAACAGAGAAGATCACAACAGTCTCACTGTAACACTTTCTGTAGCTTTTCATGTATTAGAATTTAGACTTCATTATAAGGGAACTTGGGTGGAATTCACACATGACCCGACTGAATGGGCTAGCAAAGAAATTTACTCTGGTATTAAATTCCATTCTACAGAAAAACTGTTATTTAACAAAGCATTGTCTTACATGAGAAGAAGTACTGTGCTGTAGCATTTTGGAAGTTCTATGGAGGGCAAATAATCTTACCAAGAGACTAAGACGTAAGAGAATTACAGATATTCTTTTACTTGTGGCCACTTTATCTCCTTGGAAAGAGAGAACAAAATCTTGAAGAGAAATGGAACAGTATAAATCTCACAATGGAGAATTTCTGTTTTAAAGGGATCTAAAAGCCCTCATATCTTCTGTTCAACGCTTTAATCTCTTCCCCACGTTGTAGCTGCCTAATCTCTTCTTGAATACTTGGGGCATTGGGGAGATCTTTATCTCCAAAAATATTTTTTATTTCTGAAAAACTTGGACTGTCAGAAAGTTCTTACACAAAACGAGTCTCTATCTCCAATTCCCACCCACTGGCCCTGTTCTAAGTCTTAATGGCTCACAGAATAAGTCTATCTCATCATCTTCCCAGCCCTCCACCTCCCTAGAGTCTACCTTCCACCAACAATGGTTCTAATATCTAATATCTTTAATGCTATAGTGATCCCCACGGGAAATTTAATTTTATGAAGGAACAGCCTCAAACTCACATCAAATTTTTAATTTTTTCAAATTCAATTGCATGTGCTTATCAGAGAAAGAGAGAGAGAGAAAACCAGGACAGCAAGCAACAGAAAGAGCAACAACATCCTAAATAAAGCTGGTGATTCTGCCCATTTACCCGAGTGGGTGTGCTCCCCAGGGTAAGACGAGAATTGATTTCCTCTGCTGGCTCAGTGCCAGGTGTTTCCCACAGTATAGGCAGCTTACCACACTGAGCGTGCTTTAAGGATGTAAGATGATTTTCTTTTTTTTCAGTATAACACAGCACCCAAACACAAGCCAACTACCTCATTTGGAAAAACTACTAATATTTGATAAACGAATATTAATTTTAAAATAAGTGTATTAGTTTTGCAGCTATAACAAATTTTAAAATAAATATATAGTATTGCTGCTATAACAAATTACCACAAACTTAAGTGACTTAAAACCTCACCAATTTATTATCTTATAGTTCTGGAGGGTTGGAAGTCTGAATACGGGTCTTACAGACTAAAAGCAATGTGTCAGCAGGACTGCATTCATTCTGGAGGCTCCAGGGGAGAATCATCCCTTGTTTTTTCCAGCTTCTAGAGGCTGTCTGCATTTCTTGGCTCATGGCCTCCTTTCAACAATGGCATCACTTCAACGTCTGCTTCCATCATCACATCTTCTCTGACTGTCTCTCCTGCCTCCCTCTTATAAGGACTCTTGTGATTACTTTAGGCCCACCTGATAATCCAGGCTAATCTCCTTATCTCAAATTCTTAACTTAATCACATCTGCTAAATCCCTTTTGCCCTGTAACATATTCGAAGGTTTTGAGGATTAGGATGTGGACTTCTTTTGTAGGGAGGGGCACTATTTAGCCTATGACACTAAGTTAAAGCAGAGGCAATCTGCATTTTCTAGGATCAGTGTTTGTTTCCTGACCTATGGAGATGGTAGAGTGAAGGAAGCTCAGGTGCCCCAGACTCGGATCTTCACACCTCTCCCCCTACTGCCTGACTGTGTGATTGACGGTAACTCACATTCAGAGCTGGGAGTAGGGAGATATGAAGCCCCTAGGGAGCACACGGTAAGGTGACATTCACACTCAGGTGCCAACCTGCTCGCACAACCCTGGGAGTGAGGGCCTCCTTACATTTCAAGTTCTAGGTGCCTTGCTTGCCTCATCCTAGGCCCCACATCACTTTATCTTTCCACACCTTGGTTTTTTCATCTGGAGAATTGGAGTATGACGTTGATAATCATTACTCTGTTGTATCTTTTTTGTTTTGCTTTGTTTCCTAAGAAATAAACGAGCTAGTGGACAAGAAAGCACTTTGTCAACAGTAAAATGCTGTGCATAAATTTATGACGGCTAAGATTCTTTTAACACTTGAGAGTAGAATAAATGATACTTCCTATTATTCACCCAATATAAAAGTTAATACATATAAACAAAAAGTATTAATGTATATGTTTCCAAAGATAAATCAGGAATATCCGAAAGGAACAGTATTCCTTTATGGCAATGGTTCTTCAACCTTGGCTGCACAATGGAATCACCCAGGGGGCTTTACAACGTGCTGATGCCTGGGTCTCATCCCCAGAGAATCTCATTTAATTGGTGTGGGGTGCAGCCCAGGCACTGGGATTTTTAATACTCCCCAGCTGACTCTAATGTGCAGCCAAGGTTGAGAACCACTGGTTAATGACTAGTTTAGAAGACTTAGAAATGTGTTTTGAATTGATTTAAATTTTATGGAGGGTAGAGAATACACTTTTCCTGTTTGTAGAATGTATTCCTTAGAATCAACATGACAGGCAAAATTCACAAAATCATATCCTTATTCATACACAAAACCTTTTTGTTAACATATAGGAGGCATCTAAAGATCAAAATGCAAGGCAATGCTTATTTTTGGCAAAAAAACAATGTATTGTGGATAAGTAAAAAACGAACACCCTAACACAGTGTGTCCTTTATCATTTAAATCCTATCTAATACAGTAGTTCTTGATCTTGGCCAAGGCAGTGGTTCTAGATCCCAGTGGTACATTAAAACCAACTGAGGAGCTTTTAAAACTCTAATGCCCTGCCTGCACTTCAGATCAGTTAAGTTAGAATCTCTGGGGGTGAGACCCAGGCAACAGATTTGGTTTTTTTTAGTTTGCTTAGATGACTTCCATGTGGCAACAAAGTCAGAACCTCTAACCTAATTCACTTAAATTCAAAATCAATATGACCAGCATTTGTTAATAACAGGCCATGGATTGTCAGGAACTGCAGAGAAGTTGCTCGCTATCCTCAAGAGGCACCCAGTCTAGGGAAGGAGAAAATCACGGCAACATATAGTTAATAAAGGTCAGAACAAGATGCAGTGAGAGCATAGAAGAAGGCAAGCATGCCATTTCTCCTTTGACAGGGCATGGGGAAGAGAAACAAAATAGACCACTAGAAGGTTCAGCAAGGAATTTTGCAAAGTTGAGATCTGAACTGGGGCTGTGGTGAGAAGGACACTTAGGAGATGATGCAGTGTGTGCAGAGCATAACAAGTCTAAATGAAAGTAATTGACCATATCATACAAGATTACTAATTTTCTCAAAGTCAGTATAGGATTATCTTAACAATGTCTTATTGAATAGAGAGCATTTTAGCATTCAGCAAATTATTCAAACACAGTTCTTGAAATACTACTCATCAATGAAAGAACCCACCTACTGATAAACAGACAAGAAGAATGGATCTCCAGGGAATTATGCTGAGTGAACATGGCCAATCTCAAAACACTATATGCTATATGATATCATGTCTATAACATTCTTGAAATGACAGAATTATAGAGATAGAGAATAGATTAGAGGTCTCCACGGGTTAAGGATGGGGGCCAGGATGGAGAGAAAGGAAATGTGTGAATACAAAGGGGTAGAAAGAGGGAGATTACTGGGGCGATGAATTAGTTCTGAATCTTGATTACAGAGGTTATATCAATCTCCACTTGTGATAAAGTGGCGTAGAACTGTGCACTTACATTGTACCAATGTAATTTTCCAAGTTTGGCTGTTGTACTATAATTAAGTAAGATGTAACCAACAGAACTGCACACTTACATTGTACCGATGTCAATTTCTTGGTGTGGCTATTGTACTATAGTTAACTAAGATGTAACCAACAGATCTATACACTCACAGCATACCAATGTCAATTTCCTGGTGCGGCTATTGTACTATTCAGTAAGATGTAAGCAATGCGTGTAGAATACACCGGACCTCTCTGTACTATCTTTGCAACTTCCAGTGAATCTATAATTATTTCAAAGTAAAAATGTTTTTATTTTAATGAACTAATAAAATAAAATAGATTGTTATAAAAGAAACCCCACAATTCTAATATTCCTCTGATTCGAAAGGCAGTTTAGGACCTTGAAAAGAGAAACAAAAAATGTCTTGGTGTTCCTTTTATTCCTTTATTCTCTTCTTATCTCTCTTTTTCTCCTGTCTTCCTTTTTTTCTTCCTTTCTTTCTCTTACTTTTTCTTCTTTTTCCCTTCCATTCTAATCTCTTTTCCAAAATTACAGCTTGAAGGATACATTTTAAGATTATTCCAAACAACATAAAGAAGAAAAATAATAATAAAGGGCCTAAATGATAGACAAAAGTTAGTGGTGTTCCAATAAGTCTCAATAGTTACTAGGCTACAAGCCCATTCTGAAAACTTGGTTGATAATTTACACAGCAGGACACTCATATGC
Source organism: Diceros bicornis minor (assembly GCF_020826845.1). Taxonomy (NCBI): domain Eukaryota; kingdom Metazoa; phylum Chordata; class Mammalia; order Perissodactyla; family Rhinocerotidae; genus Diceros; species Diceros bicornis. Next base: position 32,003,550 of record NC_080754.1, read on the forward strand.
CGTTTTATGAATGTGCTAACTTTGGACTAAAATAAGAACTAAATAACGGCTCAATTACAACCACTTCAGCTCTTTTAATCTAATGGTGATGTATTAACAACAAAGAACAAAGTTTTAGGATGAGAATAAAAAATGCAGCTTAAATTTTAACATTTACATATTTATAAAGTTGATTACAGACTGATGTTTTAAACTATGTTTTGCCTAAAACGTGTTCATATAACAAAAATAAAATGGTCCTTTATGGAGTGAATTTCTCTACTAACCTCACGAAACATCTAATAAAGATGGGCATCTCTGTTGTAGCTAAGTGCTCTTAAGGAATTATCTGCAAGGCAAATCACATTTTTCTTTTGATTTCCATGTTAACTACAAAAATAAGTTTGTTGTGTTGGTTCTTGTCAGTGAGAAGTGGGGAGATTAGACTCCCCCTGAGGATTGGCAGCAGGCTCAAACCTCAGTCTGGGGGCCAAGGCCCAATGTAAGGATTCCCTGCTATTCCCACTCGATGACTGATGTTCTTGAAAGTAGACAGATGCTGAAACTCAGAGACCTCAGCCCTTTTTCTATGAGATACCACTGCTGTAAATAAATCATTCCTTGATCTTTAAATGTCATAATTTATGTTTCCAAGTAAATAAGTAATATGCATCTAACATTATTCAAAGGAATAAGTGGGTTTTGTCAAACAAGAGAAAGAAAAAGAGATTTTTCTTCTACAAAGGAAATTGCGTACATCAGAACACCTAAAAATATCTTTTAATTGAAGAGACTATGAACATCCCTTAAGGAAAAAGAAATAGCTAATTATACTAAGAAATTTAATGAGATTATCACATACCTTAATGGTTCTAGAGTCACTGTGGACTTTTTTTTTAATCGTTAGGGAAATCTGCACCTCTGCTGACTTAGAGAAAATGGATAATGGCTCACTAGGTTATTGGAAAACCACTTTATTAAGTTCTTCCAACTCCAAGTGATCAAATCAAGTCAAATTATGACAAATCTAGAAAAACAAGTTGTGAATTTAAAGAGATACCATGCCTTCTTGAGAGTGCAATATAAAGCAGGTGTGCCAAGAGCTACTTGGAAAAAATGAAACCCTGGACCAAATTTCAAATCCTGGGATGCATGGAGCAGCCCTTCATGCATGACTCTTTTGCTGGTAGCATTATAATGTGATGTGATGGGGAGCCAAGCTAGAGAGCTCAGAGGACCCAGAGAATCAGCTCTGTCATTGGACACCCTCTGCAACCAGGGACTTTCCTTCCAGCCTTTCTCTTATCTCCTGTCCAGCTCCCCTCACTCAATTACCCTCAGTTCTCTCTGGTCCTGATCTCACCCAGTGCTCTCGATTCTCAGTGCCTTTCCCATAGCAGTTATTACCTCTGCTGGAAAGGCTTTCTCACTCAGTCAGCACTCTTTGTTGAGCATCAGCTATCTGCCTGAGACAGAGAAAAACATAGACAGGGTCCCTGCCTTGATAGAGTTTAACTGTAAGTAAAAGAAACAGATAGTAAACAAGTAAACAAACCATTAAACAAGATAATTTTGAATTCTGATAAGATCTCTGAAGGAAATCAATAGGGCAATGTGAGAAAGAGTAGCTGGGGCAGAGAGGTAGGACTACTGTACACAGGGCGGCAGGGAGGGCATCTCTGAGGAGGGAATTGAAGAATACAAAGGAGCCTGCCATGCAAAGAACAGGAAAGGAGCTTTCCCTGGCACAGGGAGAGAAAATGTGAAGCTTCGGCGGTGAGAACGGAATTATTAAACTCAAGCATTTGAATTGAAACAAGAATGGCCAGAATCTAATAGTGATCCCAAGTGAGGTCGGAGAGGTCCGATTACATAGGGTCACGTAGGATCTACAAGGCCATGAGAAAAAGGTTTATTTTTAGTGAGATGAGAAGTCATTGAAGAATTTAAAGCATAGGAATAATATGATCAAATTTATATTTTAAAAATATTACTCTGGCTGCAATATAGAGAAAACATTTTAATTGGGAGGAAAAAATAGAAGCAGGAGGATCTGTTAGGAAGTTATTGCCATAGACCAGGTAAGAGAGAATGCTGGCTTGGACTAAGATGGTGACAGTGGAGATTAAAGAAATGAATGGATTCTGATATATTTTGAAGGTAGAACCAACAATTCTTGTAGAAGGATTGGTCTTGAAGGATAAGAGAGAGAGAGAAATACAGGATGACTTGTGGTTTAGAGACTTGAAAATTGAGATGATGGTAGCACCATTCACTGAAGCGGGAATATTGGAGAAGAAAAAGATTTGGGGAGGGAAATGGGAGTTATATTTTGGACGTTGAAATACTTGTGGAACATCCAAGTGGAGATGTCAAGGAACAGACTTGATGAAAATGAAGCGTAAGGCAACGAGTGAGTTCCAATCACCACTGCTGAAACTGAAATCCCACCCATTTGGTTTTCTATCGACATTTAAATATTTATACCCTTGGAGTAAAAATTCCACTTCTAGGTGTCTCTCTCCCAGGAAATACTGACATATGTATACAAAGAGGCATGTACTAAGAGATTTATTGTCGCATTGTTTGTGATAACAAAAATTGAGATCAACCTAAGTATTCACAAAAAACAATGTTTCATAAACTACAGTACAACCATAACGTGAAATCTCTGACAGTAGTTGATGGAGAGTTCTAGTGCTGTGAAATGAGAAGATCACACAGCTGTATTTTCAAGTAAAAAATGTCGAGTTATAGAATTATGTATAATATAATCTCATTTACGGGAAATAGTGGTATTTTACAAAGATAAATACATATGTAAGTAAATCCATAAAAATGTGACTCCATAAAATTACATCTGGGGAGGAGAAGAGGGAGTGGTGTAGAGTAGGACTTGGGCTTTTCTACTCAAATGTTGTTTGAATTTTTACAATAAAAACATATGATACTTAATTTTAACATTTTAAGTAACAATTAAACCAGTAAATCCTACCCATTGACTTTAAAAATAACGGAATCCTACTTTTTTTTACAGAAGAGAGAAGCAAAGATCAGAGAAGTTGAAGCACCTTATCAAAATTACACAGCTGGTTGAGTCTGAACCCAGGTTTCCTGATAGGCCAGGCTACTTGACTTTTAGAGATGTTGACTTGTGTCTTAGTCAGTTTGAGCTGCTGTAACAGAATACCATAGACTGGGTGGCTTATAAACAACAGACATTTATTTCTCACGGTTCTGGAGACTGGGAAGTCCAAGATCAGGGTGCCAGTGCAGTCAGTTTCTAGTGAGAGCCATCTTCCTGGGTGCAGACTGCCAATTGTTTTTTTCTTCACACGGTGGAAAGAGGGCTTGAGAGCTCTCTGGTGTCTCTGTTTTAAGGGCAGTGATCCCATTCATGAGAGTTCTACCCTCATGACCTAATGATCCCCCAAACACCCCATCTCCTAATACTATTACATTGTGGCTTAGGATTTCAACATATAAGTTTGGGGGGCACACAAACATTCATCCATAACAACATGTTAGTATCTTTTGTTAGCATGTGTGCAGGTTTAGTTTCATTTATTAAGTCTATATCTGGGAGTAATGTGCAGATTTTGAGGATAAGATGTATGCAGCTATTCTATATATAAAAAATGGATGTATATTTCTCTCTAGCTGTGGGAGTAAGAAAGGACAGATCCAAGGAATTGAAAGTAAGCCAGAGACTTGTTGCATAAATAGGAACTCCATGAAGAACAGGAAGGACTTATTGGACTGGGATGACACTCACACACACCAGGTAGAAAGAGGATTTAAACAGTATGGGGCAAAATGATGGACTAGCCACATATCCTAAGGAAATAACTGGCTTCAAAGACCCACTTTTCTCCCCATCATGTCCTGAGAGATGATGCTTCAGCATGATGTTACTCGTTAAATGATGATTTTAAGGTATAATGAAATAAATAGTAAACTGAGGCAGAACTTTCTGTGGCCAAGATTGGTTGGACAGGGGAATGGAAAAGGGTGTCCTAGGAGAGAGGACAGGACAGGAAGCAGAGAAGAGAACAAAGAAGCGCATCTCTGTGGTTTTGACTTTTTTCCTCATTGCATTTCATCCAGTCTGCAGAGCTGGTTCCTTCAAGTGAGAATAACGTAAGTATTATCCCTGCTATGCAGACTTCAACTTGTTTCTCATGGGTACTATCGTGGGGACTAGGGAGTGGGAAATGCTTCTTCCTTACTATCCCTTCTGTATGGAGGGACCTTCACTGCCATAGCATCCCTGTCCTCTCTCTGCTTCTGTCTTACTCCACCCTGTGGAGGAGAGGGGAGGCGTCTGATTGGTTAGGACTAAGAAATCTACATAAGCTTGGCCCTTCATCTCCCCTTTTCCACTTTGAGATCTGAACTTTCCTCAGAGAGCATGCATTTTGCACTACTTCTCCATGCCCTGAGTTTTACAAAGCCATATGTTCTTAATAGGGCACGGTCTGTGTAGTGAGTCATTCCACTTCTGGAATTCAGTTTTAGTAAACTGTATTTAGTAAACCAGCCCGTAAATGGAAACTACATTATCTGACATCAGCTTCATTGATAATAAAAATAGTATGTTGGCCTCCAATCTGCTCTATTCTTATACACTTATACTCTTATATAGTCCTATACTCCCCTTCGTTCAGAACCCAAATGGACAAGAGGGGGCTATTTATTGGGCTTGCTCAAACCTGAACAACTATACATGGAATGGTAGGGAATAGTCCCCTGGTCAAACTGGATCTAGTGCTGGTGACTTGGGACCTTGTAGGGGCATACTGCCTGACACTAGTCTACCAGGAAGTCTTCAAGTCAGAAGACAATCAGCACATTTTTTAGGGTTTATTGAACAAATGTCACTATAGGAATAAATATTCTATTCTTATTAGAGATTTGTGTGCACTTAATGTAATTAAAATATTTTTATTGCAGTGAAAATAAATCACTGCCTGGATGGCTTTAAGTCTAAGAAAAATAGCTCTTCCATCGAGTCTGCCTTGCTGTCACCTGCAAGATGTGCTTCCTCCTGCCCCAATTCGTAAGATGCTTCCTTTGTATCACTCAAGCCACTCACCACCAACAGCCTTCTACAGCAGCAGCTGTGAATATGTCTGCTCTCCAATTTCTAGTGTTGTTAGCTCCTGCAGCCCAGGGACCTTATCTTATTCATGACCGTGTGCCTTGCAGCATCTATTACAGAGACTTGCAATTTGTAGATAGCAAGGAAATGCAACTTTAAAATGTTTAAAAGCAAGCAGATTGTAAACCAAAAGGCTTAGAGTTGATGGCAAATCATATCATGTACTTTTCTTCTCCATACCATTTAATTACATATTTAAAAATCAATGGACATTAGAACAGGCTTGAAAGGAGAAATTCCCAAAAAACAGCCTTGGGCAGCTCAGAAAGGTAGACAGAAGGAGGGGCAGTACCTCTTGTCCTATGTTATTGTATGTTTTTCATTATTTCTTAAACTTAACCCATATTTCTCAGGCTCTTGCATTCCACCAGCATGAGGCAGGAAACCACCCCCCTACAAAATGCTTCTTCACCCCCCATCACCATTCCCAAATGGATATCCCAGGTGAACTTATAAACATTCTTGTCAATGTAGTCTGCTGCCCACAAAGCTCCTTGAGGGTCATGTGGTACCTCTCTCTGCCACAGCTGCCTCGGTCCTTGACCAAGACCCCTCAGCCCTTTCTCTCGGGGATCCCAATGCTGCATTCTCAAGCTGCCAGATGGCTAAGGGGACAATGGGTCCTCCAACACTCTGAGCAAACTGCCTCATTTCCCCACACCACATCACTTGGGTTTAAAGAAGAGATGCTTATGTTCATTGTCTTCCGGAGAACTTCAGGAAAACAATTCCCTCAGCATCTGCCTAGAGCCCCATCTTTTCTCCTTGTCTCTTCTTCTGCTAGATGCATGTGAAAACTTCTTCCTCATTCTCTTTCAGAAGAAAGAAAAATCCCTCATGAAAATCCATGTTTGGAGAACTTGCTGTCACCTCAGCTGTGCCTCAAAGTACCTAAACAAGACCCCTTCCTACGTCAGCGATTCATTGCTTCAGGTCCTGCCTTATCCCACACTGGTTGGCTAAAGGAGAAGTGCAGAGTCTCAAAAACCCAACTTGCCACTTGCAGTCTCATCTCAGCATTCACGTGGGCAAGTCATTGCCCAGCTCCATAGTTCAGACTCAGCCACAGTGGAGTGAGACTTGATGAAGGAGCATGAGAGTACTGAAAAGAGCCCTGAGTGAATGTGAACTCATGCTCCCTCACTCTAGTCCCAGTTCTGCTGCTATATTCAGGTGACCTTGGAAAACTAACTCCTTCCACTTGTTCCTCAGTTTTTCCATCTGTACATAAGGTGGTTGGACCTCATGACCACGTTAATATACTAAGAATAAATGACAGCTTATCTAATAGAAACACTAGATATTAATTTTTTTGATCCTAGTTCACTCTCATTTGATCATTCAGACAGGACCCATATAATCCCATGCTCATTCATGCATTCAAAACTTGAGCCCATTTAAAGTTATACAGACCCAAGAATACTAATGTCAGAAGTCCTGTTCACATCGTTTTAAGATAAGAAACTGGCTTGCTGCAGTCTCACCTACTACACTAAGACAAAGCCAGGGGCTGAGAATGAACTAAGTATGGGCAACATTTATTGTTCCTGGTGGAACATCCAAACCCATAGTAGAAATTCAATAGCCAAGGAACTATTTCTGTTTTAAGCCATGATCTTTTCCTTGGCTAAGGAAATACACTGAGGTACTGGGTTTTATCCTACACATGGGGAAAATTGTGTTGCGAAAGGAATTATAGAATTGGGGTTTGCATTGCAAAGTAGCAAAAATCAATCCTTGACTTGAGCTACAGGAGGCCTATCCAATGCACAGTTCACTTATGTGATAAATTGCAACCCTTCTTCTCTCAGTGAAAATCTCAGCTCAAATTCATTGCATTAATTGTATTGATTTACAGTGTGTGCAAGATAAAAGTCATGTGATTGCATGGCTAACCCTGGTAATACTCCCTGGTCCTTGACAGGTTTTCTGATAGGTCTGAGAGTAATTTTTTTCCCCACGCCATATCTTAAACAGCCAACCTCAGCATTTTCATAGGAGCTCAGGAATGCAAGAGATCTCACTTGTTGCCCATGTTAACTCTTTTTCCCCAGCACAATGACTTACACTTTCTTAAAACTTCTTCTCTAAGTATCATCCAACTTAGGGGAACACATCTAAGTGACAGGGACCTCATGACCTCTTGAGGCAACCTTTTTCATTTTTTGGATAGCTCCAATGGTGAGAAAGTTCTTAAGAATCATGAAGCCAAAATCTGTCTTTCTACCCAGGTTCCAAAATGTTACCTTAACTTATAAACTCTTAGCCCCCCTCCTCACACACAGTAAATACTTGATAAATGGTAAGCATGACATGGGTATGATACTGAAGTAGTTCACCGCAGTATATTAAGATCATGGATGTTGAAGACAGGCAGGCCTGAGGTGAAGCGTAACCTTGGGCAAATTACACTCTAAGCCTCGATTTCCTCATCCGTGAAATGTGGAGAATAATAGCTCCTACCTTACAGTGTTGAGAAGATTAAAGGAGATCATACAAGCCATGCACTTAGTACAGTAGCTGACAGTCAGCCCTCAAAATATTTAGTTACTATTAATATTACCATCAATAATTATTTCTGGCAATGCTCTCTTCAATTGAAAAACTGTCAGGCATATACACTGAAAGAATATAGACAAAATCTCTGTTGAGAGTTAACAATAGAACACCTCCAACTGATGGCAGGAATTCTGTCTTAGTCCAGCTCCTAATTTCTTGTGCATAACGCAGTACTTAGTACTTTCCCACATCCTTTGAGATACTGGACCTGTTTTACTACTGCTTATGTAGATGGATATCACAGTCTACCATTTCTACCAGTCAACGGTTATAGAGTTGAAGGGGCCCTGGAGATTAAGTTCATCCTCTGTATTTTACATACATTGAAACTAAGACCTAGAGAGAGGGAGCAATGTGCCCAAGGTCACCCAGGTTTTTAGTAGAAGAACTAAAACCAAAAAATAACTTCTGACTCCCAAGTTACAATTCCTTTTACTCTACCATACTGTTAGTAGATACCAAGAAATTCATAAATGTGCAACATCTTTGACATTTCTGTGCTCTGTTCTGTTAAGGTTACCAGATGTGCAGTCTCCCTCTATTTTTGCTAGAAGCATTTAGAGAGATATTGGCTATCATTTCTCTCCTCTCCCACCCTAGTTACTTCTGCAGATTTTCTACAGGTTACTCTCTAAAATCATATCACTTATATGAATCAGGCCTCTTTGAATGCAAGTGACGTAAAACCAATTCAAACTAGTTAAGGCAAAGGGAAATTATGGAAAGATTGGTAAGTGTCTTCCAGAACTGAAGGAAGTATTGACTTTGGAAAGCAGAGAAACTTCTGGGGTTCATGGAACTTCTGCCCAGAGCACTGCCATTAATGCAATGTGATTCCAATGATACCCAGTCTCTGTCTCTTTTGTTCTTAGTTTTAAATGAGAGAGAAAGAGAAAGCCAGGGAGACAGACAGAGAGGGAATAGATGGGCCAGCTTAGGTCCGGCTTCTACCATTGGACCAATTTGCTATTATGAGAGTTGGAAGGTTACCCACATTGTATAGCTCCACTAGAGACCTCCCTCCCCTGGGCATAAGGGGCTCTATATAGAGAAACAGTGTGAGCAGAGCAGCTGCCCCTAGAGGCATGTGCTATATTTCACCATGTGTCTTCCCAAGCAGATTGTGAATTTCCAGAAGTCAGGGACTCTGTCAATTTCACCTTTATACGGTATCTTCAAACACCTTCCTTGCCTTGTGTGTAGTAAGCATCCAGTGAACATTTGTAGATTTGAATGTATTAGATCTGCAGTTTCTGTTGATCCAGGCATACCAAACGAAGCTGAGAATGCTCTGGTATCCAACTAACAGAAAAGAGGCCTCGGCAACGTTTTTGGTCACTTGGAAAAAACACATCATACACAAATACACAGGTAATACATCCTGGCTCATAGATAAGTAATACATCCTGGCTCCAAGTGCTGGCTCCAAGCTATCCTGACCGTGCTTCCTTCTCCAGCTTCCTGTAAGGATAGCGCCCCTCTCGCTCAGGCAGCCTTCCTCCTGAGCAACGTCTCTTCCTGACAGCCTGGCACTTCTCCACAGCTCTGTCTTCTGTGGTTGAAATGGAGCCTTGCTGTGCTCGGGTCATTAGGATTCTCATCTTTCCTCTTCATATGACAGACATCAAGAGGCCACGTTCTCTTCTCCTGAGAAAAAGCCCCAATTAAATAAGCTCATTAGAGCCCTGTGACTCTCCTGCTTTCTTCAAATGCTTAACAAAAATGAATCACTTTCTGCTGACCTGAAGCCTGACCAGTGAATGCTCGGCCCAGGCCAAGCTGTGGGCTGACTGCCAGAACCTTGTGGAATGTACTAGGCAGTTTTCACTGTCAACTACCAGACTTTCGCTGCTGCCCCTCCAGCTGGTTATCAGATGGTGGTGGGATCTGCATACAGAATCCTGAACAAAATATCACAGTTTACCCAGAATCAGAAGAGTGATAAATTAAGGTGAAATTGAGTTCAAATCTGCCCTAATTGGCCACATCCACCATCCCTGGCTTTTTAAGTATAGGCTATGATGCAGCGTGGTAGGTGGGAAGGCGTAAGACAGAAGATCAGAATGCCTGAGTTTGCCACAGGCCCTGCCACTAGCTAGTTGTATAATCTTTCAGCCTCGAGTGCCTTATATGAAAAGAAGATACTGCTAACACCTTGCAGTCTACAGATTTTATTTCAAGGTATGGACTCAACAAACTTCACTACCACCGACACAACCACCACTATTAGCTAACATTTATAAAATATTTACTCTATGTCAGACACTGTTATGTGATTAACTATTATGCAGAAATTCATTTAATTCTTATAACAACTCTTTGAAGGAATTTAGTAACATTATTCTTCCTATTTTACAGATGAAGAAACTGAGATTTAAAGAGTGAAATAACTTGGCCAAGGTTACATCAGCCAGTAAGTGACAGAGCTCAGAATCCATGTTTGTCACATGTGTGGTAGCCCAGCAATATCTCAGTTATCAAAACCAATATGGTGATGCTAAGCTTCCTTCTTGGCCTCCCTTCGCCCCAAAAACTTGGTTTCTGGTCCTAAGTACATGATTTTATCTCCTTCAAATTGGTTCACAGTTTCTGTACTAACTGACCATTTCTGAAGACTTTATCCCATTTAAAAAATCAGCCTGTCTCTGCCTTGTGAAAACCACCACGGTATAGCTAGTCTGTATTTGCTTTAATCTCCATAAATTCATCATCTACAATTCTCGTCTGGCAATGAATGTGTTGCCTCATTAAGTCATTACTTTTGTTATTGTCGATTATATCTTGATCATCTTTTGCTATTTATGTCTTGTCTTGCCAACCAGATTGAATACCTTGAGGCTGAAGATCATACATCTTTGAACTACTCTTAGTCCCTGGTACTATGCCTTGTGCCAATCAGTAAATGTTAACTGGGTTTGGTGTAGCTTCTTCTCCAACTTCAGCCTAAACTATATTCCTCATTAGTCAGTGTCTGTATAGCTATAGGTGTCCTCTTTGGAAACTATGGTATTGGAATTTCAGCCAGAAACCTGGTGACTTTCATTGTGCAGGCAGGCCTGGGAAAGGGCACCCTGACCTGTGCCCATGCTCCTATGCCAGAGGTGTGTTACTTGTGCCAGAGCCTGACCATGTCTGCACACCTCCGTGTGTCTGATGGGATTGGGACAAGCTTTTCTGGTGATGCCAGCCAAGAAAAAACAGCTGGCAAATGTGGAAAAGATGGTACCAGGCACCTGGCCCACTTAGATCGGTTTTCTGTGCCAGCTTCACATTTTGCATCAAGGCCTACATTGACAGTAGGGACTGACTATCTTCTCTCCTCTCCAAAAGCTGGTCTGTGGGTGCCAGGTTCATAGTGGTCATCTGTTGGGCTGTCTGTCCACAGCACCTGCAGCTCAAACAACCAGGTCCAGAGGTTGCCAAGATCCTGGCATTCCCTCAGTACAATAGCAATGCCAAGAACTGAGGGGGAGATGAGTGTCCAAATTATCTCGTCACCTCCTCTTGGAGGTTCCAATACCCTAGTGCTGAAGGAAAGCTGAAAGGTTTTCCAGGTGCATTGTATTTCACAAACATCATGTATTTCAGCAAGCAGAGGAAATACAAAATGATTCAGCAAATTGTGAAGAGCTCAATAATTTTCCGGAGGGATGATATCCTTTTATTACTTCCACAATACTGAGTTATTAATGATATTCAATGTGCTTTTTTATAGCCAGCTGCTCCCCAGTTCCATTGACAACAAGGAAAGAAAAGCCAACTTTGGCTACAGCAAGAAGAGAAAGTTCTAGCCATAGTTTTTAAATTATTCTCTTTCTAAGACTGCTTTGAAGGAGGTGGCGAGCAGGGAGGGCTCTGAACAGGAGAAATGTAGCAACAGGGATAAATATAAAAACGTTTTTATTATTATTTAAAACTCTGCAAAGATAATCAATGTTTTACAACAAAAATAATGACAAACTGTGGAGTTCATAACATATGTAGAAGTTAAATGTACGACAACAATAGCACAAAGGCCAAGAGAGGAGAAGTGGAAGTATATTCTTCTAAGGTTTGAATACTTAATGTTAAGTAGCATAACATCACTTGAAGATAGACTGGCAGAAGTTTAAGATAAATACAATAAACCCTAAAGAGCCATTAAAATAAAACAACAAAGAATTATGCCTAATTTGCCAACAAAGGACATAATAAAATAGAATCTTAAAAAAAATACTCATGTAACCCAAAAGAATGCAGAAACAGAAGAGAAGGAGAACAAAGAACAGATGGGTAAAAATAGAACTGAAATAGCAAGATAGCAGATTTAAACCCAATCATGTCAATAATCATGAAGTGTAAAAGGTCTAAACATCTCCATTAAAAGGCAGAAATTGTCAAATTAGATTTAAAAAGCAAGACCGAACCATATGTTGCCTACAAGAAGCCAGTTTTTTTTTTAATTTTTTGTTTATTGCAGTAACATTGGTTTATAACATTGTATAAATTTCAGGTGTACATCATTATACTTCTATTTCTGCATAGATTACATCATGTTCACCACCCAAATACTAATTACAACCCATCACCACACGCATGTGCCAAATTATCCCTTTCGCCCTCCTCCCTCACCCCTTCCCCAAGAAACCAGTTTAAATATAAAAATATAAACAAGTTAAAAGCAAAAGTATGGAAAAAGATATACCATGCTGACGTTAAATGAAAAACATAACAGCTGGAGTGGCTTTATTAATAGCAGATCACGAACATTTTAGGGCAAAGAATATTACTAGGGTTAAGGAGGATCATTTCACAATGATAAATGGACCAATTTATCAAGTGGAGATAACAATCCTAAATGTTTATGCACCTATAGCAGAGCTGAAAACCTGATAGAACTGTAAGAAGAAATAGACAAATCCACAATTATAGTTTACGATTTCAACACTCTTCTCTCAATAATTACTAGAAGTAGACAAAAAATCAGTAAAGATATAGAAGACTTGAAAAACACAATTGTTCAACTTGACTTAATCAACATTTATAGAACACCTCACCCAAAAATGGCAGAATACACATTCTTCTCATATACAAAGGGAACATTTACCAAAATAGACCACATCCTTGGCTATTAAAAAAGTCTCAATAAACTTAAAAGGATTAAAGTGAAAATAGTAAAAATAAAAAAATAAAGTATGTCTGGTAAAAAAAATTTTAAATGATTCAAGTCATAGAAAATGTGTTCTCTGACTACACTGTAATGAAATTAGGAATCAGTAACATAAAACTCCAGAAAATCTCCAAATATTTGGAAACTAAATAGCACATTTACAAATAACTCATGAGTCAAAGAAGAAACCAAACTGGAAGTGAGCTATTGTTTTGAACTAAGAAAATAAAAACACAACATATCAAAATGAGTGAGATGAAAGTAAAACAGTACTTAGAGGGAAATTTATAGCACTGAACGCCTATAATAGAAAAAAAGTCTCAAATCAATGACCTCAGCTCCAATCTTGAGAAATTAGAAAAAAAAAAAGAGCAAATAGGGACCAGCCCAGTGGCGTAGTGGTTAAGTTTGTACACTCCACTTTGGCGGCCCAGGGTTTGTGGGTTCAGATCCTGGGCGTGGACTGACACACCACTTATCAAGCCCTGCTGTGGCTGCATCCCATATAAAGTAGAGGCAGGTGGGCACGGATGTTAGCCCAGGGCAAATCTTCCTCACAACAAAAAACAAACAAACAAAAAAGAGAAAGTAAATAAAACATAAAGTAAGCAGAATAAATGAAGATCAGAACAGAAATCAATAAAATAGAAAACAGAGACACAATAAATTCAAGGAAACCAAAAGATGGTTCTTTAAAATAACTAATAAAATTGATAAATCTCTAGCAAGTCTAATCAGGAAAAAGGACAGATATAAATATCAGAGATCAGAGAGGTGACACTAACTACAGATTCTAGAGATATTAAATGTTGATAAGGGAATATTATGGACAACTTTATGCCAGTAAATTCAACCACTTAGATGATATGAACAGAGGAGAGAAGTCAAGATGGCGGCATAGGCAGACTCTGAACTCACCTCCTCCCGCAGACACAGCCAATTTACAACTACTCGTGGAAAAATTACCCCTGAGACAGTACTGAAAACTGGATAAGAGGAACTCCTGCAACAAAGGACAATCCTAATTGAGGTGGAAGAGGCAAAAACTCCCTTCTGGAGAGGAAAAACGCCGCCTTCACAAGCCGCCAGCTTCACGGCCGCCTGGGAGCAGCCCAAAGGTACGCAGCCTCCATGGAGGCGCGGGGCCCTGAGCTGGGGAGCGCCCCCGCTCAAAATGCTGTGGGCATTTTGTGGACCCAGCACAATCAAGATGAGTGGCATAATATCTGACTTTGCCTGCTACTAAAACAGTGGGAAGTACCCCCAGAAAAGCTGGTTCACAAAGAAATTAAAACCGGCTCTTAAAGGGCCCGTGCACAAACTCACCCATTTCAGAAAGCATCCTAAAATCACCAGAAAGAAAGGTGCATAGTGTTTTGGTGAAAAGAGACTCACCTGATAGGCCCTGAGTGTATCTCGGTGAGAGGTGAGACCTCTCCAGGGACTAGGACATTGGCGGTGGCCATTGCTGTGGCCTGGTGTGGGCGTGCTGACACAGATGCCATTGGAGTTCTCCCTGGGGCCTGCTAGCCCAGGTCTGCCCCACCCACTAGAGCACCAATTTAATCCAGCTCAGCCAGGGCGGGCAGCCCACCCTAGAGACTGGCCCCACTCAACAACAAGCCCTCAGGCAACTTGTGGGCCTACATAGATTGGTGACTGGATTCCCTGCTGCCTGGCAACTGAGCTGACTTCAGTGGGGCAGGGCGTGCACAAGGAGCAGGTGGAGAGTGTAGGGCAGTGGTGGAGTGTGTGGGGCTCCCGCCCTGGGAAGACTGGGTCTGCTTTGGGAGGTCGGGGCGCACACACGGGGCAGGACTGTGTTGACTGTGTGTGTGGACCTGTGGGCAACAGGGCTTGTCAGCTACAGAAGACTTGTGCTTCTCAAAGACCCACATAGGGGGTTTGCCCCACCTTCCAAAGCCTGAAACAATTGGGTGCTCCTGTGCCTGAGGCCAGCCCCACCCAGCTGCAATCCTCAGAGAACTGACAAGAGACCTAAAGTCTGGAGGCTTATAGCAATTGTAAGCCCCTGAGCCTAACAACCTGCAATGCTGGGGGCCTACTCACTTAAAAGAAATACTGCAATACAAATGTGGTATTAGAACTTGCAGCCAACTGTGCTGGGGCTCCCCACACCTGATAAAGAGACTGAAGGGCTCACAACAACTACAAACAGCTGAGCATTACAACAGCTGACCAGGAGCATAACTCGGCCTACCTGGGTGCATACAGGGAGAGCAAACAGGCCACAACAGAAGGACACACGTAGCCCACATAGGGGTCACCCCTGGAACATTGAGAACTGAGGGAAGCACACCGCAGGACTCCTAAGGCATCACTTGTATAAAGTCACCTATCCAAGAGGAGGAGACGTAGCTGACTTACCTAATACACAGACACAAGCACAGGGAAAGAGGCAAAATGAGGAGACAAAGGAATACATTCCAAGTAAGGGAACAGGACAAAACCCCAGAAAAGGAACTAAGTGAAACAGAGATGAGCAACCTACCCGACAGAGAGTTCAAACTAAAAGTGTTAAGGATGCTCACTGATGTGGGGAGAAGAATAGATGAACTCAGTGAGAATGTCAACAAAGAAATGGAAGATATAAAAAAGAACCAATCAGAAATGAAGAATACAATACTGGAAATGAAAAATTCGCTAGAGGGACTCAAAAGCACAGTAGAGGATACAGAAGAACGGATCTGTGAGCTGGAAGAAAGACTAGAAGAAATTACCCAAGCTGAACAGATAAAAGAGAAAAGAATTAAAAAGAGTGAGGACAGTCTAAGGGACCTCTGGGACAACATCAAGCACACTAACATCCGTGTTATAGGTGTCCCGGAAGGAGAAGAGCGAGACAAAGGGGAAGAGAATCTATTTCAAGAAATAATAGATGAGAACTTCCCTAGCCTAAGGAAGGAAGCAAACATCCAGGTACAGGAAGCACAGAGAGCCCCAAACAAGATAAACCCAAAGAGGCCCACACCAAAACACATCATAATCAAAATGTCTAGAATTAAAGATAAAGAGAGAATCCTAAAAGCCGCAAGAGAAAGACAAGTTACATACAAAGGAAATCCCATAAGGCTATCAGCTGACTTCTCAGCAGAAACCTTACAGGCTAGAAGAGAGTGGCACGATATATTTCAAGTGCTAAAAGGAAAAAACTTACAGCCAAGAATACTCTACCCAGCAAGATTGTCATTCAAAATGGAAGGAGAGATCAAAAATTTCCCAGACAAGCAAAAATTAAAGGAGTTTGTCACCAAGAAATCAGTGCTACAAGAAATGTTAAAGGAACTGATTTAAGGGGAAAAGAGAAGACCACAAATAGGAAAAATTATCTATTTCCATGATGAGAGGGCAATGGATACAAATGCACAAAAAAGAGGTTAGATATGACATCAAAAACATAAAATGAGGGAGGAGGGGAGTTAAAGAGTAGAGCTTTCAGACAGAGGTCAAACTAAAGAGATCATCAATTCTGTATAGAAGGATAAAGGAACAGAGAAGGACTACTAAAACACTGAGGAAAAAAGTTAAAAAATGGCAGTAAGTACATACTCATCAATAGCTACTTTAAACGTCAATGGACTAAATGCCCCAATTAAAAGGCATAGGGTGGCTGATTGGGTAAAACTCCAAGACCCATATATATGGTGCATACAAGAGACACACTTCAGACCTAAAGACACTCACAAACTGAAAGTGAAGGGACGGAAAAAGATACTCCATGCAAATGGCAACGAAAAGAAAGCTGGGGTAGCAGTACTCATATCAGACAAAATAGACTTTAAAACAAAAATTGTAAAAAGAGACAAAGAAGGGCATTACATAATGATCAAGGGAACAATCCAACAAGAGGATATAACACTTGTAAATATCTACGCACCCAATGTAGGTGCACCTATATATATAAAGCAATTATTAACAGACATAAAAAGAGAAATAGACAGTAACACAATAATAGTAGGGGACTTTAACACTCCACTTACACCAATGGATAGATCATTCAAGCAGAAGATCAATAAGGAAACATTGGCCTTACATGACACACTAGAACAGATGGACCTAGTAGATATATACAGAGCATTCCATCCAAAAACTGAAGAATACATGTTCTTTTCAAATGCACATGGAACATTCTCCAGGATTGATCACATATTAGGCCACAAAACGAGTCTCCATAAATTTAAGAAGATTGAAATAACACCAAGCATCTTTTGTGACCACAACGGTATGAAACTAGAAATCAACTATAGGAAGAAAATCAGAAAAGCCACAAATACATGGAGATTAAACAAAATGCTACTGAACAACGACTGGGTCAATGAAGAAATCGAAGAAGAAATCAAAAAATACCTGGAGACAAATGAAAATGAAAATACGACATGCCAGAATTTATGGGATACAGCAAAAGCTGTTCTAAGAGGGAAGTTTATAGCAATACAAGCCTATCTCAACAAACAAGAAAAATCTCAAATAAACAATCTAACAGTGCACTTCAAGGAACTGGAAAAAGAAGAACAAACAAAGCCCAAAATCAGTAGAAGAAGGGAAATAATAAAAATCAGAGCAGAAATAAATGAAATAGAGACCAAAAAAACAATAGAAAAAATTAATAAAACCAAGAGCTGGATCTTTGAAAACAGCAACAAAATTGACAAACCTTTAGCAAGACTCACCAAGAAAAAAAGAGAGAAGGCACAAATAAGTAAAATCAGAAATGAAAGAGGAGAAATTACAACAGACACCTCAGAAATACAAAAGATTATAGGAGAATACCATGAAAAGCTATATGCCAACCAATTTGACAATCTGGAAGAAAAGGATAAATTCTTAGAATCATACAACCTTCCAAAATTGGATCAAGAAGTAGAGAATTTGAATAGACCAATCATCAGTAAGGAGATCAAAACAGTAATCAAAAACCTCCCCAAAAATAAAAGTCCAGGACCAGACGACTTCCCTGGTGAATTCTACCAAACATTCAAAGAAGACTTAATACCTATCCTTCTCAAACTCTTCCAAAAAATTGAGAGGGGGGCGTCCCTAACTCATTCTACGAAGCTGACATTACCCTGATACCAAAACCAGACAAGGACAACACAAAAAAAGAAAAGTACAGGCCAATATCACTGATGAACATCAATGCAAAAATCCTCAACAAAATACTAGCAAATCATATACAACAATACATTAAAAAGATTATACACCACGATCAAGTGGGATTTATTCCAGGTATGCAGGGATGATTCAACATTCACAAATCAATCAACGTAATACACCCCATTAATAAAATGAAGACTAAAAATCACATGATTATCTCAATAGATGCTGAGAAAGCATTTGACAAGATACAGCATCCATTTATGATAAAAACTCTGAATAAAATGGGGATAGAAGAAAAGTACCTCAACATAATAAAGACCATATATGACAAACCCACAGCTAATATCATGCTCAATGGTGAAAAACTGAAAGCTATCCCTCTAAGAACAGGAACCAGACAAGGATGCCCACTGTCACCACTCCTATTTAACATAGTACTGGAAGTACTAGCCAGAGCAATCAGGCAAGTAAATGAAATAAAAGGGATCCAAATTGGAAAGGAAGAAGTGAAACTGTCACTATTTGCAGATGACATGATTTATATATAGAAAACCCTAAAGAATCCACCAGAAAACTTTTAGAAGTAATAAACGAATATGGTAAAGTTGCAGGATACAAAATAAACATACAAAAATCAGTTGCATTTCTATACAGTAACAACGAAGTAGCAGAAAGAGAAATTAAGAATACCATCCCATTTACAACTGCAACAAAAAGAATAAAATACCTAGGAAGAAACTTAACCAAAGAGTTGAAAGAGCTATACACAGAAAACTATAAAACATTGCTGAAAGAAATTGAAGAAGACACAAAGAAATGGAAAGATATTCCATGCTCTTAGATTGGAAGAATTAACATAGTTAAGATGTCCATACTTCCTAAAGCCATCTATAGATTCAATGCAATCCCTATCAAAGTTCCAGCAACATTTTTCACAGAAATAGAACAAAGAATCCTAAAATTTATATGGAACAACAAAATACCCCGAATAGCTAAAGGAATCCTGAGAAAAAAGAACAAAGCTGGAGATATTATACTCCCTGATTTCAAAATATACTACAAAGCTATAGTAACCAAAACAGCATGGTACTGGCACAAAAACAGACACACAGATCAGTGGAACAGAATCGAAAGCCCAGAAATAAACCCACACATCTATGGACAGCTAATCTTTGACAAAGGAGCCAAGAACATACAATGAAGAAAAGAAAGTCTCTTCAACAAATGGTGTTGGGAAAACTGGATAGCCACATGCAAGAAAATGAAAGTAGACCCTTACCTTACACCATACACAAAAATTAACTCCAAATGGATTAAAGACTTGAATGTAAGACCTGAAAATATGAAACTTCTAGAAGAAAACATAGGCAATATGCTCTTTGACATCGGTCTTAGCAACATCTTTTCAAGCACCATGTCTGACCAGGCAAGAGAAGCAATAGAAAAAATAAACAAATGGGACTACATCAAACTAAAAAGATTCTGCACAGCAAAGGAAACCATCAACAAAACAAAAAGACAACCTAACAATTGGGAGAAGATATTTGCAAACCATACATCTGATAAGGGCTTAATCTCTAAAATATGTAAGGAACTCATGCATCTCAACAACAAAAAAACTACCAACCCAATTAAAAAATGGGCAAAAGACCTGAACAGACATTTCTCCAAAGAAGATATACAGATGGCCAACAGACACATGAAAAGATGTTCAAAATCATTAACTATCAGGGAAATGCAAATCCAAACTACAATGAGATATCACCTCACACCCGTCAGAATGGCTATAATTAACAAGACAGGAAACAACATGTGTTGGAGAGATTGTGGGGAGAAGGGAACTCTCATACACTGCTGGTGGGAGTGCAAACTTGTGCAGCCACTATGGAAAACAGTATGGAGATTCGTCAAAAAATCAAGGATAGAACTACCATATGATCCAGCTATTCCACTGCTGGGTATTTATCCAAAGAACTTGAAAACACCAATGCGTAAAGATACATGCACCCCTGTGTTCATTGCAGCATTATTCACAATAGCCAAGACTTGGAAGCAACCTAAGTGCCCATCAAGGGACGAATGGATAAAGAAGATGTGATATATATACACAATGGAATACTACTCAGCCATAAGAAACGATGAAATCCAGCAGTTTGTGACAACATGGATGGACATTGAGAGTATAATGCAAAGTGAAATAAGTCAGAGGGAGAAGGTCAAATACCGTATGATTTCCTTCATTAAGTAGTAGGTAATAACAAAAATAAACAAACACATAGAGACAGAGATTGGATTGGTGGTTACCAGAGGGAAAGGGGGGAGGGAGGAGGGTGAAAGGGATAATTCGGCACATGTGTGTGGTGATGGGTTGTAATTAGTATTTAGGTGGTGAACATGATGTAATCTATGCAGAAATAGAAGTATAATGATGTACATCTGAAATTTATACAATGTTATAAACCAATGTTACTGCAATAAAAAAAATTTTAAAAAAAGATGATATGAACAAGAACAACAACAAGAAAAATAACTGAATAGCTCTATATCCATTAAAGAAATCACATTTGTAGTTAAAACCCATAGCCACAGAAAACTCCAGGCCCAGCTGGCTTCACTGGTGAATTCTATCAGAGATTTAAGAAAGAATCCCAGTTTTATACAAAATCTTCCAGAAAACTGAAGGGGAAGGAATACTTCCCAATCCATTCTATAAGGCCAGTATTTGCTGGTCTGATACCAAAACCAGGTGAAGCCACTTTAACTAAAGAAAAATGTAAACCTATATCCTTTAACACAGATGCAAAAATTCTAAATATAACTTTAGCCAACTGAATGCAACATATAAAAACGATAATAAATTATGATTATCTGGGGTTGATTCCAGGAATGAAAAGTGGCTTAACATTTAAAAATCAAATCAATGTAAATCACCATACTAACAGATTTTTAAAAGACATATGATCATCTCAATAAATACACCAAAACATATTTGATAAGATTCAACATCCATTCCTGATAAAAATTCTGAGCAAACATATAGAAGCGATCTTCCTCAACCTGGTAAATGGCATCCACAGAAAATTCATAGCTTTGTAACGTTTCAAGCTACAAGACCATAATATAAAAATAAATTGCATCTCAATATGCTAGATATAAACAATAGGAAATTGAAATTTTAGAAAAAAATGCCATGTGCAATAGCATCAATATTTATGAAATACTTAGGGATAAATTTGATAAAGATGTCCAAGATTTATACCCTGAAACATACGAAGTATTGCTGAGAGAAATGAAAGGAGACACAAATAAATGGAGCTATATACTATGTTCATGGATTAGAAGTCTCAGTATTGTTAAGATGTTAATTCTCCCCAAACTGATATTTAAATTACAAGCATTTTCAATTAATACTCCAGCAGGATTTTTTTAAAAGAAATTGACATGCAGACTCATATGAAATGCAAAGGCCTGAATAGCCAAAACAACTTTGAAGAAGAACAAAATTGGAGAACTTACACTACCTGACTTCCAAATTTATCATAAAGTTACAGTAATCAAGACAGTGGAGTAGTACCAGAAAGACAGATAAATAGAACAATATAACAGAATGGAGAGTCCAGAAATAGACCCACACATATATGGTAATTGATTTCTGACAGATGGGAAAAGGTAATTCAGAGGAGAAAGGACAGTCTCTTCAACGAGTGGTACAGAAAAATTGAATATCCATAGGCAAAAAAAAAAAGTGAACTTTGATCCATACCTCACAACATATAAAAAGATGCACCCAAAATGGATCATAGACCTAATTGTGAAACCTAAATCTACAAAAATTCCAGAAAAAATCACAGGAAAAAAATCTCTGTGGCCTTGAAGTAGGCAAAGATTTCTTAGGTACAATACCATATGCATAAAAAAAATTATAAAGTTACCTCATCAAAATTAAGACATTGTTGGGGCTGGCCCAGTGGCGTAGTGATTAAGTTTGCTCACTCTGCATTGGCGGCATGGGGTTTGCAGTTTCGGATCCCAGGCGCGGACGTATGCACCGCTTATCAAGCCATGCTGTGGCGGCGTCCCATGTAAAGTGGAGGAAGATGGGCACGGATGTTAGCCATGGGCCAATCTTCCTCAGCAAAAAGAGGAGAATTGGCTATGGATGTTAGCTCAGAGCTAATCTTCCTCACAAAAAGAAAAAAATTAAGAAATTGTACTGTTTAAAGGATACTAAGAAATGAAGAGACAAATGACAGACTAGGATAAAAATAATTACAAATCACATTTCTGATTGCTGATTTGTAACTGGAATATATTAAGAACTCTCAAAACTTGAAAACAAAAAAGCAAACAACCCAACTTTTTCAAATGGGCAAATTATTTAAACAGATATTTCACCAAAGACGATATATGGATGGCAAATGAGCACACAAAAAAAGTTCAACATCATTAGTCTTTAAGGAAATGCAAATTAAAGATACAATTATAGCATTATGCACTTATTAAAAGGGCTAATATTTTAAAAAAAAAACTGAACAAACCAAATATTGGCAAGGATACAGAATAACCTGAACTTTCATACACTGCTATAAGAATGCAAAACGGTATAACGACTTTGGAAACAAATGTACGTTAAACACACCCTTACTTTATGACCCAGCCATTTCATTCCAAGGTATTTACTCAAAAGAAATGAAAGCATATATCCTCACAAAGATTTGTATGCAACTGTTCACAGCAACTTTATTTGTATTAGACCAAAGCTGGGTTATCCATATCAGGGTTATTACTCAGCAATAAAAAAGAATGACCCATTGATACATACAACGACTAAGATGAATCTCAAAATCTGCTCAGGGAAATAAGTCAAAGCAAAAATAGTACCTACTGTATGATTCCACTTATATAAAATTCTAGAAAATGTAACCTAATCTATAGACAGAAAGCAGATCACTAGTTGCCTATGGATGTGGGTGGGAGACAGAGAAGGGCAAGAGGGATGGATTACAAAGGGGCTTGAGGAAAATTTGGGAGGTGATGAATGTTCATTTTCTTGATTGTGGTGATAGTTTCACAGGTGTATACATAGGTCCAAACTTATCAAATTATCCACGTTAAATCTGTGCAGTTTACTGTGTATCATTTTTACCTTAATAAAGCTGTTATAATACATACATATGTACACATAAATATATAAATATTGGAGACAGTTGAAAATTCATGGAATTCATCCATCAAATATCAAGGATGGTGTAAGAAAGTACTGACATGTAATAGAACTCACAGTGCTTCACTTTTGCTTTCCCAACTCAGAAACTTGTTTCTGTTGTCCTCAAGTCACCTGTTTGGATCTGTAACATTTAAGTTAATGTTACTCATTACTAAGAAAATATAATTCTAAATAGTTTTCCCAGTTTAGTTATCGTAGTGACAGACTGTAATAATGGGAAAATGTTTCTTGGAAATTTTCCCAACAGGGTTGAAATAAATTCTAATGTTGTTTTCCAATTGCCTTTATGCATATACTGACCCAACACTCACCTGAGAAAAGATGTGAAGCTGCTGAACCAGTCACCCAGGACAGCTATAAAGGCTGCACAAGATTAAGAAGTACCCTGGATAATACGCAGTGCTCAGAAGTAAATGGATGAGGAATTTATTAGTTGATTTTGAAGCCTGGGAATAAAGGAGTCCATAGAAATCATTTAACTTCCCTGAAGTCATCTTAAGTTCAATGAGTTCCAAATTCATATCCCCAGTTAATCAGCCAAATCACTGGGCTGTATCAGTCAGAGCCTACAAGAATCACGAGTGTAGGGAAAGAAAGGAGAAGGCAGTCATGGTGCCTGCTTTCAGGAATTTCCCATCTAGATAGGCAATCGGGCCAACATCACCCTGCAAATAATAAACTAAATAGAAAGACCATATCCTGAGACATGTGAACCTGGGCAAGTCCTCTGACCTCTTTGTGCCTCAGTTTCCTTAGTGCCCCTCACTCTCTATGCTCTAGCCACACTGGCTTCTTCTTTCTACCATGCACCAAGCTCTTTCTTGCCTCAGTGCCCTTGAACATGCAGTTTCCTCTGTCTGGAACAATTTATTTATCCCTTCTTCTCTTTCAAGTCACCTCCTCAGAGAAGACTTCCTAGACCCTTGTAGGTAAGGTTACTCCCCACTTCATATCATACATCATGATGTTTTCTTTCCCAAAGTTCATCACAATCCGTACTTATCACTTTTTATTTGTTTACTTGCTTACTGTCTGTCTCCTCACAGCATATAAACTTTTTAACGGGTATGCGAATATTAGATCAAACATTCTTTTTAATGGTGATAAAACATACATAACATAAAAATTACCATTTTAGCAGCAAGTAAGCTTTTTAAGGGAAAGAACCTTATCAGTTTTTTCTGTACCCCAGTGCCAAGAAGAGTATGTGGCAGGTACTAAGCACTCAAAATCGATTTGTTGAATTCATGAATGTAAACATTTAAAAAAGAGTAATTCCACCCCCGCCTACTTCACTGAACTCTTATAAGAGAAAAAGAAAAAACAAAACTCTGAAACACTACACATTCAAAAATATAAAAGTATTGATGTTTTCATTATTTTTAACGTGATGAAGCTCCAAGTCCAGTGCTGATTACGTAGTTAAGCGCTGACTGGGTAATGAACACAGTTTCTATTGGGCTGGACCCATCAGAGACAGCTTCCCGGAGGAGCAGTAGGGTCTACATAGCTGAAAGGAGTCATACCTTGCCTGCCTGGACACGCCTAGATCTAACGTTGAGGTCTTTCCCCTCTTGGCTTCACAGGTAATAATTTCACTCTCTCTTTTATTAAGGAGTTCTTTCTTTGTCCCTCAGAGGTCGAAGACTCGGCGGGGTTGGCGTTTCTGAGAGAGCAGCCAAGGAACATAACTCTAGGCACATTTAAAGAATTCTGATGACTTTGTGTTTTTCCTTGATGGGCTCACAGACTTCAGATCTTCTCCTCTGCATTTAAAAAGCAATGGGATTGAGGCCAAGCTAGCAATCAACCCTGCAGACAGAGGAGCCCTCGGTGTTGCTGAGAGTACGGGACCTCACTCATTTCCTTGCCTCCTTGAGGCTTGCAGGAGGAAACTGGCTTTCTGTTGAAACCTGAATGCAAAAGCCTTACCTGGGCAAATGCCACTTACAGGGATGGGGATATTGGGGGTAGCATAGGAGGTAAGAACTCTGGATTTGTAGATGCAAAAATGAGACTCAAATTGAAAAAAAAAAAAATGTAAACAAAATAACGTGCAAACCAACTCAAGGTAGTTTGGAGAGTAAGAAAAATCCTGAAAATGGTGTCAGGGAGACATGAGTCCCAACTCTGGACCTCACTGTATGATTGCATACAAGTTATCTCCCTTTATAACTGGGTTTCGTCTTCTGAAGAAATGAGAAACGTGGATGAAATGATCTCTCAGTTCCTCTCTGGTTCTGTCATTCCTGTGAAACTCATATATTTTTCCTGTGAAAGTGACAGAGTGAGGAGTCATAGGGAGCCTTTGACTACATTTGTTTACTCACCTTCACTGCATTGAGGAAGTGGCTGTAGGACTCTCCTGCCCTTGTTTAATCTGGTTTTTCAATCAGGGTTCTTATTCGCAGAAGGGGGGCACCGCCTGTGACAGATTTAGGAAAAAAGGACTCATTGAAAGGATAATGAGTGCCTCACAGAATCACAAGAAGCCCGAGGAAGCAGGAGGGGAAGTGGAGCCTGGGGACCAGCCAGGTACCCTGAGGACCCCACACTCCCTCCACGAACACTGCATGCCATGCTGGCACCACCGTATCCATCAGCCTTGACACGGGAAATTATAATGGTCAACATTGGAAGCGCCAGCAGCTCTGCCACCACCTGCCTCTGGACTGAATTCTTGGTTGCACCTGAACCCCAGCTAGTCATGAGCTCCCCATTCAGTCTTGGTGGCTGGCTCTAATGGCCCTAGCTTCCATCGTGTAACCTAGTTCCAGGCACAGGAGAAGAGGGAAAGAGAACATTTGTGTTTTCAATGTCTATAGTGGAAGACAAGTTCTATCTCCCACCAAGATTTATGAGGTGGAAATTCCCCCACAGATGACAGGGTTCAGATACGTTGCAGTCACAAAAAAGGCAAATGTTTAAAACACCTGAAGTAGTTAACGATAGAAAAAGAACACACCTCCATATAGTGCCCCATATCATTAAGGACTCTAAATTCTAAAATCTAGACCTGGAAGACAGCCACAGGCCACCTCATCCTGCCCCTTTGTTTTACAGATGAGAAAGCAGGGGTTTAGAGAAGGATGATAACCAACCCAGGGTCACAGCTGGACCAGAACTCAGGTCCTGTTCGGGGGCCAATTGTCTTTCCATGACATCACGCTGCCTTCCAAGACGAAGGACAGAGTCCCTTCTTTGACAAATTAGGTGAGATGCCAAATATTCATAAAACGTATTCCTTTTTCCAACTTAGCTTGGTTTGACTTATTGTGAAGATTTTGAGATTAAACAGATGTAGATATGATCCTCTCTCCCTCAAGATTCAGATTCAATTAGTATTTATTAACCACCTATTATAATGGCAGACGTTGGGCTGGTGTTTTCCTTAATGTCGTAGGAAGGGCAGGGATCTGTTTGGACCCGAGGAACAACTGGTAATGGGACCAGAGCACTGCAGAGCTTCTCCCGCCATCTGTCACCTCTGCTTCTCTCTGGTCGGCATTCTAGTCTCCCTTTTTGATAGATACCTCTGCATCTGGTCCTCTTGGCTGAAAACAAGATCTGCAACAGCTGTGGAAAGATATGTTACAGTGTCACTAAATGGCCCAGCTCCCTTAGTCCCAGGACCAAAATCTGGAGGGAAAAACAATTGCCCCGGGGTGCCCATCCCTGACCCGCCAACTGTAGCCAGGGGATCAGAATCGCATTGCGCAACATCACTGCTCCCAGAGTTACGAAAGGGATGGGGAGGGCAGTTCCAGGAAATGTTAGGAAAGGCTCAGACAAAACATTGATTCCAGTATACACATATGAATTAATTTAACACTCACATTAGCCCCTTTGTTCATTTATTCATTAAATATTTGTTGATTGTTGCTGCTTTCTAGGCCCTATTTTGGGTAATAGGGATGTAGCAGTGAGTAAAATAAGCAAAGAAGATAGAAAAAGAGATAAATAAACAAGGAAATATACTGTGTGTTAAATAGTGGTAAGTGCCGTGGAAAATATAAAGCAGGGTAAGGAGTAAGGGTAGGGGTGGATGTATGTGCACACATGCATTGTTTTACGTAGTGTGGACAGAGAAGGCATCATTTGGAGGATAATATTTGAGTTGAAATTTCAAGGAAGTGAGGGAGTGAGCCATAAGGCTATGGGGTAAAAGCATTCTGGCAGAAAAACAGCAAGTGCAAAGACCCTGAGGCTGGAGTGTGCTTTGTGTGTTCAAGAAATAGCAAAGCGGTTGAAATGGCTCTATCAGAGAGTGAGAGAAAGTGCCAGGAGATGATGACCGAGAGTTGAGAGGAGTCAGCTCAAGTAGGGCCTTGGGCTTTGTAAACCACTCTAAGGACTTCAACTTTTACTCTGAGTGAAATGGAAAGCCATTTGACGGTTTTAAGACTAGAAATAATCTCACACATGTCTACTGTGTTGAGAGGGTGGTAGTGAGAAGGCAGTCAAATTTTGGATTTATTTTGAGGGTGTAACTGACAGGATATGCTAATTGATTGGATATGAAAAGATTTAATGATGGGTTTTGACCTGAGCAACTAGAAAGATAGAGTTACCGTGTACTATGATGGGGAAGACTAGAGGAGGAACAGGTCAGTGGGGCAAAGGGAATTAGAGTTCAGTTTGGGAGATGTTAAGCCTGAGATGCTTTTTAGACATCCAAGTGGATGTTGGGTGGGCAGCTGGCTGCATGAATATTGAGTTCATGTAGGAGGCTCTGCTGGAGATATCTGTTTTGGAATTGTCAATACAGAGATGGTACTTAAAGCCTTCAAACTGAATGATATCACCTTGGAAGTGAATATCAATAGAGAAGAGATGAGGGCAGAAGAGTGAACCCAATCACAAAGGATATTAAACAGGGGTGTCCGGTAGGGTAGGAAGAGAACCAAGAGAGAGTGGTATTCCAGAAGCCAAGTGAAAGAGCTGTTTGAAGAAGGAGGGGATGATTTAGTGGGTCAATAGTTCCTGATACTTCTATCCAAATAAGACCACTAGATTTAACAACATGGAGGTCACAGATACCTTTCTAATTTTTTTTTTCTTCAGTAAAATGGTAGGAACAAAATTCAAGCATAGTAAGTGCAAAGAAGAAAATGGGGAGAGAGAAATCAAAGGAAGCTAGCATAAAAAATTCTTTAAAAATTCTGCTGTAAAAGTGAACTGAGAAGTGGAATGGTTGGTGGAGGTCAGAATTTTGTTTTATTTGTCTACTTATGTGTTTGTTTCCAAGATGAGAGTATTGAAGCATCTTTGTATGCTTATGTGAATGACATAAAGAGGGAAAAACTGATTGTATGGCCTTAGATAACAAGAGAAGGTTTAGCCCTAGTAACTGGAGGGAAGTGAACCATATGGGTAAGGATGCCGGTGAAGTGGTAGACGTCATAGTAGACACATATGGACATTCCTTTCTTTTTCCAAGTTTTCTTTTCCAAGTGAAGTAAGAAGCAAGGTCATCCGCTGCGAGTGAGGATGGAGAAAGAGGTCTTGGAATTTTGAGGAGTTAGGAGAGAATAAGACATAAACCAAAAGGAGATTAGATAGACTAGCGAAATTTAATAGTATTTCTAGGCTTTGCTACAGGCCCTTTTGAAATATGTGATCGTGAATTTAAAGTGAGACCAGATGTCAGGGTTAATTGTTATTTTCCAGCCACATTTAGTAGCATGGGTGTGGTCACAGAGTAGGTGAGTGTTTAATTTAGCCAGGCAAACTTGATGAAGGGAGATAGGAGAAGGGAATCAAAGATGTTAGCGAAGGGATGATTATGACAATAAACTATGGAAATTAAGCTGAGTAAAGTGGGAGAAGAGGACATGAAGGGGTGCAAAAAGGTGGAGGGATCAATTGTCAATCTCAGGGGGGTTGAAAATTTGTTAGAGTTGGGGTATAAGGAGGAGTGAGCTGCAAATCTATAAGGTTGAATCAGAGAATGCAATGCATATGAGATACTGAAATCAAGAGTTATGATGAGGAACAGGCATAAGTCAAATCATTGACCTGAGATCTGGTGAGTGGAGGAGCCAGCTTCCACTCCACTCTGATTGCAATGACTTGGCCGTCATCAATATTCCCCCCGTGTAACCACCGCTGTTGATACCTTCTCTGCCTTCATTACTCCTCCCATCCCCCTTTCCTCCTGAGTTCCTCACCATAGAACCTTTCCTATGTGCACAACGGGAAGCTGAGACTCAGAGAGGGGAAGAAACATTGCCTACGACCACACGGCTGGAGAGTGGAACTGTTTGCTATCCAAGAGGTAGAATGAGAAACTTGCCAAAGGGTTGGATGCCAGAATCAAGAAGAAAAAGCTTGCTGTGGAGGAAATGACAGCGGTGACAGATTCAGACCAGGCAAGAGCAAGTTTTTATGGTGGCCCCAAAGCCTCAGAGCCTCTTTCCGTTTCCTCTCATTTGCCCCCTAATTAGGACGTTGTGCAATGAGGAGTTGGCAAGGGTGGAAACCTTGAAAGATCTAATAATAATTTTGTAAAGGTCATTAAAAAGTGCTTCACAATTGTTCATCTTTATCTTTTAATTCCTGTTTTAAGAAACAGGAAGAAAAATAAACAGGAAAAAATCATGAAAATCCCCAACAGGATCCAATTGAATAAAAATAGTGCTGACAGGAAACAAACATCTTAAAACTTTACTGGGAGCCAGGGGATGATGTGGATTGAGAAATCCTGCAGGACCGATTGCTTTTAATTGATATGGAAGCAATCAATTACTGTTAATGGAATAGTGACCAACATCTCCGCAAGAGCTTATCACCTACTTGCAAGCCCTTTCTGCCATGTTAGACATTTCCCCAAACTGCTATCTGCCAACACCAGTAAAGGAAAGAGGATCAGACCTGGCAGCACTAGTAGACCCTCTGCCCTAGTGGCCAAGTTTTACCACCATATCTTGGCCTAACAGACAAGCGCCTAAAAATAATAGCTAGCATTTATTGAGAGGTACCGTGTTAGACACTGGGCTACAAATTTTACATGCAAGATTTGAAAGGGTTAGAAAAAATTGCCATACCTAAAAAGTTGCTCCTTTATTCAAAACAATCCTACTTAATCAGTTCCAAGCCTCAATTAGCTTTTAGTGCCTCAGATGTGAATTACTTCATCAGATTACCCAGAGTTTGTTAAGGAACATTTACAGAACGCTACTGTATACAGGGCATCCAGAATATCACTGTGAATGCAGAGACGGACAAATCACAGCCCCCTCAGGAGCTAATAATCTAGTTAAATAGTAAAGTTAGGATTTGTCAAATCTGTACTATTTTGCGTGCCTGTTATGTGTTTCTTAGTAAAAAGAACACTTAATTGGAAATCAGGAGACTTTATTCCTGCTCCCTATGCCACCAACTTAATCAACTATGAAGACTGCAGGTGAGTCATTTCCCTGCTTTGGAATCCATCAAAGGGATGGTTTGGTCCATGGTCCCTACATTCTCTTCCAGTACTAACAATCTGTGAGTCCACTGCTATTTTATTTTTATTTATTCAACAAAAATGTATATAGCACTATGTGCTGGACACTTTACGAATATTAACCTACATATGCCTCATAACAATTCTATTATGTAGGTACTACTATTATTATTAGAGATTTTATTAGATTTATTAGATTATCTCTAATAATAATAGTAGTACCTACATCCTATATTAACCCTATAATAAAACTATTATTAGCCCCTTTTACAGATGATGAAACTGAGGCACAGAGTCATTTGAAATACTTGATATATTTTATTCTTAAGACACATAATTTGTTTACTTTTGCTTTGCTGAGTGATTTGTAAGCAGCATTTGAAATTTCATTACAGGGACAGTTACGTTATCAGTTGTGCAGAATCTGTTTCCTATTTGGGTAGAACAACACACACTTGAGCAACCACTGGGGAGACCCTTCATGTCCTTTCTGTCCCCCAACCCAGCACTATCTCTTTCCTTCTCTTTAATGAGAGAAAGTATGTGAAAGTGCCTAACGTAGAAATTGACTCATTTTACAATCTAAAAAATCCCCTTCCTTCTTCCTTTCCATTCTCCTTCTCTCCCTCCATCTTCCCTTCCTCTCTCACATTCAGCCTGTCAATCCCATCACTTTTATAGTGATGTTCTTTTCTGCCTTCCTAACCATTTTCTACCCAAAAGTGATTACTGATTTCCACCCCCAAACTGTCCATGTATCTCTACACATGGTGCTAAAACTCCTCTTAACGTCCCCTCCCACCTACTTCAGAGTCCATTTATCCACCACTGCTGTGATCACCCGGCCACTGGAACTTCCACCACAGCCTGTAATCTGATCTCCAGGGTTCCCCTTTTCTGCTACCACAAGCTTCCTCCTCCCCACCCAAGTCCCGGCAATTCTATCCTTCTGTATTGCCCTGTGCTTTGAAATTTCTACATCAAAGGGCTCTGTAAGCACCAGGCTCGACCTGCTCTAAACCTTCTCAACACCTCATCTATTTGACAACACAAAGTGGAATTTGAACAATGTCAGTTTATTGATGGATTATTGAATGGTGGTCAAAAGACACCAGTTTTAGACACGGCAGCATGTGCAGAGCAACAGTTTTCTACAAGTCACTTGATACTAATAATATTTAAAGTTCTGACATTTGCAACTTTTCAAAAACCAGAGAAGAGGCAAGGTGATACCTATATTAATGTGACTCTCACTTGCATTATGACATCATTTTTGAGTGGTAGAGATAGAGATGATGCTGCATTGCTCTCTCCAACATTGTATACAACATTGGCTATGCCGATGGGAGAGCCTCATTCAGTTGAACTTCAACTATCAAACGTGTCATAGTGGGGAAAAGATTTCAAACTACTAGGGAAGGGGAAAGAGCATTGACTTTGATCAAAAGACTTGGGATTAGATCCAAGCTCTTTATTTACTTACAGTTTAACTTTGAGCAAGTTACAGCCTCCATTTAAATTTTGGTTTTCTCATCTGTAAAATGAAGAATTTGGCATATTAATTCCTAAGGTACCTAATACTTTAAAGTTCTAAGATTGCATGATTCTAAGTTTACTGCCCAAATTATCCAATGTCCAATTTTGTTAAGTGGTTATAACAGCAGCAATTTCTAAACTCTCTACTAAGTGGCCCTCAGTGATGAGTGCCACTGTACTAGGTAGGGTCTGAGGACATAAAGAAAAATATAAAATATGGTTTCTGCCCACTAGGAGTCTTAATCTCTATTCATGGAGAGAAAAATTGACAGGGATAACTAGCGTGAACAGGTGGGAAATGAAATAATTCTAACTCTAGTTACACCTGATATTCAAAATCATAACTGAGAACAGGAGCAATCATGATATTGGCTCCAAGCTGGGCTTTACAGAATGGGCAGATTTTGATTGGTGGAAAAGACTTTTGGTTAGAAGAAAAAGCAAATAATGAGTGTTTGAAAGGATGTGTGGAAAATGTGATTGGATGGTAAAAGTGGGACCATATTAAGGAAGGTTTAGAGAAAGCTAGGTAGAAAATTTCAAATTTGTTTCCATGAATGATTGGAAGCTATTAAACATTTTTTGAGCAGATAAGTAATGTAATAAATGTACAAACCAAATGACAAATAAAAAAGATCAGAAACGTATTTATCCTGGAAGTCTTTTTTTTTAATTTATTTTTTTATTGCAGTAACATTGGTTTATAACATTGTGTAAGTTTCAGGTGTACATCATTATACTTTTATTTCTGTGTAGATTATATCATGTTCACCACCCAAATACTAATTATAATCCATCACCACACTATCCTGGAAGTCTTAAATGTGACAGGTTCCAGAGCCAAGGGCATGTTTGAAGTTTAAAAATATAATGAAATAAAGAAAGGGAAAAAAAAGAACGAAAACCTCCTGCCTCCCATTTTCTGGTACTCCGGTCTGGGAACCGTTAGCTGGAGCAGTCGAGAGTTTTAATTGCCTATTAATTGACACTGCATGGGGAGGGAAATGATTGCTAGGGTAACCAGGTCCCAAGCCATATGGGGCTTTGCAGAGTCATTCCAACACCTTGAGCTACCCTTGGAGATGAACAGGCAGCCCTGTAGGCCACCCAATCCATGGCAGAGCACTAGCTCCTACTGTTCACTCAAAAGAAGGCAGAGCTATGCTCTGGGCCAGGTGGACATTTCTGGGTGATTTTAAAAGAGAAGTTTGATGCTGAAATCTCATCAGGAAATATAAAAAAAATAAATTTCTCTCATTGAGCCCCCGTATCTCTGCTAAAACAACTTGAACTGGGACATCCTAGAAAATTTTCAGCAGAATTTTTTAACCACAAAGTGTTAGAGCTGGAATTGTCCTTAGATGTCAATGCTTTCATTTGTCAGATGGAGAAATCAGCACAGAGTGGAGAAGGAAATTCTTCAAGGTCAAAGTTTAATTAATGACAGATCTGGGACTAGACCCCAGGTTTCCCAGCTCCCAGACAATGGCTTTTCCCAGTTCATCAAATGGCCTCTCACATTATTGCTTGTTGAATCAAAGAAGGAATTCCAGGCAAACTTCAAGATCAGTGTGGTAGACAGCAAT
Source organism: Diceros bicornis minor (assembly GCF_020826845.1). Lineage (NCBI taxonomy): Eukaryota > Metazoa > Chordata > Mammalia > Perissodactyla > Rhinocerotidae > Diceros > Diceros bicornis. The sequence goes on from NC_080754.1 coordinate 32,037,312, forward strand.
GATGAAGGTGGGGGTGGGAATGGGGTCTCCAGTTCCTTGAAATTCCCATGCTTGTAGGGTTCTGTTTGTGAAAAAGACTCTCCAGTCCTGCCAGTTCACTAGCTGTAACTACAAAGAGAAGACGACCTTAACTTTGGTGATCCTGTAAGCAAAAGTTACAGTATTCCTTGAGAAATCAACTTCTAGACCTCTGGGTATTGTGATAAAACCACCCTTTTTAAGATCCAATTTTCAACCTATCCCCTCTTGCTCTCCATCCTCCTTTTACCTTGCTCTAGTTTTTTCCCCTATAGTACTTAGGACTTTCTAACTCACCGTGTGATTTTTTATTAAACTTTTTGCATGTTACCTGACTCCCACACGAGAATGTAAGCTCCACCAAGGATCTTGGTCTGCTCGGTTTACATACGTTTCCCAAGGACCCGGATGCTCAATAAATATTTTGAATGAGCAACTAAGTAACAACTAGATCTACCACTTACTGTGAACAGTAAGCAAATGTTTAAGCCTTGGTTTCTCATCTGCAAAATGAGCAGAATAAGTCCCAGCTAATAGGATGTTACGAAGATCAAATGAAGTAATATGAGAAAGTAACTTGCACAGTACTGGACTCCAAGGTGGCGCTTATTGATTACTGGTTCTCTTGCTCTAAATGTTTGAAATCACAAACACCCATCTCTCAGTCATCTTACTTCTTTATGGATTCAAACCACATCAGGTGCTGTACATCTTCCTGATAGAAGCATTGGCTTCCTGTGGCTTTAGGTAGTAATGATGGGGCTTGGTGGCATACCAGGAAGAGGCAATAGTGATAGTGTGGGACCAGGGAGGAAGCACTGGTTTTGGAAACACGTAGATCCAGTGTTGAGCGTTGGCTCTGCCACTTTCTAGCTATGTGACCTTGGAAAGTGATCTCCCTTTCTGAGCCCCAGTTTCCTCCTATGAAGAATGGGGATAATAATGCCTACTTCACAGAGTCAGTGAGAGTTGCTGAGGGTATAATGCTTGTAAATTACCTCTATAATCATAGATGCTCAGAAAAAAATAAAGGCACCTATTACCTCTGGAAAATAAATTAATTTATTGAAACGTTGTCTTTCAGAAAGATGAGTTATAAATCAGCATATCTGAGTCCCTCCATGATTGTGTAATGACCTATATTACATTAAGTCTTGCGTATTTAAGAATGACAGGATTTCATGGCCAGATTTTCTGCTTAAACATTTCTCATTTTGAAAATGATGACACATTGCAGAGAATGCTAGTGTAAAAAAATCAATTAACTGAAGAATATTATTTTTTTAATTAAAACAATTTGTAGATGTGAAAATCCTTATAGTTTTCAAAGCACTTTATAGTTTACAAAATACTTCCATCATCTCACCCAAAAGAGATGATTCATGAGATGATTCCATCAAATCATCTTTGTAACTCTGTACAGTGAGTTAGAACTCAGATTTTCTGCCTTCTCCATCATCCTTCCCATTTTACTCACTATGTGTCCTTACAGCCCAAACATTAGCCTTCTCACCATGCCCAGATCCTGATTTGTACTTGTACTCTTCCTTTTTCCATATCCTTGCTCAAGCTGTTCCCTCTGATTGGAATGCCCTCTTTCTCCTAGTCCCCCAAATCTACTTTTTACAGTCCTATCTATTTATCAAGGCCTAACTTGAATTCTTTCCCTTCCAAGAGCCTCCCCAGGTCCCTTTAGCAGATGTCTGTAGAAGACATCTGTAGTTTTTGCCTGTCTAGTATCTTTTCTTTCTTCTTATGGTATCAATGAACCTTTTCCAAAGGATCTTAGTGGGATTATCAAATGCTGTGCCCAGGTTTTGCCTTCCAAGCTCTACACCACCACGACACACAAACATCAAATTTGGGCACGTGATCCAAGCCAAGCAAAAAGGCTGTCTGCTGAGAACATGGAGTGGAGTCATAGGGCAGAGGACCACACTGTTGTGAGCTCTTGTCTTGACTATTTTCAGCAGCAGGATCCTAAAGACACCCTCTGTGACCTCAGGTCACTAAGCTCACAAGAGTTGCCTTTCCGTTCCTGTCTTTCCAAGACCTTGTCCTTATCAACTCTTCCTCCAATTCTGAGGAAGAATTTCTCTCAGTAAATTTCCCATTTTACTGATTAAAATTTCTGTTGTAAGCAGCCAAGAAAAGTAAACTGTTACCTTCTCTCCATTATTTCCAACGTTCTTTCCTGGTCACCTTATTACATTCCTCACATTTCTGCTTTAGAGAAAAGTTGTTGAGATCTGCTCCTGCCTCTCCCATTGAACCATAAGCTCCTCACCAGGACTGTATCCCCTTCAATTTCTACTCTTGTCATTTGCACACATAAGTCCTCAAAAAAGTTAATTGAATTGAAGTTGAGAAAACATACATGTTCTTTAGATTGCAAACTGAATCAAATCCTCACACAATACTTAGCTTCAAAAGAGAAAATTCCTGGGGGCAGCCCAGTGGTGTAGTGATCAAGTTAGCACGCTCTGCTTTGGCGGCCCGGGGTTCTTGGGTTCAGATTCTGGGCATGGACCTACACACTGCTCATCAAGCCATACTGTGGCAGTATCGCACATACAAAATAGAGGAAGATTGGCACAGATGTTAGTTCAGGGACAAGCTTCCTCAAGCAAAAAAGAGGAAGATTGACAACAGATGTTAGCTCAGGGCCTATCTTTCTCACCAAAAAAGAAAAAAAAAAGGGAAGAAAGAAAGAAAATTCCTCAAATGTTGGGATAGTTGAATCTTAGGATTGGAAGAGACTTGTAAGTTTGATAGCTACAATTTGATTCTTATGTCCTTATCATATCATCCATGTGAGGAGTGAAATACAAATAGATCCCATTGGAATGTTGGTTCAGGCAAAGTGATTGTCACTCCATCCAGAGTTACTCTGTCTCATTCCCTCATCCAATGGTCCGGGGCTAGACCAGAGGCAGGACTGGTGTAGAAGAAAGCAGAGAAGGGACAGGGATGGGAATTGGTGAAAGCAATACCAAGATTTTAATGTGCTTATAGGGCTTTCATTCCCATACATCTGAAGGTCTTTAAAAGTGCATCTCAGCAGCACATGATGGAAAATGAAGAGCAGGGCTAACTGCTTCAGATGGATCCAAGTCTGGGGACCCGGATTCCCCAGAGAGGTCTCTAACTAGTGCTGGAAGAGCTTGTCTTGCCTTTGCATCAGGGTGGAAAGTGGGACACATTCAATAATGGGGTGTCTCTGTCTTTTCCTATTTTTCTTTCCGACTTTATTTCATTTCAAGCTTCAATTATCATCAGATGGCATTTCTTTTTATTTTTCTTGGATTCTCTGTTCTCTTGATTTATAAAACCCCAGATAGTGTCAATGTATATTTTTCAAACATCACGTTAAAACTTCATTATAAAATTTGATAAATTATGTCTCCCGATCCAATAAATAAATCAATTTATTAATGGGACTAAAAATCATCCTTCATATATAAAATAGATTAATATATAAAATATATGTAATATTTTAAATAAAAGGATATATTGTGTTTTTAATGTTTAAAATAGTTAAATTTATCCCAAATTATATCTAATATATGAAATACAGGAAGGCAGAAAGGAAAGAAAGAGAGGGGAGAAAACAATATTTATTTAGTCTCTGATGGATGTGATGCATCTTTATTTTACAAATGAGGAACTAACTTGCCTGTATAGGTAGTTGAATGAAGCCAGCTAACAGATGCTCTCTTACCCAATCACTTTTTTAATAGAATTCTTTTAATCATAAATATGTTCATGATTAGCAATGAAACAAGGGAGGGAAACTAACTCCATGCCATTCACTCAGGAAATGACAACCAAGGAGAGAAGCAAGTTTCTGGCACAGAAAAGCACAAGATGGTGCAGCTCCTCGTCCTGTTCCATACCCCGAAATCAAAAATACTGAGGAGGGATGGCAAGTCACATATACTCTCCCATTTGGAGAAAGCAAACTGAGAGGGTGAGGTGTTCGTCCTGGGAAAATTCATGGAAACATCTTCTATGGTGCTTGACATACATCACAGGGCCACAAAGTATGCAGGAAGGGCTACCAAGGCTGGCGACCTTCCAGAAGAGCATTGTGCTGAGCTCGAGTTGTGAGGTGCAGGTCAACAGGGAGAGATATGGCCCTGGTGGGTCGACCAGGCCTCATTAGGAAGAAATGAGGTCAGGAAGGAGGGTTTTTCTTCTTTTCGGCTCCTTGCCACTGCCTTTGGGTATCCAAAATAATGGATAGAACCTCTGACTTCATTAATAAATTAATAGAACCTCTGAGTTCATCAATAAATTAAACCATCATCTGGAATCATTAGCAAAAGAAGGATCTGAATGGGGTTTCTTGTGCATTTGATCAACAAGAGTCAGCCCCCCTGAGCCAAATCGCCCTTGTGTAAATGGATTGAGCAAGAAATTATCCACCAGCGGAGCTGAAGGTCAGATGCAGGCCAATGGGAGGCTGATCAGGACACAATAAAGCTGCCCTGTGCACTGTCCTCACCACCACAGTCAATTTACCAAATTCTAACATTTCGATTTATGTACCCACCAAAATATAGGAATGTCTACTCCTCTCCACTCCCCACTAATACAGCGTATTATCAAACATCTTGATTTTTCCTTTCTCATCGGTAAAAATTTATATTTCTTTGTGCTTTCAAATTACATATCTTTTATATAAGTACTAGGAAAAAAACTTGGCGCACTTCATACAAAAGATAATTTTGAGCTAGGGAAGGCCTTTTTAAGCATGACATAAAACCCAGAATTGTAAAAGAGTGACAAATTTGAGTACATAAACATTAAAATTTCTAGATGTGGAAAAATAACATAAGGTCAAAGACAAATGACAAGGGAAAAATATTAGCAAAACATACATAATACAAAAGACTAATTGTATTAATTTATAAAACTTTTGTATAAGTCATTAAGAAAGACTAAATAGAAAAATGAGGGGAAGGAATAAAAATATTTCTAAGTGAAAACTCTTTTTCTACTCCTTTAACTCTCAAATAATTTCGCACTGTTCTTGGAATCAAAATCAAAATCCTTATGTGGTTTAGCATCCTGTGTATGATCTGGCTCCCCTCCACCTCTCTAATTTCATTCCTTGCCTTTTTTCCCCTCGCTTCCCTGTTCCAGATATATTGGCCTTCTCCCAGTTTCTAGATTTCCTCATGCATTCTCCCCCCTTGGAACACAACCTCCTCCTTAAAAAGTAAAAGTAAGACAAAATCCTTATATTTTACAGACATTCGAATCTGACCTTAAATGACACTTCCTTGGAGAAGTCTTTTCTGAGCATAGTAACGCCTCACCCCAAACTAGAGGAACTTCCCTATTATTTGGTCTCAGATTTTCCTACCCTTTCCCTTCATTGTACTTTACAGTCCACTATTATACATCTCCCCCAATGGATGTATCTCCACTCCACTAGATGGTAAATTCCCCAAGGAGCTGATAACTCTTATCTCCAGGACTTAGCGTATTGCCTGGCACAAACGGCAGTTGAAAAAATACTTGCTAAATTAATGCTTGTTCTAATTTTCTTACTCCTCAGATCAGATTGGTAAAGATTTTGCACTTGACTCCTTTATGTATTATTGCATGATCTCAGATAGTGATTGTCGAAGTATGGTCCCTGGTTCAGCGGCATCAACAATACCCGGTAACGCATCAGAAATCACACTCTTGGGCTCCACCCCAGATCTACTGAATCAGAAATTCTGGAGATGGGGACCAACAATCTGTGTTTTGACAAACACTCAGGTGATTCTGAGGTACACAGGAGTTTGAGAACCACTGCTCTAGGATACCACCAGCTACCAGCTTCGGTAACCAACAAATCCAAGTATCAAATGGCTTAACCCTTCTAAAAGTTTATTTCTTGCTCGTGTAACAGTACAACATGGTGCTCCACAAAGTCATTCAGGGACCTAGGCTGACAGAAGCTCTGCCAGCTTCAACACAGGGCTTCCAGGGTGGCCCTGGCCTTTGATTTCCAGTGGAGGCAGGAAAATAGAGAGCATGGAGACGGGACACCAGCTTCTTGAGCACCATGGCCTGGAGGTGACACTAAACTTCCACTCACATTCTGCTGGCCACAACAAGTCATGTGGCCCCATTTAGATGTACTGAGGTTGGGAAATGTAGTCCTCTCTAGGACAGCTGCTTCTCAGCAACAACTCTATACCATGGAGGAGCGTACAAATTTCTGATGGACAGTTGGCCCTCACTGCCACCATTATAACATGAAAATGTCACTTTTGAAACTTATTTTTATATAACTAGAATTTTTGAAGGGCACGTCAGGAACTCCCTGCCTCAGCAAACTCTGTGAGATGCAGGCTCTAAGTCTCTCATTCCGGTTCCTGTGGGGTGGCTCACATGTGCTAGAAAGAGCCCATGTTGGTGGTTTCACCCATTTGGTGGTATTTGCTCCATGTCACACTCTGTCTTGGCTACAGCTTCTGTTCCTGATGCACTTCTTGTCATCAGGCAACCTGGATTTGCCATAGCCGCTCCCTTATTGTATTATCATAACTACCTTCATGGCATGAAGAGTGGGCTCCTCTGAGCCTCCACTGGTTTCCTCCACCCTGGTGGAGGAAGAAAATGACTCATGCTGGTCAAGGCGGGGCAACAAGCAGGACACAGATCTCCTTCCTCTTCTCTCTTCTCATCTAAAACTCCAATCATAGGCCACCAAACAGAGGCGCATTTGATGTTTAGGTTTCTTGTTTTGAATTTTTGTTTATTGTTTTGTATAGTAATTACCAAAGTTCTGACATACGTGCCCAAGACACGAGGTTGAAAGATAATCTCAATGACCTGTCCTTTTTACTTCTTTTTTTCAGTTCCTGTCTTTTATTAACCCATATACAATTACTTGTTTTCTGATTTGTTGAAACAATAGGTCAGACAACATTTGCTACAATAATGTCTGTCGAAGTGGCTAGCCATAAAAACCCCAGCACTACATTCATCTGAAGGGCACTCATGATAAAAGTGACTGATTTTGCCATTCTCATCCACCTGAAAGTACTTCAGGACAGCCAGATGAACCTTCTTTCTCTTATGCATATTCTTCTCGGGAGTGGTGTAAGACTTTTTTCTTTTCTTAGCACCACCACAAAGTCTCAACACAAGATGAAGAGTGGACTCCTTTTGAATGTTGTAGTCAGACAAAGTACGTCCATCTTCCAGTTGCTTGCCAGCAAAGATCAGTCTTTGCTGATCAAGAGGAATTCCTTCCTTATTCTGGATCTTGGCCTTTGCACTTTCTATTATATCCGAGGGTTCAACCTCGAGAGTGATGGTCTTTCCCGTAAGGATTTTCACAAAAATCTGCATCTTGGCTCCAGTTCCACTGCAGATGGTGGATCAGAAAGGAAGCTGTCCTTCTTACTTTTAACCATTTTCTTCCTATCAAGCTAGTGTACCTGTTCTCTCTCCTCTCAGACCAGGCTTTTTCCCTCTCAGGTGTTCTGTCAGCAGCTGGCAGAGTTGGGGAGGAGTGCAAAGGGAGGCCTGTTAGTTATTGGTGAGGACCAGACTTTGACTCTGGCCTGCTCAGTCTCTGTCTTCCCCATAAATCTCATTAATTCCTCATTTAAAGTTTTCCCATAGCATATACATGTATACAAAACCGAAGCCCTGTGCTGGGAAAACTGGAGAGCCACATGCCAAAGAATACCGTGGGACCCCTACATCATACCATCTATAAAGATTAACTCAGAATGGATCAACAACCTAAATACAAGAGCTAAAACCATAAAACTCTTAGAAGAAAACATAAGGGTTAATCTTCATGACTTTGCATTTGGCAATGGATTCTTAGATATGAGACCAAAAGCAACAAAAGAAAAAATAAATTGTACTTCTTCAAAATTAAAAACTTTTTGCATCAAAAGACATTATCAAGACAACAAAGAAGCACTTACAAAATGAGAGAAAACATTTACAAATCATATATCTGATAAGGGTCTAGTATGCAGAATATATAAAGAACTCTTACAACTCAACAACAGAAAGACAACTCAACCAAAAAAATGGGCAAAGGACTTGAATAGGCATTTCTCAAAAGAAGATGTACAAATAGCCAACCAGCACATAAAAAAGATGCTCGACATCATTAGTCATTAGAGAATTTCTAATCAAAACATAATGAAATACCATTTCTTATCCACTAGGATGACTATAATAAAAAAAAAAAAACAGAAAATAACAAGTGTTGATGAGGATGTGAAGAAATGGGAACCCTCATACATTACTGGTAGGAATGTAAAATGATGCAGCTACTATGGAAGACAGCTGGACGGTTCCTCAAAAAGTTAAACACAGAACTAACTTATGAACCAGCAATTCCATTGCTAGGTATGTATCCAAAAGGGTTCTGGGTAGTTTCGCTGCAAGCGCATTTGCAGTCCACATCTTTGCATTAAGCATTTTCACTGCAAACATTTTTGCTGCACTGTAAGGCGATTTTGCCATAAAAGAAAAAAAAAACTGACAGACAGTTTGGTTTTATGGTTTGTTTCATTTCTCCACTGACAAATTAACCACCCTAAAAGATTTAAAAAAATAATAATAATTGGTTGACAGTTTAGTTTTTGAGTTTGTTTTCAGTTTGGTTTCATTTCTCCATTGATGAAGTTCTTGCAGTTACTCCCATTTTTATGATGTAAATCTTAACTAGTCCTCATAATGCTCTATACTACGATGAGTAGACGTGGTGGTGGTCGTAAGATAGTTAGCATTTCTTCCAGTTAGCGACATTTTATCGATAGCTTTATCCAGCTGACAGATGACAACGATTTACCCCAAGAATTGGTTTCTTATTTTGAAACACGCTACATTGGAGGAGAAAAAGAGGGCCAAGGGCCTCTTCTTTGAGGGTGCAGAATTGAACGCACATTTCCCATAGAAGGAAGACATGCTTAGTTAAGTACAATCCACAAAAAATGAAATCAAATCAGTTATTTGTGCAGTATTGCCATGAATTCACATACACACACTTTAAATGTATTCAAGTACTTTTAATTTTGTTATTCATTTTTTCCTGTGTCATTCTGTCCTTTTTAATTAATGTGCCTCTTTTTGGGGGGTGATTTTTACCTTTTCTGGCAAAATTGCCTTATGTCCAATTAGTTCTGTGGGGAAAATGTTTTCAGTGAAAAGGCTTGCAGCAAAGATGTCTGCCCAAAGATATTTGCACCAAAACTGTCAGACACGATTGAAAAGAACTGAAAACAGATGCTCAAACAAGTACATGTACATGCATATTCACAGAAGCACTATTTATAACAGTCAGGTGGAAACAACCCAAATGCCCATCAACAGATAAATGAATAAGCTAATCATGGTATATACATATAGTGAAATATTATTCGGCCATAAAAAGGAATAAATACGTCCTACAATGTGAGTAAACCTCAAAAACATTATGCTAAGTGAAAGACGAAAGACAATAAAGGTTACATATTAGTATGAAATATCTACTTACATGAAATATCCAGAGTACGCAAATCCATAGACACAAGAAGTATAGTGGTGGTTCCAGGAGCTGGGAGGAGGGAAGAATGGGGACTAAGTGTTTAACATGTTCAGTTTCCTTTTGGGGTGATGAAAATATTTTAAAGCTAGATAGAGGTGGTGGTGGCACAGCAGCGTGAATGTACGAAATGCCAATGAACTGTTCCCTTTCAAATGGTTAATTTTATGTTACATGAATTTCACCTCAATTAAAAAAAGTAACTGAGGCTCTCATTCTAAAATCTCAACTACATTTTTAAGAGTCCCTAATTAAACTTTTTTTAAAATAACATTCTAAAAAAACCCCACAAATGCTTAACAAAATTGCTTGTTAGCTGGTGCTATGATCTGGGCTATTGTCAATAAAGATTCTGGCACTAAAAAGGTGTAAGAAATATTTTCAAACAAAAATAAATAAAAGTACACTAATAAATTTGGATTAAAAAATCACAAGTTCAAAACATTTCCTTTCTTCTTAGTCAATACTGTAAAATGTTTAAAAAATAAACTGGCACCTTATGAGATACTGAGATATGCTGAGATCCTATCTTATCATTTTGACCTAAATTACTAGAAAACTATGGATAACTAAGAAATATTTATGACCACAGATAGTGCAGGGTCAGTTAGGGTAGCAGAGGTCTAGTAAAAGCACAATGAGAGATCTAAATTAACGGAGGCGTCTTGGATGTCCTGGAAGTGTGTCTGAAGGGCATCAGAGTCAAAGTCTGTGCTACTGGGAGCAGCTTTGCAATGTCTGGGCCCCTGAGCAGTGTAACTGACAAATGTGATGCCTACAGGGTTGTAGCCGACAGCTAGTTCTCAGCCACACTTGGACTGGTGATTGATCAGACGTAATGATACCCACTGATTTGAACTCAAAACGATGAAGTTTACTGAAGATTGATATTTTTCCCTCAAATCCTCACTGAGTCTCTGTGGGCCTACAATTTGGTTGGCTTCATAAAAAGTGGTGATATATTATAACATTATCCACAGCATCTTGCAGGACATCCTTGCCTCCTCCATTTATTTTTGAGCTTAGACCAACAGAATCTTTTTCTCCTTCATCCCTTTCCATTTGCTTTCTCTCCTTTCACCTTCCCCTCCCTCTTGTTCAACAGATGGTTTTGATGCCACAGGTTGCTGGAGGATATGTACTAGTTGGTACCCACCGTTCACAAATCAGACCTGAGTAGGAAGTCAGGCCAGATCTTAAACAATGCGGAACCAGTTTTGTTCCACTCAGTTTAAGGTGACTTTTGGCAATCTATGATAACTGATAAAGAAAATCCAGAAGTTACCACCAGAATTTATCTTGGGCTCTCATTTGGATGAACTCATTCCCAAATGTTGAAAGGGATGGATTTTAGAGTTTGCCTCCTTGCAACATTTGTGAGAAATATAAATGAGGTGTGAAATGAAAAAAGAGAAAGCTGAGAGGAAAAAAAATAGGTCTTGGACTAACCACAAATAGAATAATCAACTTCTGAAAGACTCAGATTGAACATTTTTGAGCTCCTATCTTGAGCTAGGCAGCGAGCTAGTCACCTGGAATGGGTGGGACAGGGGATGCCAAAATGAATAAAGATAAATAAATCATGGTCACTACCCTCCAAGAGGTAGGATTTGAGCTGGGACTTGAAGTACATGATTTGGACAGTCGGTGATGTGAAGCATGGTTCTGTCACACCAAAGCAGTGGTAGGCATACAATACCCAGCGGAATAGACTCTTAAAAATTTAAGTTTGGCTCTTGCTCATTTAGAGGCTGATTACCTAGTCTGTTTATAGTCTTTAGTCATCTTAGAGTTTAAGCTTCTCTTTCACTGCAACAGATTTTCATCATTCCAGGTTCATACATATTTTGGAAATTTTGTACACTCTTGAGTACTTTGCTGATGACAGCTAAAACTGATTCTCCTAGGCAGAGTAATTCACTCCCTCCTCTGTATTCCCCCAGTGTTCTGTTCGCACCTTTATGGAGCACAGATTACACTGTATATTAATTATCTGTTCACTTTTCTGGCTCCTTCGCTAGAGTGAGAGCTCCCCATGGAATGTGATTATATCTTGTTGAGACAGGCAAACATAGTGGTGAGGCATTTAGGCTCTCAGCTAATTCTCCCCAAGTTCAAACCCCTGCTCCACCATTTCCTATCTTGCTGTGTAACCTTGGACAAGTTATTTCTTAACCTCTCTATGTTTTAGTTTCTTCATGTGAATATTAATGAACCCATCTCATAAGGATGTGTTGTGAGCATTAGACTAGGTATAGAAGGGACTTCCTACAGAGCTTGGCACACAGGGGATGATCAATAAGTACAGGCTCTTATTCTGTAGCTCACAGTTTCTAGCATGCAGTATTTAAGAAAGCTCATAGAAATATTAAGCGAATAAATTATTTCACAAGATTGGGGAATAGTGGTAGCCTATTTTTCCTGCCCAAATTTCCTTCAGATAAAAAGAGAAATCCCCTTTCAGACATTCTGTGATGCTGGAGTGAGTCACTCATTTCCCTCTGGCTTGGTGGGGAAATGACGGTAACTGTTTCTTCCTCATCTTGCCCAGAAACTGCTGGACTCAGCTGAGAACTGAAGACAGAGAGCAATGGTCAGACATTCAGCTGGAAAAAAAAAGCCGTGGGCTTTCAGTTCCCTGAGGGCTGCTTCTGATCATCCTCATGGAAGAAAACACAACGCCCTAAGTAAAGAGCTTTGGGATTTCCACAAAAAAGATGTCCCGCACAGGCGATGCTATACTACACATTCTGATTTTGTTAACAATTGTAGCTTGTCGCCTGCTCCCAAGATGAGTTAATGCTCCTGTGCTCCCTTAATACCTAAATCACAGCAATTACTAACCTTGGTCGAGCTCACACTGCACATTGGGTGCTGTACTAAACACTTCACATGATTAACTCATTTAATCCAAACACAAATCTACGAGGTTGGTGTCGTGACCCCCATTTTTACAGGTGAGGAGACTGCAACACAGCGAATGGAAGTAACTTGCCCCAAATCGCACAGCTGCTAAATCGTAGAGGTGGAATGCAAACTGAGGTCACGTGCTGCCAAAGTTCATGCACGTGAACAGTCCAGAGACTGCCTCCCCGACTGATTTCATGTCACTTGTTCCCCTGTTGTGTAGAACTCTTTCAATGGCAGGTTTCCTTATCTGCCTCTCCAACCAAATTGTGAGCCTCTTGAGGGCATGTGCCACATCCTCACCGATTCCCCAGCTCCTGTTGTGGTAGCTGGCACACAGTAGGTGTTTAACACACATTGAGGAAAAGAATGAATGATTAAACACATTGAGGGAGGGCTTTAGGCAGAAGATATTTTGTTGGATTTGAGTGAAGGGACAAGAAGCAGAGGAATTATGTCTGCCTCAGGCTCCTGTAACTGGTCGAGATCCCTTCAGAAGGAGCCTCAACTGTTCCAGATCCAATGGCTCTGAGATGGTGAAACTAGAGCCCCGCTCTCCCTACTCCTCAGCAAAATGTTTCAAACAAATCATCGAATGGGAATTACTGAATTTGCCTTTCCCTGCACTGGTTTCACACTTCCATAAGGAGCTTTCACTGCAGGCTCTGAGCAGTCCCTTGGCCCATTCAGTGCCTCCTGGCGTGGTTCAATTTCTCCATCTGCCATGGTAACTGAGACTCTGAAAGTCCGCAAAACTCCTCCAGAGGAAGCAGTCCTCAGGGACAAGAGATCCAGTATGTCCAAAAATTGTGCTTGCAACAGTCTCTCAAAAGAAGCCCTTCTTGCACAGGTCTTCCTTTTGTAACACTTTTTCCCGAGGATTGAGCTGCTTCTGCCTTTGGTGGGTTCTCTCCACACATGTCTAAGGGCAGAACTTGACTCTTCTATTGGGCTACCCTGTTGGCTAAATATTTCATTAAGAATTGAATGAGTATTAAAGATTCCAATGTATTTCCCTGAAGACTAGAGCTTGGTTTGTAGCCAGGAATCTGGGTGTTACGGCAGGCTTTCCGTGGACTGAAACTACATTTTCTCAACAACCTCTCTCATTTCCATCTGGGAAATCTTGCCATCCCCACCCAGGTTGAGGTTTCATTTTTTTCCAACTACCTTTATTAACCATATGACCATTAAACAGAACTCCCTTCCTCCAAACAACACACACAAACACACACATACTCACTCATACTATCATCTGTTCCAAAAACAGCTGCATCCAGGGCTCACTCAAATGATTTTCATATACTTTTAAGTAAAGTGAAGAAGCCTGGCCAATATGCATCTTTGGGTAACTATATAAAGCATTTCTATCATCAACTTTCACAAAATTGAGTTAGTTTAATCTCAGAAAGTATGTCAGTGTTATTTAATTTGTGAAGAAAAAAGAAAATTAACCAATTCACTTTTTTTTCTAAATTTGCCCTTCTCCTCCACGGTTTACTGACAGTAAAAAATGAAAATGACCCTTTCTTTTCACCTGGTATCATAAAACTTCTTTTGCTCATCAAATATTTATTGACCTTCAGTGTGTAGAGCACAGCACGCTAGAGTGGTTCTTATCATTGTTCTTAATAGCCAACTTAGAGACAGAACTAAAAATGAATTCATATTAATAATGGATTACAACTAATAGTCAATGGAGAGGTGGTACCCTAACAGGAAAATTTAGAAAAACTCCTGAAACCATCTATACCAGTGGTTTTCTAAAATTTTCTTTAGCTTCAAAAACTCTTCACATAAAACTTTAATTGGGAGCCTACTACATCAGATGAAAGCCATTTTCTAATTGAGGCAGCTGGAGTCCAGAGAGGATTCAAAATTTGCCAGCACCTCAAAACCAGCTCATGGGATACAGTCAGGTCTAGTCCTCTTACCCGCAGCCATGAAAGATTGTGCTCTGCTGTCAAATTGCAGGCTCCCTTATTGCAGTAGATGAGTCTTACAATGTTGTGAATAGAGTCTGTAGGCTTTAAATCCTGCACCCTGACTCCTGGGTTCTTGGCCTCAGTTGCCAATAAAATATCTAATTAGGATGGGCATTATTCCTCTTGGGATTCGGAGAATGTAACTATGGTTCAGAATATCTTCCTGGATCTAGTGGAAAATGTTTAGATCCTGAAGCATTTCAAATGGGACTGGAGTAGAATAGAGGTGAAAGAGTGGATTACTTAGATGGCATTGGCAAAGCTGAAATATTAATATTATATGAAGAAATACAAAGCTGTAGCTCTACCTTATACCATATTCAAACATGGGCTCCAGGTAGATTAAGGATCTAAATGTTAAAGATAAAACTGTAAAGCCGTCAAAAGAAAATGTAGGTTATCTTTATGAAAGATACAGAACGTCTTCTAAAGGAACATCCCAAAACACAAACCATAAGGTTAAAAGTACATAGATTTGACTCCATCAGCATAAAGAATTTCTTCTCACTGAAAGACACAAGAGACAGAGTCAACAGACAGAGGACAGACTGGAAGAATATGTTTGCAACATCTATAACAGCCAAGATATGACTATCTAGAATATGTAAGGAACTCCTGCAAATTAACAAAAAAGAGACAGGAAAACAAATAGAAAAGCACTCAGAGGATATGAAAAGGTAATTTGTAAAAGGAAAGACCTTAAATCGGTGATTTAAGAAGTGAAGAGATGCTAAGAACGAGAAGAATGCAAATACCAATGTAATACCACTTTACATCCATTAGAATGGCAAAGTAAGAAAAGAAGACAATGCCGAACATTGACAAGAATAAGAGGAGACGGGAACAATCAGGCACTGCTTGTCTGAGTGTATAACACACAGCCTTGTGGAAAGAAATCCGGCAATACTTAGTGACATTAAGAATGGATGCAGCCTATGACCCACTAATTTCACTAATGGGTATATCCAGAGAATTTCTCCCGTGAGTTCACGAAAGGACACATACAAGAATGTTAATTGTGGCATTGTTTGTGGTATCAAATATAGAAGTTACCTACTATCCACCAGGGGAGAATAGATAAGTGAAATGTGGCACATTAAATCTCTGGAATGCTAGGCCACAGTCACAGTTGTTTAACTAAATAAACATATAGCTACATGAATAGACCTGAAAGCATAATGTTGAATGAAGATTTTTGCACAATCAAGTAAGTAAATTAAAACACATACATAAAAGAGTATTTGCATAGTTAAGGACATATCAGATACAGTAGAGTGAGTGTCTAAGAAAGAGAAAGGGCTGGGAATGACAATTGTGAATGAAGGAGAAAATATGTAATAATAAAACAAGAGAGAGTCTTTGCATGGACTAATGATGTTAGTATTCTATGAACCAATGAGGGTGATTAAATAAACTCTGCAAATCTGGGGTTAAAGAATAGAAAGGAAAAGAAAACAGGGAGGGTGACTGTTGGAGAGGTGATATGATGCAGAACAAATTAACCCATCCTGCGGGCAGGAGACCTGGTTCCCTCCTGACTCGCCCTCTCACTTGCTGGTAACATGTGCCCAGGGGGTTCTTCCCCAGGTTTCCATCTCCCCTTTGATATGATGAAGATATTAGGCTAGAATTTCTGAGATCTTTTCCAGCTTTCTGCTTAGTATACTATGCACTTCCTCTCCCATCGATAACCTCCATAATGTCATAAGCAACAATAAAACTATATCACCCATTTGAGAACATTTTTAATCACATTGAAAAATAAGTTATGAAAATGTCTTTTGCTGAAGGTGTGTTTTTATACACCTGGCTGACAGAGGGACATCATTTCTCAAAATGTGCAAGCTTTATCATCTTAAAGCAACAGTTTCCCTTTTTATGGAGCAATGAACAAAGAAAGAAAGTAAAAAAAAAAAATGAAAATGGTTTAAATAATATTCAGGAAGACTGGAGGTATTATAGAACCCAAGAGCCCTTCTTGGATAACCAGAGCCTGGTTGATGATGATGATGACGACGATAATGACAATGATAACTAGAAAAACATAAATCTAGAAGAGTTCAGCTTGTCTTCGGACACCTAGCCCAGAGAGGCCACTATGCTCTTCTAGCTGGCTCTAGGTTCCTTTGGATCCTACTTTAATTTACTTTGAAACACGTCCTTGAGATGAGAGAAAGAAGGAATTATAAAATGAAGAAAGCCACTCTATAGAACTGTGGACTCCATTTGCAAATTAAAATAACAAAATGAAAAAATACTCAGTATCAGAAAATCTGTTCTGCATTGTATGGAGGTATCCTTTTGCCCTTTTAAGAGCTCATTAAAATGCAATAGTGCTCATTTCAACCAATTACTATTTTGACTATAAATAGAAAAATATGTATGAATGGCCAGTCCAGTATAAACTAAAATATTTGCATAACATCAGCTCTCTTTTTGGTTGCATAATTAATCATTTGCGATTATCCATTTGTAAGCATAATTTTTCAGTGTCAGAAGAAATTATGTTTTACTTATTGAAACACTCTAAATCATAATTGCAGCTATCATTTATTGAGCACTGACTAAGTACCAGGTATTATACATATATTAATTGCTATACTCACCACGATATTATAAAGTAAATATTATTATATCTGTTTTTTGGATTAGGAAACTGAAGTTTAGAGTGGGTAATTAACTTGTCCAAGATGATAGGTAATTCAAAGCTAAGTATGACCATCTACAGAGCTCATGTTCTTTTTACCTCCTTTAATGACTTTTCTTCTGAAAATAGTGACCTCATATTAACAGCTTACATTTATTGTGTGCTCATTATATGCCACTGCGCGTGTAAGTTTATATGCATTGCCTCGTTTAATTCACAAAACATCCTTACGAAACGTGGATACTCTTATTATATGCATTTGAAGTAATGAGAAAAGTGGAGTTTAATAAAGGTAGTGCCTGGTCCGATATAGCATAGCTAGAAAGCAATGAAGTCTGGAATCAAGGTCTTGGTATCATTTCATATTTTTTTTAATTTTACTTTTTTTTTTTTTTTTTTTTTTTGTGAGGAGATCAGCCCTGAGCTAACATCCGCCAATCCTCCTCCTTTTTTTTGCTGAGGAAGACGGCCCTGGGCTAACATCGGTGCCTATCTTCCTCCACTTTATATGGGACGCCGCCACAGCATGGCTTACCAAGCAGTGCGTCGGTGCGCGCCCGGGATCCGAACCAGCGAACCCCGGGCCGCCGCAGCGGAGCGCGCGCACTTAACCGCTTGCGCCACCGGGCCGGCCCCTTTAATTTTACTTTTTAAATTTACAGATAATGACATTGACCTTCCATGAATATTTTTTATTTTTATTTATTTATTTTTTTGAGGAAGATTAGCCCTGAGATAACATCCATTGCCAATCCTCCTCTTTTTGCTGAGGAAGATGGGCCCTGGGCTAACATTCGTGCCCATCTTCCTCTACTTTATATGGAACGCCGCCACAGCATGGCTTGACAAGCTGCGCATTGGTTCGCAACTGGGATCTGAGCTTGTGAACCCCGGGCCACCGAAGTGGAGCACACAAACTTAACTGCTACACCACCAGGCCAGCCCCAATGTTTCATGAATTTTAACACATGTGTAGATGCATATAACCACCACCATGATCAGTATACAGAAGAGTTCCATCACCCTAAAAACCTCCCTCATGTTACTCCTTTGCTGTCATACCCTCCTTCCACACCAACCTCTGCACTCACTGATCTAGTCTCTGTCGCTGTAGTTTTGTCCTTTTGAGAATATTATATAAATGGAATCATGCAGCCTATAACCTTTTCAAACTGGCTTCTTTCACTCAGTATTATGCCTTTAAGCTTCATCCATGTTGTGGCTTCCTTATCTGTTCCTTTCTTTGCTGAGTAGTTTTCCATTATATGGATGAACCGCATTTGTTTATCCATTCATCTATTGAAAGAAATTTGGATTGTCTTCAGTTTTTGGTGATTATGAACGGAGTTGCTATAAACATTTATGTACAGGTTTTTGTGTGAACATAAGTTTTCATGTCTTTAGGGCAAATGCCTAGGGGTGGAGTTGTCAAGTCATATGCTATTTGTTTAACCTTAAAAGAAACTGCCAAATAATTTTCCAGAACAGCTGTCTCCTTTTGCCTTCTCTCCAGCAATGCAACAGAGTTCCAGTTGCTCCACATCCTCGTCAGCACTTGGTATTGTTAGCTGTTTTTTAAAATTTTCTAAATTTTAGCCATTCTAATAAGTATGTAATGGTATCTTGTGACAGTTTAGTTTTCGTTTTCCTATTGCATCCCTTTGTGTGCTTATTTGCCATCTATACTTCCTCTTTAGCAAAGTGTCTGTTCAATATTTTGCCCATTTTATAAACTGAGTGGTCTATTTTCTTAAACTAGAGTTTTAAGAGTTCTTTATATATTGTCAATACAAGCCGTTTGTCAGAAATATAATTCACATTTTCATCTAGTCACTAGCTTGACTTTCAGTATCTTACTAGTATCTTTCACAGAGTGTAAGTTTCTACTTTTGATGAAGTCCACTTTGTCCAATATAGCAACATTTTCTTATGGATCATGCTTTTGGTGTCATGTTTAAGAACTCTCTGACTGGAGGGTCAGGGTCAGAGAGAGAGATTGGAAGATACTATGGTGTTGGCTTTGAAGATAGAGAAAGGGGTCATGAGCCAAGGAATGCAGGAAGCCTCTAGAAGCTGGAAAAGACATGGAAACTGTTTCTCTCCTAAAGCTTCAAGATAGGTTGCAGCCCTTCTGACATTTTCACTTCAGCCCAGTGAAACCCATTTAGGACTTCTGACCTCCAGAAATGTCAGATAATAAATTTGTGTTGTTTTAAGCTGCTAAAAAAAGGGGGGACTCTGCCTAACTCCTGGTCAAAAAAATTTTATCCTATGATTTCTTCTAAAATTTTTATAGTTTTATGTTTTATGTTTAGCTCTATGATTCATTTTGAGTTTTCTTTTGTATAAGGTATGAGGTTTGGGTCAAAGTTCACGGTTTTGCATATGGATGACCAATTGTCCCAACAATATTTGTTGAAAAGACCATCCTTTCTTCACTGAATTTCCTTTGGAACTTTGTCAAAATCAATTGGCCATATTTGCGTGGGTGTTTCCGGGCTCTTCATTCTGTTGCATTGATCAATGCGTCCATCCTGTCACCAATACCACACTGTCTTGATTACTGCAGGTTTGTAGTGAGTCTGTAAATCTGGAATTGTGTGTGATTCTTCAACCAGTTCCTATTCTGAACCAACAAACCACATGGCACAGGTGGATCAGCCTCAGTGCCCTCTTTTCCTTTGCCACCTGGAAGGTGTTAATAGTATATTTTTTGGCGTACAAAGCAACGTGTCTGGCCTACTTTCCAGCTCAAGAGAGAGAAGAAAGGCTGTCATTTGCAGCTTTTCCTTTGCTTGAACCACCTGCAAGCCTTTGCTAAACACACTTACTACATAATATATGTTCATGCAATATATTTATTGAGCGTGTCTCTGTGCTGGGTACCATGGTAGGCTCTGAGAAAGAACAAGAGAAGAGGACACACGAGATTCTTCCTCCCGTGAAGCTTATGCCAAATGGTAGAGAGATGACACCTAAACGCAAGGACAAAACCAGCTGGCTATTCTCCAGAGAACCAACATTGGATAACGTGTAAAAGAGTGACTCAAGTGTCTTAGAATGCACGGCCAGGAAATGCTTCGCTGAAGAGGTGACATTTACACTGAGATCTGAATGACAAAAAGAAACCAGATGGGTGACCCTCGAGGGAAAGAGTATTCTGGGCTGTTAGTCTGAAGAGACTTAGACGAAAACAAGCTTGACATGTTTGAGAACAAAAAAAGTGACTGGTGTAGCTAGAAAGGAGCCAGCCAGGGGAAGAGATATGAGTAAGGTCTGAAAGGTCGGTAGGGGCAGGGTGAAGAAGGGCTTTGCAACCAGGACGAGAAGTTGGATTTAACTCTAAGTACCATGGGAAACCATTAGAGAGTATAAACCAAGATGGATCATATGACAGACATGACTGGGCTCCCAGACAAGTAAATGGGGATAGAGAGTAGCAGGAGTCTCCCCAATCCCTATCTCCACCGGAAAATGTGCCCTGCCCAGATGAAGCTATTCTCTGCAGAAGGGCAACGTGCATGCTAGTCTGAAGAAGCCAAGTTCAGAGCTTCAAGCCTCATAATTTGTATATCACTTCTTCCTAGCCTAGACTCTCAGGGGACTGAGAGGAGAGGGGAGAGGTCACTCTCAGCCTCTCCCTGAGATGGTGATGTGCTGAGGACCCACTGCAGAGGAGGTCGGGGACTGAGTGTGGGATGGGAGGCTGCCAACTCACGGCCCCATGAAAAGTAGAAGCAGAGATCTCTGTTTTCAGGTAGAGTTGTTTCATCACACCTACTGCAATATGGTTTCCAATTTTCATAAACAGTGGATGAAAGGAAATTGGCTCAAAACTGCAGTAAAAAAAAAATAAAAGTTCTGCATGGAAGGATTTTTCAACTGTGAGGAGTTATAAGCACTGGATCATAGCTCTGAGCAGAGGTGTGTACAGAGTCTCCAAGAGATTGTATTCATTCTGACTATTTAAACTCCACTTTGGATAAAAAACCACCTCTGGGGAAATGTAAGTATAGCACCCTTTCCTCATTACAGAGTAACAATTTCCAGCTCTGTCATCCTTTCTAGCATCAGAGTGTGTGTATAAACTTTATGGAGTTAAAATCCATGGGATGCTTGCTTCCTAGTGTTCTGGTTTTTACTTAACATTATTTCACACACATTTTTCCATGTAGCAGCATGATCTAAATATTTACCACTATGCAGAGCTACATGGGGATACAGTATAATAAGAATAGCTCACACTTACATAGTAATTACTATATGTCAGGCACTGTTCTAAGCACTTGACCAATTTTTACTCATTTAATATTTCCTCATTACAACCCTCAGGGTAGGTACCATTTGTCTTAGTCTGGCTTCGAAAGAAAGCAGACCCTGAAGCAAAGGATTCCGTGCACTACTTTAATCAGGGCGTAATCCCAAGGAAGCAGGGGTGAGGGAAAATTGAAATGAGGCAAGGAAAGTAGAAGAGTCAATTTGAGGGTGTGTTATTGAGCTGGTTACCACCAAGTGTGATGGATTGCTCCGTCTCACAAGACCGTCCTCCTCTGAGACCATCCTACAAAAAGCTGCATAAACTACATCTCAGGCGGTCGTACTGGGGAAGGAAGGAGGAATTGTTTATCTACCAGTTCCCATCTGCCCCATGAGACTTTATATCCAGCCCCCCACCACCCCGATAAACACACACACACACTCCTGGGTTGGCACATGCCGTACCTCAGCATCAGCAGGGAAGCCTCAGGGTAGGCGACAAGAGGCAGCAGAGGGGTTTGAGGCTGGGTGCTCCGTAGTTTGCCTGCACAAGGTCACAAAGTTGATCAGAGCCCACAGAAACCTGGTGCAGCAGTAATGGCTGCAATGTACCAAAGATATCATCATTGCACTGGTTTCACAGACAGAACACAAAGAAATTAAGTACCTGCCTAAACCACTCAGCTGGTAACTGGTGGAGCCACAATTTGAACCCAGAAAGCCAGACCCTTAATAGTTATGCTAACCTATCTCTGGGATTTGGGGAGATCTGGGTTGTTCTCAACTTCTCACTGAAATGCTTTAGAGCATAACAGAAAGATGATTGGACAGGAATCTTAGATTCTGATTCTGGCTCAGAACCTTACAAAATCATTTCTCCCTGGGTCTCAGTTTGCTCGTATGTTTTTGAAGGAGCTCAGATGACATGATCTTAGCGGTCTCAAACTCTGAATAACACTATTCTAAAAATCTTTAAACAAATAATATTCATTTTTAAAATTAATAAATCCTTAGGATGTAAATCCAGAAATAGGACCACTGGGTCATAGGATAGCACCATTTTTATGTCTCATGGTTTAAATTAGTAGATTGCCTTTGAAGATAATCATACCAATTTAACGCATTTACTATATCTCCCGAGTATGAATGTGCCTCTTTCCTTGCCTGATCATTGTTGGGATGAAACAAAATGATGTCTAAAATATTTAATTTTGGGTGATTTGATAGATGTGAAGCAGTATCACAAAATTGTTTTGTTTTCTATTTCTTTAGTGACTAAATAAACCAAACATCTCTCCAAGTGTTCTTCACATGATTTCCTCCTGTGTTAATTTATTTTTGGCAAGTTATTTCCCTCTGTGGGGGATCAGCTTTACCATCTGTAAAATAAAAAGGAAGACTGAGATCTCTAAGGCTACTTTGAGAGTTAGTGAGATCATCAGGAGGTACTACCTCCCGAAGTACTACCTCAATTCTCTAAATAAATAAGTGAAATGCATCCTCAGCATTTCTTGAGTCTAGAAACCAGCAAGCATGTCCCTTGACCAGAGACTCTAAGAAATATCCTGTTCAACCAGATTCTGTTCTTTCTAGACGGTTCATGTTTCAGTTCTTCCTAAAAGAAGAAGAGATGAACTTAAGTGAACTGCATGGGGTTTTTTTTTTATCCCAATCCAAACAGTTTGTAATATAATTATATGATGAGAAGCACATATCAAATGCCTCTCCCAAGGCAGCGGTAATCTCGATTGGCTAACACTTCTAGTTTTGCTCTCAGGCTAGAGCTTCTGAAACATTTGACACATTTGTTCTGAACTTGTGGTGACCTACTTATTCTAAGTTTCAATCTTTTAGCAGCTGAGATTAAAATGGCCAAAGCAATGAAGTCATCATTGCCATTCTTTGGAGATTTAAAAGAAATAGGACAGCACTCTCAGGAGGTAGGGATCTAGGGAATTGGGAACCTGCAACCACATACCATGTTTCCGTCTTGGGACAGAGTTAAAAAAAAGCAGGGGCTGATCCTTAAAGAGCTCCAGCCTCCTTTTTCTAAGCTTCTTTCTCCATTTCACAAGGCTCTTCCTCTTTGTTTTTACTCTCCTGTGAAAAGCTGTCTCCAGACTGGACTAGGAGGCAGGAGAGATGGGTTCAAGCCCAGTTCTGCCACTTTACTCCCCTGTGCGTTTTAGTAAGTCACTTCTCTTTATTGAATCTCAGTGTCCTCATCTATTCCCTTGATCACAGTCCCTTTCATTGATTATTCATAGTTTCCACTAATTAGTATGTAAGATTCTTGAGTTAGGAGCAATGCCTTGTTTATCTCTGTGCCCCCCACAAAGGCCCACTATGGAGTTTGTCATAAAAAGGTGCTCTGTCCTGGTTAGTATACTAAATTTTTATGAATCTCTCCTTGTCTCTGGAAGGTGACCCCTACCATCCTGTCTTTCTAAGGTTGCCCAGGTGCATTCTTTTCCTAGAGTTCCTGTAACAAATTAACACAAAATTACTGGCTTAAAACAGCAGAAATTTATTCTTGCGTGGTTTGGGAGCTAGAAGTCTGAACTCAAGTTGTCCACAGAGCCATGCTCTCTGAAAGCTCTAGGGAAGGGTCGTTCCTTGCCTCTTCCTAGTTCCTGATCATTGCTGACAATCCTTGGGGTTCCTTGGCACACAACTGCATCATGCCCATCTCTGCCACCATCGTCACATGGCCTTCATCTCTTTGTGTTATGTCTTTCCATGTCTCCAAATCTCTCTTATCCTTATAAAAGCACCAGTCATTGGATTTAGGGCCCAACTTAATCCAATATGACCTCATCTTAACTTGATTACATCTGTAAAGACCTTATTTTCAAATAAGGTCACATTCATGGGTTCCATGTAGATGTGAATTTCGGAGGAATGTTATTCAACCCAGCACACCAGGACATCTCTATATCCTACTCCTTCCATCCCACAGCTTTGGACCTTGTCTCCTGCCCTCATCATGAAGAATCTTTCCCCCAGAATGACTCCCTCTCTCAGGAGTCATGATGATCATCTTTATTGTTCTCCTTGACAGTAATCTCCCCCTTCTTTGATCCATGTTCCACAGGAATCTGCTGTCAGGCTGGTCTCATAAAGAGGACACCTTGGTTATCTTCACTTTCCTGCTCAAAAACCTTCTGATTTTTCCTATTACCTATAGCATAAGGGCCACACTTCCTCAGAAAGACATTCACAAACTTTACCATCTGACTCCAACACACCTTTCCAGTCCCGCTGTCACAACTCGCCTCCATGCACAAGTTGAATTGTCCTTTAGCTCTATCATCTGCCCTTTTCCTCCTCCACCAGCATGTCTTTCCCTCCATCTGAAAGCCATTCTCTTTATTGCCGCATGTGTTATTCCCACCACTCTTGAAAAGCTACCTCTTTTCCAAGGTCTCCCAAGATCCTCACCCCATGCCCAGCCCAAACAGTCACTCCTGCTTCAAACTCCCATAATATTTTATACTTCATTTGACACTTTTCATTCTTAGATTATTTATGATAATGCTACGTCTCTTTTGACTAAAGCATGAGCTCTTAAGAGCAAGGTCCCTTTCTCATTCCCCTCCTCTTAGGAGGGGATGATTGATACAATTTGAAGAGAGGGAGGAAGGAAGGGAGAGAGGGAGGAAGGGAGGGAGGAATGAAGGGAGGGAGGAAGGGAGGAAAGAAGGAAAGAAAGAAGGAAAGAAGGAAGGGAGAATTCTAAAGTAATAATTTTCAGAAGGTGCTTTGGGGGGGTGCAAATATTTTGTATTTCATTAATAGTCAAACTGATAAAAAATAAAAATGCCATCTTTACTCCTAATTTCAAATTCTCATATTTGTAAAAATAGCTTGCTTCTTTACACTAAGCAAATGCCATACATTTGAATTTACCAAATATACGTACATTAATAAAATGTATTTCTGTCTTATAAGTAGGTTCTGGATAAGATTTTATTGCATTAAGAAAAGTATGAAAACCACTATAGCAATGGGGTCATGTGTCGCCCTTGGTAGATGAAGTATATGCCTGTCCTCTTGAGCTCTCTAATTCCAGGAGCCATGATGATGCTTTAGATTTTATACCCTACACGTGAGATTAAAGGAGAGGGATGCTGTAAGGCCAAGAAGTACAGCAGAAAGGTAATGGATTTTGAAGTCACAAAGACTGTGACAACTCTGCCATTTATTAACTGCGAGATTTGGGGGAAATTACTTAAATTCTCAAAACCTGCTTCTTTCCTATTAAAATTGAGATTAGTTCTAACTCATAGGATTGTTGAGAGGATTGAATAATACAGCTAAAATGAGCAACATAGGAGACACTTCATAAATCACATCTACCTCAATTACAAGGGTTAGTTCTGGTGAGAGTGGTAGTGTTTTTTTGACTCGCCTGGTGAATTGCAGCAGTAATTCTAACAGCAGCTGAGAAAGTGGATGAGGAGGGCCCTAACCTCTAAATTGCCCCCAGGGAGAGTTAGCTAATGAAAAGCCACAAGAGTGAATTATCTGCTGACTACACTCTTTTACGGAGGTACAAAATTACTTTTGTATAGATATCCAGTCTGCTAATTATCTTTTGAAAATCAGATGAGAGCTCTTTCCAAAGTCTGGGAGTGACCAAGAAAATGTGTTAAAGGAAAAGCATCAGATTTTACCCAAAAAATCATGAAAAATTCATTTGGAAATAAAATAAGTACTTAAATACATAGTGTTTCGTATGACTTTGGAGTAGATAAAATATTTTATTGACTGTAGTCCCCCTCCTTTAAGATTTGGGTAAAAAAAAATTGGAAGATGACTCTGAAAAATAGAAAAACCCACTTCCTGAATTAATTTGGATCTTCAAAGGAAACCAGTGACTGATTTCTTCTCTGACTAGTCGGGTTTCAAATCATCTTCTTCTCCTTCCTGAGGCTCTCCCTCTCTCTTCTTTTATGGGCATCGGTATGCGTGGCTATAGGAGCCAAGAGGGCTGTGTAAGTGATGCCCTGCACTTTCTCTAAAGGGCTCCTTCTAGGTTTGACTCATTAGTCCTAGAAGCTCTCACCCACACCGCGGGAGACATCCACGTGCCTGTGGGTGTACTTTCACTTTCGTGACCAGAGTGTGTGGAGAAGTATTCATGCCCTTATAGGGCTTTTCAGGAACCCGGCTCCCCCCACGTGCATCTTTCTAACAGTGAGTTCTGGGGCCATTTCTCAGACCTAGGATCTTTTTATCCTCATTGCCTTAGACCTCAAAGAACTTAACCTACTGTTCCTCCCCTTCTAAATGTTACCACCACTTCCTGCTCTATCCCTTGGATAAGCCACTAGGGCTCTCATTTTTAGTTTTAATTCCAATTGGAATAGAGAACAAATATTAGCTAACAGAAACTATATGGGAAAATGGAAAATTTCTAGCATCTTACAGAGTAAGTAGAGCCAGTGTCCAGAGCTATTGTTGAGTTCTAAACCCTTTGATTCTATTCTGTGCTTTCGTTATTCCGGCAAAGCATTATCCAGTTTCCACAGAGGGAAATCCCTACCATACCTACACTCACACACACACTCTCTCTCAAACACTCACACACTCTCTTACACATACACTCTCATACACACACACTCACATTCTCTCACACTCACGCACAATTCTCACATACCCTCACAACACTCACACACACACACACACACACACACACTCTCACACACACACATGAAGAAGCAATCAAGACAAAATAGACGTTCCT
This sequence comes from Diceros bicornis minor, assembly GCF_020826845.1. NCBI lineage: Eukaryota > Metazoa > Chordata > Mammalia > Perissodactyla > Rhinocerotidae > Diceros > Diceros bicornis. Next base: position 32,064,434 of record NC_080754.1, read on the forward strand.
GGCTCCTATGAGTATACCTTTGTCTCTGAAAGGTCCAGACTGGGCATCTCCGAACTTTTCATAGGAGCGGGTGACACAGAGCACACTCAGTGTTGTGGAGGAGACAAGACTAAATAACTAGGGGATCAGATTATTTGGAGGAACTCCATTCTACTCATTCTTATACTCCAATCTCTTGCCATCCTGCAAACCCCACCATCAAGTTTGATTTTGAGTCAAGCTGACTCCTTCCTGGTGGTTCTTAAGCTGCCCAGCTTGGTGTCTCTGAGAGGTTTGTTGCTTTTCTCCCACCTTCAAACTGCCAGGGGGCACTCAAAGCCACAGGCCGAACATGACATATCTTCCTGGTCCATAAATTCTACTCAAAGTTAAGGAATTTAAAATCCTATCTTAAATTAAAATAAACACACGCATGTTGTGAACAGAAATTCAAGTTCTTATATTAGGTTGAACCATATGCAACTGCCGGTATTCCACCATTTTGAGCCTATAAAAATGGCAAATGCATATGGTTTAACCTAATACATTTTAAAGATAACAGAAATGTTTTTCTTTGAGCTTCATCCCCAGGCCCAGGAATAAAACTTCTCTTCCCATCGACATTAGGGATATTTCAAATAAAAGCTTGAAAAGCAGCACTTTGCAGAGTTTAATTTATTCAATGATATTTTAAATATTCAAAGGTACTGGACATAATTGGCTGTAACTCAGAAATGGCTATCTTTCAAAATAATTAGCCCTGAATTCTGAGAGCAAAGGGGAAACGATAGGTTTCACTTTTTGAATTCTTTCAAAAGCATCAGCAACTGTGAAGTCCTTCGATCTCTCATCCCATACCATAAATTTTCTGCTTTTCTCTTTCACAGATCTTGATCATATAGATCTATTCAGCTTCTCTCATTTTTTTCCCTGTTACCCAAAGCCTAAGAATTAAAGAAACATATGCAAACCTACGTTATGTCCTATGTGTCTCCAGGTGGATCTCTCTCTACTTTCTCCTGTGAGTGAGGCAAAGATAATATGTATTTTCTTAGAGGACTGAGGGGAGAAGTTAGGCTGGTGAAAATGAAACGTCTTTATTAAAAGTTGATGGGCAGACTGGAGGAAATCTAGAAAACCCTCACATATTGTTAAATTCTGCCTCATTCACCTTTGCATGAAAATTTTAGTCATGTGATCAGGAATCTGTTACTCCCCTCTCTCAAACACTCTCTCTTTTTTTTTTTTTCCCATGCATAAAATGTAGACATTTAACTGGATGAGATAACTTTCTAGGTTTGGCACTCTAAAATTCTACAACTTAAGAGCACTGATACACGTTAATAAAGCTAAGAACAGCGTAAAAATACATCACTTGAGCTCACCATCAAGAGGGTACATCATTTGTTCTTTGGTCGTGGGGCCAACACACTTTTTTCGTATTCTGCTGCATATTTGCTTTATGTGTCTAGGTTTCAAGCTGTTTTACAAACATTATTAATCCCTAACAGCCAATAAATGTGAAAGCAAGGAAAGTATTGAAAGTGCTAAGAAGAAGAAACACGTGATAATTATGTAAATAAGGTAGGGTATATTTAAAAATTGTAAGTGTATGATTCACTAGACTGCAGGAAAATTTCTGAAGACAAAGAGCTATTCATGAAGCAGGTGCAAGGGTCTGTCTATATCTTTACAATCAGCAATAATCATTAAGAGCAAAATAAAAGTGATTGATGAGTCGGAATACCATTTGAGTGTGTGACGCTAGGATTGGCAGCAATGTGTTCATTCAGGACAGAGAAGGCCACGAGTTTGTTAAAGAATTTAAAAGCAAAGCATGGTAACCCTGCTGATGAGACCTGTCACAAGCTACTAATAGTTTGTGGGTTTAAGGATCTCAGTGAAGATGGAATGAGTATAGGCACGGTAACTACTAACGGGTTCCACATAATACTTACAGGAATTATCAAGGAGGCAGGTGACCTGAGCCAACAGATTTCCAGCATATGAAATAAACTGGTTATTTTTGGAGCAGATGTTGGAAGAAAGTCACATCTGTGAGGAGAAGAAGTGAATACTTGGTTTTAAAGCTTTGAAGATCACACTCACAACTCTATGTGGTGGAAATGAGCATGTGGACAATAAGATTAAACCCCTCTGTGTTCGTTAAGGTGGGATTCTAATTCTCATTGGCTTAACACAATAAAGGTATATTTCTCACTCATGTAAGAATTCAATGTGGGTGATGCTTGTGGGGTGATATTTCATGTGCAGGGAGCCAGGAACTCTGTTTGTCATGGCTCAGCTCTCTTTCAGGTCCTAGGAGCCTCTCCATTCACCTAACAGAGATAGCGGCTCTGGGGAAGGCACACCTACCACTTAACCATCCCAATCAGGAGGGATGCACATCACTTCCTCATACTTCTCATTGGCAAGAACTAGCCAGACGCCTCCCATTCCAGATGCATGGGAGCAGGAGCAGGAGATATAATCCCAGGCCTGGCATCACTTCCTAGCAACAACTCTACACTGTGAAAGAGAATTTAGGGGTCAGTTATTTGGCTCTGCTATACCTTCTGATTCAGTTATGAACAAAAGGATTTACAACTAACTTTTTAGAACTGAATTTATTTGCATATAGACAAATAGAGACACTTCTGTGCTAGGTACTCAAAAATAGGAGCTATGACTTACAGAATGGAATGACTATAAAATGAATGAATAAAAGCAATTTTTAAAAGAATAAACTACAGTCTAAAGAAAAGAGAGGTGTTCTGTTTTAGATGTAAATGTGTTAAAATCTAGCTTGGGTAATGCGCTTGTGTATGTGTGACTGTGTGTGTGTGTGTGTGCGTGTGTGTGTGCGTGCCCAGTATCTCTTCCTTTGAGAAACTACTCCACCCTCATTCTGTAAATATCTTACTCAATTCTTGCAGTTAAAGGAAGTGGGGGAAGGACAGGCCAGAGTCACCTTCCTACCTCAAGGATTGCATATGACCCAGTCCTGGCCAGTCAAGCTTCACCCCCTGGCCACAGTGAGTTTTCAGGGATAAGCATGTGACCTAAACTGGGCCAATGAGAGCTCACCATGGTGCCTTTCTCCAGAGGCTCTTTGTCTGGGGCAATGATCTCTAAAACCCAGGTAAGCCTGGAGCTGTTGAACCCATTCTAACACTACACATAGATAGACTAAGAATGAAGCCAATTTGAGAGTTGATGACATGATTTGATTGTCTGGAGAATCATGACGAAGTCCACTACTTGAACTTTCTAGTTACATGAACCAATACATTTCTCCATTTGTACTTTTTTCTTTGCTTAATTTGATTTGAGTTATTTCTGATAATAAAACCTTCAAAATTAAAAAGGTCCTAACTATGACACGGGGTTTGGATTTTTCATATCTTTTTATCATGTTACTGTTCTGTTCTAAAACCTTTAAGGGCTCATTAATTGCGCACAAAGCCAAATTAAAGCTCTTCTACTTCACTTTCAGAACCTTTCACAAAAAGGGTTCACCTTTCTAATCTAAGAACATAAACCTCAGAATGCCCAAGCACTTATTTCTTATATTGACATCTGGTTTTAGTCCATTTCTGTCGTAACCTGTCTCAACCTCTAAAATTTCACATATTTTAGCACAGTTCCCATGGAAATTATTACTGCTTTGAGGGGAGGGACCAGGTCTTGCAGACAATGGGAGTCAATATGACCATCCACATCCCAATCCCTTGTATGGTACAGAACCCGGAAAACACTCAGCCAAACTTGTTGAATTACATTTCCACAGTGATATTTCTTTGAGAAGCAGACTTTTAATTTTGAACAGTCTACATTTTTTTCTTTCTGAGAGGAGAAAACTGTCTAAGCAGACAATTTGGGCAGTGAATTTACAGCTTGAAAAATGTGCTGAATTGACCAAAGCCCTCTTGGAGGCCAGCATTAAGGTCACCTTTTTCTTTACTTCATTTTCAACACGGTTATAGCTCAGGCAGCAGTTCAGAGAGAGTTTCCCAGTAACTGATCTAAAAGGTATTCTCTTTTAAATGTGAAAAAAGAAATCAAGTTTTTCACAGATCAGCTATCCTGAAGCTGTTAACTACCATTTCTTCATTATTCCTAGTGCCCCATGGTGTATGGTATTTGCTGAATGAATAAACGATTTTCTCCTTCCCTTGGGTTCTTTCCCTGACCCCAGACCTCATTAACTCTTGAGCAACATTAGGAAAACGTAAAATTAAGGTGTAACAATTCCTTATATCTTCAAGTATTTTTACAGTTTTTATTCATATTCCATCTTTTCACATGCCGTCCATAAAAACTTTGAAGCTAAGAGGGAAGAATTATATCCATTTTGCAGAGGAAGAAACTGAGGCTCAGAGAGGCCAGGGGACCTAAAAGTCATACAGCTGACAAACAACAGACCCAAGGTGTCAGGCCTCCTAACACAGCCATATCACTTCCCACCCAGGACCCTACTTACTGTCATCAGATACTCTGGGAGGCAACCAGGGAGGCAGCCCAAGGTGGTGGGCAAGACCATAGACATGGATTGAGGCTGACACAGGTGAACGTCCAGGTGTGTTGCTTACTACCAAGTGGCCTTGGACAAGTTACATGATCAATTCAGGCCTCAGTTTCCTACTCTGAAAATGGGAATAATCCTACAACCTCCTAAGAAGATTGTGAGGATTGAATGACACAGTATCTGAGACTTGATAAGTGCTCAGAAAATACTAGCTATTAAGGACAATTGTCAAGGAAATGAGGAGCTAGCCAGGTGCAAGGAATGGTTCCCACGGGTCTGAAAACTGGACTTCAATCTCCATCTAAATAGACTGGTTACTTCGTCTATTTAATGTACTGTGAAGGCCCGCCACTGTGGGACATGCTCCCTCTTTGGAGAACATCAAGAAGAGATTGCTGGCATTGCTCCCCCAGCAGCCTGAGTTGATCATTGAAATATTATCCCTGGGTGAATATGCAAAGGAACTCACCTGAGTAAACTCTGACTTGATTTCCCAAGGATAGCAATGGCAGGAGTAGAATTCTGGAGTGGAGGGGCTGGTCTCTGCTAATCCCATTCCTCCTGAGATTTTCTAGTCCCAAAGAAATTTCTTGCTAGAGCGCTTGTTGCACTTGCAGTCTCCCCACATGACAGCACTTTCTCCTGTAATGATCGGGGCACTCCTGCATCTTTACCCACCCCGCTTTCTGGTGTGGTCAAGCCCTGGAAGACACAGATGACTCACCCTGATGACACACCCCCACCCAACCCCACAGCTGGCCAAATGGAGCCTGACCCATCTGGAAGTGGCTTTTGACTTTTTATACTTTTCAAGTTCCAATCCCAAGCGAGTAAGGCTTCTTTTCTACCTGCCTGGGATCTGCCTTAGGGACTTTACGGAGGCCCTGCCTCTGCCCTGATGATTGTCTCTAAGAATGTCCACTCTTTTTAGGAGAGACTCTGCTCTCCATCCAAACAGATATGGCATTATCCTGAGGATAGAGTGAAACACAATAAACTAAACCTTGTTACAATACATTAACATCCACTCTTGTCGTGGGGGGGGCGGTTATTTAATGAAGACCATTAGTTAGCTGGTGCAATTACCATTTATCTTCCCCAAGATGCTCCACGTCTCTCTCCACACCTGCCCTTCCGAAATAAACAAAGACAACCTCCTAGACACATATCTACTCAGGTTACTCATGTGCTGTGGAGGGTTGAACCCTACCCTCCAGATTGTGATCCAATAGTCTGTGAATCTATGGTTTGCCTGTCCTACTGGATTGTTGTGAGGATTAGCATTAAAATGAGATAACATGCAATAAATCTAAAGCATTAGGTAAATGTGAAGTTATATTAGATTCTAAGCCTTAGACACTTTCTAGATTCTCTCTCCCCTTGGAAATAATAAAAGAACATCATCACAAGATAAATATTCAGCTGTCCACTGAGGAAGTTGAACTCTGATCCTCCTTGAGCATTCCACACATCTGTGTGTCAGTGACGTCCATTTATTTAATACCTCTGATCAATAACTTCATTTCTCCCCAGTCTCCCTTTTACTAGCCTGTTTGATAGATTTAATTAAAGTAATGCCCTTTATGGGGATGTGTAACCAGGCACTGGATGATGTCACTTCCTGGTTTGGATTCCAGCTTCCGTTTCATAAAGTGGAAAGTAGGAGGGACAATTTGCTTCTGCTCAATTCACAATGATTTGAAGCTGAATAAAGACTTGTTTGGAAAGTGTCTAGAATCCTCTAATTCCTATAATTATCTTAATTTTTTTTTAATGTTACATTAGCCTCAAAGCCAGGCACATTGTTTGGAGTGCTATAAAACCATCAGTTTTGGCAACAAACCCATGGCTCGTTATTTCATTAATAGAAAACATGAATTCCCATGAAGGCAAAAGGATGAGTTTAAAGCAAGGATGAGGGAGACTGGTAGTGGAGTAAGGCACGAGCCACATCTATTTAATAGTGGCTTGCTAAACCAGCAGCTATTCCTTGAAATGAAGGAGGGGATTGGGGCACAGAAACAAAGTGGCTGAGAGGAATTGAAATGAACGGAACATACAAAGCACACAACTGTGAAATCACAAGAGTCCTGGGTGAATTTTACTTTCCTTGAACCCTGTGGCTCCGATATATATTTTCTTTCTGCATACCATTTCCGTGACCACAGCAATTTAACGAGAGTACAAAACTAAGAAATACCCTCGACTGAGTTGTAAAAGCAATAGGTTTTAATTTTATGATCTATAAATCCCTGAGCATCTTGTTTGATACCTATATATTCATTGAAAGTTAGAGCCTATGGGCCGGCCCCGTGGCTTAGCGATTAAGTGCGCGCGCTCCGCTGCTGGCAGCCAGGGTTCGGATCCCGGGCGCGCACCGATGCACCGCTTGTCCGGCCATGCTGAGACCGCATCCCACATACAGCAACTAGAAGAATGTACAGCTATGACATACAACTATCTACTGGGGCTTTAGGGGAAAAATATATAAATAAATAAAAAATTAAAAAAAAAGAAAGTTAGATCCTAATGCGTTTCTTCCATTTATCAAAGAATAACAGGGGGCCAGCCTGGTGGCACAAGCGGTTAAGTGCACACGCTCCGCTGCGGCGGCCTGGGGTTCGCTGGTTCGGATCCCAGGCGCACACTGAAGCACCGCTTGTTAAGCCATGCTGTGGCAGTGTCCCATATAAAACAGAGGAAGATGGGCACAGATGTTAGCCCAGGACCAGTCTTCTTCAGCAAAAAAAAAAAAGAGGAGGATGGGCATTGAATGTTAGCTCAGGGCTGGCCCTCCTCACAAAAAAAAAAAAAAAAAAAGAATAACAGGACTTTTTCCAAGATAGTTAAACTGAAGAAACAATGATAAAAGCATAGTCTCCTTTCTCAGGGACGATCAAACTCAGTTTTGAAGAGTCAATAGGATCTAGCGTCTGAAAGAAAATGACATTGACTTGTGTATGAAGGTTTCCTGTGTGCCTTTGGAGGAGTCTCTTGACCTCTCTGTTTCATCTGCAAAAGTTTTAATATCTTTGGAATGAGTACTTGAACAAGCACTGAGTAATCACTGGCTAACAAAAGAAGTTTTGATGAATGCTCTACATTTTCAGCCCAACTGAACCACTCAATGCTTCTATATACATCACACATTCTCCTGACTCCACACTTTTGCTTATGCCATTTCTTCCACGAAGAATGCCACCCTCCTGTTTTCCTTGTTCTAATTTTACCCATTCTCCAAAGACAAGGTCAGCTGTCTTTTGCGTTTTCAGCTTTTCCTGATCTCTCTACCTAGAAGCACTGTTTTTTCTTCCAAACTGTCAAAGATAGCTCTTGTTCTCTACCTCTCTTATGGATTTGTAGAGTTTCATATTTTTATGTATTTATTTAAGTAAATGACTTATGCTCTCCCTTTAGAGGGCAGGGACTATGCATGATTTATCTCAGAACTTGGCACGTGGTAAACACTTAATAAATGTTTATTTGGTAGGCTGTGTGACGGTTAGCTTTATGTGTCAACCTGGCTAGGCTATAGTACCTAGTTACTTAATCAAACACTAATCTAGGTGCTGCTGAGAAAGTATTTTGTAGATGTAGTTAACATCTATAATCAGTTCACTTTAAATAAAGGAGATTACCTTCAACAATCCAATCAATTGAAAGGTCTTAAGAACAAAAATGGAATTTTCTAGAAGAAATTCTACCTCAAGACTGCAGCATCAACTCCTGTTTGAGTTTCCAGTCTGCCAGTCAGCCCTATAGATTTTGGACTTGCCTGCTTTACAGATTTGGGGCTTGTCAGCCCTCACAATAGCATAAGCTAACTCCTTGAAATAAATCTCTTTATATATGTATATGCTATTGTTTCTGTTTTTCTAGAGAACCCTGACTGATACAGATGGAGAGGTTAATTGTGGCACAATATGCCCAGTTTGTCATTTAAATTAAGTGATGTACTTGAACTATAAGCTCCAGGATGACATAGATTTTTGCGTTGTTCACTGCTGTATCCCCAGTGCCTAGAACAGTGCCTGACACATAACAGAAGTTCAATAAATATTTGCTGAATAAACGAAGAAATCAAAAAGACAGCTTTATGGAAAATACCTCTTTTGGCTATGACCAGGTTTGAACATGCACTCATGTGTTTTGGCTCTTGTGTTGCCATGTATGGCAGAAAAAATCCCAGTCCCGCCCACGTGTGTGTTCTGTGTGTTACCGTAGGCAAGTCATTTCCTTTCTCTGCACCTCATCTTCTTCATCTGTGTGATTAAGATTTTGATCTGGTAGAATTCTGAGCTCCCTCCCTGAACTACCCTTCTTTGATAGCTATGGTTTGCACACATGGCTTTAATATCTTTAATCTTGCATCTATTTTTTGTCATCATACACACTTGAATATTATTTATTGCATGACGATTGTAATTTCTTTCCTTACTAATCCTGCTATCATCAATTACTATCTGAGATTTATAAAGTTGCTCTTTTCCAAAGTACTTAAAGAAAACTTCCGCCTAGATTTCTAGGACCAGACTTCTTCCATATCTTGGTTGTAAAGACATAAAAAGACTCTTTAAGTCTTTTTGCCAGAACCACGATTCCTTGTCCCCAAGTGCTTTATACGCCGCCTATAGAGGCCCATACATACATTCGTCTTGCACCAGGGCTTCAGAACATCAAACGTTTGCTTCCAATTTTAGGGCCAGGAAATTATTTTATAACTGTTTTGCAGCCTCTTCTAAATGCTTCCTGGGTCCCCTTTGTTTCCTCTCATCCTGTGGGGAGGAGGATTTCTGGAGTCTGAACACACCTGCTGGGCCCTGGCTGGGCCCTAAGAACCCAGAGGCCATATATCCACGCCCCAGGGCCAAGTTACTGAGTGAATTTCAGCAGCAGGCCTTGCTTCATCCCCCACTGGCAGAGAATAAGAGGCTATTAGCCAAGATCTGCCACGGAGCGGGTCTTAGTGCACTTACAGATTCTCCTCTCTTGATTTCAGGCTAATTCTTTTAGAGCTGAGATTCTAAAAAAAAAATTCTTAGAATGTCCTACTATGGAACGTCAAGCTGTGCAAGGATGGACTGGAGAAAAATAAACAAGTAAACAAAATGTGTTAAGAAACTGTACTGAGCAAAGATTGCTTTGTCTTTTCATGTCAGAGTCACAGTCTCAGAATGTCATGCCTGGATAACACCTTACACTTCATTCATTTATACTTGAGGGAAAGGAGTTTCGGAGAAGAGGAGAGAATTTTCCTCTGATCAGGGAACTAACTAAAGGCAAAAGCCAGACTAGAATCAATCCCCTGACTTCCAGCCCACTGCTTTTATCTGAATTTATTTATCCATAATGTATATCTATATACCCCCTCGTCCCCACCACCGAAGAATTCTGAGGCAAATCACGATAAAGTGCACATACTCATATCCTCAGGGGAGTTTAAATAGACATGAATCATCAGAAATTAGAGTAAGGGGGCTGTGGGTTTTTTTCTTTTCTTTCTTTCCCCCTTTCTTTTCTATATTTCTTTCCTTTTCACTTTTTTTTTCTTTTGTTTTCCCACTAGACTATGTAGAAGCATTGGGGAATTTAAAGGGTTTGAGGATTTTTTTTCCTGCTTAGAAACTACTAACAGAGAGAGCAGAATTAGAAGGCGTGGTCCAGGAAGTATATTTATAGTTGTGTGTGATAATGTTGTCAGAGCTGAAGAAATGTCAGCATTTTCCTCAAATGCCCTCTCTCTAGGTTTTGTAACTTGGAATTTAAAATGAGCTTTGGACCACGACTCAACACACCGGGTCTCGGATCAAGGGAAACAACTGCTTCTATTCATGCACTGCGCTGGGCATAGCTGGGGGAAAAATAGCCCATTTTTTCAGACAAACTTGTTACAGTGCAGGGTTTCGAGAATCATATTTTGATGAGCTTTGGAAAGTAAAATGGGCATCACTCCAACTCTCTGGTCAATTTTATAGGCCTGCCCAGAAAGCCAGCTTCTCTCATTATAAAATGAGTGTGTAAATAAATGTATTAAAGCTTCTCTGAATGTGAATTTGGGTGTGAGATATGTGTTATGTTTGGGGCATGTGTCTATACCACGGAAGTTCTTTGTATGGGGTGGAATGAAATAGTCTACTAGAATTGGACAGTAGGAAAGCCAGAAACAGTGAAATATGTATATATTGTAAGCCTAGGAAAAGAAAGACACAACCCTTGATCTTGAGTCCTTATGTGAAAATGAATACAAACTACCTTGTGTTTAGAGCACAGAACACAGTTCTGTTGTGAGCTGGATCCTTGTAGAAACTAGTTCTCAGTTATTACATTCACTGACAAAGAATCATCAAGTCGTAGCTTCTCAGAGCTGAAAGGCACTCCAGGGGTCACAGTCTAAGCCCCTTACAAACTCAGGAACCTCCTCTAGCATAACCCTGACAGATGGGTAACATGGCTCTGAACACCTCCCGTGATGAGGAGTTTATTAATTCATAAGGCGGCCTATTCTGCACAGGGTGGCTCTCTGTCAGAAAATGCTTCTGTATCATGAGCTGAAGCCTGTATTTCTGTAACAGCCACCCACCTCTCTTGGTTCCACTCTCTATAGCCTCCCAGAAAAAAATATAAATGAATTACCCCTGTGACAGCCCTTTATTTAAGTGCTCATAGCAAAACAAACCAAACATCTCCAGTCTTCATTGACAAGGTATTGCGTTCTACCCTCGGCTTGTAACCCAGCACCCAAGATATATATAAGACAAGATATGAATTGATGTAGACCTGGAGTTTTGGCAAATTCAAGGGCTAGAAGGGGATGCAGCAACGTCAAGGGATTGGTAAGGGGAGCCCCACAATTTCCCCAGAACAGTTGATGAGGTTATGGTATTTATATAGAAAAAGGATTTCTAAGGCAATCAATCAGTTTGCTTTTTTCTTGCCTGATGTGTACAGGTCAAGTAGACTGGGTTTCCCTAAAAGAAGGAGAATTGGAAATTTGGACTTAATTTTTTAAAAATTATTTTATCGTTAAGCTTATTGAGCAAATGGCCTGAGCTCAGATTTTAAGGCAGAGAGAAGAGGAACAAAAGGCTTTGTTTGCCATGATGGAACTTGAATTAAGTTTTGGGATCAGATGGTACATGTGAAATGCCGGGTAAAGTGTAAAGCTCTCTGAAATGTAAGAGATTGTTGGTGTTTTTCTGGATTCTCAACGGTTGCTAACGATACAGTCAATGAGGTTTGATGGAAAGAACCTGGGTCTTAAATCAAAAGACGGGAGTCTGGGGCCTGAACCTGGTTCATTCCTTTACTCTTTCATGTATCAAACATTTCTTGAACACCTACCATGTGCCAGACCTAGCAATAGGCACTGGGAATACATCTGTGATCAGACACAGTCTTTGCCCACGTGGTGCATACATTTTTAGGAGGGAGGCAGACAAGTTATCAGGCAGCTACAATGAAGTATAAGAAGAGCAATGATGGCGTCCAAAGGCGAGGAAAGTCTATCAGGAACCTACACGACCTAGGCTTGGGTGTGCGTGCAAGTGAAGGAGGTTCAGGAGAAGCCATTTGCAGGAAATGACATCTAAATAGAGAGCTGAAGGATGACAATGACTAGCTGGTGAGCTCACAAAAATCACCATCTCGCTCAGCCCCAGTTTCTTATCTCCTAAATTGGAGTCATAACAACAGTCCTAACTAACCTGCTTTAGTAGGAGGCTGTGAGTATCCATAAACAGATTGCTACGGTAAGTGCTTTGTGGAACTGTCAAGCGCTCTATCATTGTAAGGAACGACAATTGTTAATAATTGTTATCAGATATTGTTATCACCATTCCTAGAGTCCATTTTCTTCTTTCCACACGTACAGATTTGGCTCCCCTAAGTACAGCAGGGGAAGAGAATAAAAGGACAGATTTGGGTGGAGAGATTTCTATTGCTACAGTTTCTTCACAGCTAGAGCACCCAGGCCCTCAGGGTTATTACGGCACAATGTTGAAGGAGAGGATGGAACAAGGCCCTCTGAACTGTGCGAATGTGTCAGAGGGGTGGGCTTCACGTGGGGTTCACCTTGTTAGAACTGCATAGACTGAGTCAAGAGGGTCATCCACACTGTTCTGGGGACCTCACTAACATTTCAATGGCCTAATCTCACCAGAGATGAAATTGCCCAGCGTGCCCCAAGCAGGGTTGTGTGCCCCTAAACAACTTGTGAGATACCAAAGAGATTCAGCTCTAGTCTTGATGGTGGGGGTGGGGTGGGGTGGGGTGGGGGTTGGGGGGGAAGCAGTAGACGCGTAATTCCTAATGTCAGCAATTCTCGGTTTATTGCGATTTAACTTTCAAGTGCAACAGGCGCATTTTGCCCAAGGGCTACTCTCCTCTTTGTGTTTTATTACTATTCTGGACAAATTTCACGGCATTTTCTATGCCCCCTCTGGTGGTGTGGAAACACAATAAATATTTACTATATCTGAAGTTAGTATGAAAAATAGAAACAGCACAATCTCTACTATTTATGCAAGTTCCCTTTCTCTTTCTGTATCTCCATTCTCCTATTTGCAAAATGAAGATGGTGGATGGGATTTATCCAAGGTCTCTTCTACCGTCAACATTCCACATGTCTATGATGTTTGTTTCTCTTTTTATCTGCCTGTATTTTCAAATTATAAGAAGCTCGGGCCACTTCCATTTGTTAGTCTTTTATTGAAAATCCAACTGCCCAAGAAGGCCACATCTTGTAGCCTGGGCTGCTATTTGAATCTCTGTCAGACCAGAGAATCTTAGTTTAAAATTATATTTTGTTAATCCATCCTGTGGATATGGAGCTTGCTATTTTTAATACATGCTCTGCACAGCCCAGTTATTCATGACTGAGAGTTTACCACAGAACTTTAGAGCTGTATTTAAAAACAAACAGCTCCAGGGCCGGCCCCGTGGTATAGTGGTTAAGTGCGCGCACTCCGCTGCTGGTGGCCTGGGTTCGGATCCCAGGCGCGCACAGATGCACCGCTTGTCAGGCCATGCTGTGGCAGCGTCCCACATAAAGTGGAGGAAGATAGGCATGGATGTTAGCTCAGGGCCAGTTTTCCTCAGCAAAAAAGAGGAGGATTGGCATAGATGTTAGCTCAGGGCTGATCTTTCTCACACACACACAAAAAACAAAACAGCTCCAGAGAAGCAAGAAGGTGGCTTCACAAGCTAATAAAATTTGGCAGTGAGAAAGTGGAGGGGCAAGTTCTACCTCTGTGAGACGACAGTTTGGAAAGGCAGCGAGTTTCGTTGGTCTGTTTGATGCTGTGGGAGCAAGTGAAGAAACGACCTACCTTAGCACTTACTTAGATGGTACACTCCATTCACCTTTCCTGAGTCATTTGTCAAAACTCTAGAAATACGCTCTTTTATTATAAGACTGAGACATTCTTTAATATCTTCTAATAATTATTTTCTCTCTTTCTCTTCATTTTCCTGTCCATATCCCTTCCTTCTCTTAGGCCATATAACATACACAGGGGAGAAAAAAGTCATGAAAATAGAAGCATTTAATTAAACTCAAGCTGAAATACCTACATGTAGAACAACTCAAGTGATTGTTGGGAAACCACAGATAGCTTACATTGAGATATTTAATTGTAGCAAAAATCACCTAAATGCTGACTTCCTTGACTTTGAGAGATGGTATTAATTTGTTCATTCATTCATTCATTCATTCATTCAAACATATTATTTAAGGTCATAAGATGGGCCAGCAACTGTATTAAATGCAGGGTTTACAAAGGTGAAGAGACACAGCACTTGCCCTTGAGGAGCTCATTGTCTACTAGGGCCCAGAACTTAACAAGTCTCCCAAGAGACCCAATTCAGGAAATACGGTTCCTGATCCTTTTTCCCTATTTTCCCAGTTTGTCAAGAGATATTTATGCCATCTTATCAGAATTCTATAAGAGCTTATAAAAGGTATTTAGTTTTCTATTCAGGACATTCTCTAAATATTGAAGGTCAATGATTCATAGAATTCTGATGTGGCTGATGGAGAGTAGAACAGACAATGTAGAGTAACAGAGAGACTATTCATTGACTCACTCATTCAAAACATCCAAGGCCCAGGGCTAAGGCACAATCAGAGCAACTCCTGCTCGCTATCTGTTTTCTCTCTATGAATATAAGCATCACAGGAAAAGGTAGAAACAAGGGAGGAGCAGTGCCTCCTTCAGGTCGTCTTGACTTTTTGGCCTCAATTATTTCAAACTGTATTACATAGATTGGAGGTTGTTGCTTGCATGGGTGAACTAGGACCATTCCGATCCATGGAATGACTGCCTCAGTCAGCTTTCACAAATCCTACCATTGATCAGGAGAGAAGCATTGACAGATGGGAGTGGATCAATTTGTGTTGGAGTTCCAACGACCTGCATAGCTTATACTACTGTCCAAGTAACGGTAATACTCTCTCAGACGAGAAGTCAGGGCAGCAGAGCAGACCTGCAAAAGCCAGAGGTTTTAAGCGGCTACCTCATCAGTCCACCAGCATTTATCTGGGCATGTAGAAAGCTTGTTTCCAAGAGAAGGAAACCAAAAGCAAAAGAAATTAACTGGATATGCCAAAGGTCTTCACTCATTACTTGATTCAATAAACATTGAGGACCCTCCTGCAGGGCTAAATGCCGTGGGAAATACAAACATGAATAAGATGTAGCCTTTATCCTAAAGAATCTCATAGTTTGAAACTTGCATTAACGGTGATAAAGCAAGGTCAAAATTCATCAATGTCATATGAAACTTTCTGAAAGCATGCAGTGTAGGTTCTAAAGAGGGACATGTTGTCACCAGCTTGGGAGAGGGTCTTAAGGGAAGGCTTTCAGGAAAAGGCAGGTATGGAATTGGCTTTGGTGTAAAGTTGGGAAGGGAGTAAGGAGGAGAGAAATTCCAGGGGGATGTCAGTGGCCAGATCTGTGTTTTGTGTAGATCACTGTGACACCAATGTGGAGAACAGGTTGCAAAAGGGAAAGAATTACATTTATAACAACAGCAATAGTAGCAGCTAACATTTAATTAAGTACTTATTATATCAGGCATCGCACTAAGTGCTTGACCCACTTTATCTCATGTAATCCTTAAAGCACCCCAGGAGACAGGAATTATTATCATCTCCATTTTATAGGGAAAAGCATGGCAGAGTCTGGACTAACAAAAGAGTTTGTATTCTTGGCCATGAGAACCCAGGTAAGAAAATGAAAAAGGTCCTATCTCCATCAGGGCCTGTGGGATAGAGAAGAGATGGATTTTGGAGAATTAGGGAGGAAGACAACCTTTGTTTCTAAGAACCAATAGGCCTCCTGAGCGTTTGAGTTAAAAACTTCATAAACACTAAAAACACCTCTGAGATCCTCTTCTGTCTAAAGGACCACGACTTAGATGGAACCTACCTTGTCAAGTAAGTACAACTCCATTGCGGGAACCGCATCCTTTGGCTTATCACTGTCTACCCACATTCTGGCACTCTGCCCGGCAGTGAGTGCTCAAATTGTATTTGTTGAATGAGAAAAATTTCACGTCGTCATTCCAACATTCGTTGGAACCTGGGGCAATGCATTCTGTTTCCCCTCCCCCACACCCACACCCACACTTCAGTTTCCCTCTCTTTATATTAGAGCAAGCTGCATCTCATTAACTCATTATTTAAGTTGAATATGCTGTTACCCAGAAAAATCACCTAGGGCAAAGATAGGGATACGTTAGTGGCTAATGGGAGTGTCTCTACCGGCCCGGTGTGGGCACTCTTTTTTTTGATACGCTTAATCCTATCGTTTGGCAATCTAGGCAGAAAAAGGCAGAAGACTGGTTGCATATTCCTTAAGGCAGGTTCCTTCACCATCTAAAAGCACTGGAGTTCTTGAGATGGAAACGCTCCCATAGAGATGTCCTCGTCCAGGACACCGCCCTTAAAATTAGACAGAGGAAGACTCCCTTCTCCTTGAACGTGCTTGGCAAGCCCTCCCCCCAAAGGAGAGTGGTGGTAGAGAAGGAATACGTCCACACCTCGCAGGTCTGCCCGAGTACAGATTGGCAAGTGGCATAAGCGCGCAGACCTCTGTCATTTATTTATTTTTCTTTCCACTGGGTGCGCTGTCCCTTTAAATGGGGACGCTGGTGCTGGCTCCGTAACACGGGAGCCGGCAGCTTGTTGATTTCAGAGCTGGTGAATTTCACATTGTTTCCACTTCACTTTCCTCGCCCAGGGGGAGGCTCCGGTTGGTGCTACGACCGCTGTCGCCGCTGCCAGCTACGGCCAGGGGAGGGCGAGGACCTGCAGCATCGGGACCGGCGTGGGGCCGCAGGAAAGGGTGTCGGGGCCACACACGCACCCTCGCTGCAGTCCAGCTCCTCCCGAAGCCCGGACGCCCGGAGCGCACGGAGCCGGGACCGCCCGCCTAGACGCCAGCCGGCCAGCCCGCCCACGGGCCAGGGCCACAGCCAGGGAGCCGGCGAGGGGAGGAGGCCCAGGGGGCGGGGTGGGGGGCGGGGGTGGGTGCTGCCGCCGCCGCGGAGCTGCTACTCGGCGCGTTTTGCATGAAGATGGCGGCTCCCACCGCCAGCAAGGCAGCCTCCCTGGGCTGTAACAACAAGCCTACGTTCCCGGAGCTGGATTTCAGGTCGGGAGCTCGGGTGGAAGAATTGAACAAACTCATCCAAGAATTCACGAAGCACGACCAGCGGGAATACGACGACCAGAGAGCGCTGGAGATTCACACAGCCAAGGATTTCATCTTTTCCATGCTGGGTAAGGAGGAAAAGGGGGGAGGTGTGCGTGTGATGGGAAGCGGGTACGAACCCATTCCCCCTTCTCGTTCTCTTCTTGGTTTTCTTCCCGGAGCCGGGTGCCTGGGGTATAACTCATCTCTATTCCGCCTCTTCCCTTCTTTCCCCGCCGCAAGCTGAGCTGCCTTCCCTCCTCTCCTTACTATACTTTGCGCCGGGTCTCTTTTTTCCCTCGTTGCCTGGCTCTTTTGTTAATTTCTCATCGGCCGGGGGCTGGGAGGCAGGTGAAGCGTTCGGTAGTGAAAAGTCTCACTGTTGGGGGAAGCCCCTGGAAGCAGCGCGGTCCAGGTGAGACCCGGCGGCGCCTTTCAATTCAGGGATTTGGCTCGGGAGGCACGGACCTGCGCCTTCCCAGCGCCGAGCCTGGGGTCCTCTCCTGAGCTCGGGGCGCGGAGACAGCTTGGGGCTCCGGCTCGGCGCCCGAGCGACAAGTTGCTTCTCTAGTCTTGCGGCGCGGCGCTGTCATGCCGAGCCCCCGGTGGCCAAACTTGTTGGGTGTTCCCTAGTAACCCGCTGAAGTAGGCTGGGCGCCCGGTGTGCCTGCAACTTTGATTTGCAAATCGACTTCCCTCTGAAGCGTTCGGAAGCATTTCCGGTGCTTCTCCAGGGTTCTTGCTGAGCTCGGAATTCTTAATTCCCAGCTCGAAAATGCCCCAGCTCAGAGCTCTAATCCCGAGGAGCGCTGGCCCCCTGCTCTTTGTGTGTTGTCCATGCGCTGGCCGAGAGAGGTGCCCTGAGTTTCGAACCTGGGAGACGTCGTGGGACAGAAAATATGCCGCCCACTCTCTCCCCCAGCCCAGCACCTACAGGTCCTTAAACGGATTGTTGAATGGTGTGTAAAGGAAAATAATTGAGCCTAAAATAAAAGAGGCTAGCAGTACCTGGGAGACTGAACCCCTCCTCAGGTGTCCTGTCGTTCGGATTATTGCTCCTGAGATGTAGCAGGAGTGTCCGCTGCTGGGAGTCTCCCGCGTGGCTTGCGGCTGCAACAGCGCGACCCTGGCCGGCATGCAGTACGTGGCCTGGCGGTTAACATTCCGCAGAACTGGGACTCGAGCGTAGCGCTGCCCTCACGCGTGTCCCTGTGCGCTCTACAAATACATCCTCAGCCCATTTTCCAGATAATGGAAAATTTGATTGAAAAAGGGCTTTGAGCTTTTGCCTTCCTCCTGCCATCTACTTGGATTTCAGCCGGCTGTCTATTGTTGCTGGGTCTATCGGAGGGTACCTTTTTCCCTCTCGGTTTTCTTCCTCTCCACAGCCCAAGTGGGGATAATACAAATTGAACGTGTGGCCGCCGGTATAGTAACGCTTTGGGAAGTTGGATGAGGCGTGTTAAAACTTGGGACTGGATTTTACCTTTTGCTCCATGCTCTCCAAGTGGATCCTAGATTGTGCATAGGGTTGCAAAGCTAGCTTTCTGTTGAGGTATTCGACCATTCGACTACTTAGATGAATTAAATGTGTGTGTTTTTTAAACAACTCCTTAACCTGGTGGGAGTGAGCTTCCAGCTCAGTGATTGTCATGAGAGTGGGGACACACAGAAGGCTCAGGGTAGTTATTTAAGTTGCTTAATCATGGCCTTTCTCCTTGACATAAATAATGGAAGTCTGCCATTGTGGTGTTATAGCCCCCACATCAGTTCCAATGTCTCCTGCCCTGATCTTTCACTAGAAAAAGGTACTAGGTCACCATCAGTCAGGATAGTCAGGGAACAGAAAGTGGGAGGATATGGGGAGGGGTAAGTTTAAATACCCAGCTCATTAGGAACTTCTGTGACACCCCTACTGCTGATACACTGATTTAGCAAAGCTGTTACCCAAATATGAAGGGTGCATTATTCCAGGCTGCTAAATTTACCTGTGTGTTTAATGTCATGAGTGGCTTTGTGTTGACAGGTAACTAAATTCTCTTCCATTCCTTTTTACCCAGTTGACCTTGCAAGAGAAGTCTTTCTTGCCCGCTGGGAATTTGATATTTCCACCTGCAGGAGAGAAAATTCAGGAGAGTGTCATTTAAGCCTCTTGCCCCTCTGGACACTAGAAGGCAGATGGCGAGATGAGCTTGCCTGTGTGTGGTGCTGCATTCATTCGTGAGTCCCTTCCTTTCCTTTAATGAGGTGCTGGCTGCTCTAGACAAGTGAAGGTTTGGTGACAGCAAGGGTCCCCATGTGGATTTACTTTTTCTAAAGCGGATTTTCGCTTGGTTTAGAAAACAAAATCTCTTTTTGTGCACTTTGTTTCACTTGCCACAGCCTTGAGTCTTTCATGAATATGCTAATGAGGTGTCTTAATGACCCTCAGCTTGTTAAGGTGTCACTGGGGTGGCACCAGGCCCTTATTTCTGGGAATGGTGGGGGGGGGGGCGAGTCCTCTTGGCTTTGTTCTGCCTGTGTCTGAGCTGTACCTAAGGATTGTCAGCAGCTTAAAAACATGATCCCCTCACCCACAATGAGATGGCAGTGGAACTTGGTGCAAGCCTCTTTAATGGAGCTGTGGATAACACTACCCCTGTTTTCAGGAGGTGGTGGGGTGCAGCCACTTTGTTTCTTTATGATTGTTAGCCTGGAACTAAAGCTCCCCCAGCTTCCCAGACCCTTTTTGTTTTGTCTGGTTTGGATGCAGCTTTACCCAGAAGAACAAAGTGGTGGTAGACAGTTGTCATAATCAGTGGCATGTCAGTACCAAGAAACTCCGCTGTCCTGTCAAAGTAGGGTTCTGCATAGGCCGTGGGGTTGATGAGAGCTGGCTGGTGGTCGCTGTGGTCGTCACTGTGGTCTCCCCGTGGTCTGTCCTGACGTTCTCTGCTTGTGCAGAGATTCTGATTCCTTTGGAGGCAGGTGTTAGCTGGAATCTAGATTCGCTCCTTATTTCTCTACACCTTAGTCTTTTAGGAGAATGATTGCTGTTATTATCTAGTTAATATTTGAGAGCCCAGATTGTGTGAGAGGCTGGCAGTGCATAATAAACACTATTTATCAAAATTCAGGAAAATTGCCAGAGTTCATTAATGTTTTAATAATATTTGGTATTTGCATAATGTCTCTGCCAGCTCTTTTGTTATCTTCATTCCCTGGCGAGGTCGGATGGAGACTGGTCCTGTCCCCATTGAACAGATGCAGAACAGGGGTATGCAGAAGCTAGAGAAGCCAGGAAGGGGACAAGCCATCGCTTACCCTACAGTCCACATGGTTGGTACCAGGGCGTGGTTATTAGAGTAGCTATAATTTACTGATTGCCTTCTCAATGCCAGTAACTATACACAACCTTAGGAGTAATGCTTTCCCATTACACAGATGAGGATACTGAAATTTCTTGGGGTTAAGAATCATTCAGGGTCCCATGGCTAATAAACGGTAGAGATGTTGCTGAAACACACATCAGCCTGACTCTACGGCATGTTCCTCTTCTATTTGAGACTATTAAAAATAATTGCATTAACTCCAGAGGAGGGGCTTTGTTTAAAAAAATTATTGCCTCTTCTTTCAGGATTTTGTTTCTGATTTCAGCAAAGTATTAGGGCGAATCAAGCAGCATCTGAGGTGATTTCTGGAGCAGCCTGAGTTCAACTATTTTATTCCGTAATAAAATCACTGGTTTGAATTTCTGGTTTAGAAAATGATGGTCGTTATAATAAAATGTTAAAATATGTAGTTCTAATCCCAGTCTGCCTCTTAGTGTTTTCATCTATTGAACGTGGATAACAGCAATGCATCCTTTTAGAGTTACGTGTGAGTGTGAAGTTACTTTGTAAACTGAAAAGGAATGTGTACATGATTTTATTATTTATTTAAAGAAATGGGCATTATTGGAAAACCTAGTGAACTTAAACTGGAATTATTTCTGCAGCTTGGTATCAGAAAGAACTATGGAGTACGATTAGAAGCAGCCTAGGAGAATATAAGCTCTGGCTAGAGAGGGCATGATTAATTACAACATGCGTTGCCATTTGTTAAGCTCATACTGTGTGCTGGGCAGTGTGTTAGCTACTTTCCATAAATCCATTAGTTCATGTAATTTTCTTCCAACAGCTTTGGAAAGATAAATATCATCACGCCTATATTGGAGGTGAAGTAGGTGGTATTATCCCTTTTTAAAAATGAAACACTGAGGCTCAGAAAGGTCAAGTACTTATGCCAAGATCATAAACAGTTTGAGTTTGAACCCAGTTATGTCTGACTCAAAAGTTATGTTCCTGCCGCTGTACTAGCAATTCATTTCCATCGCTGTTGGGTCAGACAACCCAAAGGCCCACTCCCTGGGGCATGCTGTACTCAGTAGCCCTGCTTAGCCTGTAGGACCAGGGATGGTTTCTCTTTGTCTGACTACCTTTATCTGTCTTTCTCTCCCTCTCTCACTTTCATGCATTCAACAAATATTTGCTGAATGCCGTACGTGGGGTCCTAAGGATAAAATAGTGAGCAAAAACTGAGAAATTCGTATGGGCCTTTGGAGACCCCACCCTCTTCTTTGCCCACCAACTCTAGGAGAATAGTTTGCTGGCTCTTGTCTCCTTTCAGGCCCATAAATCCCATGTGGCCACTTCAAAGTTCTAAACTTCTGGTGTGGTGCTTCAAAGTGTGGCTGGACCTGCCGTGACTTTAGGCCCTTTCTGTATCTTCAGAATAGGCCATTTTTTTTTTTTTTTTTGTGAGGAAGATTGGCCCTGAGCTAACATCCATGCCAATCCTCCTCTTTTTGCTGAGGAAGACTGGCCCTGGGCTAACATCTGTACCCATCTTCCTCTACTTTATATGGGATGCCGCCACAGCATGGCCTGACAAGTGGTGCATTGGTGCGCACCTGGGAGTCAAACCTGGCTGCCAGCAGCGGAACGTGCACACTTAAACGCTAGGCCAGGACCGGCCCCCAGACCTGTGATTTTTTAAGATTCATGTTTTTTTGTTTTTTGTTTTTTTTGTGAGGAAGATCAGCCCTGAGCTAACATCCATGCTAATCGTCCTCTTTTTTTGCTGAGGAAGACCAGCTCTGAGCTAACGTCTATTGCCAATTCTCCTCCTTTTTTTTTTTGCCCCAAAGCCCCAGTAGATAGTTGTATGTCATAGTTGCATATCCTTCTAGTTGCTGTATGTGGGCCGCGGCCTCAGCATGACTAGAGAAGCGGTGCATCAGTGCGCGCCCGGGATCCCAACCCGGGCTGCCGGTAGCAGAGCGCGTGCACTTAACCGCTAAGCCACAGGGCTGGCCCAGAATAGGCCATTTTGAAGCCCTGTCTTTCCAGTGTTTAAATGCCACTTTTCTCTTAATGAATTCATCCAGCAATATTTATTGAGGGAATTTATTGTGAATCATTGCTTTATGGGCTTCCAAGTCTTGGTAAGTACTTTAGAGTTCTAGTCGCTACTGTGATGCATCTGTATAATGGGCAAGATCATCTCTGAAGTCTATTACAGCTCTGAAAATGTTACGCATCTAGGGTAGGGAGGTCCCTCTGAGCCTTTATTTTTGCTGCTATTTTTGGGGTTGGTTTCAATTCTCCCTCCAGGGTTCTGAACAGTTGCTACCCTTCGTCATTAACAGAAGAGCCTTAGAACTGGTGATGACCCTTGGTCCTTCCCAGGATGTCCTTGCTGTGGCCCCCATTGGATAATGCGTTGCTCTAGATTAGCCTGGGACCTTTTGTAGTCACAGAAATATTAGATTCTGTCTTGTCAAACTGAGAACTTGTCATTGAATGTTAGCTCTTTAGACTCTCCTGGAGCTTTTTAACAATTTGGAATCTCTGGTCCCATTTTAGACCTATTGAATCAGAATCCCTTGAGATCCGCAAACTGGCTGCTCAGCACTCCAGCATCCTGTGTTAGGCCTGATGTGGTGCATTCCCCGTCCAATAGAGCTGCTCCTATACACAATGAGCATGATCGCAGTTGACTTTTGAGACTAGAACCAGGCTGCTGAGCCAAATGAGCAGCTATGTCCGCTGGCTCCTGGAACTGGAGTCCTTCCACTGAGACAGGCAGGGAGGCATAGTGAGTGAGATGATTAGAGGGTTTACTCTGTAGCGGAGGTTGTAATGGGGCTTTACATCATTGTGTGATTTAATCATCACCATAACCCTTTGAAGTAAAGTACTATGTGGAACCGTAGGATTGGAAAAATCCAGGAATTTCCTAAGTTTACCAGCAAGTAAGTGGCATAGCTGGGGCTTAACTGGGGTCAGGCTGATGCAAAACCCTTGCTTTTTAACAATGACATTATTCTGCTCTGAGGAGTGGCTGGAGACCGGGATTCTAGCCCAGACTCTTCCAGTTACTTGCTGTGTGACTTTGGGCAAGTCACTTAACAGACCCTGAGCCTCAATTGCTGAATATGTAAGTTGGGGCTATTAGTTATACCTACTTCGTGTGTTCAGGTCCATTTAATTCTGAATCTGAAAATTTTTGTGCAGTACAAAAGAAGGACTTTTCTGAGTTCTATTACCAGCTCTGTTTTGTACTGTGTGGAATGTGTGTTATCCTGAATAAGTCTCCTAACCTCTTTTGGGCCTCTTTTTGCCCATTTTCCAAGTACAGTCATGCACCGCATAACGACGTTTCGGTCAATGACAGACTGCATATACGATGCTTGTCCTATAAGATTAGTACCATATAGCCTAGGTGTATAGTAGGCTGTACCATATAGGTTTGTGTAAGTACTGTAGGGGAGGAAGAAATTTTCCTCTACTCTTCTAGGTTCTTCTGGCTGGTCTAAGAATTAGGTTGACATAAGACAGATTAACAGGAGAAAAACAAACAAAGGTTTAATAACATGTATACATGAAAGAAACCCAGAAAAACCCAGTAACTCACCAAAATGGCCAAAGTCCTAACTTTAAATGCCATTCTCAGCTAAAGATAAAAGAAGATATTGGGGGTGGGGAGAGTCAGGGACTTCAAAAGGAAGGAAGGCAATTCACAGGGAGGTGAAAAGGAGCAAATGTTTGGAAAACAAGTGTTTGGCTGCACAGAAACAGAAGAACACAGAGGGGAGCCCCACAAACAGGCTTGTCTAGGTTCCTCCCTGTCTGCCTCCTAGTCCATGTTATGCTAAGGTGATAGCTTGCTTCCTGAGACAGGTTTTTTTAATCAAAATTCTTTTAGGCAGTTAAGGGGGCGGTAACAAAAACTGAGTCTTTTATTTCTTAAAAATAATCAGCCTTATGTTATGTTAAAGAGACATGTTTTGGGGTGGCAAATTTGGTTCCCCTTTAGTACACTCTATGGTGTCTGCATAACTATGAAATCGCCTAACGAAACATTTCTCAGAACGTATCCCCATTGTTAAGTGACACATGACTGTATAGAAAATACAAAGAAGAAAGTAAACTCACCCCCAAATTCTAATTACTATTAATATTTGATGTACATTTTTTCTAGACATCTGTGTTTATACACATGCTTACAGTCACTCATATTTACATGCATATAGCTTTATGTAACAGTAATCATTGGATATGTGTTTTTTTGGTAAACTTATCAACATGCTGTCATCTACCACACTTTTAAAAAGGAGCTGTAACCTGAAACCTATGGAAAGATATTCTTCTACCTTCTTTCATTCCAAACGAAGGTACTGTTCTGGAACTTAGAGCACATTCTGTGATTTAATAATTGGAGGTGATGAACTTTCATATTGGTGATTTCTGGGGGTTTTCCCTGCCTTTCAGTATCATCTCCTACATGGTCACATAACACTACCCGTGTTTCTCACTTTCGTCCCTTGCTTAGGCTGTTTTCTCCATCGGGATTTCTTAACCTGGGGCCATGGAAATAGTAATATGGAGTCTGTGAACTTGAATGGGAAAAAATTCCATCTTTATTTTTATTAACGTCTAACTGAAATATAGCATTTTCTTCCATCATAAAAGTAGGTAAGAAACCATCGTAGTATTAGCGGTACCTATGTTTTTTGCTTTTGTTGCCAACAGAAATCACAGGTTTTTTCATTTCACATTACAGTTGTTATAGAGATCTCAAAAAATCATTTATTGCTGCTTTGAAATTGTGATGGCTATTAGCTTCGCTGCTAGATTTCATTTAGTGTCTTAAAGAATCATATGGTACTCTATCACAAATTTACTTTTTGAGTGCATTTTGTATTTTAATACTGATTTTCTTTAAAGTCCTGTGATTTTATCATATTCATTTAAATGTACTATTTTTTGCAGGGGTCCATAGGCTTCTCCAGCTTGTCAAGACGATCCATGGATCCATGTCCCAGAGGCAGTTAAGAGTCTCTCCTTCTAAAGACAGAAGTGACACCTTATCTCTGCTTTGTTTTCCTCTCCCAGCTCGAATGTCACTTGACTCATAAAGTTTTCCTGTATCTCTCCAAGGAGGAAAAAATTTACCTTTTCCCTGTGCTCCCCTAACATCTGGTTGCTTTTATAGCCCTTAGTACATTCTTCCCCACACTGTAGGTTAAAGAATTCCTGGCTTATTTATCTTTGCAGCACCCAGTGGGATCATATACACAGTAGGTGCTCATAGAGTGTTAAGTGACTTGATTTACTTTGAAAGAGCTTTTCTGTGTGAAGCTCCTGCTTTCAGGCTCTATTTAAGGGTGAGCACCTTCTGATATTGTCTCTCTATTATTTTCTCCTTCCATTAAGCCGTGCTGTGTCATCTTTTCTGGAGTCAAGAATATCTTGATCTGATCTCCTTATGTGGCAGAGAGGTGTAGGGGAGTTTTTCTAGATTCCAAGAATAACATCTTTAAGACTTATCGTAGGGAAATTTAAGAAATGTCCCAAGTGATTGCTGTAGCTTGTTGACCGAGGGCAGCAAATGGGGACTTGTGGGAATGTCTCCTTTCTCGAAGACCCTGACTTTTACTCCACTGGCATCTAGGGTACTCGTGGACTTTCTGGATGCCCACACTTGGGGCTTTACAGAATGCAGAGAAGGCATAAGACATCTTTCCCATGACGGTTTCTGATATGCTTGTCAGTCAACCTGTAAGTGTTTGGATGCCTACTCTGGAATCCAAATTGTAGCAATTCTTTATTATTATAAACTACTATTGTTTGCCATCAATAATAATAACTTACCTTTGTACAGTGCTTGATAGATTATAATACATGATCACATCTGGTATGGTATGTATTATTCCTAGAACAGGCCTTTGACAAAGGTCATGTAGCAACTATTAACCCCCATTTACAGATGGGGGTACTGAAACTCTGGGAGGTGATGTGACTTAGTTGGAAGGCATAGAGTAAGTTCTAGAACAGGACTCAACCCAGATGTCGAGTGTCTTCTGCTACAGCACACTGCCTGCAAAGAGCTTGTGGGCTTTTCCACCCTCAGACATCTTTCCTGGGTCGCTGGGGTGAGTCTATATTCCCAGACAGGGCAAGGGTAGCAGCCTTCATTCCTCTCTGGGCTTTTCTGCTCTCCTCCTGAGATGAGGGTGTCTGGTGAGTGATGCTGGCTGAGAGTAGATGCGGAAGTACATGCCCTGTAGATATGCATTCTCCACCTCTGGTAGTTAGGCCTTGCCCAACTGGTTGTTAGGGTCTGTGACAGTGTCCACAATGGACCTGGGTAAGTACTTGCCAGCTGAGTGATCCCTTTAAAGACGGTTCATAATTATGCCATTATGTGAGGCCCTGTCTCCAGGAAACAGCTATCTGTTTTTCCTTCACTTAAGTGCCTTTTCATGAATTCCCTCTGCACAAGATGAAGAGACAGATAACTAGGGACAGTGCTGCTATGAATAAAGCTGGCGTGGGGACCTGTTGTTCAGTTTTTTCCTCCACACAAGAAGACATGATTACTCTTTGTGAGTTGAGTCAAGTCAGTAGAGGGAGTTGGTATAAATCTTGTTTACGTTTTTGTGTCTTCTAACTAGTATTTGGGTATCCACAATGTGCCTAGAATGATGTTACGTTTTCATTCATAAAGTCAATGAATATATGTTGGAGTGCCTACCATGTACTGGTGCAATTACTATATAAGTGCACAGAGTGGTGGATAAGAGAAGCAAGGTCACGACCTCCATAGGACTTCTGTTCTCTGGGGGATTCAGCAAGATTTAAGCATGCAAATAGATAGGGATGTGTGCTATAAAAAAAAAAAAAAGAAGCACAGAATCTTAAGATGGGAGGGTAACTGGGTAGGATGGAGTGAAGAGTGGTAGAGAAGGCCTCTCTGAAACAGACATTTGAAATGGAAGGATAAGAAGGAGCTGGCCATCTCAAGACTGGATGGAAGAGTATTCCAGGTAGACAGAACAGCAAGTACAAATGCCCTGAGGTGGGGGTAAATTTGAAAGCAGCTTTCAAGCCTTCTTAAATTATAGCACGTCTAATTTAGCCTCTGCGAGGAAGAATGGTCTGTGTTCAGATTAGGCCTAAGGTGAAAGGAATGGGCTGCCTGCCTTGGAGCGGAGTGAGCTTCCTGCAGTGGATGTTTTCCAGATGGGCCACCGTTTCCAGGTAGGATCTTGTCTGTAGCATTCAGGGATTGGCGGCAGGGGACAGTGTAGAAAGGTTGGATTACAGGTCCTCAAAAGGCCCTTTGTAGCCACGTGATTCTCTGATTTCACCTCTGATAGCCATAGGCTAGAAACAGTGAGTCCTGTGTTAGATGATTTATGGGTCAAAGCACAGTTTTCATGGGATGATAATAAGCCTTTATATCTAGTCCTCCACAGTTTACAAAATACTTTCACGTGTATAGTCTCACTTTGATTTATTCCTGACAACAACCCTATGAAGTAGGTGTTATTATTGTCTCTTATTTTAACGAAGAAAGCAGCCCGTGGTCAAGAGAAGTTAAGTAACTCACTCAAGGTCACCAGATGGTTGCAGTGGGATCAAACTCAAGTCCTCTGAAGCTCATCCCAAATTCTTTGTATTCTCTAATTCTAAAAACCTTCCCCCTTCTCCCACCCCACCCCGTCCCAGGGTTGGAAGGAGGATTTCTAGCCCGGAGAGGGGCACTGAGGATCAGTAGGAAGAACTAAGCCAACAGACTGCGAGTCTGCACGTGCCTGTTACCGGTATTCAACTTGTAAGCACTTTTCTGGGCTGCTTCAAGATCACCCTTTTAGCAGCCGCAGCTGTTCTTAATAGCAGCTGCTTGTGTGGATTGTGTTGTGATTAATAAAGGAAACTCAACAGTTTGTTCTTTCAGCTGTGCCCTTGGTGCGCACAGCTTGCTTTCGTGAAGTCTGTGTTTCTGATTTGGAACCGCACAGTCCTACTCGCATACTGCGTCCCAGGGGCTCATAGCCCTGTTGTGGAAGAGGTGGTCCATCTAGACCAGAGCCGGCGAGCGAAAGGCCCACCAGGGACTGGGCAGTAAGGGAAATGAGTGCGGTGGACAGCTCAGTAAATGCCAGCTGGTCCTTGGTGTCAGAGTCTGGGATGCTGGGAAGTGAGGGGTGCACTAGAGAATGAGATCACCTCTTACTTCTCTTGTCTAAAGGGAGTCACTGCTCCTCAGCCCCTGCCCGTTGTTCCTCCACCACAGTGCTTCTCCGACTTTACTGTGCATCAGTGTCCTGCTTGTTAAAACAGATTGCCGGCCCCACCCCTAGAGTTTCTGCTTCAGTCGGTCCGGGATCCAGCCCCGAGAGTTTGCATTTTTCATGAGTCAGCCACACCACCATTCACCAAAGCGCCCAAGACAGGAGCTTGGCGGTCATGCTGAGCTCCCCTCTCATCCTCCTATCCCAAAGCTGAAAAGAAACTGGGGCCTCTCAATTCTGTCTCCTTCTTTAGACTCTGTTTTCTTCTCTCCATTTCCACTGTCACCACCCTAGTCTGGGCCACTACCATCTGTTTCCTGCATTACTACAATAATCTTGTCACTGGGTTTTCTGCTTCCAATCTTGTGTCTTTTCAATCCATTCTTTATGCTGAGTCGTTTTTTAAATATGCCTAAACCTTTAGGGGCAGCCCATCATTCTTTACATGAAATTCAAACTCCTTAGTGTATTTTATAAGGCCTTTGGAGACCCAGCTCCTGCCCATGTCTCTGGCTTCACCTCCTGCCACCACTTCAGTTTTACCGTATATTTCTTGCGCACCAGCTATGAGATGGGCACTGTGTGATGTACCGACATGGTAATCTCTCTTAAAGTAAAAACCCAAACATTCTGGACATGATTAGTAGGCCTCAATGCTCTGTCTCCTATGTCCTCTTCGGCCCGTCTCAAACCTCAGATGTCCTCACTCGCTTGGTTTCAGCCACACTGGCCTTTCAGTTCTTTGGAAATACCACATCCCCTCCCACTGAGGCCCTTTGCTGGAATGCCCCATCCCTCTTACCACACGCCCACACAGTTCATTAACTTCTACTTAGAAGGTCTCAGCTCAATCAAATCAACATTTCTTAAGAAGGCCTTTCAGGCTAGCCCAGAACGGGTCAGATTCTCCTAAATTGGCATTCTAGCTTCACGGGTTTCTTAGTTGCACTGATCAGTTATGAATTTGCAGTTATTTGTGGTTGATATCTGGCCTTTCCACTGCCATAAAAGCTCAATGAAAGTCTATTGTGTGTCTGTTTTTGTTTGTCTTTTTTCACTTGCCTGAAACATGATTGTTCACTAAACGTTTGAGATGGCTCAATAAATATTGCTGGTATTGTTGGCTATTTTGCTTTCATTCTTGAACTTAGCAGTTAGCTGGTGTACAGTTCATGATGAGTTCATGGTGATGGCCATGGGTACTGAGTTTTAAGTATATACCCTGGTGTATTTAGAGGGCTTCTATTGCTTTCCCTGCCCCCCACCTCTCTGCAGCATATAATCATGGGATTATGAAAATGTGGACTTTAGAAATTATCTAGTCCAATTGTTTCCAACCTTTTCTAACTAGGGGGGTCTTTTTTTTTCCCAAGGAAAAAAATTATGAGAGTTCAAACGGTAATGATTATATTTTTGGGGAAAAATGAGTAGTTATAAAAAGCTACTATGAATTTAATCATATAAATTACTTTGAATTTTTTCATAATAGCATCTACATGTATTTGAAAAATAGTAGTATATATGCATGAGAAATAAAGCTTGGTGGGCATGTGGATTTATAGCACCAACAACTCCATACCCCTGTGATCTCTCAGTCAGGAAGCAGCCATTTGGTCTGGCTCTTTATTTTACATTTACATCAGGTTTAGAATTGGTTACCTGTGGGCTCAGTTTCCCTCTGTCTGTGTGTTTGATTGGACCAGCATGATGTTTTTAAAAATTTAGAGCAAACATTTAAAAGTTGGAGATTTTTCACAAAACCGGATTTCCAACTTGGAAAATTAGAATGAGGCCTTACTCCCAGTATGGCCATATCACCCGGTACTGACCACTTATCTCTATTGCTATATAGCAAGTTGCTAGTAGAATGGGAACTAGTGACTTTACCCCTGAGTGAGTGAGGCCTCTTGTCTCTGCAGAGGCTGTGAGCAGAAAGAGCCCTGGGCTTGGAATCAGGAAACCTGGATCCTTGTCTTCTCACTATTACTGACTAGCTTGGTGCCTTCAACAGGCTATGTAATCTCTCTGAGCCTCAGTTTTGTCATCTGCCCCCAACTTATAATAAATACCTCCTGGACCCCACAGAGTTGTTTGACCTATTGAGGGAAAATTATTTACTGTAATGGAACACGTTTGTTATTAATTCCCCCATCTTCTCTTTGCTTGTGTCTTCTGTCTCTCTCTCTCTCTCTCTCATGGAGGGATTTATTGTTTATCATTGCGCCTTGAGGTTCATTTTAGAAATACGAGAAGGGAGCTATTGGCTCTCCCTCGCTTTCTCTCCCCCACCATTTCTTAACCTCCATCTTGTCTGGAGGCAGCTCTACTCCTTTTATCCCACGTCCTCTGCTCCTGTTGGGGGTCCCACAGCCATATGTGAGCTCCTGCAGTGACACCCAAGACATCTCAAAGTTGAACTCCAAATATCAAAGAATCGTAGTTGCATTACTGCCTGTTGAGATACTCAGTAACTAGTCAGCTGTGGCGTTGCTAATGTCTATGAAATGCTAACAGGGTACCAGGCTAGCACGGAGGATTTAGTTTTCAGTGGCATTGTCCTTGTAGGCAAAATTTGTGGTTCTGTGTTAAATTTCATGTTTGAAAGGAAAAATACCAGTGCTTTTGTCCTTCTGGATCTGGAAGGGAGGGTAGGCATCAATGCTACAAAAGAGGAAATAAACAGGAGCGTCAGTCTCTGAGATTACATGGAAAGAGAGAATGTGGACTCTGGGATCAGGCAGACCTGAGTGTTACAGGATGGCTGTGTGACCTTGGCCAAACTATCCTCTCTGAGCCTGTTTCTTCCTGAATAAAAAAGGGATGAAAGAACATGTTTCATCTTTTAATGTCATACTCTGTTTTAATTTTTAAAGACTGAAGAGAATGCCGGCTTCCGGGGGTTGTTTGAAGGATTAAATCAGTGCAACATAATAGTATGTTATATAGCAACACATTACATGAAACTGCCCTTCTCTTCCATGTTTTTGCTGAAAATCCTTTTTTCCTCTCCTCTGAATAGGATTAGTGGGTCAGCCTGTGAATAGAGAAGTAGCATAAAGTTGTCTGAATAAAAGTCTAGTGTGATTCTTTGTACAAATATTTTGGCTCAACATTTTCTTGAGTAGATAGAATGGAGCTCCTAGTGATTTTTTCTTTTGTTGAGTTTAGTAAATAAACAAAAGCTAGATTTTTCAGTAAATTAAATTTCTTCTGCCGTTAATAGTTTCCCAGACACTTCAAAAAGTGTAGGACTGACCAAGCGACATGTTTGTTCCAGCCACTCTGTAAACCCAGCCCGAGGGGCCTTCAGGAGGGAAACAGAATCCCCCCACTCCACAGTGATGGGCTGCATGGATTAAAAATGTCTTGCCTGGCTGGGTTAAAGAAATTGAAATAAAGCTGAGGTTTTAAATCTGATGCTTATACTAATTTTCACCTAGAAGAAAGGGAGATAATTTAGGGGAGACCTGACTTGGAGATGATTGGGATATGTGTTTGGGTGTGGGAGAGTGTGGAACTCCCACTCAGAAGTCTGCAGATGGAGTTTAAGATAACACTAATCCTTTTGAGAATTTAGGATGCTGGTGGAATGAGAAGGTGGGCCCTAGACCAGAGGTAAAGGTTGTAAGAGACTTCTCCAGGTCCCTTGAGAAGTGGGGGCCATGGAGAGATTCCCTAGCAGGTCCCCCACTCACCCACCCACCACCCGGTTCCCTTCGTCTCCTGCCTCTGTAGGACTCGGTGACTGGCTGGTTGTGTGGAGCGGGTTGGTGACCTTGATGAGTTGGTTACCAAAAAGAATCTTGGAGAGATTGATAAGAGCTTGGGAATGTGCTCTGAGATGTCAGACAAAGAGGACGTTTCTTACCAGTGCTTATCTTTCTTATCAATCTAACCTTTTTGTGTTGTGATTGGGTGAGAAAAAGCTGGAAGGGAGTCTTTCCCTTGAGGGATAGCTGCCCTGTGAAATGAGTGCACCACAGTCAGGATGCTTGTTCCTGTTACTCAGGGGGAGATGGAAGGTGGGGTGTTGGGTAAGGAGAAGAGGGCTTCTTAAAGAATGGAAAGGTGGAGCTTCATCTCCAGTTTCAGGAATAGATGCAGAAGCTGTAATAACTTCCTCAGAAAAAAAAAATGAGACTATACATTATGGACCATGGGCAAAAAGTTTGTAAGATTCTGGCAGCTTCTAGATGTTCTTGGGTTTGTTGCTTCAATTATCTGTTGCCTCTGTTGTGATGAGAGGTGGAGATTTCCAAGAAGCAAAAGGCCCTGTGGTTGTCTTCAGGCGGAACCAGGTAGAAGGTTGAGCAAAAAGCTGAGGCAGACCATGCTCTACTCAAAGACCAGTTGTGGAGAGAAGAGCCTGGGCCTGGAAATGCCTGGGCTGGGCCCTGAGAAAGGGTCAGCAAAGCCTGCCTCAGCAGGCTAAGAACTGTTTAGGACGTTTCCCAGGGTCTCAGGAAGTGCAGTATTTTCCTGGAATATCACAACGTTTGAGACCTTGCTCTGTCACTGATTGTGTCATCTTCAGTCTTCAGCATGTCACTTCCCCTCTCCAGCCCTTACTTTCCCCATCTTTGAAATGAGGAAATTGGGCTGTCCTTGTAGTCTGTGATTTTAGGATTCCATAAGTAGAATCATCTTTGTCTTACTGATACCAAAACTTATGTCCAATAGCTGTACTTTTGAAATTCCTTGGATAGATGTGGAGGTTTGCTGCGGTGGTTGGTTTGTGGACAGTTACTTATTTTTCAAGGGAATCTCTGGAGAGCAGTTTCTGTTCTCATTTGAGGAAATCATGGTGTCACGTCACACGACACATGGGGAAGCCCAGATCCCCTCCTGTGGCTCTCAGAAGCGTGACTGTGGTTTTCAGAGGGGTGACTCATTGAACTTCGGGGGAGTTTGGCCCTGTTAGGAGTCGGGAACCTGGTCCTTGCTGCTGTTGGTGGTGCAAAAGCTCATGGCTGCCCGCTCAGCGGACTGTGACTTCACGGTGGAAGGCACCAAGAAGGCAGTTTACGCTGAAGGTGACAGCCAGATATTTTCATGCAAATTAAGTAGGACACCAAATGGGAAATTCCTCTTAATCTTCTTTAAATACTTACTGCTCATTTGCCAAGGTTCTAAGTCATACAATTTCAAACGTTCAGAGGTGTCTAATACGATCCGCCCCCCATACATAATTCTGTACCCATTGTGTAACTCTATTAGAAACATTAGGGTAATTACAGAGCTACTTGCTGCTTTTCACTTGCTCTAATATTAGCCCTGAGTCTGCCCGTACTGGTCATATTAATAAGCAATGACTGAAATTTAAAAAGAATTCAACACACTCCTAAATTAAGATCTTTCTGGGCATTTCTCCCTAGCTTTCATGTGTTACTGCAGGCAGGCAGGTTGAGACATGGGGATGTGCTTTGGGTTAAGAGTTCAGAGACCCAGTTTCTAAATCTCCGTCTGTAAAATGGGGGCAGACTGAACTCCCAGTCACTGGTGGATGTGAGGACCAGCCTGTTGTGTGTGAAAGCACTTTGGAAGCTGATGAGGGACCCAACAACTGATAGGCAGCGGGGTTGCTGTTTAGTACAATTCTGAAGTGTGAGCGACAAGGAGTTGACACTTCTCATGTGCTCCTACGTGGTCTTATGCGTGAGTTTCGTGGAATAGAAATCTATACTTAATATTTAGGCTAATAATCCTCCTATTTGACACATTACAGTGTACAAAGCATTTTCACCCCCAAACCCTGTGAGATAAGTGGTTTTGTTTTTTCCCTCCTGCCAACCAAGCAGTTTAGGTACAGATGGGTTAAGTAATATGCCTAAAATCAGATTAAACCATTGAAAATAATTTGCTAAAACTTTTGGCTTGTGTTCACAGCTTTTGGAGCTGTTATTTTCTCATTTGTCACATTTTGCTTTGGGAAGGGCTTCCCATCACCTCTGTAACATTAACCATAACTGACATTTATTGAAGCTTGGTCTGTGCTGGCACATTTTACAGATGAGGAATGTGAGGCACAGAGGTGTTAAGTAGCTTGCCAAAGGTTACACAGCTCGTGTGGCAGACCCATTCGAGTGTGTGTGTGTTTTTTTTTTTTTTTGGTGAGGAAGATTGGCCCTGAGCTAACATCTGCTGCCAATCCTCCCCTTTTTGCTTGAGGAAGATTGTCTCTGAGCTAACATCTGTACCAGTCTTCCTCTATTTTGTATGTGGGATGCCTCCACAGCATGGCTTGATGAGTGGTGTGTAGGTCCGCACTTAGAATCCGAACCCTCAAACCCTGGGCCTCCAAAGCAGAGCGTGTGAACTTAACCACTATGCCATCAGGCCGGCCCCCTTGAGCTTTTCCTATACTCCTCCTTCTCCTCCTAGTACTACTAAAAGCATTAACATTAATACCGCCCATTCAGAACCTCATTTGGTGGCACACTAGCCCCACGAAGGAAGCTCTTGAAAATATTCTTTCTCAATTTGCAAATATCCCCCTTTTGCTTTTCTCTCACCTATTTGGAAACAGCAAAAGTCGGTGCCTCTGAGGATGATTTTCCTACTTTCCTCCTAGTACATTCATTATCCTAATCCAGGCATTATGTATCGGCTGTCTGCAGCCTGAATTTGGCTTGCAGATCTATCATGTTTGGCCTTGATTGTATTAAAAACAAACACACAATTGAATTAGATGACGACATCTAAAAATTCAGGTGACTCAAAAAAAAATCTAGATTTATGTTTTCTCATTAAAAAACTGTGGCGATACGGGATCTGCTTATCCACATACCAGCGTCAAACTACTCCTTTTAGACTGAGAATGATCTTCATTTTTCCTCCCTCTCTCCTTTCTCCATCCCCCACCTAACTACCAGACTGAGGTCCCCAGGAGTGGCTAGTACTTTCTGTAAGATAGAAAAATAAATAAATTTTGGCATAAAGAAGAAATTTAGTAAGTGTATGTTGAATTAAAGTTGGTGGCTTAAGAAATAGGCTTAGTTTGGTGACAGAATATTTGCTATTTGTGAAGTAACTTGTTCTCATGGTACTTTTTGCACAGATGAATATATTAGTCTTAATCTCTTATGCAAAGAGAGAAGAGCTCTCTCCCTCTACTTGAAGGTCTGTGACTCATCAAAAGTGAAAAGGTGACATACGTAGGCCTACTGTTGATAAAATCGCTTTTATTGTACCACCCAGCATTTGGTAATATGCAGAAACAATATTTTCTTCAAAACAAATTGTAGATTTGATGAGTTAAATGAGAATGTATGTGAAAGCACTTTGTCTATTATTGGATATTGAGCCAATAAGTTTTTGGAGATGTTTTGAGAGCATTATCACCTTATCATCATTTCAAGCCTACGATAGACTTTTTAAATCTTTGCTCTTTGCCTCCTTGTACCTGGCTCCATAAGCCCCTTAGCCTCTCTGAGCCTTTTCCATATATATATAAATGTGGCCAGTGTTATTGCCCAGCACCCAAGACAGCGCCTGGCATAGAGAAGATGCTCCATCTTGATGCTAGATAAATGAATAAATAAATAAGTATGGGGATTTTTGAGACCTTCCTGAGCTAATGCACATAAAACATCAAGCAGAGTGTCAGGATATATTAGGCAGCTTGCAGTTTTTAGTTTAGGCTATTGCCTGAAACTTTCTCCTGGACGCGGGCTGGGGGATGGATGGTCTATGCTGTTGGATGAAGGGACCTGAGGGCTGGCAGGTGTGCAGGCAGGCAGGTGACAGGAGGCCCCAGAGCTCCAGCCATGTGTGAGACACGAATGATAGAAGCAAAGTCATATATGTGCCAGAACTGCCCTGATGCCGGGACCCAAGTCCTTCCCTATCCAGAGCATGCCATAGGCAAATAATTAGGCAGGGCAAGGTGAGTTTAGACAGATGGAATTCTGGACCTGCAGATTAAAACTATTGGAAATAAAATGTCAGATCTGGAAGGGCCCTTAGCAGTCATCAGGCTCAACCCTTCTTGCACTATTGCTGTGTAGAGAACAAAGAGCGAGAACTTTGGATTTGGATAGTCCTTGGTCTGAATCCCGGCTTTGCCTTTTCCAGTCTAATTTTTGGCATGAGTCTTAACTTCCTTGACCCTCATGGCAATTCATTGGATGTTTGTGAAACTTAAGGATAAAACATTCTTAGCACAATGCCTGACATGTAGTTGGTACCTAAGAAAAATGGTGACCATCATTGTTATAGAAAGGAAATAGAAGCCCAGAGAGAGAGGAATCGTTGGTCAAAGGTACCAGCTATGGGGTGTGGAGCTGGTGCTGACACCTCCCGATGTGGATGTGTGGTGGGGAGGAGAGGGCGGAGGGGAGGAGCAGGGGATGTGTACTTTGTATGGCCAAGATTGTACTGCCTCTTTTGGGGAGCTAAGACAGCAAGTTGAGGAGTATCAAGGCAGGCCCTTGAGATAAAATGACTCACTCAACTAATTTGAGCAGGAAGCTTCCAGAGGAACTTTGTACAAGTCAGAAGATGATGTGTGTTTTGTATTCTAAATAAATCTTTGGCTTCATCTTCCCCTGAGCGGTGTTCTTTTTCTTTGAGATAAACTGTTACGAAATGATGAAAATGACCTCTAAAAATACAACTTTGAGCATGTCACCATCATTTTTCCCCCACTCAAGACAATCTTTGGATTTTTATTATTAATATTTTAAACTCGCCATTCTTTCTCTCTCTCCCCATTGCTCTGCCTGGACCTGATATTTAGGGACTTGTGAGAGGCACATACACCCTACATCAGTAACCACCTGCCGTGGGGGATGTGAGGGTGGCCATTATGACTTCAGGCCATATTCTTACACCATATATCATTTTTGCTGAAATTCACTTGTTTCAAAAGTTTTTACGAGATGGCATAATCACATGGCTTCATGACTTTCAGCATTTATGAGTTTGTACCTGTGCAGTCAGAGGCATGGTATGCCAACTGTTAACTTTATAGATAAGGCTTTTTCTTTAATCATTGCTTACAAAACAGATTGCATCAGACTTTTTCAATACCTGGAAAATTAGCATGCAGGAAGATCAGGTTTACCCTTTGTCACAAAAGCTAAGCCTGCCACCCTCTACAACCCAGGCTTTCTTTAAAGGACAAATACCAGCTCTTTGTTTATCTGGTGTCTTGAATTTTCAAGATTCACTCCAATCATGATTTCTCTAAGTCTAGAGAGTTGAAAACACTAAGAAAAAATCTTCTTAGTCCTTTTATTTCTGATGGGAATTTCCCTGGCAGCTGTGATCTGTGAAAGTAGACTACACAACAGTGGGACTTTTTGTTTGTTTGAACATTACCATTAACAAACTACTTTTATATATTTGATCCTCATACCTCTCCTGTGATGGAGGCAGGAACATTTCTTCAGTTGTGTTTTTCCAGAAACACCGAAGGATATCGAGAAAAGATTGCTCTTGTTTCTGTGTGTTCTGAGAATAAAGAAAAGTAAACAGACTGGTTTTTCAGACTAGCTGTAGTATCAGAAATAGCATTAGACATTTCTTATTTCTTGAACTCCATCCTTCACAGAGAAGACACTTCTGAAATCTGAACTTTGGATTCTTTTGGGTGTCTCCCTGACTAAGCTCCATTTTTATTATTTTATTTTGTTAAACTGAATGTCGACTCTTTGGATGTGGGTGTTCAGGACCCAAAGTCTTTGTATCAGAGGTTTTTGGACTAGATTTAAACTTAGGAATGGTAAAGTTATTTCTCATAGTGGATGAAAACTTTACTGTAATGTTTTACTGTTGTGTTGCACATTTTGCAAATATAATCCCCAAAACACTTTTCAAGTCTTTGTACTCTGGATGCATGGTTTTTTGATTCTCTATTAATTATTTGGGTGACAGTTTTGGCCTGGGCTTGAGCCACCCTGGAACAAGCTTCTGGAAGCTGTTTTTGGACATGTTGCTTTATCATCCTGGGATACACTCCAGGGCCGGGGCAGGTGTCTTGTACTTTCTCTGCAGGCTACAGTCTCAAGGAAATGTTTCTGGGACAAGGCACAATGAGACTTTTAAAAAGTATGACACATATTAGGTAAAAATTAAGTATTAAGTGCAGATTTAGAGAATCAGAGGTAAGGAACCTCTTGGAATAGCCATTTCATTTCGTTGAATTCCCTTCTCCAGCAGTCTGGGTCTCTGCACATCAGCCATTCCGAGCTGCTCACTGGTTTCGGTTCTCACGTGCTTCAGTGCCTTAGCTCATATTTTCCCTTCTTCATGTATTATAAGTAGCTGTTTTTCAAGGCCCAGCCTGAAAACCATCCTAACGCAGACCTTCTTAATCCTTTTGTTAGAAGGATTCCCTCTGCCTGCTCTGAACAGAATTACAGGGTGTGTGTGTGTATATGTCTGTTGAGTAAATACATTTTAATTTTTCTGCTGGTGACGTTTCCACTGGACTGTATGTTTGTTGAAGGCAGGGACTGTGTGGGTTTCTTCCATACCCCTCCCTGTGGCTGGTCCCTGTCATGCCTGTGTGAATGGTGAGGGAGGGGTGCAGTCTGGGCCCTTCCTCTAGACTTATGGTAGCTCGGACCTGGAGTTCACAGGGCAGAGGGCGGAGTGCCTTCTCCTTTACATCATTCCCTGCTGAGAGGCAAGAATTAACATTTTAGGAAAAATATTTGTGAAGAGGGGAGGGATTTAGAAGCTTATAATTAGATTTTAAAAGACAATGAGTGAAGACAAAGCATTTTAAGTGAAATAATTCATATCAACTGCTTAGCGCTTGCTTAGCACTTAGCAAGCTCTCAACAAATGGGACTGTGTGGTCATAAGGTAGTGGCTTAATCACATGTCATACTGGCTGCAGGAGGGAATCTTCAGTCATAACCCCTGCCCTCTGGGCCTGCCCAGTCTAACTGATAATAGAGCAGTCTGAGGACAGAAGACTTTGGTCAGGTCCACCTGATGACCATAAAACATTAGAGCAACTAATTGTATTTTGTGGACAGGATTTTTTATGGGTAGAAATTCTTTTTTTGGTTCTTCAGAGATTTCTTGGTTGTTTAAAAAAATGCATGCTTAAATGGATGTTATTTTTTTATCAGGTGGAATTTGCCAGAGTTTCCAAGATATTTTGCTCTCTTAACCTTCTTCTGCTTTGTTAATGATTCCCAAGTCTTGCCTTGGCCTCTGAACTTTTAGACATGTTTCTTTGGTTTAGTCATTACTTAATAGATTTGGGAGCAGAAATCTATCAGGGCAGTAATTTTTCATTGTTATTTAATGAGTTTAGATGTGCAAGGCTGGCCCTGGAAAAACAAATCTGATTGCTGGGATTCTTCTGTTGTTATACTGCCCTCTGTTAGGGTGGATACCACCAAGTGAATAGTGATTCCTGGTGCTGGGGTGCAAAGGGGTGGGAAGACCTTTCTAGTCCCCAGAGAAACAATCTAGTAAAGTTTTGCTGGTTGGTCCCCTTGCAAACGCTTGCTTGCTGCCTGTAAGTCCCCCATTATCTTGCTACTCAGTGTGGGAGCCACGGACCGGCAGCATCGCTGGCGAGCTTGTTAGAAATGCAGCATTTCAGGCCATAGCCCAGTCCTGCTGAACAGAAACCAAATTTAAACAGGCTCCCAAGGTGAACCATGTTAAGTTTGAGAAGCACTGTCCATTCTAGAACCACAACAGGTGAACAACAGGTGAAGCAGGTCCCAGAACAGTTAGCATTTAAAACATTTGCTGCTTTTTATTTCTACTTAAAAGCAAAACAACTTGTTAATGAGATGAATTTTTCCTGACTGGGTTAAACCTTTATTTTGGAGAATTTCAAACATATAAAAGTAGAGAGACTCGTAGAATGAACCCCATTTCCCTATCACCCAGCTTCACAGTTATCAACTCAACTAATTTTGTTTCATCTATAACCCCAACCCCACCCTGGATTATTTTAAAGCAATTCCTAGACATATAATTTACCTCTAAATATATCTTTTCCTTTCTTAA
The DNA here is from genome assembly GCF_020826845.1 of Diceros bicornis minor. NCBI lineage: Eukaryota > Metazoa > Chordata > Mammalia > Perissodactyla > Rhinocerotidae > Diceros > Diceros bicornis. Next base: position 32,105,217 of record NC_080754.1, read on the forward strand.
AAGTTGTAGTAAAATACACGTAGTGTGAAATTTACCATCTTAACCATTTTTAAGTGTACAGTTCAATGGTGTTAAGTTCATTCACATTTTTGTGCAGCCAATCTCCAGAACTTTTTTTATCTTGCAAGACTGAAACTCTATAAACATCAAACAGCATCTTTTTTTGAACATAACCACAGTACCACCACACCTCAAAAAAAGTTAACATTAATTCCTTAACAGCCTCAAACACCCAGCCAGTGTTCAAATTTCCCAGACTGTAGTTCAGCTTAAAAAAATCAAGGCATTTAGTTCGGCATCTTGTCTACGTGAAGTTAGTGGCCTTGTTTGTTTAGTGAAGAGTCAAGAGATGAGTGGTGAGGGGAGTTTTTTCTCTTTTCCCTAACCTGCAGCCTGGCAGGATTTTGTATGAAGACTTTGTAATTTCCAGTCTTCTTCTATTTCCAGAAATCAGAGTTTTGCAGTAAAAAGCATGGACTTCTGAGTAAGAAGAACTAAGTCTGAGTCAGTCCTTGCTTCTTAGAATTGTATAAATATTTGCTGTTTCATCATTTCAGGCACAAGTTTACTGTGAAAATTGAGTTAAATTGGAATACCATACAGCAATGAGAATGAATGAACTAGAGTTATGTTTCCAACATGGGTAAATCTCAAAAACAAAGTTTAGCAAAGCAAGTTGCAGAGTGATTTGTACAACCTGACACCACTTATTTAACGTTATAAATTTTTTATGACTACATGCATGAAGTAAAAGTATGGAAACATGCCTGAGAATGACACTGCACATTTTAGGTTGATAATCACCACTAAATGACAGAGTAGAATGGAATAACTGTATCTATAGTTTCTTATTATTCAAAAATCTGAAGGGGGGCCGGCCCGGTGGCGTAGTGGTGAAGTTCGTCCTGCTCCGCTTTGGCAGCTTGGGTTCTCGGGTTCTGTTCCTGGGCATGGACCTACACCACTCGTCAGCCATGCTGTGGCAGCAACCCACATACAAATAGAGGAAGATGGGCACAGATGTTAGCTCAGGGCGAGTCTTCCTCAGCAAAACAAAAAACAAAAAAACTGAAGGAAGTGTAGCAAAGTGTCAAGGTTTGCTAAAGCTGCTTGATGAATACATGAGTATTCATGGTATTATTTGTTATGTATGTTTGAAAATACTGCAAAGGAAATATTTTTCGAAAACCAGTCAGTTTATGTGCAAATATTTTGTAAATTCCAGTACTCAAAAATGTTAGTATGATTTATTTATACCCCTGGCTTGTCACAAAGAATGTGATGCTGTGTATACAAAAATTATGAAACTAATTTAACTGATTGGGTTCCTGGTGGGGTTAAAGACTTAAAAGAAAAATTAAAAAGAGCTACTTGTGAAGTGTGTGGGATTGTACAAACTTTGAACTCTTCTTCTTGTGGCCTGCCTGACTTATCTCTGTAGATTCTGGTGAAGTTTCAAAGAGTTATACTAGTGGGCCAAAGCCATTTTTGTTTTTATGGGAATTTATGGCTTTGCTGCTTCCAAGGAAGATTTGAGGTGGCAGAGGACCAGCTCCGCTGTGGCCTTGTGGCCCTGAAAGCCGCTTACACTCACAGAGCCTGCACATTGCTCCCAGTGTCATCAGTTGCTGTCGCGTCTATAGACTGCACTGCTTCTGAGTCATCTGAGACAGATAGTGGTTTTAAAGATCAGTGAGAAGCGGCTTCTCAGGGCTTCTTGGAGGACGGTTGTGTGTTTAATCACCTCTCCCTTCAGAATGACCTTCCTCACATCCCGGTTTTCCTGCTGTGCAGGTGGAGACGACTGATCAGTGGTCTCGTTGTAATAATCCTTGCCTATAGGCTGTGATAAAGGTCACACATGTTTTATTTATTCATGAATATAGAACTGAAACCAAGCACTGTGGATGTTCTTTCTGGCAATGGGGAAGATTTGGGCTTTTAAACCAAAGTACGTGTGCTGGGGGCAGGGAGCAGAAATATCGTTAATTAAGCCACATTGACAAAAATGATAGAATATGTCTTGACAAAAATGATAGAAAATGTCTTGCCAAGAGTTTAAATAATGTGCTATGTCTGCAGGTTGTCTAGTGTCGTGATCCCTTAGTTGTGGATGTTTCATTGTTAGTAACTCAGTTGAGCTTACAGCTGTAGTCACATCCAGTACCTGAAGACAGCCTGAAGGTGTGCCTCTAGTCTAATGTAAGTAACCCTTGCTACTATGATTTTATTTCCCTCACAGAACCGATTTTTGTCTGCTTAATCATATTTATTGCTCTTATCTCAACTCTCAAATATCTCTAATCTTCCAGAAACATATATAATTATCTTTTAAGGGTCTGAATCGCGCCAGATGTAGCAGAAGAATTGCTTCCTGGCTCTGGATGACACTAAATCTTTCTGTATCAGGTTTTACCTCTTGAGAGTGAGTAAGAATGAGACTCTGTCCTTTTCTCTCTCTCATTGATTCATGGGTTTTTCCTCTCATTCAGGTATTCATCAGATATTTATTGAGCTCCTCTTCTGCGTAGGGCGCCATGGGGGATACTTTGGGGGAGGCAGTCTTGGGAAGACACACTCATGCCGAGAGAAAGAGATTCTCAGCGCGCCCTCAGAATTTTTGTTTAACTTTGATCAGGGCAGAACAATTGCTGGTTCTGAAACAAACCCATGTACCTCTATTTACCTTAACTCCCTAGCATTGCTGTGGTTCACTTTAATTTTCAATTGCAGATAGTTGAAAGGAAGGGAGAGTTAGTGCAAAGTCACACAATGATTTACCGTGTTTGAATGGTGGAGAAGTTAAGGAATGGCTGCTTTAGGATAGAAACGGTACCAACTGAGGAAACGCAGTACAAGTCCGAGTTAACATCACTGCATAGACACTGGACCCTAAAAAGGGAAGGGGGTGTCTCATCTGATGTATCTGATCTATTCCCAGGCCAGGGGCTTTGGACCCGTTTTTTCATGTGTGTGAACCTGTGTCCTTGTGAATCTAAGCTGTTTTGACTCATGTCCAGCTCCTTTGCTGTGACGAGGAGTTTCATGCCCAGAGACAACCATACAGACAGACCGAGCCTGAGACGGTTGTGAGATTTCATCCAGGTTTCCCTGTTGCCTTCTGGCAGCAGCAGCACCACCATTAATAGAACTGATTTTTTTTTTTTTTTAGACAAATGAAAGACCCTCCTGTCTCAGGCTCCCACAGTGAGATGCCTCTAAAGGGGAGTGAAGGTAGCTGGAACAGAGGTGAATTAACTCTTTCAAGTCAGGGAACTATTTGATAATCATATAACTTTGTAGCTGGGAACTGGCATTCAGGGAGAAGTGACTCTCCTAGAATTACAACGGTAGCCCTGAGACTGAAATTTCAGTCTACCAAACTTACCCACCAAAATCTAGCAGAGGTAGAACTACTGTGTAGTGTTTCTAGGTACCTTCTAACGGATTGCTTCCTTTCCCCCCTTCTTTTAGGGAATGGTTAAGTATTTGTATCCATGACAATAAATACTAAACCTATCTGTGAACTAAGCTAGAGGCAATCTGTTTAATTCCCTGTACTTTGGCATCTCTTTATATCTATCTCTCATACTACCCTTTCTAACCTGAAATATAAGTGTTTATGTTTTACTCCCATGCTAGGCTAGAAACTAGATCTTTTTTCTTGCATTTTTCTTGTCAATGTATAATTTTTTTGAAGTTGTAAACATGACTCTCATACAAATATAAAATAAGCACATGTCAAATAGTACTTATCTTATAAATGAGGGAACCAATGGGAAGATAAAGCTGATTCAAAGAGCATTTGAGGAACTGTGTAGTTATAGGCACTGAGGAATATTGGAATAAGATTGCTAGGTTAGATACAAAACTGGTTAATGTCCTCAGGACAATAAACCAGTAACATTTGGGGCTCTTATTTCTGCTAATCAGAAATCATATGCATCTAGAGTGGATAAAAATCTACAAGTTAACATGTAACTTTGCAAAGTCTGAACCCAAATCAATGGTAATTAGTCAATCAAACACAGATACATCTCGTAGAGAATCAAATAATCCTTGAGTGTGCCTGTTAGATAATATTCCAGTATGGCAGTGACCGTACATACTGCCTGCCTTCCTTTTGCCTTATTTCCAAGCATTGCATAGTGTTTTCTAATATCCTTAGTGTCATTGCACTTAGCCAAGGAGTGTATGCATTCATTCATTTGTTCATTTTGTTTAATGATTATTGAATGTCAGTTTTGTGCCAAGTAGTAGTGTAGGCATTAGAGATGTGTAACTCCAGATAGATGATCCTTGCTCTCATGGAGCTCAGAGGCTACTCCATTAACATCCGAAAAGGGAGGCAGGAATCAGTTTTATGGTGGGAGAAGCAATGGGAATCATCTTTTTCAACTCACAGTCCTTTTGGGTCTCAGTGCTGGTAAGGCTATGATAAAATGCAGATATCACAGAGAATGAGAACCAGAGCCCAGGACTTTTGGGGACAAGAGCAGACAAACAATGGTGCCACTTCTTTTTGTTCTCATGGCATTTATACCTTTCCAGTTACAAAATTTCACAGGATCAAGATTTTGCCATCTGACAGGGAGGTCCCACTGGCCCGTCCTGTCAGCTTTCTCCAGAGGCCTCTCTCTGTCTGCCTCCACAGCTGCAGATGTACTTATTTCTGGTTAGACCAGTTTGTGACATAATCTTCAGCAACTTCTGCAGCAACAAAGACCCACCAGAGAGGCTGCATTTCCCCAGAAGGGTTTTGGTAACTGGTAGCTCAAACTTCATGGCTGTCAGTACAATTTTCATACAGCAAATATAAACGTTTATTTAGGGTATTTTGGCGTTGTCAGTTAAGTTTAATTTCTCATTTCAAAAAATAGGTGGGGGGAGTGTGGCTGACATTTTTCTTAGGACAACGGAGCTGCAAGGTGCCATAATCTTCTAGCTTCTTCCTCCCCCAGCTAACATGTGGGGAAACTGAGGTACACAGTGGCCAGAGATTAACCTTTGTTCTCATGATGAGTCACTACTGGATTTGAGACTTTTGTCTAGTCCTGAGTTCCTCCTTCTATGATGGTGGTTCTCACCTGCATTCATGGGTGGGATATAGAAGTCCTCTGAACAGGATGATTTTGTTTTGAGTTTGCATCTTTGTATCTATTTACAAAGATAAATGCATGTTACAGGAAATTCAACACTGAAAGATATTAAGAGGAAAGCAAAAATCCTCGGAAATCATGGCCTCCTGAGATAATTTTATTGAACATTTTTGGAAACATCCTTCCAGACAATCCTTTATATAAATGTAAACATCTATATCTGTATGTGTATACAGATACAGATGTATATATCTCTATAATTTTCAGTAAATGGGAAAAGCAACATTTTTCTTACAATTGATTTTTCTTTAATCTGAAAAATGATAGTCAACTTATTTTAAGTACAAATGGAAATGTTTTCCTATTGGTTTGTATTTTACTCGTATTAGTATAGCTCCAGTAATATCACTTAAACTTCTAATATTCTTAAACTTAATCATCAATATAAAGACCAGTTATGTCTTTGGAAGAAGTGGGTGTGCCAGCTACAGAAATGTGCCAGTTGAGTTCCCTTTAAGGGAAGGGCTTGCTCACGGTTGGGGGAAGGCAGTCTGCCGACAGCCTTGTGCTAGCTGTCAGCTCCATGAGGATCGCCCTTGGCTGTGGCTGCTGGGCAGAGAGCTGCTTGCCTAGGCCATGGCCTTCCTGGGCCACCTGCATTCTGTGACATCTGGCGATATGGAGTATGAAGGCTCCCTAGACACCAGAATGCCTAACTAATGGGCTGAGGCTCTCTCTGGTTGCTTTGGTGTTCCACCTCTTCCTCTGCCCAATCTCTTTCCTCCTCCTCCCTTTACGAGGGTTGATCCCTAGTAAACGTGTTGAACTCCAAACTCCACCTCAGCTTCTGCTTCTGGAGAACCCAGCCTGCAACAGTGGATTCTGTTGTTGTTTGTGAAGTGGTTCATTAGCTATTGGCGCAGCAGGAACCTTCTGTTGTAGTCCCTCCTGCTGATGTAGTTCTGGGAGCCAGCGGAATAGAGGGAGCTCAGGATCTCCTAATCCGTGCCTCTTCTCAGAGTGAGAGTGAGCGCACGCTCTCCTTCTCCACCCCTCCTCAGAGGTTTGGCGTTTGAAGAATTTGACCTCAGGCAGGCTCTGGAACGGACTGCTCTGTGGTCTTAAGGGAAAGCTTAAAAGACTTTCTTGCTATTGCTATTCTCTAAATTAAAGATCTATTTTAATTGTTTATGACATTAATCAGTTAAAGATTCATCTGCTCTGGGAGAAATTTCTCTAGAACACTTGAAAGCTCCTGCCTAAGAGTTGATTAAGAAGGATTTTTTTTTGCCTCCAACAAGTACCCCCTTCTTTGGCCTTCCCTACTTGCAACCTGCCAAAAGATGCATGGTTTCCTCTCTTGGGGTTCCCTATTTGCATAACCTCTCCAATCACTCTTTAATTTCCAGAAGAAATTATAATCTCACTAATCGGCTAGAAAGGGATGTGGAGATAGAAGGTGAAGGAAGCAGTGAATGCCTTTTTGAGGCCTAATGGGGGTCTGTTCCAGTCACTGCACTTGCTCAAATGCTTCGTCGTCTTGGTTAATGCTGGGAGCATCCGTGAACTCTGCCCCTCCATCTTTTCAAGGTCCCCTTGGAGACTTTCATTTCAAGGCTGTTTGTGCTGCCAGCTCTTGAGTTGTTGGTGGCATTGGCTTAAAGAGAGCCACATGTGCTCTGTGGTCCCTTGGAACCTCTCCTCTCTCTTTATTAAGTACCATTGGGGGCAGAGAGAGTTATTCTGGATCTCTTCCCCTAACCTCTAAGACGCAGTTTATTTTGGTGCCTTTAACCTTCAGCCTTAGCCAGCAACTGCTGTGTGCATTGTAGAATCTGTGTGAATTTTAGGGAGATAAGGAAAGCCTGCAGAAGGTTTAGCCATTGCTTCTTTAGTGCCTCTTTCTGTCTTTTTTTTGTGTGTGTGGGTGCTCCTTTAGAATTTTGCTAACACAGTGACTCTGCTCTTCAGCACGGTGCCCACCATGTGATCAGCGTGCACGTTAGCTAGGACTGAAGAGCGGAATTGGGATTTGCAATAAGGTCTGCAAGACATAGTTCATATAAACACGGACATTCAAAAGCCTCACTTGCTTAATGGATGTTTCTTAAAGCTATAAAAATAGTTTTTTATAAAAGGGCAGACTAGACCAGAAGATGCTGTTGAATAAGTTTTTATTCTATAGAAGGTAATAGGCAAACCTGATATCAAAAAAGTTGTTAAACTTTTTATTTCTTGTCAGTTTTCTCTGTAGGGGGAGAAAGGTCTGCAAAGGTACTCATCTGTGTCCACCTTTTTAATAACTTAGTCCTGCCCTGAATTTTCCTGGCGGAAGAGAACTCACGAGTAGATAATACATGACAGAGTCAAAAAGCCTTTTGAAGTCATTTAGCTCACTCTCTTTATGTTGGGTGTTGGGAGGTGAGAAGGGGAGGGGTTGTTTGAAGATGAACGTTTGGTTGGGCCGTCCCTACCCATTCTTCTCCCCACCATCATGCTGCCTCTCAGTGGTCTTTTTCTTTTTTAACAGTAGGTTTGTGTGGAAGATTTTTAACAGTAGGTTATGATTTTCTTGAGAACCCCCAATTCCAACAACGGATCTCTTTGACCCTTCCAAGTTTTGACAGCAAAAAAATGCCCATCAGAATTTAGACATGGAAACTTACAGAGAGAAAGACGTGCAAAACGTATGCATAAAGCTGGAATACTTGCATGTGCGTTTACCAAACCCTCAGCCCCCAATCTAAGTAGTTTGATGTCACTCAGTTGTCACTTATTCTTGTTAATAAAGATGCGTTGGATAGGAGTTTGAGCTGGATTCCTTATCAACCATTTGAGTAACTATAGATAAATGTTGTACAATATGTACGTACAATATGTAACTACAGATAGACAATGTAGATTTGAGTAATTACAGATGAACAGTGTAGATCTGTATGAAGCCATTTGGGAGGACAGGGAGATAACTCTACCTTTAGTGTCGCTGACACGGATGGCCAGGGAAGCCTTAATGGATGAGCTGATGTTTGGGATGGGCAGAACTCAAAGTAGAGAAGTGGGAATGTTGTGAAGACAGTTTCAGATGTTGTGAAAGTACATGCATGACCTGTTTAGTGAAGGGTAACTAGTCTGAAATAGTTCTGAGCACTCAGAATGATTGTCAGATTTCATTACTTCATACTTCAATTTTTTTTTTTTGAATTAGGCCTAGATGGTTATGGATGTTCTTTTAAAGATGAGCTTAGAGGCATCTGGAATGATTTAAGGGTAATATAGCTTTGAATACAAAATAATAGATATGGTAATCTCTGGGAATTCATTCCATCTCCTAAGTTAGAAAACCAGGAAAATACAAGTGTGTAGCCAAGGCCTTCATGGAATTCTTGGGGTGCTGGCAAACATCCTGTGTAGTACACGGTCTTGGGCTTGCTTAAAAATTGGTGGCTTTTCATCTCTCCCTCCCTTCTTCTCTCTCCCTCTTTCACGCATTTATCTGTAAACATATATTAATTACTGTGGGTAGACATTGTTCTAGATCCTGGAAATAAATGATGAGCAAGGCTCTGCCCTTAAGTCTCACTCAGAAAACAGACTATTACAATTCTGAGCAATACGTATCAGGTCCTACGAGAGCACCCAGGAGGAGCTCCTGACCCAGTTTTGGATCCCTAAGGAAGTGGCCAGACCAAGAAGGAGGAAAGAGAGGGAAAGGAAGAGCATTCTTACCAGAGGGCATATTATGTTCAAAGGTCGTGAGCCCAAAGAAAACAGGGCTCCTGGGGGAGCCACAAGTAGCTTAGTGTGACTGACAGTGGAGTGAGTGGAGGAAGTGGCCAGAAGTAAGGCTGAAGAGTAAACAGAGGCTACATAGTGAAGAGCCTTGTGCACCAACCTCAAAATGTAGGGCGTTATCCTCGGGATAGAGAACAATCACGGTTGAAAGGTGTAAGCAGGGGAGTGAAATGCGCTTTAGGAAGACCTCTGTGGCACAATGTTGCGAATAGGCTAACTAAATAGTCTAACTATTGAATAGACTAACTAAAGGCAGACCAGTTAGGAGTGTGTTGCAATAGTCCAGGAGAGAGATGATGGGAGCCTGGACTGTGGTAGGAGCAAGAATTATGGAGAAAACTGGACAAGTTCAAGAGATAATTGGAAGGTAAAATTGATCAGTTACGTGGTTTGATGTGGGTGGTGAAGGAGAGGCAGAAATCCAAGGTGACGGCCAGGTTGCTGTCTTGGGCACAAGAACGTGTGGTGGAGCCATTCACAGAAAAGGAGTATGGAGAGCAAAGGGGAGCAAGTTTCAAGGTGAGATAGAGAGCGTGGCATTGGTCCTGTTGCCTTGACAGTGCCTGGGGAACATCCAAGAAATGATATTGACATTCCACCCTTGCCCTCGGGTGTCTTATGACTAAAGGTAGTGAGCATAGAATGTCAGAACTGTGGGGACTTGAGGTTTGGCAAGGAACCTCTAATTTTCCGGACGAGGAAAGTAGAGTCCAGAGAGGTGGAACAGCTTGCTGAGAGTCACACAGCTACTTACTGGTTGGTCTGGATCAAGTACCTAAGTTTCTAGTATCTGTCTAGGAATGTTTCCCCTCCTGTTGTTGGTTTAGTACCCTCTGAAAAACATGTAGAAATAAATTTAATGTAGCCGTGTTGTCCTTTCCTTGCAAAGAACCGCCAACAGTAAAAATGTGGGCCATAAATCCACCTTGGGACTGTGCCCCATTTGCATCTCATTTGATTCCATCTGCCCTGTCTGAACATGGTTATGGCAACTTTGTTAGGCAAGTGGTTGCTTAACACAGTGGAAAGTCTTAATTACTCTTTAATAGTTATGTACAGAGGGAAAGTCAACTTTAATGTTTAATCATTTGGTTGTCTCTTGAAAAAGTTTGCTTTAGTATTCCATTTGCGTACCCATAAAATATATAAATGCATATTTGTTATGTTTCCATCTTCATTCCAGATTTCAGTGACACAAAAATATTTTCTTTTAGAATTATTATTGCTGTATAAACACAGGAAATTTAATAAAAATTTAAAAATCCACCCACGGTCTTTCCGTTAAAAACAACAGCAAAATTCAAGCTTTATGTTTTTTTTACTCCCTTTCTCGCCACATCCATATGGTAATCCTAATTTACATTCACTTTTCTAGTTTTTCTTTCATCACATATTTTGCCATGTTTGTGCACTCATTCATTCATTCATATATTCGTCCATTTGCAAACATCTGAGTGTCTTCTAGATGCCAGGTACTCTGCAGGGAATTAGAGGGTATAGTAGTGTCAATCCTCATGAAGGTGACATTTGGAGAATAAGGGGATGTTTGGGTGGGTAACATATTAAACAGTTAACAAATAAAGCCCAATAGAAAAACACTGCAATTGGGTCAATAAACATGGTGTAGCATATTGTTTTCATGTTGGAGATGTAACTTAACGACTTGCTTGTTAAATACTGAATCAGCCAGGATCTCAGGAGGAAACGGGTGGCACATCCAAATTAAGGTACATGGAGGAGGGTTTTGTGTAGGGACAGTTTACAAAGGTCTGGTCAGGGTGTAAGGAAACCACCAGGATGGTGCAGTTCTCCAGTGCCAGTGACTGTAAAGCACCTGTTCTTCTAAAGGGGCCAGAGGAGGAGACATTTTAAAAGTAAACGTTTTAAAAGCATCTTCAGTGTGTTAGGCAGGCATTGTGCTCAGTGCTGAAGAGAAGGCAGGGAATGAACTAGGGGACTCTTCTGCATCCAAAGAGTGAAGCTCACGGACCAGGGCAGCAGGGCAAAGAGTGGTGGAAGAGGGATGACGGGAGGGCCACAGAGGAGCCCACTTCGCTTCTCCAGCTTTGAAACTGGCTGAGTGGTGGGGGTGGAAGGAAGGGAAGGGAGGGAAAACTGGGATGAACTTAGTTGCTGCTTGTGGCAGAGCTTTTCAGTTTGGGGCAATGAATGGGTTATAGATGGAGAAGGGCAATACACAGGGAGACCTCCTGAGACTGGTTACTTCCGTCCCTCTTCCTCTTCACCCCCATATCATACAAATATTACCACTCTCTTTTGTGTGCTATGACATGGTGAAGTTGGGAAGTGTCCAGGGGCTCTTCCAGTCATCCAGTACTGTCATTCTAGAATTCTCCCTGTAGTATCTGAAGCTACACACTTGAGTACTGGCAACCATTACTCAATTCTAATGTAATCATATCCATAGTAACTGTGTGTACAGGGGTCTTTCCATTGTCAAAATGGGAGGACGCCAGTGGGGCCAGGAGTAGGGTTTCATTTTGGGGAGAGTGGGGAGCGAAGCACACAAACACTTCCCTTGCCGATTGGTGTACAGGACAAGGGTAGGGGCTTACCTGGTGTGTGTGTCTAAGAAACTTGTGAATTTCATGTTTGCTGAGCATTGCCAGTTTGGGGATCTGTTGGGTTTGGAGAGCTAATGAATCACTTATGCTGAGCCTCATAGGGGAAAAGGGAATAGAGGTCAGAATCCAATGGCATCTTGAATGGGTGTACCTGCGTGTGTGTGTGTGTCTTTTTTTTTTAAGTGAAATTTTTTTTATTGTGAAATTTTTGTTGTGCATTATTGTATATCAGTCACCATATAAGTGCATCCCTCCACCCCTTGTGCCCCACCCCCACCCCCCTAGTCTCTGGTAACCACCAAACAGTTCTATCTGTCCGTGTGTTGGTTTATCTTCCACATATGAGTGAAATCATGCACTGTCTGTCTTTCTCTTTCTGGCTTATTTCACTTAACATAATACCCTCCGGTCTATCCATGTTGTTGCAAATGGGACGATTTATCTTTTTTTATGGCTGAGTAGTATTCCATGGTATATATATACCACATCTTCTTTATCCAATCATCAGTCGAGGGACACGGGTTGCTTCCATGTCTTGGCTATAGTGAATAATGCTGCAATGAACATAGGGGTGCATAAGCCTCTTTGGATTGTTGATTTCAGGTTCGTTGGGTAGATACCCAGTAGTGGGATAGCTGGATCATAAGGTATTTCTATTTTTAATTTTTTGAGGAATCTCCGTACTGTTTTCCATAGAGGCCGCACCAGTTTGCATTCCCAGCAGCAGTGGATTAGGGTTCCCATTTCTCCACAGCCTCTCCAGCATTTGTTGCTTTTTGTCTTGGTGATTATAGCCATTCTAACGGGCGTGAGGTGATATCTTAGTGTGGTTTTGATTTGCATTTCCCTGATGATTAGTGATGTTGAGCATCTTTTCCTGTGCCTATTGGCCATCTGTATATCTTCTTTGGAGAAGTGTCTGTTCACTTCCTCTGCCCATTTTTTGATTGGGTTGTTTGTTTTTTTTGTTATTCAGTTGTGTGAGTTCTTTATATATTATGGAGATTAATCCCTTGTCAGATATATGGTTTGCAAATATTTTTTCCCAGCTGGTGGGTTCCCTATTCATTTTTTTTTCTTAATTTTTTTTTTTTTTTTTTGTGAGGAAGATCAGCCCTGAGCTAACAGCCACGCCAATCCTCCTCTTTTTGCTGAGGAAGACCGGCCCTGAGCTAACATCTATTGCCAATCCTCCTCCTTTTTTCCACTTTTTCTCCCCAAAGCCCTAGTAGATAGTTGTATGTCATAGCTGCACATCCTTCTAGTTGCTGTATATGGGATGCCGCCTCAGCATGGACGGACAAGGGGTGCATTGATGCGTGCCTGGGATCCGAACCCGGGCTGCCAGTAGCGGAGCGCGCGCATTTAACTGCTAAGCCACGGGGCGGCCCCTCCCTATTCATTTTGATACTGGTTTCATTTGCCTTGTAGAAGCTCTTTAATCTGATGAAGTCCCACTTGTTTATTTTTTCTTTTGTTTCCATTGTCTGAGTAGACATGGAATTCAAAAAGATCCCTTTATGGCTGATGATGAGTAGTGTACTACCTATATTTTCCTCCAGGAGTTTTGTAGTTTCAGTTCTCACCTTCAGGTCTTTGATCCATTTTGAGTTAATTTTTGTGTATGGTGAAAGAAGGTGGTCTACTTTCATTCTTTTGCAAGTGGCTGTCCAGTTTTCCCAGCACCATTTATTGAAGAAACTTTCCTTTCTCCACTATATGTCCTTAGCTCCTTTGTCAAAGATTAGCTGCTCGTAGATATGAGGTTTTATTTCTGGACTTTCAATTCTGTTCCATTGATCTGTGTGTCTGTTTTTGTACTGGTACCATGCTGTTTTCATTACTATTGCTTTGTAGTATGTTTTGAAGTCAGGAATTGTGATGCCTCCAGCCTCGTTCTTCTTTTTCAGGATTGCTTTAGCTATACGGGGTCTTTTGTTGACCCATATGAATGCTAGTATTCTTTGTTCTATTTCTGTGAAGAATGTCCTTGGGATTCTGATTGGGATTGCATTGAATCTGTAGATTGATTGCTTTAGGTAGTATGGACATTTTAATAATGTTTATTCTTCCAATCCAAGTGCATGGAATATTTTTCCATTTCTTTATGTCATCATTGATTTCACTCAATAATGTCTTATGGTTTTCATTGTATAGGTCTTTCACTTCCTTGGTTAAATTTACTCCTAGATATTTTATTCTTTTTGTTGCAATTATAAATGGGATTGTCTTCTTGAGTTCTCTTTCTGTTAGTTCGTTGTTGGTATGTAGAAATGCAACTGACTTCTTTAAGTTGATTTTGTACTCTGCCACTTGGCTGTAGTTGTTGATTATTTCTAATAGTTTTCCAATGGATTCTTTAGGGTTTTCTATATATAAGATCATGTCATCTGCAAACAGTGAGAGTTTCATTTCTTCGTTGCCTATTTGGATTCCTTTTATTCCTTTTTCTTGCCTAATTGCTCTGGCCGGAACCTCCAGTACTGTGTTGAATAAGAGTGGCGAGAGTGGACACCCTTGTCGTATCCCTGATTTCAGAGGGATGGCTTTCAGTTTTTCCCCATTGAGTATGATGTTGGCTGTGTGTTTGTCATATATGGCGCCTATTACGTTAAGGTACTTTCCTTCTGTACCCATTTTGTTGTGAGTTTTTATCGTAAATGGATGTTGGATCTTGTCAAAAGCCTTCTCTGCATCTACTGAGATGATCATATGGTTTTTATTCCTCTTTTTGTTAATGTGGTGTATCACGTTGATTCATTTGTGGATGTTGAACCGTCCCTGTGTCCCTGGTATAAATCCCACTTGATCATGGTGTATGATCTTTTTAATGTATTGCTGTATTTGGTTTGCCAATATTTTGTTGAGGATTTTTGCATCTATGTTCATCAAGGATGTTGGTCTGTAGTTTTCCTTCTTAGTATTATCTTTGCCTGGCTTTGGTATCAGGGTGACGTTGGCCTTGTAGAATGTGTTGGGAAGTGTTCCATCTTCCTCTATTTTTTGGAATAGTTTGAGAAGGATAGATATTAAGTCTTCTTTGAATGGTTGGTAAAATTCTCCAAAGAAGCCATCTGGTCCTGGACTTTTATGTTTTGGGAGGTCTTTGATTACTGTTTCAATCTCTTTACTTGTGATTGGTCTATTCAGGTTCTCTGTTTCTTCTTGATTCAGTTTTGGGACGTTGTATGAGTCTAAGAATTTATCCATTTCTTCTATATTGTCCAATTTGTTGGCATATAGTTTTTCATAGTATTCTCTTATAATCTTTTGTATTTCTGTGGTATCTGTTGTAATTTCTCCTTTTTCATTTCTAATTTTATTTATTTGAGCCTTCTCTCTTTTTTTCTTGGTGAGTCTTGCTAAGGGTTTGTCAATTTTGTTTATCTTCTCAAAGAACCAGCTCTTTGTTTCATTGATCCTTTCTACTGTTTTTTTAATTTCAATTTCATTTATTTCTGCTCTGATTTTTATTATTTCCTTCCTTCTGCTGACTTTAGGCTCTGTTTGTTCTTCTTTTTCTAATTCTGTTAGGCATAGTTTGAGGTTGCTTATTTGGGCTTTTTCTTGTTTGTTAAGGTGGGCTTGTATCGCTGAGTTTCCCTCTCAGGACTGCTTTTGCTGCATCCCATATGAGTTGGTACAGTGTATTTTCATTTTCATTTGTCTCCAGATATTCTTTGATTTCTCCTTTAATTTCATCAATGATCCATTGGTTGTTTAGTAGCATGTTGTTGAGTCTCCACAGCTTTGTCACTTTCCTGGTTTTTTCCTTGTAGTTGATTTCTAACTTCATGGCATTATGGTTGGAAAAGATGCTTGTTATGATTTCAATCTTGTTGAATTTATATAAGTATACCTTGTTTCCCAACATATGGTCTGTTCTTGAGAATGTTCCATGTGTGCTTGAAAAGAATGTGTAATCTGCTGTGTTTGGATGGAGTGCTCTGTATGTGTCCATTAAGTCCATCTCATCTAGTTTTTCGTTTAGGTCCATTATTTCCTTATTTATTTTCTGTCTGGATGATCTTTCCATTGATGAGAGTGGGGTGTTAAGATCCCCTACTACTGTTGTGTTGTTGTTAATGTCTCCTTTTAGGTTTGTTAATAGTTGCTTTATGTACCTTGGTACTCCCGTATTGGGTGCATATATATTTAAAAGTGATATGTCTTCTTGGTGGAGTGTCCCTTTTATCATTATATACTGCCCTTCTTTGTCTCTCATTACCTGTTTTATCTTGAAGTCAACTTTCTCTGATACTTATTGCCATACTTATGTATGGCAACACTTGCTTTCTTTTGTTTGCCGTTAGCTTGGAGTATTGTCTTCCATCCTTTCACTCGGAGCCTGTGTTTGTCTTTAGAGCTGAGATGTGTTTCCTGGAGGCCGCATATTGTTGGGTCTTGTTTTTTAATCCATCCCACTGTTCTGTGTCCTTTGATTGGAGAGTTCAGTCCATTTACCTTTAGGGTAATTATTGATATATGGAGGCTTGTTATTTTATCGCTCTTTTCCTGGTTCTTTTGCATTTCTGTTTCTCGTCCTATGTGTTTTGGACTACCAATTTATTTTAGTAGTTCTGTATGGGGGTTCTCTTAGTTTTCTCTTTCTTTATCATGTGTGATTCTCTTCTGATTATTTATTATTTGGTTAGTGGTTACCATGATGTTTGTATAAAAAATCTCATGGATGTGATAGTCCATTTTTTGATGGCCTCTTATTCCCTTAGACTAAGTCGATTTGATCCCTTTCCTCTTCCTCTTCTAAGTTATTGTCACATCTTATTCCTTCTTGTGTTATGAGTTCGTGTTTAACATGATGAGTTTATATTTATACTTTGTGCTTACCTTCCCTTGATCTTTGGTTTTATATTTAAGTGTTTGCTAATCTATTTTGATAGAGGACTGCAATGTTTCTGGTTTTGTCGACCTATTTTCCTCCTTGTTCAAAACTTTGAATCCCCTTTCTCTTTTTTCCCTTAGGGATGAGGGCCTTCTTGAGCACTTCTTGTAGTGAGGGTCTTGTGGCAATGAACTCCCTTAGCTTTTATCTGGGATAGTTATTGTTTCTCCATCATATCTGAAGGATATTTTTACTGGATAGAGTATTCTTAGCTGAAAGTTTTTGTCCTTTAGAATTTTGAATATATCATTCCATTCTCTCCCAGCCTATAAAGTTTCTGTTGAGAAATTGGCTGACAGCCTGATAGGAAATCCTTTGTATGTTATTTTTTTTTGTCTAGCTACCCTTAATATTTTTTGGTTCTTGTTGACTTTTGCCAGCTTTACTACTATATGCCTTGGAGAGGTTCTTTTCATGTTGATATATTTAGGAGATCTATTTATTTCATTCACTGGTATTTCCAGCTCCTTCTCCAGGTTTGAGAAGTTCTCAGATATTATTTCATTGAACAAGTTCTCTGCTCCTTTTCCCCTCTCTTCTCCCCCGGCGTACCTGTAATCCTTATGTTGGATTTCCTGATTGAGTGGGATATTTTCTCAGAGAGTTTCTTCATTTCTTTTTAGGCTCAGTTCTCTTTCCTCCTCCATCTGGAGCATTTCTGCACTGCTGTCCTCAATATTGCTAATTCTTTCCTCCATATTGTCAGCTCTGATGCTTAAGGCTTCCAGATTTGTCTTTATCTTCTCTATTGTTTTTTTCATCTCTAATATTCCTGATTGGTTCTTTTTTTACAGTTTCAATCTCTTTTGTGAAGAAACTCCTGATTTCATTGAATTGTCTGTGTTTTCTTGTATTTCATTAAGCTTTTTTATGATGGCTATTTTGAATTCTCTGTCATTAAGGTTATACATTTCTGTGCTTTCCAGGTTGACTTCTGGATGCTTGTCATTTTCCTTTTGGTCTGGAGATTTAACATATTTTTGCATGGTGCCTGTCAGTGTTGGCTTACTTTTTCTCATAGTGAAAACATATGGTCGCAGTTTCCTCTTGCTGCCCCTGGGTGGGGGTCAAGGGCTGTGTATTCTGGCCTGCCTCAACCCAAGGGCTGTGTATTCTGGCCCTTGGCTTATCTGAGGCGTGGCTGAGTGGAGGCTGCTGGGGAGGAAGCGTGGGAACAGCTGAAGCTGGAGCATGGGCACAGCTGAGACTGGAGCATAGCTAGGCTGAAGCAGCTGGGGCTCGGGTGCGGGTGGGTTGAAGCAGCTGCAGCTGAAGTGCCACTGGGCCAAAGAAGCAGGGGCTGGAGTGCCGCTGGGCCGAAGAAGCTGGAACTGGAGCGCGCTGGGCCAAAGAAGCTGGAACTGGAGTGCACTGAGCAGAAGAAGGAGGAGCTGGAGTGCAGCTGGGCCAAAGAAGCTGGAACTAGAGTGTGCTGGGCCAAAGAAGCTGGAACTGGAGTGCGCTGGGCCGAAGAAGGAGGAGCTGGAGCTCAGCTGGGCCAAAGAAGCTGGAACTGGAGTGTGCTGGGCCAAAGAAGCTGGAACTGGAGTGCGCTGGGCCGAAGAAGCTGGAACTGGAGTGCACTGAGCCAAAGAAGGTGGAACTGGAGCGCAGCTGGGCCAAAGAAGCTGGAACTGGAGTGCTCTGGGCCCCAGAAGCTGGAACTGGAGTGTGCTGTGCCAAAGGAGGAGGAGCTGGAGTGCACTGGGCCAAAGAAGGAGGAGCTGGGGCGCCTCTGGGCCAAAGAAGCTGGAACTGGAGTGTGCTGGGCCAAAGAAGGAGTTGGGGCACCGCTGGGCCAAAGAAGCTGGAACTGGAATGCACTGGGCCAAAGTTGCTGGCACCAAGTCAGCTGGAGCCTGAGCACAGGCCAAGCCAAAGCTGTGGGAGCCAGGGTTGGAGGGGGGGGGCGGTCAAGCCGAAGGAGCTGGGGGCGGGGCACGGTCCAGCCAAAGTTGCTGGGGCTGTGGCGCGGGGAAGCCGGGGAAGCTGGGGTCGTGGCTTGGTCCAGCCAGAGCAGCTGAGGCTGTGGCGTGATGGGGCCTGAGGTGCCACTGCCTCTGGTGCAGGGGCACAGGCTCGCCCCACTGGTGGTCGGGCCCGGGCACCTGGGGGCCACTGCCTGTGGGGGTGGGGCCGTCACACTGCCCCTGCTGGTGGGGCCTGGGCGCCTGGGGGTCGCTGCCTCTGGGGATGGGGCAGAGCTGAAGCACCAGTCAGGTGGGCCGGGTGGGGGAGGAGCGCTAAATCTCAGAGGTTCTCCCTTCACTGTGGCTCTCTGCTCTCCTGAGGCACTAGCTTGTTGAAACTACCCTCACAACAGTTCCGCTGCCTCCATAGGGGGATCCCCTCAGGCTGTGAGGGGTCTTGGAGAGGCCGGTTTTCATGCTGCGAGCCACCCCTCCCCCTCCTCTGAGAGCCGCATGGTCTCAGTCTCTGGGTCACAGTCCTTGGGAAAGGAAAGGAGCTCTTCTTACCTCCCTCCACTTCCTCTGGGGATTCCAGCATCTCCATCCTCGAGTGTATGGCTGTCTGGGTGTCTCAGAGGTCCCCTGTGTTGTGTGAATAGCTTCTGGTGGAATATGAATGTCCTTTTTGTTGTGTCTTAGAGGAGGAGAGTTCAATGGGGGAAGCTCACTCTGCCATGATGCTGACGTCCATCCTCTGTCTGTCTCTCTTTGAATGAGCGAAACCTTGGCTATGGTCTCTGTTTTCAAAGACATAGTATGGGGGTCTTGCTGCTATCAAGTTATTGATTTTTCCATTGTTTTGTTCTATTTTGTTCTTCTGATGGAGGGAGAGGGGCTTGTCCAGAGATGAGCCTAGAGAAAACCTGGAAACTGATCCTGTGCCTTAATTTCCACCATCCTGTTACCTATGACTCTTTTCTCTGTATTGAAATGTTCGACCCTAAAGTCCGAGCTCTGCCCCTTTTGATGCTGAGGCCTCCAGGAGCAGTGCAGAAGGCCAACACTGAGCTCACTTGAACTTGAGATACATTTTGGTTTATTGGTCTCTCTTTACCTTTTTTATTGTGAACTGCCTCAAATCCTTTTTGGAAGCAGGTGGGGTTTGAGTAATAAATGAGTAAACTTTCCATTATCCAAAACTAAAAAGCTAGAAAGCTGGGCAAGAATTATTTCCACACCTCAGTATTATGAGAAACAAACTTGGATCATGATTATTAAAAAAATGAATGAAATATCTAGAATATGTCACAAGATTAGGTCAGCTCTACCTTAGTCTATCACAATGGTTGATTGTTTTTCTTTATATCTCAGCACCACATGGTGTCTCTATTTAGTACCCAAAGGTATTTCTAGTTACCGAAATGCCTTTTGAACCATCCAATGGAGTCTAAGTAATTGTTCTCCCTACAAAGTTTTGTCCCCATCATTTCACTCTTCTGCTTGAAATCTTCCATGGCTCCCATTATCATTAAATTAAAAATCATCCCTGTTAACCTGTCTGTGGGGACCACCTGGCCTCTGCGCACCTTTGCAACCTCATCTTCTGCCTCTACTCTCTTGGCTCTCTTCACTCTGGGTTCCTTTGAGGTCCTTTAACCTGACTCACCGACTCTTGATTTCAGACCTTGGAATATGCTCTCTCTGCCCTCTCCCTCTCCTTATGCTTCAGGTCTTTTCCTGACCCCATAGACGAGGCCAGTTTTTTCTCTTATACTCCCTCGTCTATACCTATACTTGTTAGTACTTATGAAATGTCAGACCTTCTCCATAGAAGATACTCCCCATGAGGACATATTCTGGGTGGTTCTTGTTTACCATCGTATCCCTAGTATCCTGCTCAGTGCCTGGCAAGCAGTGAAGGCTCTGGAAGGTTTTAGAAAAATGAAATGTGTGCTTTATAGTAGTCAAGTTTTTTTGACTTTAGTAATCCATATTTAGTAGGTCACATCAACTCCTAGATAACCATAATTTTTAACAAGTTAGTATCCTTCTTCTTCCAAAGAACCTGAGTAACTTCAATCCACAAATATTTGTAACTTTTCATACTGGAGGATTGTCAGCAGGGATAGGGTGGGTGGAAGGTGGATTTTATGTAGAAGTGACTGACTGAGCCCTGCCTTCATGAACATGCTCACCTTCCATGTGAATTAAAGCTTTCTAATTGGAAATTTTCGCTTGCATAATCTCTATTGATGGCTCATAATAACCTCTAAACCTGACAGAACAAAGGTCTTTATCCCCGGATGTCCCTGATGATAACCGAATAGTGTCTGGTCGAGAAGTTGCATAGAATATTTGCTCTGAGGATGGGTGACCAGTCAGGCCACACTGATTGGAAGGAGAATGGTGCCGAGTTACAACAGCCATGGGAGACCATTCTCAGTTTGGAAGTAATATATTTTGGCCTTAACAAGGCATATGACAAGAAGCTATCTTTGGACCTGCCTGTTTCAACGTGGGTTTTGTGTTTTTAAATATAGGGGTAACACGACCAAAATTCCTATCTAATCCAGGGTGCTCACTATACTTTAAATGTTCTAGCTTATTTACCCATTTTATAGATGAGAAGCAGAGAGTCAGAGGATGTCATTTACCAGGGTGACTCAGCGGGGGAATGGAGTTGATCTTCACATCCAGGTCTCCTGATTCATGTTGGGGAGGTCCCCTCTGTGCATGGAGAGTGAGGGGCAGCCCTGATGGTGTGGTTTTGGGATCATTGTGTGTCTGGGCAGTTCTGGATGTGCAGTGTCTATGCAGTTCAGATCAAATACCAAGATCATCAGTATTTGGTTGTGTCATTTATTTCATGATGATTATTATTGGCTGCTTTCTTCAGCAAGCCATTCTGATAAATCTCAGGCCCTTGCTCCACTCAAGCATCATCCATCCAAGTACTATTGCTCTACAATTTATTTTCCCCTGGGAATTGCTGCGCGTGCCTCTAATATAATGTGAATGCTGCAGCTGCCCTGCTTCCTGCTGTTCCTTTCACTTTCTTAGCTCTGTTCAGCGGACTGTAGGCAGTGCTGGTGGCTGCCCAGAGAGCAGTGGTCTTTTCTCTTATTCATGACGGTAGTGGCAGGTCGGTTGCTTTGGCCTGTGCAGGCTGGAACAGGCTTACTGATGGAGTCAGGTGCAGCTGCTCTTGCTGTCTGTGGAACTGACCATAGCCCCAAGTGCAAGCTGAGGTCAAGGGCTGGTGAGAGGTGTGGTCTGCAGAGCAAAGTGTCTAGTCTGGGTAATTGGCAGCCTTCGCTCTCCTCTGGTACAGCCAGGAAACCCAACTGTGATTAGAGCCTGGGTAGGGCAGCCACATACTATGTCACTCTGGATAGTTGTGCTTGGGGTTTGTTCTTGTGAGAGGATGAGACAGGATGGTTAGAGCATCAGACCTCAGCTGGAGCCAGCTTTCAGATTCTGGATTGTTTCATTTACTGTCCGTCTCCTCTACCACCCAATCTTGTCATGTTATTCTTCCTCTTCTTACTTCATTATTAAATACAGTACATTTATTTTAACAACTAGCCTGTGGCCTACTTAATCACTTAGTGTTTTATTTCATGGACACATTTTCAGTTAGTAGCATAGGCCCCAAACTTGCCATTTTATTGCCTCCGTCACTTCCCACTGTGCTTTCTATGATAGTTTGCTTAGCTAGCCACTAATACCAATCCACTGGGTTACCTCCAGTTTTTCACAGTTATATGTAGCCGTGAACAGCATGGCAGAGTTACACTCACAGAATCCTAGGGATGTTAGAATCCTTCCTTCCCTGGACATAGCTCGGTCCAATCTTTTCATTTTAAAGACCAGAAATGGAGTCCTGATGTGTTTAAAAATTTTGTCTGTGTGTCTACCACTCCCCCCCACCCCCAGCCCAACCAAGATGATTTCTTTCTTTGCCACTGATGACTGGCTAGGAGTGGCAGAAAGCAGGGGTGAGGGTACTACTTTCCCCATTAACTGGCAGTTAGGAATTTCATCAGCAGCAAGGTGTCAGAAAACTCAAGACAAACTTACTTAAGCAAAATATGAATTTATTGACCTATGTCGCTGACAAGTCCAGGGGTAGGGCTGGCTTGATGAAGAGTCCAATGATATCATCAGTCCTTCTTTCTTTCCTTTTTCTGGCTGTGTCTTCCATTGTGTTGACTCCATTTTCAGAGCAAGTCTCCTCTCTTGCCTCACCTGTTGCTTCTCTGTTTCAAGTCCAGTGGGGGAAGCTCTGCCTCTCTTTCAGCATTCCTGGCAAAGGCCTCATTATGTCTCATTGGCTCTGAGTAAATCAGTTACCCACCCCCAAAGCAATCACTGTGATCAGAGGGATGATCGGGCCAACGGGTATAGGGAGTGGAGTTATCCGAGGAGCAATGGGAGGTGAGTCCCCTCCTTTTATGTGGACTGAGAGTGGGAAAGGGGCAGTTCCTCAAATGAAAATCTTGTTACTGGGCTATGGGGAGGATGGATGCAGAAGACTCAGATAATGAAGGTCCAACATACACATGCACCCAGCCCTGCTGACTTCTGGATTTGGCTGCCCTAGGGAGGACAGGGTAAGAAGTGGAGGGCCACCAAGATGCATAAAGGTCACAGATCAGAGTTGTTAGAGCCAGAGGGGCTTTTATAGGCCCCTGTTTCTGTTACTGATTGCTACATAAAAACTACCCCAAAACCTAGTACCTTAAAATTACAATTTATTATATTTGATGATTCTGTGAGCCAGGAATTCAGACCGAGTACAGAGGGGATGGCTTATAATTGCTCTATGGTTTCTATACCTCAGCTGGGAGCTGGCCACACATTTCTCTCCCTCTCCCTCCTTCCAGTCTCTCCCCCACCTCCAGTCTTTCTGTGTGACTAGCTTGGCCTTTCTCATAGCATGACAGCCTCAGTGTAAGTCAGACTTCTTACATGGAAAATCAAGGCTCCCAGAGAGAATGCTCTAAGACACAGGAAGTGGAAGCTGCTAGCGTCTTAAGGCCTGAGCCTGAAAACCTGCAAAGCGTCACTTCCATGATATTCTGTTGATCAAGTAGTCACAGAGCCCACCGAGATTCAATGGCAGAGGACCTCTTCTATTGCCAGATGAAATACCAGAGGCCCTGAAAGCAGCAGTGATTGATCTAATTTCTCAGAGCTCTCTTTTCAGAAATAAAGTGAAAGCAAACAACAACCAGGATAAGAGTCCATACTCTATCCAGCCAGAATACCTGCACTCACCACCTTTTGCTACCTTCTCCTTTTGCTCCGTGTCAGTGAGCCATGGAGGCCTATAACAGGTTTCCTCTTTGCAAATAGGATGCTGACAAAATGCTGCGTGTCAGTTTTTAGGGAGCTGCTTGGCATCAGCCCCAGGCTGCTCAGCTCTGCTGGAACTCCTTCCTCAGCCAAGAGCAGAGAGAGTGAGCCTGCTTGGATTGTGTTGTAGAGCATCCCTTTGCTTGTTACGTTTCTCCTCCCTGGAAGGGGCGTGGAGGTTGGGGTGGAAGGGACTGAGGATTCTGAGCTGCTTCCGCTTCCCTTCATCCCAGAGCTCCTCCCACTCATTAGTGGGCCGCTGACATACTCCTATTTGAAAGTCAGTCATTTCATAACTTAATCTTTCATTGTTTTCTCGGTTTATTGCCTCCCTCCAACCTGCGGCTTCACACCATCTGGTGTGCATTTGTGCACTCAAAGGAGGGAGATGAGGAGGAACAAAAATGGTTGTCTCCATTCCCTCTATGTTCCCTCTCTCTTTGGGAGGAGGGAAAATTTGCAACCTTTCCTCACACAGAACTTGACGTCTATTTCTAGGTATGCGAGGCAGGAGGAGAGAGATGCTCAGAGAACACAGTTGTGCAGGGTATTTCAGCAATTTCTCAGGAAACCAAGGAGCTCTCATCTTTTAAAGATGGGAACTTTCTTCTCTTCTTCTGAGTTATCTTATACCTAGTGTGAGGACAGATTGTTTTTTATATCCTTTTGTTTCATGGGATCACCCAAATGCCTCAAACGCAGGTACTGTCTTCGTGGAAATGCAAGATAATTAAATTAGTTTAGAATTAACTCACAACCTGGGGCACCCGGGAAAGAATAAATTACAATTCAGAATCATTTGTGCTTGTGTGTGTGTGTGTATGTGTGTGCACACATGCATGCTGTGTCTTTAACATTTCAGATCAGGCAAAAAGAAATCCTTAAAACACATGTATTGGGCTAGGGGATGGGATGAGGTGAGGAGATTAATTAAATGTAACCTGCATTTATTTCCTTGCGTTAATTGTTATCTTAATCAGAGAGACATCTTGTAACCAGAAGATGAGATGTCATTGATGCTCTTTTTGTTTTTTAATCCTTCCAAAGTAAAGGGACAATGCCAGTAGTGTTTTCAGTTCTTCCGGGAAGAGTGTGATTCTTGTTTACACTCGTACATTGTAGTTTTAGTCTGTATTTAAAGTTCACAGTTGCTTTCTTAACCAGAGCATTTGGGAGAAATTCTGAGCCTTAGAGATGAACAATTAGCTTAATATAATGATATTTAAGGAAAAGTGTATGGGGCTCAAGGGTCAATGGCTTTGTTCTCAGTTTCTGATGAGTTGATTTCGTTGATACTCTTGGTATCAGTAGTGTCTAGGGCCTTGCTTTTTCAAGGAGGCAGATATGGTCATTTATTGGCCATAGAAGAATGATGGGGATGGGGGGTCTGGGAGGAGTTAGAGGGTCCTGGTAGACCGGGTCTGCTCTCTGAGCTCCATCCCAGCTTCATGCATCCCACAATTTCAATTTGTACTTTACCCTCAACTCATTTCTTAAGACCCCCAAATTCAGAGTGCAGAGGTGGGGTTATCTTGATCATACGCACCAAATGTCTCTTACATGTAAGATGAAGGAAAGCAAGACTTGTTCTTTTTGCCCTTCCGGTGGAATCTTCATCCATGTAATTTGAGTAGTTTCTACTCATTCCCGCCCATCCAATTTCCCAATATACAATCCCAGAAGCACTTTTACGTGCTTCAAAGGAAAAATACAAAACTATGAAGGCAACAGCATCCTGGGGTCAGGAGACTGAGGTCTCAACTTGGGTCAGCCTCTAACTTGCAGTTCATATAACCCCTGGGTCTCCTTCTAGCCTCATCGACAGTGCTCGGCTCCCTTGGTTGCTGTAAGAATAAAACCCAGTGACACGTGAGAGTGCTGTGGAAGGGGGAAAGCTCTGTATGCAAGAGGTTATGTAATTATGTTCTGAGAATGCTCACAGCTGTCAAGTGTGACACACTGACACCCTCTGATGCCTCTCCACCGTTGGGAAGCAGCTGTTAGTTTCATTTCTGCCTCTCCTTTCTCCATATGCCAGGTTGAAGAGAAATGAATGGATTAAAAATCTGTTGGGGATGGGGGAAACCATCTGATGTGTCTTTTGTCTAGCTTTTCACCAGTGAACATTTTGAGTTTTGAGATCCCCATTGAAACTGCGAGGTGGGTGTATAACCAGCATAGGGGAAGGAATATAGAGGTCTAGTTATTCTAAAATGAAACAATGGAAATGATGTAGTGCTCTGGGTGTCAAGGGAGATGAATAGGACTCTTAAAAAACTGGTGTGGGGGTTGTCTGAGCACCCGTGAGGTTTCCTGGACCAGTTCGTGTACATGTTGAGAGCCTTCTACATAGCTCCTAAGGTTCACTTCTCTTCCCTCCTTATACCTACATCTACCCTTATCCGGAGGAGTTAGGTCAAGGCCTTTGAACATGGGGCTGTCATGTCTAAAATGCACTTCCTTACTTTTTTCACTAGGAGAACACCTACTTTTTAAAAATCTAGTGCAGATGTAACCTTTGCAAAAAGTCTCCCCTGATGCTCACTGTCACGGATGATCATTCTCGTCTTTGCCTCACCTCTGTGTTTGTGAACGCCTTAGTCCCAGCACCCATCACTGACGTAAAGACATCCGTCAGGTTATGGTGGAAGATGGACAGTGAGCTCTTGGAAGGCAGGAATCACGTCTCCTTCATCTTGTGTCCTCAGGGCTTAGCAGAATTTTTGTCACATGTTAAGTACTCAGTGAATGTTTAATAAGTGCATGAATGAGTTAAAAAGAAAAAAACGAAATTATACCGGTTTCCTAACATTCCTTCTGATTCAAGAGTTAATGTTAGTGCCCCATCAAAATTTTCATTTGGAAAGCAACTGTCAGTTCCTAAGACATAGAATGTCTCCAGGTTCAGGCATTGGTACATGGATTAATTTCCTAGGGCTGCAGTAACACATTATCACAAATTGGGTGGCTTAAAACAAATTTATTCTCTTACGGTTCTGGAGGCTAGAAGTCCGAAATCAGGGCACTAGCAGGGCCGTGTTCGCTTTGAAGGCTCTAAGGAAGAATCTTGTCCTAGCTTCTGGTGTTTGCTGGCAACTCTTGGCCTTCCTTGTCTTGTAGCTGCATCCCCTCGGTCTCTGCCTCCATCTTAACATGGCAGTCTTCCCTCTGTGTGTATCTGTGTCCAGATTTCCCTCTTCTTTAGAGGACATCACCATTGGATCGCCCTAATTCAGTATGACCTCATCTTAACTTGATTACATCTGCAAAGACCCTATTTCCAAATAAGGTCCCATTCACAGGTAAGCGGGTAGGGGGTGCTAGGCCTTGACCATATCTTTTTTGCAGGGTACAGTTCAACCCACAATGGCACTTTGACCTCTTATCATGACACCCCGACTCTGTAACTCCTCAGCCTCCGCTCCCAGTGGCTGTCCAGTCTCTGCTTCGCCATCTCTAGCACGGGGGAGGTACTTCCTTCAGAGGCAAATTTTCTATATTTTGGTGGCAGCTTTTGGGGAATTTTTCCTGTTATTGGACTCAACTCCCCCTCCCTCCTGTCATGCTATAATCAGGGTGAATATGGAATAAGAAGCTTCCTCTTTTGGGGAGGAGGAGGAGCTTTCAGGTTTTGAAGATGGTGCTTCTGGCCTCCAAGGCTTCTCCCCTCTAAATCTTCCAGGTTTCTTTAAATCTTCATCCAGGGTATAGTTTCATTACCATGCTTCTTCCATGCTGATAGAACTTTTGTTTGTCAGTGTGTTGGTGAAACTAAAGGAGAATCTTCCAGGTGTAGTATGAACGCAAATCAAAGCAGACACATCTGCTTTCGCTTCTGTTCATGCAGCTTCAGTCATACTGTCTTGGAGACCAACGCACACCCTTGAAACATATGGATTCACTCTTGGTTGCATGTGATGCTGCTAAGCTCTGTTCTTCTCATTTAGCATTTTGACCCCCAGGAGCAGGGCCTGGCCCTTGTGTGATTATGCTTTCCTCTGTCACACTGCCCTGTGGCCCCAGCCTGTTGAAACTCTGCATCACAGAGTTGTCATTGCGCGTTGGCTGGTAATGGATCACGATGAGGGAGGGTAGAGGGAGGGGCCGTCGCTAGAAATGGGTCTGTCTTAGAGGCTGCTGTGCTGCTTCTCTGACCCCAGACGGCTGGTCAGAACAGAATCCAGATATGATTTGGGGCTAGCTGTGGAAAAGGGTTTAGGATTTTTTACTGTTGCTCTGCCTTGGTACTGAGGTGGGGGACAACTCCTTCATCCCATTAGATGGTGGGTCTCCTCTGACACTTGGGTGCTAGTTGGATGCAAGTGGGCTCGGGTAGTCCCACCCCTTTCTCTTTGAATGAATTTATGCAGATGAATAAATGATGCCATGGGTGGTCAGAACCAAAAGGGACTGGGAGATGATAACCTAAGGCAGTGTAGGCTCTGCGTTCAGAACCTGAGCCCGGAAATCGGGCGGGTTTGCATTCCTGGCTTCACCTCTTATTTGTGACTTTGGAAAAATTGCTTTGTAAAAAGGAGTTAATAATAGTATCAACTCAGAGAGTTGTTAAAATTAAAGGAGATGAGAGTAGCCGTTTAATTTTCGCTAAGATGCGGTCGGGAAGGGAAGCTAAGGCCCAGAGAAGTCAAACGATTCAGCCAAGGTCACTTGGTATGTGCCGCCCCAAACTAAGAACGAAGTGAATTTCAGCCTTTTGGTTTCTAGTTTAAAATTCTTTCCTCTAAACCACTCCAGCGCATCAGAAATCATCAGTTTAATGTTATTTATTTACCAATCTACTTTTGTTTACAAAATAAAGAAAGGAAAAGGAATACAATTGGTATTTAAAACCTTCCTCACCAGGACATCGATTGACTTCCTGTGTAGTGTCTATGGATTTATTTCAGATGTGTCCAGATTACGTGTGGGAAATGGTTGCCCTCTGAGACGGGGACATAAGTGGGGAAGATGCCTCAGACCGTGGTAATGTCGCCCACTTCTACGGGTGGCCCTGGCGGTGGTGGCCCTGGGGCAGGTAGGCACAGTGCAGAGGCCCTCTGTGCACATTCAGCAACTGCCTGCGTCCTGGGGCCGTGTTATCTCCCTTTAATATGCGATGCAGACTATATTTTCTCTCAATTTCCTGTGAATTGGAGAGGTGCGTTGTGCCAGCTTTCCTAAATTGCCACAATCAATATTCGACTGCCTTTATTTTTTATGCATGCTAATGACTTTTCTCCTTTTGAAATGTACTTGTTTCCCGGTTCAGTCTTTGCAACATTAACAAATAAAACAACGAAAAAAGAAAAGAAAAAAAAAAAAGTCCTCTATGTCACCGTGAGTTTCTGCCCGGAGTTTTGTGGCATGATTCTGAATGGGGGTGGGAAACACTGCTGTGTGGTGCTGGAGAGACCCTGACTGGCTTTCTGGGCTGGCCAAAGCAGAGTGAAGAGGGAGGCGGGGTTTTGGCTCAGAGAGCCACTTGGGCATGTGGGCAACAGCTTGAAAGCCTGTGCTACATTCATTGGCTTTCAGGAATCATTCCCTGCCCCCCCCCCCCCCCGCCAGCTTACTTGCTTTCTGACAGGGCCCATGTGAGTTTGGGGACACCAAAGTGGCCTCCTGAGATTGGCTGGTGGTCTTCCACCCCTATTTATACAGTGTTATGTGTATGCACTTTACTAGACATTTGGGACTCCATTCTGCATTCTCTCTGCTTTCGTTTTCTTTATACACCTTACATTTCGAACAAAGGAACCCCCTCCTGGTGTCACACTGTTCCCACCATCTGTGATATCTATTCTGGTCCTTACTTCATGTCAATGTCTCTTTTTTTTCTGAATACCGTCTATCATTTAAGGATGAGATCAAATGTCTTCTTCATGAAGCCTCTAATTTCTATTTTTATTCATTTACTCATTGTTTTCAATGAACAGTTTATTGTGTACCTAATGTGTGCTGAGCTCTGTGCTTGGTGCTGTGGAGGAAGCACTGAAGAAAATAGAGAAAGATCTTTGCCCATGGCCCTTACATTCCACTCAGGAGAGAGAGGGAAAAAAATGTATGGATAGGATGTCGGGTGGTGGAGCAGGGAAGAGGTTGTTATTTGATGGAATGGTCCAGGAGGGAGGCTTACTGGGAAGGTGATATTTGAGTTAGGATCTGAAGATGAAAGTACCGTCTTCTTCCTCTGAATGACCTTCTTCTACATTCTCTCAGCTCTGTTGTGGGCAGGAACCGTGTTGGGGGGCTAGTTATGAGAGAGTGTGTATCTATGCCTGTGCATGCGTGCACTTCCCAGGCTGTCTGGCGTTTTGTGTCATGGTGCTTAATAAAGGACTGGAGTAAGTATCATTGACCAGGCTTGTTTTACTGCTGTCCCCAGTGGGGTGAAGCAAAGTTTATTCTGTATTGTGCAGTATTGTTCAAGGAGGGAGCGGGCCCCACTCTGGGTCTGTGGTCTTTGGTGATGGTGCTGCCATTGCTGTGCGAGCCCAGCACCCAAGAGCCCCTTTGAAAGGCATAGTTTTCTCAACTTTAAAATAAGAGAGTTGAATAACTGACTCCTAAGAGCCCTCTCGGCTCCAAAGTTCCTCCATTTTGTATCGTGAAATCCTAGTTCAAGTCTCGTCTTGTGCAGGATCCTTTGCTGATGAGTCCAGCTCACAGATTGCTCCACTGCTTGTGCTGTGGTCTTTACCCTGGGTGTCCTGGGAGAGTGTCTCCAACTAGATTATGAGCACTACATGACAGGCCTGGGAATGTGTCTTGTCCCCTTTATAACCTGCAGTAGAAGACTCTTTATTCAGGATTAGTTGATTCATAACTCCATCCATTCATCTGTCCGTTATTTATCGAGTACCTGGCAAGTCCGGTAGGCCCTGTGTTAGATACTGGAAATACTTTTCCATGAGGCCTCGGGAAGTTCACAGGTCAGATGAATAATATTATTGCAAAGCACTCTTGTTTTCACGGTGCCTTCACATCTATTTTACCCTGTTGATCTTTAGACATCCCTTTGATTGAGGTAGGACTTGTAATATGAAGTTACATTTTGTGCCCTTTAAATTACAGAAGAGTAGTAATATAATTTGGAAGAAATTGAGAGCGAGTGAGCCATTTGTGGTGCTGGTGACATGGAGCCTGGAGTCCCACCATGAGGCAGTGTCCCTAGGGACAGGAGATGACTCATGGAAACACAAGTTTGTTCTCTCTTTTGGCCTCAGGTCCCATATGCCTCTCATGGTATATGCACTAAAACATGTTGACTCTACCTTTTGGAGGATTTTAGGGATTTCCAAGGCTGCTTTTAACATATGTGATTTTTGCCTTACCCATTGACTCAGGAACCGATTTCCTGATGTGATGCATTCCCGCCTTTTCCCTGTGTCAGAGGAGGAAACTGTCTCAGAGGGAGGAGTTTTCCTTCTCTCTCTGCATGAGAGGCAGAGTGAGAATTGATCACATGCCTTTCTAACCTGCAACCAGGGCTTTCTCCTCTTTAGCCTCATTTGTGTAATTCCACGGGGACTGTGTACGTGTGGACTGGTCTGGCCTGTGGGAAGAAATGAGCCCAGAAGCTGGGCAAGATGTGCCCGCTGGATGGCTTAATCCAAGAGTGGTTTCCCTTTGAGTCTTCAGCCAGCTCTGGGCTGCCTTGGGCTCCTTCTGGCCTGGGTTGGAGACGCCTGTTCGGAAATCTGTAGCTGCTTCTCCTCTGGCCTCTAATGAATTCTGACTGACTTTGAATGCTCCCCCGACTCGACTGCAGTTCTTTAAAGCTCATCTTCTACATGGAATTGGCAGGTTCATTTAATTGTTTGAGAGCCAGATAAAAATGCTTTGTTCTTTGTTCCTACATTATGCCATTTCAAAATATCTCTTCTCCTGCAAATTGCGGAGGCTGTTCAATTTGGGCCTCCAATTGGTTCTCTCTGAGCAGATCTTTCAATATACATTCCAAGGCCTGTTCTTTTTGATTACACGTTTAGGATATCAGTTGGGTTTCTTAATCTATTCATTCATATTTCTTTTTGCCTTTCTCTCTTCTCCCTTTAAATCTCTTCCACTGTGGAAAAGCATGCAGTTGTGGTAGCTGTAAGGAAACGCAAGTACTTCTTTTTCTTGTTTGCCTGCTGTAGTATATGCTTTATTTTTTTCTTTTGCTTAATTTTTTCTTTTTGTTTTAGGGTGGTGTTAATAATGATGATAGTGATGATGATGATGATAA
Source organism: Diceros bicornis minor (assembly GCF_020826845.1). Classification (NCBI taxonomy): domain Eukaryota; kingdom Metazoa; phylum Chordata; class Mammalia; order Perissodactyla; family Rhinocerotidae; genus Diceros; species Diceros bicornis. The sequence goes on from NC_080754.1 coordinate 32,137,094, forward strand.
CATCATTATTAAGTTTTTTTTCTCTTAAATCGATTCCTACACCTAGATATCAAGTAGGCAGAGGGTTATTAGTGGACAAGAGAAACACTCAGGGAACCATGATCGAGACTTCAGGAAACGTGCCAGGTGCAATGCCAGGTGCTGGTAGAGCCGTGAAAAGGATAAACTGGTTCTCTTTGCTCACAGTGCTTAGAGTCTGGATTCCTTCATGTTTGCTCATTTTTCCTATGAGTTAGGCATTGTGCATCTCATTTAACGCACAAGGAGCAGACTCAAAGTGCTGAAGTGATCTGCACGAGCTTGCACAGTTAAAAAGTATTGGAGCTGACTTTTAAACTCAGTGTGGAGGCTTCCGGGCTAGTGTTAGAGGCTGTGTGCTAAAGGAAGAGATCCCACGTCTTACCCCCGACTCAAACCCAACCTCTAACAAGAGGCAGTGGAGGCAGCCCTCCTGAGTGCAATGGGAAGCTCTTCTGAGTTCCTTTATCCTGAGTGTTGGAAACATTACGGTGTGTAGATCTTTGGTGCATGTGGATCTTTGGTGCTGCCTTTGTCTTGCTTTATAACTTCTCTGGAGTTTCACTGTCTATCTATCCATTTAATGCAAGAGGTGGAGAAGGAGGAGGGAGAGAAGGAGAGGAGGTCAGTGTTCAAGAGAATGTGTTCTGGAGTCAAGAGACCTAGTTCAGAATCCTAGCACTGCTACATTTTAGCTCTGTGATCTTAGACACTTGACCTTCAGTTTCCTTATTTGTAAAGTGGAGATGATGGTACCTAACTGAAAGGTCATTTGAGGATTTAATTTAATGAAAAAGGCAACCAGAAATGTATGTGAAGCATTTGGCACAGCACCTGGCATTTAGCATAGTGCAAAATAAATATTGGCAGGTGGTATTTTTCTGTTGGGGTCATTTATTCATTTACACATTCAGTGTATATTTATTGAGCGACACTCAGGTTGTAACCTTGACACTATTATTGTTAATCCCTATTTTGGACAGTCATAGGTACTCAATAAGGCGATGTTGACAAGATGTGGTTACATTTGTGGTGAACTGAAACTTGGTGAGTGTCAAACGATACAAGTCACATTATATTAAATGCTACCTCAGTGTGAAAAACCATGTGTCACAGAAGCGCCCTGTAAAGAAAGGGGCATTGAATTCTGACAGGGTCATCATGGAATAGAATGACTGCTGGATGGTGTAGGGATGTGGCCTGAAGAGTCCTAAAGTGGGAGTAGAGCCTGGAAGGCGGATGTGGTTGATGAGTATGATCAGTCTTTTTTTTTTTGTATTATTTTTATTTTATTTTAGTTTTTTGTGAGGAAGATCAGCCCTGAGCTAGCATCCGTGCTAATCCTCCTCTTTTTGCTGAGGAAGACTGGCTCTGAGCTAACATCTATTGCCAATCCTCCTCCTTTTTTTCTTCCCCTAAAGCCCCAGTAGATAGTTGTATGTCATAGTTGCACATCCTTCTAGTTGCTGTATGTGGGACACGGCCTCAGCATGGCCGGAGAAGCGGGGCGTTGGTGTGCGCCCGGGATCCGAACCCGGGCTGCCAGTACCGGAGCGTGCGCACTTAACCGCTAAGCCACGGGGTCGGCCCAGTATGACTGGTCTCAAAGGCCAGGCTGAGGAGTTTAGGCTTCATTCACTCATTCATTCATTCATTCATTCATTCATTATAATCCTGAGGTGTATGGAAGATGGACCAAAGAGTCAATATACTAAAGACAAACCAGGTCATTGGTGATTAAAATAGCCTTAGAAGGGAGAGAGATGATGAGGGCTGGATTCGGGACAGTGATAGTGGGAAAGAAAAATAGCTGAGAGAAATCGAAGATGATGAGATGGTTTAAAAGCACTTTTAAGAATCTGGATTTCCAGGTGGTCGTGAAGGTAGAAATAGGCATAGCCAGAGTAATTTGGAAATGTCATAATAGATAATGGGCATGCTGATTAAAGTGACCTGCAAAGACTGTCCAGAGGGCCCATGGTGGAGAGTTAGTTCTGAGCATTCTAAGGCACAGTTTGAAGATTTACTGGACGACTGGGCCTCACCTCCTCCTTTATTCATCTCGTAATTATGTCAGCTGTACTGGTACCTTGAATTTTGTTCTCATTGTTTTAAATTTCCTATATTTATAGACTTTGGATAAGAAATGCAAGAAAGAACATTTATTTTTTCTCTCCACCACAAAATGAAAAGACTGTTTAGTTTTTCTTATTTGAGGCTATACCTCATTTCCCCTTCTTCTGTTTTTCCCTCCTTTAAAAATTTCTGCACAGAAGACAACCTTTAGAACATGTATATGGGACAGGTTGCAAGGATGGTTCAGCTGAGAGCTAGAATATATTTAAGAATTCTTTACTGACTGCCAGTTCAATCAAAGAAATCATTGCTTTGAAATATGGGCCTATTTGTTTCCTATGGCATTCTCTCTCCCTACAGCCCTCCTTTCCTGTTCATTTATTTTTGTAGCCATTACATCGATTAAAGAGAGACTGTATAAATAGGTCTGCATGTTGGAAATTGATGCTGTGCATGCTGATTTGCCATCTCTGATTCTGAACCCAACAGAAAGGATGAGATAGGCTCCCCCTCCTCTCTTTTCTCTTCCTGAACTGGTTTGTCCAATTTCTTCTGTCTGATCATTTCCCCTGTTGGCAGAACCTGACTTTGACCCTCAGTTGCAGTGAATGAGTGTATGCAGGCACTCCTCCAAATGCCCAGGGGATAAAACTTTGCCCAAGTTGGCCAATCATTCCTGCAGCTGCTCAGTTGTTCTAGTCTTTGTTGATATTTCCTAGAAAATTTTGGCTCCACAATTGACATTGGTTACTTAGTTTATTTGACATTTAGCTTGTCTTGCTTTTTGTTGGGGATACAGTGACAAGACTCAGGCACAGTCCTGGAGTAGCTCACAGAGAAGGAAGAGGAGAAATGATACCTTCTCTTAAAGTGTACAATTTCGTGGTTTTTAGTATATTTACAAACTTGTGCAACGATCACCACTATCTAATTCCAGAACGTTTTCATCATTGCAAAAAGAAAACCCATACCCATTAGCAGTCACATCCCATTCCCCCCTTGCCAACGCCCCTGGCATTCACTCATCTACTTTCTGAATCTAGGGATTTGTCTATTTAGACATTCTAGACATTCCATATAAATGGAATAATATAATACGTGGCCTTTTGTGTCTGGCTTCTTGCACTTAGCATAATGTTTTCAGGGTTCGTCATGTTGTAGCCTGTAAAAGTACTTTGTTCTTTTTTATAGCCAAATAATATTCCATTGTGTGGATGTACCACATTTTGTTTATAGGAATAGTGTCTTGAATGTTTGCTCTGGATGTTTTCTATATTCATTGCTCCATGAGCTTTACCTTTTAAATTCATTTGTCCTCTCATTTAAGCTACTTGGTAGGCACAATTATAATTACCATTTTACACATAAGGAAGTAGGCAGAGATAGGTCACATAGCTAGTAAGTGGCAGAGCAAGCTTGGTTTAATTATAGAGTCTGTGCTTATAACTACCACACAACCGCCACCCCCCTTTCAAGTCAGAGGATATAAGACATTTTTAAACAATTATAAACATGGGAGAAAGATACAAAGGTCTTAAACTACTGTGGGGGTCAGTAGCTCAGAGTTGGGGTGACCTGTGATTTGGGGTGTCTTGTGCTCTGAACCATTCTTCCACGCCCTTTGGATTATGGTGCACAGTGGATTTCAGCCAGCAAAAGTGATGTAGGCCACGTGGTGGTGGGCTGGAGCTCCCAACCTCTGCTAGGTGTGGTCATGGGTAACTCAGGCAGAGGGCGGGGCTGAGCCTGAGGCTAAAGCTTTTCAAAGGGTATATGCTCCTGGGTGCGGCTGGGGCAGGCAGGGACGTGATAGCAAGCACCTCCTTTCTGCTGACATGTAGAGGAGTACATGTAGGGCTAGTGTGGTACCCAGCTCACCGCACATGTGCTGAATGACAGAATGAATGAGAAATACCATTGGTGGGTGCCGGACTTGAAAGCCTTGAACCTCAGATTGAAGGATCCGTGTAGTGGGGTGCCTTGGAAGGTGTTGAACCCGGCAGTGATGTGATACTTGCTTTTTGTGCGGTTTGTGCTGCCCAAATCCTTATGATTTGGGCAGTCTATTTTTGTTACTCTGCCTGGGCTTCTGTCTAGCATCTGCCTGTGGACACTGTCCAGGTCCTTTCCTATGGCATTATAGTGAATGTCCTGGGAGATGGGACTCTCCAGGCCTCGTCTTTGTCTTACTAGAACCCCAGGGAGTTTTGTGATAGGACACTTCTGTCTCTGGTACTTCAGTTATTCATTCAACAAATATTTGAGGCCCTACTATGTGCCAAGAAGTGTTCTAGGCACTTGAGACACACATCATTGAACAAAATGGAGAAGGACTCCCACTCTCCTGGAACTTTGATGTTCTGTCGGGGGAAACAGACGATAAACAATTGACATGATAATAAATGATCATTTCTTTTGCTTTATTTTTTTTTTGTGAGGAAGATCAGCCCTGAGCTAACATCTGATGCTGATCCTCCTCTTTTTTGCCGAGGAAGACTGGCCCTGGGCTAACATCCATGCCCATCTTCCTCCACTTTATATGGGATGCTGCCACAGCATGACATGACAAGCGGTGCGTCGGTGCGCACCCGGAATCCAAACTCGTGAACCCCGGGCCACCAAAGCAGAGCGCGTGCTGTTAACCACTTGAGCCACCGGGCTGGCCTCATCATTTTGTTTTTTATTTAATACAGTAAGTGTTAGGAAAAAGGAAAAGTAGAACAGGGTAAAAGGGGGTGGGAGGGGGATGAAATTTTAGATAGAGTAAGAAAGTCATGTTGAAGCAAAAACTTGCAGATGGTGCAAGATGAGCGATGAGAACATCAGGGAAGAGTCTTCAAGCCAGGGCAGAATTCTGAAGATGTTCAGGGAGCAGCAAGGAGGCAAGTGTAGCTAGTGTGAGCCTAGGGAAAGTGGCGGGGCAAGGCTTGTCACTCCAGCCATGGAGAGGACTCCGGCTTTTCCTCTGCGTGGAATGGCAGCCTTTCAGGACTGAACAGAGGAGGGACATGTTTGCACATGTGCTTGAAAATGACCTCTCTGGCTGCAGCATTGAGAATCTTAGAGTGGTATTGAATCTGTAACATGTTAAGTGGACTTCTTTGAGTAGATAGATTAACTATTCAAGAAATAAAAAATCTTGCCTGTGATGGGTCCAGAACCTGAGGAGTTCTGGAGTCCTCTGTTCGGCTCTCAGGGGCCCTCTGAATACGTTGGCTGCTGTTCTTGTCTGTGGTCAATCAGAGCCTCAAGGGGAAGTGAACACCTATAGCGGAAGCTGATCCAATGCCACAGTCAGGCTGGGGGCGTTTTCCTGTTGCTGGCTGTACATGACCAGGCTTTGAGTTTTGTTTCTTCTAGGAAGATTTAGCAGTTGGTACTGAGTCATTTGCATACCTTAAGTGTATACTTTAGCAAATAGAGACATATGTATATAGCAGTAGCTCCTGGGTGCTAGTGTATTAAGCTGTCTTAGGTTGGTTTATTTCATTTCACAAGGTTGTCTTCAGGTTAGAAATATGATCTCAGAAGTGCACTTTTAATCTGTAAAATACTGGGTCTATTGCACAATCCCAGCTTACTCCACTGGGAGTAGGAAATGGGTCAGACAGTGGCATATTATCTACTATATGAATGAACAGCCTCTTGTGCATAAATGTATAATAGTATTGTATAAGATTACTGATGTCCCTTATTTTATCTGGCTTCAAGTGAGGCCTTCTCTGGGCCAGAATTTTTTGAAGATGCCTCCAGTGTTTGAAATTCATGTTACAATTGTTGTATTCCCTGCTCCCCTCCCCATTAGAGATTTGTGGGATTGCTGTTTGGCAAAATGTCAATGCAAACGTTTGTAGAGGTGGGCGAATGAATTAAAAAGCAGAGTAGGCATTTCACTGGCGGGCTGAAAGGAAAATGTCAGTTTCCATGGGTTAAGCAGGATCTTTGCAACATATTTAGCACTTGACTTCTTCCAAATTTGTCTCCATGAAATAACCTCTCTGTTTTCACAAAGGAAATAGTTGAATAACTTTAAAAATGTGTGTAATGCCAGCTATGTGACCAGATGGAGGAGAATTTCTTGGCCGGTAAATGTAAACAAGCTGCCACTAATGTTCATGTTACAGCTGTAGACATAAATTTATTTTGGTTGGTTCTATTTTATTTTTGAGAGTGTACAGTACTTTGAAGCTGAGCCCAAATCAGGTTTCTATATGAATGTTGTCACTGGAGCTTTCATTTGTGTATCGATTTTACCTGCCCGTTTTGGCTAGAATATTTTATCCCCGTGTAAAATGGATGTGACTGTTTACATTTTTCAGATAGCGCCCAAATAATCATTTCCATCTCTAGTTTCCTGGGGGGAAAGTGCTTTGCAAAACAGCTTTAGGATATTGTGGTTGAAGTAAATGGTTGGCTAGGTTGACAGGTTACTGAGTTTGGAAAGAGTCTGAGTAACTGATCTGCTGCTGTGTTGAATTGGGAGTTGTTGTTTGTCCTGGCAGCATTTTGATTTTGGAGTATTATGGGGAATGGTGTTCCATTGTTATAACCTAGAAATGAAGGTAGATCAAGTACCTATGATGTATCAAGAACCATCCTGCCCCACGCTCTTTCGTTTAATCCTAACTCTTCATGTAAATTGATCTTATTTCTATTTTATAATGAGGAAAATTAGCCTCTGGGAGACACCATTCCCAAGATCCCTAACTGCTAGTAGTGACAGAGCCAAGCTTTGGGCCCAGTTTAACCTACTCAAAAGCCCAGGTTCTTTTTACTATCTTTGGTTGATTCTAGGGAGGGAGCAAGGTGATGTTTGTCAACATGTCCCAAATGATTGGGTCTGATGGATCTAATGTTTCTTAACCTCTGGATAATTAAATGGAGAACCTCTGCTTTTACTTGATTATGAATTTCTTTTCAACGCTTAATCAGCAAAGTAATGTTGGGTCTCTGAGACCCAGTCATCTGGGTATGTTTTGACAAATAATTGTGTGATTATCTTGGGGACTAATTAAGCCTTAGGTTCCTTCCAGCTCTGTGACCCTGAGACCATGGAGACTCAGGAATGGCTCCTTCCAGGGTATTTCCAGAGCCTCTGCCTCCATGTGGTGGTTAGTCTTCCCCAACTGGGCTTTAACTGCTCCCTCCAAAAATGGGGGTTCAGGGAACCCTGAAACCAGATCACCTGGGAGATCTTAAATTAATTGGCATTTAATAAAAATGTTTGCAGGAATCAGGTGCCCATGCACACAGTTGCCTGTGCATCTTGATATGATATGATATAATAGAATGGTATGACAGGTATGATAGAAAAGAGAAAATAAGTAGATGATAAGTAGACCTTCTTGGTCTTCTTTCCAAGAAGACCAAAGACTAAAAGCTTATGATATGCGGAGCAGGACTGATAGGTGGTCCCCGGCTTTATTATTCTAGGGAGCTCTTTCCAGCTGTGCATGTTCTGAATGCGGCTTGGTCAAATGATGGCTGTTTCTCTGATTTTAAGTGAAACCGCATGGCTTTCTCGTTCAGGGTGTTTTTGGTATGCTTCCAATAGAATTAGATCTAAAAATAAAACAAATAAAATACAAAAACAGCCTACACCATAGGATTGCTATGAAGATTTACTGAAATAATACATATGAAGTGCTCTAAGCCCGGCATATAGTAAGTACTCAGTAAATATTGCTTTTTTATGTTGTTACTATTACTTCTATTACTGTTATTATATGTCTATCAAATATGCATGGGAGAAAGGCTTATGAATTAATAAGATATGCTGTGTAAGTTTTATAACATTTGTAACTGACAGAATTAGTGATGACTGTGATTAGGGTCTAAACGAGACAGGTGAGAAGGTTAGGTATCCATTTAGAGTTTTATAATAATTTGGCTAAAGGCATTGTTTAAGACAGTAAGTGAATGTGGACTCTCGTGTGCCACTTGTTCCAAGCCTCTAGTGGAGGGAAAAGGGAATGGGCTAGAGTGAAATTTGACATTTCAGTCTCTGCGCTGTCTTCCCCTGAGGGCCTTCAGAGGGCTCTGGTGGGGAAGGCAGAGATTATCAGCTTGTCAGGGTGGAAACGTTAACAGCCGAGATCCGAATTATGGGTTAAGGAAGCCAAGAATTTCCTCACCTTTGTGAGCCTTCTGTCTTGCGGTAGGAATTTATGATTGGCGCATAGATGAGGATGCTCAGTGAGTCAGGGGATGAAGAAGAAACATTCTCTAAATGACAGTTGTGATTATAGATGCAAGGTGGTCTCCACGACGAAGATCACCAGGGATTCTGTACTGTGACAAGAGAGCCTTTTTGTATGCCAAGGCCACTTGCCTGAGTTGGGGATGGTGCATTGTTTTTCCTGTGACTCGTAACTGATGCAAGTTGTTGGAGTGACCTTTTCCCTGGGTCTTAATTACCAAAGGAAAAAAGCCTTACTCAGTAAATCATGTCATTTGAAGAATACATGGTGGTCACCCTATAATCCTTCTCTTACAATTCTTTAGGTTTCTTCATCACTTGGTTCACAGCTTCCGAGCTTCCCAAGGAAATGGGACAATGAAGACGTGTGTTTCTTTTAATTTTGAATCAAATTTACTTAGCAGCCAAATCTAGAGTGAGTTGGGGATGACTCTTGTTTAAGAGGCTGTTAATCACTAATTGTGAACGTTCCAAGTGGGAACTAAAGGGCCAGAGCTTTAATCTTCTTGGCCTTCCTTTGGAGGAAAAGAAGGAAACAGGCTGCCAACTGCCCGGCTGAGAGATGGGAGGCTTAGAAGCAGACTTTCTGCTGCCTATCAAAGGGGGGCCCTTTGCTTATTCGGGTTTCTCTTTTTCAGGGGAAACATGGCTGTGCATGAATGGTGTCCTTGTGAGGGAACAGGCTGGAATCAGGCCCTGGGAGTTAATGTGGGGAAGTGGTCATGTTGGGGGGAAGGATGTTGAAGCATTTCATCTCCCCCTGGAGTCCCCAGCCTGTTGGAATTTGGGAGCTCTGTTATAGAGGTGTCTTAAGCTTCCACCAAATCTCTCTCAGTGGGTTTTGCTGGCTCCATTTGCCAGAGAAGAGAGATGACAGGGCAGATCTGCTTGTAGACAGAAGTGGGTGGTGCCATTCTGTTGACCTCCGTCCCCTGTGTTTTTGGGTTGCATGTGAAGCTTTGGCATCATGATAGCTCTGTGTCGGATCTGCTAATTGACCCATCAGCCTGTGAGAGAGAAGGGAAGGGGAAAGTGAGGAGCACTAGAGGGGAGGAAATGACTGGAGATTGCCAAAGGTTTTAGGGAGAAGGTGCCTATGCCTCTGAAATAACCACATGAGTATGGGCATCCAGCTCACTCCAGGGCAGTGAAGATAGGGAAACTTAATTCACGTGAGCACTAACTAGCTTTCAGGGGTCACAAAAGTGGTCTAAACTTATTCCCTTCAAATGGTGGGTGGGGAGGGCCCCATTCGGGTAGTTTCAGTGTAGGTTTCTGGCTAAGGGAGGCAGAAGTAGAAGCAACAAAATTGATCAGAAATCCCAACCTGGAGGATACCAGCATGCTTCATAATCAGCAGATGAAACGTGATAGGAAAGGAGGAGTGGTAGTTCCGGAGCTGGGAGGGCAGGAGCTCTGGCCCAAGTCTGGTGGTTTGGACTCAGTGTGCAAACGGGGAGTAAGTTCCAGGAGGCTCCTTGCCTGATCCTGCTCAGAGGGTGGCCATGGCTGCTTAGGCGCCTGGGCTAGGGACTGTGTGAGCACTTCTCTCCCGTAGTCTTCTTGACAGGTAGGTGTTCATTTTTATTTTACTGATGGGGAAACCAAGGCTCAGGGAAGTGAAATAACCTGCAGGTTATGTGATTGGTAAGTGGCAGAGCCAGGATGCAAATACAGGTTTTCTGTTTCAATGTCTGGTGCTCTTTCTTCCCTGTCCCAGCTCTGGTTGTTTATATGTACATAGTATACACACTTCTTTGACGAATTTCACTGTTTCCCAAGTAGAGATATGTTTATATTTTTGTGAATTTATCAAGTCCAGTTTTCATGAGCAACTGTCCCTCCCTCTACTGCTTTTGAACCTAGAAGGATGCTCAGCATGTCTGTAGTCCCAACACAGTATGGTGTAACTGGAGCTGGCCCTTAAGCTGTATGACAGTCCTGTTTCATCATAGCCGGTGGAGAATCCCAGGTTCCTAAAGCCGGGTTCTTAGCACCGTCCTTCATAGGCAAGCTGATCGGCATTCTGCTACGACATGTCAGAGACAGGAAGGAGCTTGCTTTCAGTGCTTGTCTTTTGTAGTTCCACTGATAGGACTAGTTTAATGACAGACAGTCCTTTAGCAAGCTACAGATGTGGCTGACTGAGGCTCTCCTTGTCCAGGCTTGAATCATGTTATTCTTAGTAAAAGCATCCATGTCTCCCCCTTGTCTATGAAGTAAAGTTCCAACTTCTTTTGGAATTCCAAGCCTCTGCAATTTGGCTAAGGCCTCCCTTTGCACCTGGTCTCTCAGTAATCTCCCTCCCTAGAGCCTCCCTAGAGCCAGGCTTCCAGCATATGCCCTGGCCTTCCCAGCCTTTCTGAATGGTCTTTGCCACCACCTCCCCCTGCCAGGACACTAACCTCCCTTTGAATGTCACCATCTCCACTAAGTCTGCTCCCCCTTCACCCTTGATAGTCAGCCTTTGGTTAGTCAGCTGTGACCACTTTCTGTCTCTACTCAACTGACCCAGTCTCTGCTTCCATAAGCTCACGTACTCTTCTCTACCTCACAGGACCTAGCACACTGCTGTGTTTATAGGAGATGCTCCAAGTTTGCTGAATTGTAGGGTTCAAGTTTTGTTTCTGGATGAGATCAGTAAATCTCAGAGCACAGTGCCTTCATGGGATGCTCTTTGGAAGAATCTTCCTTCATCTTCCTCCTCCTCTCCCCCATGGGGTTGAATGAAACAGGAAGAGTGCTGGGCCAGGATGCCAGTCCTGATGGACTCTCTAGCCTGTGTGACCTGGGCCAGTAGCTTTAGATCTTTCAGCCTCAGTTTCCCTAACTGTAAAATGAGCAGCGTGGGCCAGATGACCTTCTATGTTTACTAAGACAGATAGGTGCCAGCCTTGTATATCTGGGAAGGAAAGGCCCCATGTGGTCTTTCCACCCCAATGGCATGTTACTTCCTTTCCTCCAGTCCCTTAAGACTCTTTTAGTGAAAGATAGTCTGGCAAAGGGCAGGGCTCTTTTGTCAGTTTTCCTGCTAACGTTTCACCAGAATGGCCCTAATTGCACCTAATATGAGTGGTGGCTTTGACAGCCTCTGAGTAACTGGACAGTGTCCACTTCCCAGAGAACTCCAAAGCTCCCACAATCTAAGTGTTGTTTGAATCTCCATTGGCATTTGGATGATTTTTCTCCTGTTACATAGGATGACTGGACGAGATTGATAATACTAATATTGTTTCTCAGTGCCTTCCTCCTCAGACCCGTCACTGCTGTGAAGGATTGGTTTTGAATTTTCTGTGTATCACTTCCACGGTGTGTCCTCTTTTATTAGTATTTGACTTTATTTTATTACAGATAACAGTGTAATTTGGAGTCAGTTCTTGCGGTCGAGATGATTTAAGAGGAAACAAAGCTTACACATTAGTCTAATTTTGTATCTATAACATCTACACTATTTATGGCATTAATTTTGTAGTGCAATGTGTTATATACCAGAATAGTGTGTTATATGCATGAATAGTGGTGCTTTGATTGAAGGATGTGTCCCATGGTAGCTTTGTCCTCAGGCATGTAGCTAAATATACACACAGATTAAATGACCAAGTGAGTGATCAGAGACCACAGGCTCTGACAGGCGGCCGTGGCAGGCGGGTGTATGACATGGTGGACCCTGCACATGATGTACCTCTCATTCATCTCTTCTCTCCATTCCCACTTCAGCTGCACTCTGATTCAATTCCTTATTTCCTTCCCTGGGTTGTTACAAAAGGTTCCTGTTTGACTTCCCCACCTCTGGTTTTATGTAGCTAATCCATCTTCTACGTGCCCACCAGTGGGGTCTGTCGGTCCTAGTTACTGCCTAGTTGTCTCCTTGCTCAAGGACCCCTACTTGCTCCCCATTGCCTGAATTAGAAGTGGTAGACACTGGCCTGGCATCCATGTCCCTCTCCACACTGCCCGTTGAACTTGTCTGATACTTTCCTGCCTCTCTGCCTGGTTCACTCAGGACTCCGACATATTACCACTCCTTCACCTCTCACAATTCATCCTTCTTTCAAAACCTACTTCTTTGACAAAGAACTCCCAGCCTTCAGGAATTCTTTCTCTTCCAAACCTTGCAACTCTTAGTGTAGCCTAATGTGTTAGTTATTTATTGCTCAGTAACAGATTACTCCACAATTTAAAACAACAAACATCTCTCCCATGGTTTCTGAGGGTCAAGAATCTGGGATTGGCTTAGGTGGGTGGTTCTGGTTCAGGGTTTCTCATGAGCTTGCCGTCAAGCTGTCAACCAGGGCTACAGTCGTCTGAAGGCTTGACTGTGGGTGGATGATCCACTTCTAAGCTCACTCAAGAGACTCTTGGCAACAGACCTCAGTTCTTCTCCACTTGATCCTCTCAGTAGGGCTGCTCAATGACATGGCAACTGGCTTTTCCAAAGTGAGTGATGAAAGAGAGAGAGAGAAACAGACAGACTAAGATGGAAGCTGCAGGCTCTTGTAACCTAATGTTAGAAGTAAAAACCATCACTTCTGTTGGTGACGCTGATCAACCCTGCCACATTGTGGGAGATGGCTACTCAAAGATGTGACTAACAGCAGGTGAGGTCGTTGGGGCCACCTTGGAGACTGGTTACTGCACCTGCCTTGTCTTTTTCATGCATATATTCTGTTTTTCCAGCTAGCCTGGGCACTATTTGAGATCAGAGGCTGGTCTCATGCACTGCTGTGGATCCCATACTTCATTCAGAGTGCCTTCATGGAGATGCTTATTTTGTCTTTACCATAACCTATGGGGATTCTTTTTTTTTTTAAACTGATGCAGGAAGTTCAGGCCCATAGGGGTTAGTTATCTAAGTCAGTCAGCTCCTATATGACAGAGCTTGTGAATATGCTACTAGATCTTTCTGATCTAAAACCTATGTTCTTTCCATTATACAAATGGTTTGCTGATTTTGATTTCTGTAAAATATTTTCTACAACTTGATTTCTGTTCTTAGCTTTGGTGATAATTAAGAAGAATGACTTGATAGCACCCAATGATGCAGGGAAATATTTGTATATAACAATTCCAAGATAGGAAAAGTTTCTGAGAAGTTGTCTAAATTATCTGAAACCTCATCTTTGTGGCCTTCATTTGTTCAGAAGTTGCCTAATCAAAGCCTCTGATTTATCCGACTGTTCTACTGAACAAGGCAGCCTAAGAGGCCCACAAGACCGCCATGTTTCAGCAGTATTTCCCATACTTGGTCATCTGGGGAGATCCAGCCTGTCACCTCCTACCACTTCCTGCCACAAAACCTTGCTTATCTGTTTCAAACAGGGAAAGAGTTTAGAAACAGACTTTGGATTTTCTAGGTTTGGTGGGATTGGGCCATAATTTAAATTGGAATATCTCCTGATAAATTGTCCCAGATACTGTGGCTCAGCTCACAGGGAGGTTGGGGTGGTGCGGGATGGCGTGAGGGGAGTGGGGGTGGGAAGAAGGAAAGAAAAGAAAAAGAGTGGAAAAGGAAAGTCCTTCTGTCCCCTCAAGCACGAAGTTATGATGGTTGAATTAAAGGAGGTTAGTTTTCTCTTTCATTTTGAACAGAACTCTGGCCCCCTTAGTTGGCTTTCAGAATGTGAAATGAGTATAAGTGTTTCTAATTTCAGTCATTCTCCCTTTATTCTCTGCAAAAAGGGGAACCCTGCAGGTGGCTTTCTAAAACTTGAACACCTCGAGTTTTTGTGTTCCCTTTCATGATCGTCTTTTATGTCTGCAGGGGACATTTAGACTTATTCTTGTAATACTCCTTGCATTTTTGACTTATTGGCTAAGACACATTTAAAAGAAAAAATTTTTTTTGATTTAGTTATGTCCTCAATACTTGGAAAAGTTTTGAGTATTGTTTTTCAAGCTCTTTTCTTATTTCTCCATGGGTGTGCTTTTCATTTTTTGTTTTTTTCCTGTAATGGCTATGGTGTGGTTTAATATTACATGCCCCACCACAATGAGTTTCCCTAAACCTGTGGAATTGCTTGGATCTCTGTCAAGAGTCTGAAAACACTGGGGAGGAGGAGACGATGAGAGGGGATTTGAAAAAGAATTGGGAATGAGCTCTCTCAGATACTTTCATGGTCCTAGGTGGTTATAAGGTTCTTTGCTGTGTAGATTGACATTTTCTCGAGCAGCTGTACTCAGAGTCAAATTCTTTTCTCTGGTGCTCTGAGGAAGTTCTCTTTCTGACGACAGCAGAATTCTGCCTCACCATTTTGTTTTTATTTTTGCATATATCTAAGTAATAATACTTAAATATATGTGTGGAGACATACCCGCAAGCACAAAATATTTCCAGAAATGTCCATATTTATTTGTAGTTCCTTCTCACTCTCACCTTCAGTATAAATGGGCATTTAAAAATTCAGGGCAGCAATTGTAAGTCCTTGCAAGGTGTTACCTGGTCAGGTAGCTTTGGGCAGTTTGGGTACATTTTACAGGGCCCGTCCAGACATAATTGCCAGGAACGCCACAGTAGTACATGTCCACCAGAAAGAAAACACAGTTTGGAGCAGGGAGATGAGTGCCCCTGTTAGTAGGATTTCCTTAGAAAGAACCAAGGGGCTGCTTTGCCCCTAAATGGAGGTACACAGATCCAGAGAGGGGGTGTGCAAAAGGAATTAAGGTTGACCTGGTATATTGTCCTCATCACCTTCTGGTATGTATACCCTTGCTTATCATAAACATGCTAGTGATCATAATTATTAATATGTGTAGCACTTAGCTGTTTGTCCAGCACTGTCATGGGTGTTATTTTCTTTGGCTCTCACAGAATCCTTGCCCCCAAGTCCACCCCTCACCACCATGAAGTAATAAATAATTTTCATTTTGTAAAGAGAGAGGGTGGTAGCTCAGTGGCTCAGTGATGTACATAGCTAAAACTGGGAAAGGAGGGTCTCAAACCCAAGCCTTTTGACTTCTAACTTAGTACACTTACATGCCTCTGCTCTTAACCTAACTGAGCATTCACCAGCTTGACTTCATAAAAGGAAAATAATGTATTAGGTACCCTGGTTCTTTTCTTCTACCTCTGCTCCCAGATTCCATGAGGGCAGGGTCAAGACCATAGATATTTTTGTATTTCTAGTTTCTATTCCATTCTCAGAATATGACAGACATTGGAAACCGTGGTGGTTTAAAATATGTCCACAAATTCTTTGACACTCTCTTCAAAGGATGGAGCCTATTCTCCTTGAATGTTGGTTGGACTTAGTGACTCATTTCTAATGAATAGAAAAAAATGAAAAGAACAATTGCAACGTTAGAGACTAGATCATAAAAGGCATTGTGGCTTCCTCCTTGTTCTCTCTATTGGATCACTTACTCTGGGAGGAGTTAGCTGCCATGTCGTGAGGACACTTAGGATGTCCTATGTAGAGGCTCTTGTGGTGAGGAACTAAGGCCTTCTGCCAGCAGCCAGTGAGAAACTGAAGCCGCTGGTCAACAATTTGGGAATGGATTATTCAGCCCCAGTCAAGCCTTCAGATGACTGCAGCCCCAGCCAGTGACTTAACTGCAGCCTCGTGAAAGACCCTGAGCTAGAAATACCCAGCCCCACCATGCCTGAATTCCTAATTTACAGAAGCTGAAAGATAAGAAGTACTTGTTGTTATCAGTCACTAAGTTTTGAGATGTTCTGTTATGTAATAATGGGTAGACTAATACAGAAGTCGATGGATGGTACTCAAAGAGTTTCAGGCTTATGATGTCTCTGAGAGGTAATGATAATGACTCAATGATATGAACTGTGATTTGTAGACACTGGCTACTTCTCAGTTGTTTTCTTTTGACTCTGAAAATGCACAGTGGTTTTGAGTGTTTCCCAAATTGTATAAGCACCAGGGAGTCATTTAAAAACATAAAATCCGAAGCCCCACCCTAGACCCATGAAATAGAACATCCTAAGGATGGAGTTTTGGAATTTATATTTTAAAAACCCTTTTGAGATGATTCAGATGCAAACAGTCTGAACATCTGCAAGGAATATCATTTGGGAACCACTGTAATGGAACTAGGACCTGTTACTTAATTTAGTTCAGATAATTAAGGTTTGCTATGGATAATTCCATTTTAATTCTTTCAGAGCCTCATCTTAACGTCGTCTGTGGTAGGGGAGCAGGCCTTGGAATGATGAACCATTGTTAGGCCTGCAGCTAGATCCCCTCTCGAGCCCCATCTCGTGCTTGGCATGGAGCCCAGGCCAGACCATGGGTGGGGGACTGCCTGTTCAGGCGTTGTGTGTGACCAGGAGCAGAGAATGGAATATTGAGTCGAATACCTGGTATTATTCTCAGAAACAAGCATGTTTGTATTTGAGTGTCTCTCCATGTATACAGACTTCAGAAGGCCCCTTTGGGAAAGACAGCAGCACAGAGGAGAGTCAGTAGCTATGGCGAGCACTCTCAGGAGGAAACTTGTTGGCCTTCTGGAGTGAAGGAAGAAGTCCTAATACCTACTCTGGATGCTGACAGAGTTTTGGGCACAAACAGGGCATATTTTAAACACATGTTTTTAGTTCTTCAATGAAATACCATAATCTTAATTTAAAAGTGGTTTTTCAAGCATTATGACTGTACACTGGGTGTGGTTTCTGTGACGCATACCATTTGCATGTCTGTGCCAAGTTTCAGTGTTTTATTGGATGATCTGCATTTTCTAAAAGGAAAAAGCCCAGGTGGTTGAGGGTACCTATTTCCGCCCAGGAGCTCTGTCTCTTCTGGCACTAAGTACCCGTGTGACTTTGGGAAAGTTACTTTCCTGCTTTGGGACTAAAGTCTTTTCATTGGAGAAAGGAGAGATGTAGACAAGATGATCCAAATTCTAATCTAGACAGGTGAATCGATTCAGCATTGTATTGGTTTGCTAGAGCTGTTATAACAAATACCACAGATTGGGTGGCTTAAAGAGCAGACGTTTATTTTCTCACAGTTTTGGAGGCTGAAAATCCAAGATGAAGGTGTCAGCAGGTTTGGTTTCTCCTGAGACCTCTCTCCTTGGCTCGCAGATGGCCACCTTCTCGCTGTGTCCTCACATGGCCTTTCCTTTGTGCACTCATATTCGTGGTGTCTCTTTGTGTGTCCAATTTCTTCTTCTTATAAGGACACCAGTCAGATTGGATTAGGGCTCACCCTAATGGCCTCATTTTAATTTAGGGCGTGTAAAGAAGTGATTATCTTCAAATACAGTCACATTCAGGGATACTAGGGATTAGAGCTTCAAAATACAGATTTGAGGGGAACACAGTTCAGCCCATAGCAAGCATCCAGATTACCTTTGGGTGTTGGAAGTCCATTGTGAAGCAATGACTGGGGGTGGATGCAGGGCATCCTTGGGTGTTTAAGGTAGGGCAGACAGAGTAAACTCCCTGAAGACAACTGATCCTTTCCCTGCTTTTCCAGAAACAAGCTCTAAGATTATCTCTGTGTGTTAGTAGAGTCAAAGTTAGAGTCACAAAATGTGAGTGATAAAGGGGGCCTTCGTGTAATGCCCCTTATTTAATAATAGAGAAAGCTGAGGTCCAGGGAGGGACTGTCCTAGGTTTATAATTAGGTCTCTTGATTTATACCCAATTCCATCCACTCAAAGACAAATCAGAGTAAATAACCAGACTTTGTGACCTCACCATTGCCTCACTCCAGCGCATGAGACACTCCAACTTAGCAGAGGTATGACATTTTTTAAAGCTCCAAGAAGGGGAGGATATAATGGTACTTCACTGAGAATGTGCTAAGAACGTTCCAAAAATAGTGACATCCTGCAATCAAAAGCTTTTTATCCAAGAGAGGGCTTTTTTCAACACTTTCTTCTTGCTCTTCCAGAGGAGGGCAGGTTTCTCACCATGAGTTGTAGGATCAAGACCAGGAAATCTGCAAATTGGCAGAGTTTTGTTATATTTAAACAGGGAAAGAACAGAAAGAAACAATAGTAGAAGTGAACCATTTACTTTAGTTTAGTTCCAGAGTTAGGACTGGAAATGATTTTTGATATCTAATGAAATAGTTTAGACCCAACAGAGTGTTACAATGTTTTAAGAAATTACATCAAATTGTCATCATTTCTTTCTGGAATCCATAAGTGACTTGGGAATCAGAGATGTGACCTGGCCCTTTCTCTGGGCTAAATTGAATAAAATTTGCAAACATTGTTATATGCTTTTAAGAAACTTTTTAAAAGATCCATGGGCAAATCAAATAAGAATAATTCTGTCAAATATCTGTACCTATGGTAGAAAGTAATTGTCTACGTAATCCAACAGACATTTCAGTCTATCCTGGGAAAGAATTCTGTGAGCATCGCATTGGTGATCCCAGTTTGTCTTAATCTCGTGATAAAATAACTAGCATTTCCTTGTGGTGAACTCACTGAAAGACAAAGGCCGCCTAGATTTTTCCCAGAGGCTGAAACAGGGACATCTAAGTTTAAGCATTGGCTGCATGTTATTTATAAAGTGAATTATCTGAATGCAAAAATAGAGATATCTTTTAATATTGTACAAGAATGATTTGCCACTTTTATTGTTTCTCTGCTGTTCATGAGACAAAATATTTGTGCCATAAACCCACTCTCTATTTTTGGAGAGTTCCTAAATGATTTATTCATTCAACAAATATTTAGTGAGGCTTCCCGTGCTAGGCACTAGGGATGTAGTGAACAATAGCAACTAAGACATGTTCCTACTCTCAGGGAGTTTATACATTAGTGAGAAAGATAGGCCTTCCTGAAATAATTTTACTTTTGAAAGTATAACTGGAAGCTGGGATAAATTCTCCAAAGGAAAGGAACATGATGCAAGGAGACGTGGGAGCAGATAATGAAGGAGCCTGCCCCGGGCTGAGAACCTGATTCTAGATTGAGAAATGATGGATGAGAGAGAGGCTAAGTTGGAAGGTCCAAGTGGCGGTGGCAGAAGACAAGGGTCAGACAGAGGGACAGCATTTGCAAAGAGGTGACACAATGGAAAAACACTGGCTTGGGAATGAATTTGGATTTTTGTCTGTCTTGTTTCCTTTTTTGGTGGAACTTTGGGAAAATTCACTTCCCTTCTTTGAACCTTGTGTCCTTATTTACATAATGACTGAATTTGAATCAGAGAATCCGAGGGATCTCGGAGCCCCTGAACTAAATTCTTTAATTCACACAAAGACTGAGCACCCCGTCTACTAGGTGATCTGATTGGTCTTGCAATTCAAAGATGAACTGACTGGGATTGTTGACCTCAAGCAGCTTGGTCTGGCAGCAGAGACAAACAGATGAGACAACCAGTTGCGGTGCCATGTTGTGAGTGTCATGGGAAGATAGATGAGAATGGGATTAACCCTGATTGGAGGAGAGGGGTGGTCAGAAGGACTTCATGGGGTAAAGTGTCTTTGACCAGAAGAACAGGGTGAAGTCAGCCTGGGCAGCCAGGATGGTATGAAAAAATCCATGAAGATTGGAAATATTCCTTGGGGCGACAATGAGTAACGCTATGCCATACTCTAAAGTATTGACAACTTAGTCATGTCCTTTGGAGGCTCTGTGTGCCTCTGAATCTCCAAGGTTGATTACGGAAATCCTTGCCCTGAGTCTCCTTGCTCCATAAGGCTGGGGAAGAGTGGGAACAGTTTCTGTGCTCTGGCTTGGTATCCATCTGTCAGAAAATGCCCTTTTCACAGCAGGGTTCTAGTGACTTAATTATTGTTTGTGGGATATTTAGAAGTTCAGGTCAAGGATAAATTTCTGTTGCAAAACAGAGGGCACACAAGTAAGATGTTTAAAAATGAAGTGGAAGGCTTTTTTTGGTTTTTGTTTTGTTTTGTTTGCAGGGAAGGATTTTAATGGCTTGGCTGTGTTGCCACAGTTGGGTCAGATTGTCAGAAAATTATGTTATACACCAGAGAGAGACAAGAAGAGCCTTTTGAGGAGCTACTAAAATTATTTTCTGTTTATTTTCTTAAGTATTCAGCTTGAATAGGAAATAGAGTTTCCTTGCCAAGATAGGGTTAGCATTCCTGCGGTGTTTTAAAAGCTGGCCAAGGGACTGTCGTGAGAGGAGAGAACCCATGACACTTGGGGAAGAGTTGCTAGAAATCGGGTCTTGGCTGTTTAGTCTAAATGTGATTAGAAACAGAATGAAACAAAACTAACAGTATTGATTTTAAAATGTGTTCCCTGCCTACTTCCAAAAGGACTTGAAAGTCTTAAGAAAAAAATCATGACTCTACCATGATCGTTAAAATATAGGACAGGAGCCGGCCCAGTGGTGTAATGGTTAAGTGCGTGAGCTCAGCTTCTGCGGCCCGGGGTTCACAGGTTCAAATCCCGGGTGCGGACCTACACACTGCTTATCAAGCCATGCTGTGATGGCGTCCCATATAAAGTAGAGGAAGATGGGCACAGATGTTAGCCCAGGGCCAATCTTCCTCAGCAAGAAGAGGAGGATTGGCAACGGATGTTAGCTCGGGGCTAATCTTCCACACACACACTCAAAAATATATATAGGACAAAGCCAAAACCTCACAAGGAGATTTGTACAGTAGCAACTGTGTTTTTTTTGACCAAGGTCTATAACTATTAATATTGTTATTGTGTTGGGACATGAATTTTAGGTGAAAAATTCCTGGCAGTCTAAGCAAAAAAGGAAAATATGGTTGCCTAGCAACTTCTATTGACTGATAAAAAAGGAAACAGGTCAGCCTGTCAGGAGATATATTCTTTAATATATTTGTTATGCAGATTTTTATACTATCAACATTAGATAGTTTTCCATAACTTCAGTAAGTTTTCCAGCTGGTGGCAAACTCTTCTTGGTCAGGTAGTTTTTTTACATTGACCTTCAGTAAAATCTTATACTGGGTTGAAGGCATTTTTTTTTATGGCGACATAGCTAAGGCAATCCAGGTTTGTAGTTTTCCATTATGATTTGATGCAAGGAAAGATATTAGTAAGTGGATGGATATTGTCTTGTTTAGGATCAGTGTTTTAAAGCTTCTGTGTTCACAAGTTGTGAAGTGCCTGGGGCGCTTGTTAAAATATAGATTCCAAGGCCTGCCCCAGATTTACTGAATCAAAGTCTCTAGCAGGGGGCCTGAGTGTATATTTAACAAATGCGCAAAGTTATTTCTTATGCTCGAGGAAGTTTAGGGAGCAATGCTGTAGATGATTTTCCTTGACTACTTTTTCCTCTCAGTTGGACTTTGTAGCAGTCATTTTGAGCATAAATTGTGATGGGTGCCTGAGGCAATAGCATTAAAAGTGAGATGATGAAGTCCAGCAGAGCCAGTTTAATTATCTGGTCTGGAACCCTAATGTCATTTCCTTTTCTCAAGTGGTAGTGCTTCAGGATGCTGCCAAGCGGTCCCTCCAGGTGCCTTCTCATCTGTTAGGCCACTGATCCTTGTAACATTTCCGTGTGGTGGGCAGAACAAGTTTAATACCGTATTTCCTTGATTTTAAGATGCACATTTCCCCACAATTTCACATCTCTAAAATTAGTATGCATTTTAGAATTGATGATGTATGAATTTGTTGACACCTTTTTTCTGTCTTAGTGATATGTAAAATTATGGTGCCTCTGTGTATTCAAAGGTGTTGAAGATTTGATGACTGTGCTTGATCCTTTTACAGATGAGGCATCTGAGACAGGTGATGTGACTGTGGAAAATCACTACTAGTTGGGAGACCCCAGTGTGAAACCCAGCTTTCCGCCCTTGTACGTACTAGTTATTTATAGCTGAGGATCCAATTACCCCCAAACTTAGTGGCTTCAAACAACATTACACATTTATTAGTTCACATAGTTTCTTGAGTTCAGGCATTTGAGAGTGGCTTAGCTGGGGGGTTCTGGCTTGGAGTTTCTCATGAAGTTGCAGGTGAGGCATTGGCCAGGGCTACAGTCATCTAAAAGCTTGACTGGGGTTGGGGGTTCCATTTACAAGCTGGCTTGCTCACATGGCTGGCAAGTTGGTGCTGGTGTCAGTGCGAGGCCTCAGTTCATCCCCATGTGGGCCTCTCTACAAATTCTTGACAGTGCCCACAGCATAGTGACTGGCTTCTCCAAGCAAGTGGTCCAAGGGACCAAAGCAGAAACAAGTTGCAGTGCCTTTTATGACCTTGCTTCAGAAGCCATACACTATCATTTCTACGCATTTGACTTGCCACACAGACTAAGTCTGACTCAGTGATGGAGGGAACTGCATAGGGCATGGATATCAGAAAGTGAGGCTCACTGGGGACTGGCTGTTTCTGTCACACAACACTGCTTTTCCAGTATAGTTTTGTCTTGATCACCTTGGCCATCTCGTACCGTTAGGTCAGATTCTTACATTGAATGAATGAAAACTCTCTGGGATTTCTAACCCATTTTAGCACTTCTGAGACTTTAATGTGCCTACAGATTCCCTGGGTCTCCTGTTAAAACACTGACTCTGATTCAGTAGGTCTAGAATGCAGCCTGAGATTCTGCATTCTAACGAGCTCCCATGTAGTGCCCTTGCTTCTGGTCAATGAATGACACTGAATAGCAAAATGCACAGAGCCAGGCAGGCCTCCAGTAGCACTCTGCAGGGCTACACTGCAACCAAAACTCCCTCCCCTCAAGGGTACTTGCCGCCTCCTTTTATTTTGGCAGAGAGACAGATGGTTTGGGGAGAAGGAGCTAGGGAAACCAGCCTGCTGCTCTAAGTTGGTTAAGAGAGGTATGAAGCAGATAAGAGCCCATGCATTATTAGGGAGCCAGCCTGCTGCAGCTGTGAGCCCATCTTCACGGTGAAGGTCAGGTTTCAGACAGCAACAGCTGGGTGCTCAAAATGGCGAGGTAATTAGCTTGCAGGGTGTAGGGGGTAGGATGGAACACAAACAGTGCTTAAAATGAAACGTGCCAATGCATTATTCAGAGCTCAGATGCCCATCAGTGGATTCCCCATCCTCCTTTCTCCTTTCTCCTCTTTCCTCCTCCAACACACACATGCACACACACACACCCCTCTTATACACACACACATGAGCACTCAGGAAAACTCTAGACTCACAGTATAGTTCCCTGAATAAAAGGAAAATCAGAGCTGAAACTGCCTCATAAATGCTGCCACACTTTAAGCTGCATGGCTGAGATCTAGAATGCTGGCCCTGGCACTCTGCCTTTCTTCTTGTCCCTGGCAAAACTTCTGTCCTTTGTCTTCCTACACAGCAGTTAAGAGGTACATAGTTTTGTCTGTTTTGTTCATCTCTATCCTCTCTGTGTAACACACGTATATATTATAAATAAATAGAGGATTGAATAAACCAACATAATACACGGTGAGAGGGAACTCTTGAGCCTTGTGAATCTAGCAGGAAAACATGGTGAGGTCTCCGCAGTGGAACACAGGGAACTCCATTTTCACATTCTAGTGGTTGTTGGGGACCTTTGGAAGGCGATCAAGTTTATCACCTACCGCTTCTTTATCAGCCATGCAAGTCTATAACTGAAGAAGCCAGCATTTGCTATTTACTGAGCACTCCCTGTGTGCCATGCACATACATTACATCATTTAATCTTCCAACAACCTGAGAGGGAGATAATCACCACCCCCAGTTTTCAGGGGAGGAAATCAAGCCCGTGAGAGGTGAAAACATTTACCTTCCACCGCTAGTAGGTGGTAGTTTTGCGGTCTGTCCCAGACAGGTTTCAGCCTAAAGCTGGTACTTCGTGTCCATCGTAGCAGAACAAGATATCCAGAGAAGGAAAAAGAGATCCTTGATGCTGTGGGGGGTACTGAGATGCGTTTCATGGGATCTCTGCTCCAGAAGAATCTACACTTTAATGAGACATTGATAAGAATCACAATCATTATCTGAGGCTACCCATTAAATATCAGCCAGTCCATACATGGCTGGTGGGAATGCAACATCTTCCCACCACTTTGGAAAAACAGTGTGGCACTTTATAAGTAAGTTAGATACACACCACACACTTAACAAATGGCACAGCTATCACACTTCTAAGTCTTTACCTGAGAGAAATGGAATTTATGTCCACACAAAGGCCTGTACACAAATGTTTACGACAATTTTATTCATATTAGCAAGAAACTAGAAACAACCCAACTGGGCATCAGCTGGTGAGTGGATAAATAGTATATCACATCCATACAATGGAATACCGCTCAGCAATAAGGAACAAGCTATTGATTTGATGAATTCAGCAACATGGATGAATCTTAAAAGTATCATGCTAAGTGAAAGAAGCCAGCCATGAAAAGCTACATACCCTTTCATTTATGTTCCATTCAGGAAATGGCAAAACTATAGGGACAGAAATCAGATCAAAGATTGCCTGGGGCCTGGAAGGGGATTGAATTCAAAGGGGTATAAGGGAAATTTGGGGGATAATGGGAACCTTCTATATCTTTAAAGGGGGTAAATTTATATGTTATACCTCAATAAACATGACTTAAAAAAAAAAATGTCACCCAGTTCAAACCTACCATTTTCCAGGTAGGGAAACAGGCCCAGTTGAGGAAATGACTTGCTACAGCAGTTGTGAGTAAGGAATACAGGTTTCTCAGCCCCAGACCAGAGGCAGAAGTGAGCTGAAACCTTGGCGTCCAGGCTTAGTCCAGAGCATGTGCCAGATAGGACTGGAGTGCCGATCCTCAGCTCTGAATTCAGCACTGTGGGTGGCTTTTTAAAACTCACATTCCACTGTGCTGCTCATCAGGCTGTTGACCTGCAATTTGACTAGAGGGTTCCTAATTAGAAAATAAAGCAAATTTGCATTCAGCTGGAATCCAAAGAACATAAAACTCCAATAGTGCACTTCTATGTACATATTCCATTCTACTGGTTTGTGTGTGTGTGTGAGGAGATCAGGCCTGTGCTAACATCTGCCAATCCTCTTTTTTTGCTGAGGAAGACTGGCCCTGGGCTAACATCTGTGCCCATCTTCCTCCATTTTATATGGGACTCTGCCACAGCATGGCTTGCCAAGCAGCACGTCGGTGCGTGCCTGGGATCTGAACCCACGAACCCTGGGCCTCCACAGTGGAGCGTGAGCACTTAACCGCTTGCGCCACCGGGCCTGCCCCTTCCATTCTACTGTTTTGAGAGAGAAGGGAAAGAAAGGCAAAACAGTACCATTAATTTATTCAGAAGTCTGCCTTATTAGAGCATTGCCACCCAGTTAGTCTAGAAAGAACAAAATATCTTAGAGACTCACGCCATCTTGTCACAGAAAGCAGGTGAGATTTGGAGTGCACGAGACCTGGTTTTAGTTCCTAAATCTTTTACTTCTGAACTTCGTGTCCTTGAGTATCCACTTCTCTGTCTGCAAGATAGTGACCATAATTCCTACCTCAAAGGGTTTTTGTGAGGTTTAAATGAGAGGTTGGGAAATAGAGTACCTAGCCTCGCGGTGATAGACTTCTCCAGTATGTTCAGCGTGGGGCTCTGCGCTTTACATGCATTATCTTAAACCTTACCAATCATCATCCCAATTGTAGAGACGACCAAGCCCAGGGTATGTAATCTGTGAGCAGTTATACGCCTGGCAGATAACCATTGGGCTATGTGTAGGGTTCAGTAAATGATTATGGATCTGGATCAAGCCCTAGTTATAAAATAATTGGTTGGGAGTTTGGAAAGGAGTGAAATTCTGCTTCTGAATTTGAGAGAAAGCCTTATTTTAATTTTTTTTCTTTTTAAGAAAGAATGGGAAAACAATTGAGGCCAAAATTACGGCCCTGACTGAGCGCCAGACTCCCAGTTGAAGGGAAGGGGTCCTCTCCAGTCTCATCCTCACTCAGCCTCCTCTGTCTTTGTCCTGAAAAAATACCCCAACAACCCAAGAGACTTTGTGCTATGTAGGAGCAGCTAAAACCAGAGAGCCAGCGAGACTTTCCATCTACCCTCAGCAGAGTGACTCTCTGGGGACATTGTCTATAACCTCAAACCCTGTTGACCTTCTGAGATTCACAGGCCGGTTTAACACTAACTGAAATAGGGTCAATTTTATTAAACTTATTTTTCTTCTTTTACAATTGCAATAATATACCAAGTAAGTTTTCCATCTTCAGTTGAAAATATTTCTCATTCTGTCACACAGCCAGTGTAAGCCTAAATTTACAAAACACCAACTAGTTTTAACAGCCTAAGATAACTGGCAAAATATCAGCTGGCAGTCTTACTGACAATAGAATTGGTTTCTATACAATGGATGTTTAAATCCTTCCATTACATGATTCATGTGCCTGGACTCAATTTTCCTGTCCTAATCATTGTCTTCTAGTATCCAGTGGTCAGTTAGACTTATAGATTCTAGTGCATCCTGTCAAGCACTGTGTACCAGTGTGTGTCATGGATGTTGTACTCAAAGAGCATGATTTGTGCTGAAAGGAAGCATGCTATGTTCCAGAATAGAGAGAATTTGATAAATGTTAAAGCTGTGTATGGAGGGGAAAGCGCACAGTGGTTTAGGTGCCAGAGATTTCTCTACTGCCCAGGGCAGAATTATTATCCTCTTAAATAGTTAGGAGCCTGAGGATTAGAAAAACTAGAGTCAAGGCTAGTGGTCAAAGTGAGGCTATACAACAGTCTCCCAATACCCGCCCAGAGCTGTTCCCACTAGCCCACAGCACGTTCCCTTTGTGTAGGTTGTTTAATAAATTCATTTCACAACCCTTAGAGCACAGTAGGAAACAATGCAATTACTGAACCATAGGAACACAGCTGCCAACATCTTGTTGATTCAGAATTGTCCAAACACTTCCATGTGGGGGCGGGACTGATGCAATTTGCTGGTTCAACAGTTGACATTGATAAATTGGAGTTTCATTTCCTCAGCCTTCTGTTGGAGGTGCTAATGAGCATTGAAAGGCTGGAGAAACCCAGGAGGGAGAGGAGGGGAGAATCTTGCCTGATCTACATACTAAGTAATTGGGCCTGGATGATGTGGACTTGACACTGCTGGATAATAGGTGGACACATTCAAAGGCACTACTAAAGGCCAAATAAAATTAGCTCTGTGAATATTTTAATTATTTAAGTTCCACTTGCAGATCGTGTGGGCTGATATCTTTATTTATTAGAATGTTTGCTTTTCCTAATATTCTTTTGTATGTTTCCTGAAATATTCTTTTATATTTCATGGGGCATTATGCCAAGATTCCTTGGCTTCTGGAAAATGAGGGGGTTGGATCAGATGACTCTAATATCTCTTCCATGGTCCGTTTTTTGACTGACTTGGCAAGAGAATTTGCCTGAAATGAATTGCATTCCCCTACACAGACATTTATCCAGGCCTCCGTTTTCCCCATTCATTTTCTCATTCATTCAGTAAGCATTTTGGATCCTTACTATATGCCAGTTACTGAGCCAGGAACTAGAAATGAAGTAGGGAATCGTCCAGAACGCCACCAGGCCCCTACTCTCAAGAGTTTTCATTCTGACAGGGAGACAGGTAAGTAAGTAAAGTGTATCAGGGATATGCTGGGGGGAGGACACGACAGTATGAAAACACATAGGAGGACCCCTACACTAGACATAATAAAGGAAAACTGTTCCGAGGATGCAGTATTTTTTCTTTTTGAGGAAGTTTGGCCCTGAGCTAACATATGTTGCCAATCTTCCTCTTTTTCTTTTTTCCCCCAAAGCCCTAGTACATAGTTGTATATCCTAGTTGTAGGTCCTTTTAGTTTTTCTATGTGGGGAGCCACCTCAGCATGGTTTGATGAATGGTGAGTAGGTCCGCGCTTGGGGTCCGAACCTGCGAACCCCAAGCGAACTTAACCGCTACGCCACTGGGCCAGTGCCAGGATGTAGTATTTTAAGTTGCCCCTTGAAATAAGAAGGTGAAGATTAGGAGGAATAAGTGTTGGATGGACTTTCCTCTGTGTATCTCCCAGGACATTTTGAGCACTTCTTCTGTATGTAGCATAGAAGGGGATTATGAGAATGTCATAAAACACTGGCTTTGGTTGGTGAGGGAACAGTGTGGAGAGAAAAAGGAATGATTTTGGAGAAGAAATGACAGAAGGTTAACACTCAAAGTGTTCTCATTATAAAAAGGTTAAAAATTTTAAATGAGTCTTAAAAATATATATTTTATAATTTCCTCCTTAAATATAGTCTATGGGCCACAATTGAACTCAAGCACATCTTTGTCAACATCAGCTATTGTAATCTAATTGTTCGAGTTGAAAAATATTTTAAAAGTTGTCTGTACTCATCATTTCACACATGAGGCAGTTGATGCCAAGAAAAGTTATTTTTTTCAGAAATGAATTTAATGGCAGAGCCAGCTCTAGAACCCTCTCCATATCCCCAAACGACCTTCTTCTGTCAAGGGTTGACTAAAGATACTACCTCCTCTAGGAAGCTTTCTCCCATACTCTAGTCTTGCCCACTTATTTTCTAACAAACCCCAACTTTAAACTTATCCTCGTTTAAAAAAAATAACTTGAATTTTTTGCTAAATTATTTGAGGTCGTATTACATTCCCAACATTCTGTAGTAATTTATTTTTTTCTTCTTTCATCCAACTAATGTGCGTTGAACTTTTGCAATGAGGGCCTTAGGCACTGGGGGCCATTGTTCTTGTTCTCAGAGAGCTTGCGGGCTGAGAGGGGAGATGGATAACCTGGTCTTAAAGGATGAAATGTTATGTTCTTCCTTTAGAATTTACGTCCCTCCTTGATCTGACCCTACTCATACTGTTGAGGATTCTTTTGGTAAAGCTGGATATATTGCTAGCACAAGAGATTGCTACTTTCACTCACAGAATTCTCCCAGAAACAAATTCCTTCTAAACACATATCAACATAGAGAGGAAATGCAATGATTTTTGTCTTTTTGCCCCAAAGGTCATTAGGCTATCTGTGGGATAGCCCTCTAGTAGAAGTATTTCTGTTATGTTTTGGCTTAGGGACCAATTATTATTTCTATGACTTTTATATTTTCTCATCCTTTTAATCTGTTAATTTTATTCAAAAACAAATTGATTTGAATAAAACAGGTTGGCATGAGTACTGGACTTTTAAAATTCGCCTGTTACATATATGATTGTGTATCTTGAAGTCCAAGCCAGCCATGAATGATCTTTTTCCTGTCTGTTCAGTTCACAGTCAGAAGAGTAGACTTATCTTGGGTAAATGCATTTTGTTAAGCCATGAATAGACAGTTAGGAATTCTCCAGTCATTTTAGAGACTATCAGACATTTATTTACTCAATGTTTTTAAAGCAAATTGGATCCATTTTGGTATGGCATTCATTAAAATTAAACTTGTTCTAAACAGCATCTTGAATTTCTTTATTTTAAATGTGTTAAAGCTACCTATAAATAGACTAGAACCCAAGATATTCAGTGTGAAAATACTATGTATAAAAATGCAAATTTAACTTTGAAGGAATACTATACCAACTTATAAATGTGTCAAAAAAGACTTCTATCATACATTATCATATTCTATCATATCTGTTTAGTAGAAACCGTAGAGATTGAATGCCAACTGGTTGCTGGCGATAGTAAAATGGTCAAGCTGTCATGTAAAGGATTTATATCTGTACGTTTACAGCCCATCTCACCGCCTCTGTGTGGTCATATCTGACTCTTATACCAGGGTATCAGAGCACTGGTTTAAGAATTGGGAGACCTTGATCTAGTCATGCCTCTGACACTCACTAGCTTTGTGGGTTTTAGCTACTCATGCCTTTTTGGCATTCAGTGTTCTCATCTGTAAAGTGAGGTGGTTAGCACTTTTGAGATAGATGAATGCGAGTGATGGAATGTTTCCTTCCATTTTGTACACAGGGAAGCAAAAGCCATGACAGATACAGTGACCTGCTTGTGGCCACAGGGAGGGTCACCAGCTCAGTAGGAATAGGTCAGGCTCTTTCAGATTTTTTGGTCTCTCCATGCCTTTGGACCTGATGCTCCCTCATAGTCACCCTGGTAACACCTACCTGATATTGGACTTTATTGTTTACAAAGCCTGGACAACTCCGTCTTTTGGGTTGAATCCAGATACCTGGGTTCAAAGGTCATATCCACAGACTGTGTAACTTTGGGCAGTCATTTAACCTCAGTGTCTCCAATTCTTCACACTACGCAGGGGCATCTTAAGATTAATGATAATACATAAAAAACCCTTGGCCAAAATAGATGCTCAGTATATGGGTTATGTTTTTAAGAGGCCAGGAGTGGTTGGATAGTGGCATTAGCAATATCTGGAAGGCAGCAGCATCAAAAAGAATTTTCAAACAAGTGATAGGTACACTGTTATTTGAAGGGTGCATAATGTCAGAGACCATTCTATTTGTTTAAAATAGGTTTCTGGGAATGGAAAACAGGTGATGAAGCTGCGATGGAAGTACCCCAGGGGTAGTACCTCCAGATGTGTGCAAATGAGGCCAGCTGAGTTGTTCTGAGGAGGGTGAGACCTTTGCAGAGAGAGCCTGGGACAGGTTGCTAGAGGAGCATTTCAAACCCAGCCTGAGCAGTCCCTGAGACACGTGCACTTTCATCAGCAGTCATTTGTCGTCTCTCTGAGGCGAGAATCAATACCAGAAGGAGAAGGCGACAAATCATTCATTGCCCAAAGACTGGCTGTAAATCCATTGCCCATTATTTTCTTTCTAACCACTTTAAAGAAACTTCCACGCACGTCCTTTCCCCGAAACACAGTGCCTCACCTCTGGACTTCTAATGGTCTTCAGAAAGATCTGCAATTACCTTTTGTGTTGTCAGGAGTTGTTATTTCAGGGGAATTAAAGATGTATTCTGTTCCACTGTGCTTATGTTATATCAGCATTCATAATGTCTTTGTTTTCTTTTATTCCATCTGTTCCTTAGTACTAGAGAATTTTAGAGAAATAATCTGTCTGAAGAGTCTGTATTTGCCTCTGTGTGTGCCTGGGGGACACATGCTTTACAAGTGTTAGCTGCAAACTCACTCTTAGTACAACTTCCCCTCCGCTCAGAAACACACATACCCTTTTTCTGTATGGACTCCTGAAAGTCAGAAAGAACATGAAAGACTATCTTGTCCAACCAGCTCACTTGGTAGGGAGCAAACAGCCTGGACAGGGAAAGTGACATCCTCTCTTAGGGAGCACCAGGACCGGACCCTGGGTGTCCTGCTTTGGGTTCAGAGCTCAGATCCACAGCTTCTCCCCTACACCAGCTGCAGGGCTGGAGGGTCTGCTCTCCAAGCTGCCTGCACTTCCACAAGCTCCTGACCTGCCTTGGAATGTCCGGGAATGGATAGCGGTAGTGGAGCGAGTCAAGTTGGCAAAAAGCGAAGCCCTTTTAGACAGCTTTGGAATGATTAGAGCAGGGAATTGGGGACCCCCCCAACAGCATTCTGTGTAGAGTAGCTCTTTTGTAAGCACTGATTTATTTTTCTGCTGAAGGCCAGCCTCGGGCAGAATTGGGAAATAGCCAGCTTGAAATGATGCAGTGATTTTTCAAACCTTTTTTTTTCCTCCCTTTTAAAACTGTAGGGCTCTTACTTCAAGTAGTAGAGGCATCAGAGGAGCCCAACATGTAAAACAGACAAAAGTGGCTGACGTGGGGGTGGGAGGCCCGGGTTCTGCCCATGTGGTGTGCTCAGTCTTTCCTCCACTCATTAGCGGCCTCAGCGGGAAGCTTGGCCCTTGGCGCCCCTTGGCGCTCTTCGAGCTCCGTTTGGAAGCCACCGTTGCAGTGGAAAGCCAACGTGGGACTCGGGCAACTCTGTGTTAGTCACCGTAGGCAAATCCCTTAACCACTGAGCCTGACTTTCTTTTCTTGTAAATTGAGAATAAAGTGTCAAACTGAAAGATTTTTGCATGTAAATATTGTGAGATAACATATAATATACTTGGTTCATAGCAGATACTTGGTAAACGTTGATTCCCACCTCTTTTTTTATCTTGTTTTTTTTCCCCTTCCCCCTGATGCCTTTTCCCATAGATGTCCTCTCCTCCTTCAGAAACCCAGAGACCTCTTGTTCCAGCACGTGCCAGACGGGCTTAGCTCTCCAAGAAAATTATGAGTCACTTATAGTCTAGTGTCAGCTTAGGTCAGCTCTGTCCTCCCGAGGAGCATTTCCATGGCACCTCCAGATTCTAGCAGAAGAACTCCATCCCTGCCCCTCTGATTTTCAGTTAGCTGAGAGCTGGCTTGAACAATTGACATTCAAGGGAATTGTATTGAGGGACTTCGTAATCATTCCTTTCTTCCGACCAGCAGTCTGACTTTTCTGTCCCTGGTTAAGTACTAATCTAGGCATTTATGTGACAATACCGTGTACACATTTCTTAAAATCCTTGTGTTCTGCAAAATAGTGCTCTAAAAACAACAAGGCTTATGGGAAAATTAGGGTTATGAGCAGATCGTTCAAAAACTATTTGACTTTGTAACCAGGATGTTAACAAAATCAATAGCAATACTGAAAAATAAATATCACTCTAATATAGGACTTTACCTTTAAAAAAAAATTGAAGGTGGCTTGATTAAAATGTGTTGTAAGGAAGGGATCAAGTTGTTGGATTTTGGAGACAAGAATGAAATGCACTAAAATCATAGAAAACAATCTAAAAAAAGCATTTCCATGACAGACCACATGCCAATCTGAGCCAGGAAGAATGTGAGTGTTAATTCTCTCCACGGGTTGCTGCATTCTGCTGTGATTGAGTACGTTTTGTTTAGTTGCTATTCCTTGGTTGTACAAAATATTAACATTCTGGGAAAAATGCATATGAACTAACACTACTGTTTATTGTGCTGACATAATTCTACTGTTTGCCAATCCTAGACAAGCTAGTTCCTATTACAATAACACATTCTGTATCAGGACAGTCTGTTTCTAGATCTCAAGAGCCTAACCCCCAGACAGAGAACTCAGGTGGACACAGGTGAGTAAGGCTTCATTCCCGTCCTCAAAAAACTCGTGGTCTTGTGTGAGACATGGGAAGGAACTCAAACAGCTGCAATACAGCTCACACATAAATCTCATAACATGTCTGGTTAGTTAGGAAATAATATGCCTGATTGTGAGGGGTTAGGAGGCAAAAGCTTTTAGAAGGAGTAGAATTAGCAGGATTTCAACAGGCAAAGATGGAGAGCAAAACGAGAATGTGCAAAGGCATGGCAGCTGGAAAGCACAGGGCTGTTTGGGGGTACCAGCGTGGTTTGGGGGCTCCACTTTGGGGCTGGAGGCCATGAGGAACATAAGGGGGCAGTAAGACAAGGGTTGAAATGGAGGTTGGCCTCAGAGTGTGGGAGGCCTTGACTGCAGGGTTGGGGGCAGCATCAAAGGATTTGAGCAGGCGAGTGATGTGGTTAGAGCCATCC
Organism: Diceros bicornis minor; assembly: GCF_020826845.1. Taxonomy (NCBI): domain Eukaryota; kingdom Metazoa; phylum Chordata; class Mammalia; order Perissodactyla; family Rhinocerotidae; genus Diceros; species Diceros bicornis. The sequence continues at coordinate 32,170,712 of NC_080754.1, forward strand.
TTTAAGAAGGTCCTTTTGAGCTTATGTTGGGTAATGGTGGTGGGGAGTAGAGTCCAATTAAGAGATGTTGCAGTTGTCCCTGTGAGAGATGAGGGCCTGAGCTCGACTGTGACAGTGACACACAGTGGCAGTGGGGTGTGCAGGGACAGCATGACACAATAGACATTTTAGAGACAGAATCTCAGGGATTTGTCAGCTGAATGGATGGTATAGGGCTCTGGTGGTACCTGTCTAATGATGACAAATTTACTGTTTTTGGTAATGGTAGCCAATTTGGAGCTTAGTTTTGGAATGTTTGAGACCTCGTATGGAGGGCTGGCAGGGGCTATGGCACAGCTGGATTCTGCGACTGGTCTATACTGAAGCGTGGCAAAGCTTGTGACTCACAGGTTACTGCTGGGTGATCCATGCAGAGAGAATAAGAGTTGCCCTTAGCTCTGGGAGAGGAGATGATGTTCCCTATACTGAGACCTGCCCGCCTGCCCTGAGCCCCAGTCCCTGCTCATGTTCTGATCATAAGACCATAGCATTTTTAAATTTGAAAAACCTTAGAGATCATCTTGTCTCTAAACGCTTTGCTAGATGGAAAACTATGGCGTAGAAAGGTCAAGTGTGGGTCCAGGGTAAGTGAGAGGCAGAACCTAGACTAGAACTAGGACTATCACTTAGCAGTCTCCAGAAAATCTTTTAAGTAATGGCTGTGTGTTAGAGAAACAGAACTAATAGGGTATAAAAGGAGATTTATTATGAGGAATTCGCTCATGCAGTTATGGAGGCTGGGAAGTCCCACTATCTGCCATCTGCAAGCTGGAGACCCAGGAAAGCTGTTGGTGTAATTTGGTCCAAGTCCAAAGGCCTGAGAACCAGGGGAGCTGATGATGTAAATCCCAGTTCAAGGGTGGGAGAGGATGAGATGAAATGCTCCAGCCTGAGCAATGAGGCAGAAAAAAGGGGCAAATTGCTCCTTCCTCCGCCTTTTTGTTCTTCAGGCCCTCCATGGATTGGGTGATGCCCACCCATATGGGGGAGGGCAATCTACTTTATTCAGTCCACCAATTCAAATGCTCATCTCAGATGGAAACACCCCACAGACACCCAGAAATACTTAACCAGAAAGCTGGGCACGCCCTGATGCAGTCATGTTGACGAATTAACCATCATAGGCTGTTGGGGATTGTTGATTGTGATACTTAGTTCTTACAGAGCATTTTCTAATTTTTCAAAGTTTTAATTTACCCATTACCTCTTTTGACCCTCATTTGACCTCACTGGTAGACAGACATTGTTCCTCTTTGCAGGTAAGCAAATAGAGGCATGACGGGTAATGTCTTCCCCATTACGTAGTGAATTAATGGAAGATCAGGACCAGAGCCCGGATTTCTTATTTTGGTTCCATTTTCTTTCCCACAGTTGGATTGTAAATTCTGTGGCTGTGCTAAACTGGTGCTTCTCAAAGTGTAGTCTGTGGACCAGCAGCATCGGCATCACCTGGGAACTTGTTAGAAATGCAGATTCTCAGGCCCTACACCAGATCTACTGAATCAGAAACTCTGGGGGGTCGAGGCTCAGCAATCTGTGTTTTAATAATTTCTCCAGATGATTCTGCACACTGGTTAGAGAACCACTGTGGCAACCAGAGAGAATCCATTCAGTATCCAGGATTTCACTACATTTTCCTCATATATCAAATTCATCAGAGAACAGAAAAGATGATATGCAGCTAAAACTGATCAGAAATGTCAGTACATCTGTCTTTTTCTCTTCCTCTCTTTTTCCCTCCCTCCGTCACTCTTACCAACCACGTACTTTGTGGTAACTTTTCATTACAAGTATTTTCGGTCTCTTACAAAGCTGGCAAAGTTGTCATGAGCTTTCCTTCATTCCGCCCACATTACTTGACACTGACAAAGCCTGAGGAAACTAAAATGAAAAGGAAAAAAAAGACAAAAAGAGAGGAAGGTAGATGGTTGAATAGACAAATACTAAAACCTTTCTTTAAAAAAGGCACATGCCCAAATAACAAGATAAAAACCAGTGTTAATAACTGACCTAGAGAAGTGTGAACAGAACACTGTTTTAAAAAGAAAATTACATTTTTTCAACATCTGCCAAGTTCCAGAAACTGTATTGGGAGCTTTATGTAACTGTTTCAGTGAAGTCTCATAATAGCCTTGTGAAAGAGGTGGTATTATCCTCATTTTTGAAAAACGAGGAGACTAAAGTTTCAGAAGTCTAAATCTCATACAGCTAATAAATCATGAAGCGAGGGTTCACGTCAAGCTTTTCTGTACCCTAAATTCATCATCTCTTCATCACGTCATCCACATTCTCTCTTATATCTTTCTTTCCCACATGCCTTTTTCATCCCAAAGCTGTGGAATTGTATCCATGGATGTATGGCATCCCACCGTTTCAGTAGGATTGCTGCAAACAGCATGTGGCCATTTGGGATTCCCCAGTGAGAAGCACTGTTTCTGAAACCCAAATCCATTTCTGACTCACTTTGCAAGCGTATCAGTAAAATCAGGTATGAATTTTAAAATTTTATATCCACCCTTCAGGCCTTTTTCGTCTTACTTTTTTCATTGCAGCCTGTCCAACACTGTCAAGAAAAATTAGGAAGAAACGACCTCTAGTGGAAACACTGCGAACTTCGTATGGTTTTGCTGGAGGGTTTCTCTGCGAACCACTGCCCCCACTTCCCTTTTGAAATGGAATTATGGAATTTTTCGGCTGAAAGTTGCTCTCATGACAAGACTTGAGTCCCTGCAAAATATCATTTTTATCACTATCTTGAAAAAAAGACTTCTGCATCTCACCATTACACTACCCTTGGGTTTGAGTCCTTTAATGACCTTTCTCAAGCAGGCACCATCTTTTAAAAGAATGCTTGTTATTTAGTCTTTTTCCTGCTTCACTATAAAAAACCTAACCTGCCTGGATTTTTGGAAGGGGCACTGTGTGAATATGGGTGCCTGTATTTAATCCATTGTGTCTGAATTCACGTCCAGGACAGTTGATAGCTTTGGAAAGTGTACACTTCTCTTCAAACTGTGTGATCTTTGGTTTCAAAAACTGAGCTGTAATTGTGCCCATCACCACAGGTTTATTGCTTGGCTGCCAAATCAGCCCCACCGCTGATTCTCACTGACCCAGATATGTGCTCCCCAGTGAGGGGTGGGGTGTGCGCCAAGTGCCCTTAAGGATTCTTGATTGATTACACAATTGCTTTGTCCATACTTAAGAGTGAAGAGAGGACAAAAATCAGCTACTGTCTGATGGATGGAGGGAGATAGAGGGTGTGAAAAAATAACTGGCAGAAATCTAGCAAGAATATTTCTTTTCATTCAAAGCAAAATGAATAACTGGGAGGTTGGAGATGTAAATGAATCCCGGAGTTGTGAGAAAGGAGAGATGTCATATCTTTCCTGAATCTCAATTCCTGTCATGTTTCCAAAAGTCTCACCAAAGTTGTGTCTTTCCTGATTTGAAGAATGGTTAATTTCACCTCTTTAAGATTTTAGAGAATTACTGATACAATGAACCTCTTCCTCTAACTTGACAGCTTTGCCTGTCTTGAGTCCATGCAATTAGACTTTCTGCTTTGAAATTGAGGGAGAGAGCAGACAGTCTCAATTTTTAAAAGCATTTCAACATTGCTAGTTTAAAACACACATCTCCTTGGAGATATGCTTCATTCCTTCTAGGGTGGGACATGGGGACCCCTATTTAAACTCTTGGTTAGAGACCCACATGTGGAGTGGAAAGAGCCTTGGACTGAGGATCAGGACTTTGGATTCTATTCCTAGCACCCGTGTCAGGTGCTGTGCTGTGTCACCTTTGGGCCTCAGCAACCTGATCTGTACCATGACAGTTGAAGGACGTAACCTTGAAAGTCAGTTCTGTCTCCAATAATCTCTGATTCATTCATTCTTTGTGTGGGGAGCACACATGAAACTTAAATTTCATCCCCTGGAGTCCCAGAGTTACAGAATTGGCAACTGATTCAAACATCCTTCAACACCATAAAGTTAAAAAAAAAAAAAAAAAAAAAAACTCTTCTATCTCCCTCAACAGCCACCATTTTAGTTCACAATTTCTGGCTAGAATATTGAATTCCCCTTTTCATCAGACACCACTGTCTCTTGCTCCATTTTTTGATGGTTGGAGGAAAAGTAGAAGAAAGCCATCTCTCAAAATACCACTTTCTCACTTCAGCATGAAGAGACTCACTTTTTGACTTTCTCTCTGACTTTCCTTCTCTGTTGTGCAGGCGTGGGTTTAAAAACACTGCCACAACGTGACTCGCTTTTAAATGATCTACTAATGCTTTTAAGCTGCAAATTTCAACCTCCGCACAGGGCCTAGACTGGTTGTTTTTTAAGTTTAACTTCTTTTGATGTGAACATTTTCAAGCTCAAACACTCAAGTATGTTTTTACCCAGAAAGTAATTATCAGGTAGGCAATTGTGGCTCAGAAGCTCTCTCTGCTCTTTATTAGCCTGTCAGGCTGTCAGTACTTTTTTTCCGTGTCTGTTTTCCATGGAAACATTTATTTGATCCCTTAGTCCTTCCTTAAATTATAGGTACGTGTGTAGTTGTACTAATCCGAACTTTTGTGTGGAACATTCCAGCTTTATACAATGGAGAAACTTTGAAGACGCGTTAACCGAGTTAGTTTTTTTGAAATAGCAGATTTTTAGGGTGTTACTACTTTGTTGTATGGAAACTTGATTGAGGACATTAGTATTTGAAATAACATGTATTTATTTAAATGAAGATAAAGATAATATAGGCAGGGGGGGTCATTATTAATATATTAGGTATTACAACAATGAGCTATATGGAAAATTAATTAGCAATTATTACCTACCCAATTATTTGAAACTTAAGTTATTTCCTAGGAATGATGTGTGTTTATTTAGATGGTGTGGAAAAGGGAAGAGGGGCATCTTATCAATAACCCAGTCAGTCTAGGCGTAATGGAGACCTGTAGGTTTACCCTCGATAGATGTCCGCAGCAGAGCATGATTTCTATTTTGATCCCTTTCTGTCCCTTTCTGCTCCCCCTGCAACAAACAATAACTTGGTCAAGAACTCAAATGACACGCCCTTCCTTCCTTCAAAATGATTGTGTGTGGTCAAACTAGTTTTTAATCTAGTTGAGGCCAAAGAACTGTGTGGATATGTTGTGCACTTATCTTGGCTGGTCACTTAGCCACCAAGAGCCTCAGTTTCCACACCTGTGCAATGAGAGCTGTAATAGTCTTCACAGAATTATTACTGGGACAAATGAGAAAATGATTGTGGCCATTCTCTGGGACTGCAAAGCATCACACAATATAAAGCAAAGTTTATTTGGATTATCTATTGATTGGAGCCAGGTTAAAAAATCAATTTCCTGTTTAGTAATCATTTTGGCTCCTAAATCTTTTAGTGTATGTATTTATTTGTAGTCAGAATGAAACAGTTTTGCAGAAAGGATGGTGCCTTAACCTCATAACATCAAAGACTATTTCCTCTGCCTTCTCTCCCCCTATTCCTGACACCTGAAGCTTTATTCATGGGTCTTTTTTTCGTCTCAGCTACAGCAAATGAGAGCTGGAACTCTGTGCCTTGCGACAAGGTCTTCAATATACTTTGAGCATCAATTGTCAACCATGTTGCCTGCCCAGACAAAGCATCTTTCAGTCTTGGCTCAACCTAGGAGCCTGTCATCTCCTGAGTTTCCAGATTTCCTCTGGGAGATCAAAAGGCAAAGACACTGGGTGGTACCTGGGGGCAAATAGGCCCCGGAGTGATGCTTTTAATACGGTCTTGGTCTTATCAAGTCTTAGCCCGTTGCTAAGCCTCTGTTTCCCCAGAGCTTTCATTCTAGGATTTTTTGATTTTGGATCCCAGCTAGAAGCTCATAGTAAATGAGTGGAATGTGGGTGCCATCTCCTGGCAGTTATTGGGACTTGCTTACTAAGACGGAATCCGTTTATTTAGAGTCTGTTCATCAAAGGAAAAATGCACTGTTAACATCTTTTTTAAAAATCAGGTATTAGACTTTGATCTTAGATCACACTGTAGGTATATAGTAGCTTTATCTCCTAATCTCTGCCTATGATTGTTGGCTAAAAATTGATGCTTTGGAAAATGTCCTCGAGTTAAATTATTCTTGGACAAGAAGAAGAGATGCTTTTGTGTAGTAACCATATAGCTTATGGTCAGCTCATTAACAGGCTCCTAGCTTCTCCCTTTCCTCTCTTCTGAGTACGTAATATGATTCCCTGGCTTGCAGATATAGTGGCTGTGGAGTCTCTCACCATGTCTGGAAGTGACAGTGTCAGGTTGACACTGTCAATCTAAATATATCACCCTGAGAATTTTCATCCTGGAAGATTCCCGTAAACTCTATCGTTAGGCTATACCATCTATTTATTCACTCAGTTGACATCTGTTGAACTTCTGTTGTGTTAGGTTAGGAGATACATAGGTTATCAGACAAAGGGACACCAACAGGTCAACAAATAATTGATAATTGGTCTAAGCACTACACTAAAGAAAATATGGGCAAAGGTCATTGAATGGAGAGATTAAATATGTCATTTGGGATTTTTTCTGTACAATTTAGAAGAATAGAGGCAGAATAATCCCAAATGGAGGCTGAAAGAGAAATGTTCTTTTGGTCTTTGAATTTAGCTTGAGACTTTTACATATGAGTAAGGCAGATCCACTTTTGAACAAGGCTCTGCTCTGAAGATTAGTTCCTGCAGTAAACTGAGAAACTAGACTAACCTACTTTTGTACTTTTTCTCTTCAAGCCTTACTCCCCATTGTTTTCTTTGAAGACTGAGGAAGAAACGCCTATGTCTAAGTAATGTATGAATTTCATCTCTCCAAAGTTCTCCAGAATTGAAAGAGGCTTAGAATGTCCTTTGGGAAATGAGGAAAATTGGAATATCAACAAAACAATAAATGAATAAGCAAGGTGCTCACTATAAATGCACTGGAAACAAGCTCGCTGATCGGAGAAAGCTGATGAACTCTTTTTGAGAATTGTGCTCAGATCTCGTTTTGTAAAACACATATACTAGATCTGAAACTTGATTGTGGGAAAGAACAAGTAATTTATTGTCATCAGCTTATGCTTCTGTTGTCATGGCCAGTTATACATCTGAGGTGTTGTGATTTCATCTAGAATTATTAGCAGGATGAACTTGTTTAGCACTGCTACACACACACACACACACACACACACACTTCCAGAAATAAGAACTACCTTGGTGTGGTGATTCATCTGGGAGGTGATACTAAGAAGCACTAGTCAGGGAGTAGAATGACTGAAACAGAGAAGAGAGAAAAGCCAATAAAGGGTCTGTTAATGAGCTAATGAGCAGATTAATCTTGTGGGACCCTCTGGGAAGTTGTGTAGAACCCATCTTAGAATTGTCCCACCAGAGTCTGGGGAAGCTGGGGCATTTGTCCACCGATTCCAGTCCTCCAGTGGTTGAGGGTTGTCCCCAGTGGTGTCAGTTCTCCACATTAACTCCCCTGCACTTCCTGGTAGTGCCAGAGCAGAGATGGCCCTCAGGCAGAGGAGCAGAATGGCTGACCTTGAAGAGGGAAGCTGCCAGCTTGCAGAAGCTGCCTACCATAGCTGCAAGTGCAGGGTAGGGCGTCTACAGCCTTTCCTACACACACACAACATACTCATGTATTCACAGGGATTAAGAAAAAGATAAAATCAAGTGAAATCAATAATAATAAAGAATTATTATTAATTTTGTTTAGATATGAGAATGGTGGTTACAGTTTTAAAAAGGTCTTTGTCAGATAAATATCTTGAAGTATTTATGGATGAAATTATATGATATCTGGGATTTACTTTAAAATATTACAACAAAATATATGGTGATAAATGAAACAAGAATGGCAAACAATTGTTGAAGCTGGGTGATGGGTACATGGTGATTCATTATACTATTATCTCTACTGTTATACATGTTGAAAATTTCCAAAGTAAACTCATTTTAAGACAAGGTCTTTGCTAGCCAATGATAGTTTTAAAATCCTTTAGAGGTGGCTTCTTTATATAAATTGGGATCATTTTTGAGCTAATGTAGCAACTCTGAGTATGTAGTATAGACCACAGCTATAGAGTCCCTTTTTAGTCAACAGTGACATATTTTCTTAGCCTGCTGCATCACAAGGAGGATATCTTATTACAGGCTCGTGGATACCAGTTGGTTTTTTGATTTGGGAGGGGGGTTGGGTTTTTTTAGAGAAGGCACAGAATTCTTCATGTTTCTTTCCCCATGGCTCAGTGTGCCTAAGCTGACTTTTGTACAGAGAAGAAATGTGACTGGTAAATACTGCTGTGTCCACAGAGGAAAAAGGCTTTCTGCTTCAGAACTCAGTAAGAGCTTCTGGCTTTGTGGTTAGTATTTTTTTTTTTTTTTATAATTATGTTCTGTCTCCTCAATCTCGTAGTAGAAATTTAGGGGATATGACTTTAAAATTAAGGTTTTGCTGTTGGGTTAAAATAAGCAAGTTAGACTATGCCTCTCAATATATGGGAACATTCTCAGAGTTTGTTTTGGGGCGTGAAAGAACTCCAAGGATGTTGTGATTAAAACACTTGTGGAATGCTCTTTGAGAATTGTCTGGGAGTTAAGTATGCAGCACAACACACACACCACACACAGACACACGTGCGTGCACACATAACTGTGTGTCACAGCACTAGATATTCATTTTTTTAAGGTCATTTATAATCAAGTCTTTTTTATGATCCTTTACCCATTTTGCTCATATACTTCATTCCCCAAGGATGACTAAAATCAGCTTTTAATCTGCTTTAGAAATCATTTTACTCCAAAATAGAATTCGTTTCATTTTTGGATTGAGAAATGAGCTTTCACTAGCTTTTTTATAGTCTTTTACATGGCACTTTTAAAGGCCTGAAGATATTAAATTGTTTATTCTCTTAGGAGAGCCCATTTAATGGTGGAAAGCAGTGTGGGATAGTGAAAAGAGTATAGAATCAACTTGAATTTTGATCCCAGGTATTATGACCATGAACAATTTATTGGACTGTTATTTATCTTGATTTCCTCACCTGTAAAATGAGGACAATATCACCTATTTGAAACTGCCAAGAGGATTGAATGAGATGACACAGGTGAATCATTCAGCCTGCTCCTTAGTGCATAGTAGAGCCAATAAATGTGTGTGCCCTTCTCAGAGAGCCCTTGACATGAGATGTACGTACTTTGAAAATGTGCTCTATAAAGTCAACCTTTCTTTTGCTATTGTGTGTGTTATTGCTAGTACTGTGCTGTCTTCTTTTAAATCAGCGGAGTTGGTTGGTTGGAGAATGTGACAGCAGCTGGGCTGCAGATTAGAAATGACACAGAGTAAACCAGATGAGAGAGAAGAGCAGCATCAAGCATTGGAGCCTGATGCTCCCTTGGATCTCTTACTGCCACTGTTACTGGGGCCCACATTGGATGGCCATAGGAGTCTACATTGCAGTCGTCTATCTTCAGTAGTAGGCTTTTGTGATGGGCAGCCGCCTTGGAAGACATCGATACTCAGACTCCATTACTTGTTTGTAGTTTTAGCCTTCACCTCTAATGAAGATTCTGATTGCTCATCTCTAGGGACAGGAAATATTTTCCCTCTACAGGCGGCATTGTTAGAAAATTCTACCTGAGAGACGATTCTTTCATTTACAGATTAGACTGAATTTTTCTCTACATACCTTCTACTTGTTGGAATCATATGGGTAAAGTCCATTTCTTCTTTACCAGGACCACTCATCAAATATTTGAAGGTGTATCTCATGGCCTTGAATTTTCTGTTCTCCTGGCTAAACAATTCTTCTTCCTCTTCTGTGTTTTGGCTGGGACTTTTATTCATTTCCTTCAGTGTTATCCCAGCTTATACTTATATGTTCATTAGCATGTGATTATTTGATTAGTGTGGGAGCCGTTCATGCTGCTTATCAAATATTTCTGGCTCTCTACCTTCCCAGCATGAGGTAGAATTGCACTTTTTTGCCCTGGGATTGGGTGGGACCATGTGACTAGTTTTGGCCAATGATTTATGAATAAAAATGATGTATGTCCTTTACAGGCCAGAGATTTAACTGCTGAAAAAAGATCCTCCAGGGCTTTCTTCTCCAAAAGAGTGACTGTAAAGTTCTAGATGAGGGCTGCTCTATCCACCGGGGTCCTGGATTAAGGAAAGAAGAACCCCCCAGCTAATCCCTGATGGTCACATAGCCTGAATGAAAAATAAGACTGTTGTTTTGAGTCACTGAGGTTTCAGGTTTGTTACTCAGCATAACCGCATCTATCCTGATTGATACAATTATATCTGGCTTTCTCACTCAATGACAGGTATTATGCAGCGGGGACTGTGTGTTTCTCTTCACCTTTGTATCTTCTGTATCTTGCATAGTACTGGCTCAGAGGAGGCATTAATACTTATGTGTTGCATGCATGAAGAAATCAAACCTGGGTTTTGAATCCCATCTCCATCCTTTCAATTTCCTGGACTTGGCTTACTTCATTATATTTCTTCTAAAATGTAGTCACCCACCCCCCTCCATTGAACCCAGCTTTCCAGTTTTAGAGTAATTAAGTAGTTAGCATAAATATCCCCAAGTGAGAAAGGAATGCAACTCACCCTCAGCTGGGTCACAGGCAGAGGAGAATGGGGTACAGTTGACTTAATTCTGAACATCTCCATCACAAACTTACTGCTTCTGCTGAAGATCAGGAGAGGGGTAATCTGGTCATCATTGATACATTTCTATGTCCTTATGTAGCCATTTGATACCATATTGGCATTACTCTTGCTTTCCACTTGCTATTGTTTTTATTTTTCAAGAATGAGCTTTCTAAAGAGAACACTCCTCTTGTAAATTGACAGTCTATAGCTTTCGTGCCCTGTTATGGCTGTGGGAAGCTGCTAGGTGGGGCTAATAAGACTCTCTTTTGAGTCTTACCAGTAAGTTCTGGTTGGCAGAAACCATGAGTTTTTAAACTATCCGAAGGACTGAAAAGAAAGAAAAGGGCAAGACTTATTCAATGAGAAAAATATACTGATAACGTATGTGCATACACGTGCCCAGAACCCTCTGTTGATTGACTGACAAGTAAGGCCAGACTGCACACTAAGTAATTTGGTGTGCATTTTCTTGTTTTATCCCTGTGACCACCCAACAAACTTAGTTGTTATTCCCCAATTTCTGAGAAACTAAGGCCCAGAGTGGTTAATTATGTTGGTCACGGGTGAGCGGGACTTGAATCCAGGCCTAACTCATGTTCCTTCTGTGCAAAACAGCTTAGTAGACTTCGACCAAGCTCATTAATTTTTAGAACTTTGGTTTTAATTTTTAAGAAGGAAAACAATGGTAGATTAGAGACGCTTTTTTTTAACCTGACTTTTGGATTATTAGTAAATGATTTTGTAGGCATATGCTGGCAGTATTTCATACTATATTGTGTAGCAAATTCCATGAGGCTCAGGTTATGGTTAATGAGGTATTGGGATTGAGTGAAACAGTCCACTCAACAAGCAGTTGCCTTCTGATCCCCAGGTCTGTATTAGCCACTGCAGTGATGAAAGCTTGACTACCGGAGCTTATAGATTATTGACTGTGATAGTATCTTTCATTTGCTGAGCCTCTTTGCCAATTATTGTGCCAAATGCTTTATGTTGTTATCTCATTTAGGAAGGAAAATAAGCCCTGAGTGTAGCCCACACGGTAATAGGTATAGAAAGTGCTACCGTAAGAATTCAGATCAAGGTCCTCCACAGGAGTGTACAGGTTGTTCATTCCACAGGGCACTTATTCAAAGGGAACAAGAAAAGGCTGGAATCCATCCTGCCCTCTTCTTGCCAAGCTGTGTGCCTTACCACACGATGGCATCCCCCAGAGGAGGCATCCTGGGGCTAGCACCAGTCTGGGTGTGGCCAGGGGAAAGAATGCTCCATTCCTTTCCCTTCATCTAATGTGTTTTGTATGCCTGACATGCCCTAGAGGCTTTAGATAGGTTACCTTGTTTAGTTAAATCTTCACAACAACTCTGTGGAAGAAGTGTGATTCGGCTAATCCAGTTTTATAAGTGATAGAAAAGGGAAGAACGTATAAGGAAAATGAAAATTGCTGAGCCGCACCCAGAAAATAACTACATATCTATGTGTGTAGGCATTTCAGATCAATCCTATAAGGATGGGAGTTTTTGTTTGTTTTAAAAAGATTAGGAATTGGAAGCTCAGAGAGGTTAAATAATTTGTCAGGCTTACTGAAGTCGTAAATGACAAACCCAGGATTCAAACCCAAGCCTGTCTTACTCTGACTCCAATGCTCTTGCACACATGTTAGTGTCAAAATGGGAAAAGATCAAGGAAGACTTCTTTGAGGAGACATCTTTTGAATCAGTCCTATTAGTATATATATTTGGTCAATAGGTCATTACCATACATGAATTAATCAGTTTTCTAAAAGATTTAAATAAAATTATATGCAGTTGTCTCAGAAATGATCCCTAATAAAATAGACTCTTTGACTTATAAAACATATTGCTATAATTGTCAATCTGAATGATCACTCAGCAGATTATGAAAAAGCTGGGAAGCTCTATTGGTGTCTTACTTCTGTCTTTCCTGTGTCTTGTAGGCCATTTATTTAGGAATACTAATAGCTTCTTGCAAGACAGATCTAGTCCATTCTTCCTTATGATAAATGTGGTTAGTCAGACACATTCTGCTGCTTGTCTAAGGTCACACTAAAGCTTTGACCAATGAAAGCACAAAGGTTGGCACTTTGTCTTGAGACCTCTGCTACTTTCCTTCTGAGCCATTCTGCATCCATGTCAAGCCGGGTCATTGTCATAGGGAGAACAGTATGTAGGTGCCATTCTGACCTTCGCAACAAATGTGGGAATAAGACAATGCTGTTAATCTGTCACTAGGGCTGCATGATCTTGAATGAGTTATTTCTCCCTCCTGAATGTGTTTTTTCACCTATAAAGTGAGAGACTTCATGGTTTCTGGCCGTGAGTGAAAGAGGAAATTGCTAAAACCTTCCCCAAATTGAGATAATTAAAAATTTTATAGATTGGTGACTTTCTTAGCAGGTGGTAGCCATGCTTACTTCTCAGAATGTTTCTCAGAATGTCAAGTAAGCGTGACAAAAATATATAAAAGCATAAATCATACTATATTTATAGAAAGGTTTTATATTCTTTATTAACAACCAAGGAGACTACTCCCTGAGGGGATCTATCAGAATCACAGAGGAACTTTGTCAACATAGTTCCATTCTGTACCCTTCCTACCATTAACAATCATTGCCATAATAAGGCACTGTTATCGGTGTGCCACATGAGTTGGGGTGAAAAAGATACCTCTTTTTTATGAAACAATGAATATTATTGAGATATTCAGGTCTTTTTTATCTACATGGAAATCTTTTTTATATGCATAGTCAAAGATATACAGAGAAAATTTTAATTCTGTAGCATTAATTACAAGACATAAAAGTTTTACCTCTTTATAGATCTTTCTTCCTTCAACATAGGTAAGCGTTGTGTGGGTATGTGTTTTTTAAGAATCTGTGTAAGTACTAATTTCACTAATTTGCTTATTATTTGTTAAACTGCCTACTTGAGTTCTTACATATCTACTGGAGTAGAACTGTGAGGATGAGAGAAGACAGAAAACGATACTTAGGGGCCCGCCCAGTGGCCTAAGTGGTTAAGTTCAGCATGCCCTGCTTCAGCGGCTTGGGTTTGGTTCCCGGGCATGGGTCTACAGCACTCGTCAGTGGCCATGCGGTGGCGGCAACCCACCTACAAAATAGAGGAAGATTGGCAACAGATGTTAGCTCAGGGCAAATCTTCCTCAGCAAAAAAAAAAAAAAGATACTTAGTTCTTGTGCTCTGGTTGTTAACAGTCTGGTGTTATATGCCTGAGTGATAGAGGTTGGTTATTTGAATTCAGTGGAATCTGATGAAGTTTTATTCACTAGAATATAAGGGAGTCAGAACAGAGTTCCACTTTTTACTTGATATTCTAAAGATAATCAGCAAAGAACTAAGTGGATGACATGGAACTAATTCCTTAAACTCCAGGCCCCCATACCTATATAAAAGATTAATGTTAAGGTCTTCTAAAGTAGAAACTATGAAATAAACCAAAATCAAGGAATCAATTACAGGAAGGAAGATAATTTTACTTTGTGTTTTAAAGAGCAGACATATTCCAATGCTTCCATTAAAAGAAGAGACCCACCCAGGGGAATAAGCTGTTTCTTCATCCCTCATTTTTTTGCTACTAATAACTTAAGTGATGTGTGTGCATCTTCCTTTTGTTCCCATTCTGGCTTTGGATAATTTAAAATTGCTAAACAGCCAAAGTCACTTGATCTTACCCTCCTGTAATTACACAAAAATCCTTGGATTAATTCAGAGATGACACCTATTGGAACTGATGCCTACAGTCAAAGTGTACAGTTGAATTTTTTTTCCCCCTCCTCTGTCTTTTGCCTTCTCAGGCCCTGGCTGTGTTTTAGTTGCATGGCAACTCATCTGCCATGATAGCTGAAGTCAGCTCATTTTCACTTAAACTTAACCCAGGAAAGTTTTCAAGGAGGGCATTTGAGTTTGTATGATGCTGGGGAAGTCTCCAGTTTGTGTTACCAAATCATTTGTAAAACTGCAGACTAATGGGCTCAGGCAGGCTAAATGCAAATGTGGATGTCACTGGGGATTAGTTTGCGGAACAATGCGGCCTTAGGGACTTTGTTTCTAACTTCTAGGAGCTTAGCAGATGAGCCTCAGCAATATTCTCTCTGCTGCTGAAGTTCTCTCTGCACTTTAAAGGAATAAGAAGTGTCCACAATTACCCTAACTCCTGAATATTAGAACTTAGCCAAATACTTTATACGGCTCCTTTGAGAGAAGGGCCAGCATTTTAACTAGGTGCATAAGCAGCAATTGGAAGGAAAGAGGAATGTTCTAGTGTGTATACTAACAAGTGAAAATACATTAAAACTTCTTTAAGCCAGCAGAGGGCAAAAGGGAGTTTTAATTTTTTCTCTCCTGTAACTACCCACACAAAATTGTGACGATCCAAGGCAAAATTCGGTGGTACATTTGTAAACAAATTATTCCTAGGCCATTAATGTACAAGTTCTTCTTGTTGTGTAGACAAGACCTAGCTAGTGTGCTCAGAGCCAGTTTGATCCTGTCTAGGGCAAAAGCACATATAGAGTTTTGAATTATTTATGCCTAAGAGAGGACGACAATGTGTTATCCGGATAACAATACCACTTCTACTCGATTCAGATCTTATTTACTCCTCACAATGCAGCATTTCACGATTTTTCCCACGTATATTTATGGCACTCCAAATGCTAGAATGAAAGAATATTTGAAATAATGATGAGTAAATTATGTCATTATCAAATGTTTCTCTTTAAAAGTCACTGTACCTACATGTGAGTCTATAAAATAGTGAAAATGATTTTCACAACCTACTCTGGATTCTGGGAAGTCAATCTTATCCTTTTATAACTACAGCTAAAGCTTGGGGTGGTAGTATTTGTTAATGAGGTTAATACTGAAACATAATGGCAACTGAGAAATGAATCTTTGTCTTGGTGTTTATGACAACTTTCAATCCTGGTTGCTAAATTTGGCTTTTAAAAAACCACTTTATGGGCCGGCCCCGTGGCTTAGCGGTTAAGTGCGCACACTCCACTGCTGGTGGCCCGGGTTCGGATCCTGGGTGCGCATTGACACACGGCTTCTCTGGCCATGCTGAGGCCGCGTCCCACATGCAGCAACTAGAAGGATGTGCAACTATGACATACAACTATCTACTGGGGCTTTGGGGAAATAAATAAATAAAATTATAAATAAGTAAATAAAACTAAATAAATAAATAAAAAACCACTTTAAAAAGGAAAATAAACTTTGCATGCTGAATTTGTAGTGAAGACTGTTTTTGCTTGTAGTGTGTGATGTCTTAGATTGGGCTCCCCAGGAGGCAGCTCCTGAAATGGAGTTAGGATATTTATTAATTACCCTTGGGATTAGCACCTGTGGAAGGGAGGGAGCGGAGGAAGGATCAGGCAGAGGGGATAGTCAGATTTCCTCCCAGGCCCAGTGTCAGCCTCAGCTGACCCCTTCGGGATCTTCAGAGTATCCTGAACTAGGGCACCCTCACGCTGATCAGTTCTTGGATACGTAACCCACCCCCCCACCGCCATAGCACCCCAACCACAAGACATGACCTTGGTTGAGGTGGCTCCTTGCAGCCAAGACAATCCTTAGAGACTATGCTGACAGCACTCCCAGCAGCTGCGACAAGAAGACCTTTATTGAAGAAGGATCTAGGTGGCACATCACAGCAGAGGTAGTGTGAGAAACAGCCCCCAAATGTCAGGTACACTGGATTCTCTTTTCTGACGAATTGTTGACCCTTTAATGTTGGATAACTTATTGATTGCTTTAAAACAACAGTGATAGCTTGCTATATTCCTACCTGTATGGAAGGAAATGGTACTAAATAAAAGACTTTTTCGTGGTTAGTATGGTTTGGAAAATAGAATTTTAAAGAATGAAAAAGAATACGTTTTATAAATGAGTGTTAAATTCTGAAAGATAATGGTAGTACAGACACTTACACCACGTGGTTTATTTATTTGCATTGGGATTGTCATATGAATAACAAACTGTTTATTCAAAGTAATTGTAATGAATAATGGAATCACAGTTCTTTGCCATCTTTGGGGGGAAATTGTTAATAAGTCACAGAGTGATGCTGGTAGTTTGTCAGATAATGAAACACAAGTAAATATATAATAAAAAGGCAAGAGGCAGGGAGACTAAATTTGTATGTTGTTCGTGGAACATTTATGTCAAGGCTTTATTTAAATATTTTATGTTCAAGCCCTATTGATTCTATCTACTCATTCCTTTATTATTCAGACATAGCTTCAATAGTGTGCCTACTGGGTGCGGACTCCTATGCCTACTTAATACCAATTTGAGAGTTTTCACTCTCAAAGAGCTCACAGTCTCATTTTAAAAAAAATCACATTCATAACATCACTACCAGTCACGTCAGAAAACTATTAGGTTTGGGTAGATGTTAAAGCTGGTGGTACAGGAGATGAGTTTTCTCAAATTTAATTTTTTCTTGAAAGCTCCAGTTTTATCATTGGCAATAAATATTGTCAGTTATTTTCTCGAAGACAGGCTCATTTTGTTCATTTTTTAAAGAAAATGTCTGTCAGATACTCAAGTCTGAATAGCCATAGTTTATCAGTTGTTCAATAAAATAAAAATGATGTTCCATGAAAAAAGCAGTGAATTTAGCCCACAACTCAAACGTTCACACAAAATGATTTTCTTGCAGACAGCTTTTGTATTTCATATGAAACAGAAGTGCTTTATGGTTACTTCCCATTTCGTCACACAGAATCTTAGAAAAGTGGTTCAAGAGTTGGGATTTAATAAAATTAATCCATTTTTTCTTTTCCATTAAGGATTTTCTTAAGTGAAACTTGATTTTTTTTTTTTTTTTTTAATGCTAGTGCATGTCAGTAGTAAAGAATCCAATGCCTGCTAGTACAGTCTGGTGCCACTGTCTTGACTAAAGCAAAGGCACCAATAGTTTTCCCCTCCATTGCTTTTGTACCATCAAGTGTCAGGTCAATTGTCAACACGGTGAAAAAGGAAAATAATGCATTAGTAGTATTATGAAAAGAGTTATGACCTCACAGCCCCCTGAAAGTGTCCTACTTTCAGTGTCCACAGCCCACATTGATAATCACTGGTGTCGAAGTTTTAAGCAGGGAGAGCCCGGGGAGGGAGACTGCTTTAGCAAGAGATGAAAAGAGCCTGGCGTTATATGACGGCAGCAGAGATGGAGAACAGGGAAGGAGTGAGAAATGTTGCAGAGGTTATTAGATAAGGTTTGGCAGTAGAAAGGCAAGGGAGAGTTGAAGCTTGCTGAAGTTTTTAGCCTGGGTGACTGAGTGGATGGCAATAGCATTAACCGAGGTGATGACTGGGGGAAGAGGAGCCCTGGTTTATCATTGAAGATGATACTGCTTGCCCTGTGAGAGAAAAATCTATTGTAATTCTCCCACTTGGCAAAGGGTGAGTTCTGGAGCTGATGAGAACGAACAAAGAACCCTTAGCTGGGTCTGTGCAGCAGCCTATGATATGGTTTTCTACTGGTAATGGATAGTGGCTCTTGGAAGCTCCGCACATTCTATATTGATGCTTAAGACTCTTATGTCTGTGCTTCCTATAATAGTGTTTTCTTTTTTTTTTTTCTAGGAATGGTGCAAAAGCTGGACCAAAAACTTCCAGTGGCCAATGAGTACCTGTTGCTTTCTGGAGGAGTCCGGGAAGGCGTGGTGGACCTGGACTTAGATGAACTTAATGTTTATGCTCGAGGGACTGACTATGATATGGACTTTACCCTTCTGGTGCCAGCCCTTAAGCTGCATGACCGTAATCAGCCTGTGACACTTGATATGCGCCACTCAGCCTTGTGCCACTCTTGGCTGAGTCTTCGGCTCTTTGATGAGGGGACGATCAGTAAATGGAAAGACTGCTGCACGATCGTAGATCACATCAATGGTGCCACCAACTACTTCTTCTCCCCAACCAAAGTGGCTGACTGGTTCTATGACTCCATCAGCATTGTGCTGTCAGAGATACAGAAAAAACCCCAGCGAGGGATGCCAAAAGTGGAAAAGGTAGAAAAGAATGGGACCATCATCTCCATCATTCTGGGTGTGGGGAGCAGTCGCATGTTGTACGATATTGTCCCTGTGGTATCTTTCAAAGGTTGGCCTGCGGTGGCCCAGAGCTGGCTCATGGAGAACCACTTTTGGGATGGGAAGATCACCGAGGAAGAGGTCATCAGTGGGTTTTACTTGGTGCCTGCTTGCTCCTACAAGGGTAAGAAGGACAATGAATGGCGGCTGTCCTTTGCCAGGAGCGAGGTGCAGTTGAAGAAGTGCATCTCTAGCAGCCTCATGCAGGCCTACCAGGCCTGCAAAGCCATCATCATTAAACTCCTGTCACGGCCCAAGGCTATTAGCCCCTATCACCTGCGCAGCATGATGCTCTGGGCCTGTGACAGACTTCCTGCCAACTACTTGGCTCAAGAAGACTGTGCAGCCCACTTTTTGCTGGGCCTCATCGATGACCTGCAACACTGTCTGGTCAACAAGATGTGCCCCAATTATTTCATCCCTCAGTGCAACATGCTGGAACACCTGTCGGAGGAGACGGTCATGCTCCATGCGCGGAAGCTCTCCTCCGTCCGCTCAGACCCGGCAGAGCACCTGCGCACCGCCATCGAGCATGTCAAGGCAGCCAACCGGCTGACGCTGGAGCTCCAGAGGCGAGGGAGCACCACCAGCATCCCCTCCCCGCAGTCGGATGGAGGGGACCCCAACCAGCCTGATGACCGTTTGGCCAAAAAACTGCAGCAGCTAGTGACTGAAAACCCGGGGAAGTCTATCTCTGTCTTTATTAACCCTGATGATGTCACGAGGCCCCATTTCAGAATTGATGATAAATTTTTCTGAGCGTTTTGCTGCCTTTTTTTTCTGGTTCTAAAACTCTCATCAAGTGTCGCGTGGGTTGTGATGCTGTCTTTCTGTTTTTTACGTATCCAGCCTGGATTGGATCTGTTAAGAATACCTTTTAAGTTTCCTGGTTCTGCAGGCTCTGAAAACAGTATATTACTATTTCACATTCTGCCTCTGGTTTTGTCATTTACTTTTTGTAGTTATCGTCACATAGTTTGTTTTTGTTTTTAAGGAGAACTTGAGCCATAGATGAAAATGCCCATGAATTCTCTTCTTTTTTTCTCTTTCATACTTTGTGCAAATTTGTTAATGGGGGTGGGGAAACTAATCCCTTTCTGACACTTCAGAATTCTACTATTTTTTGTTTTGTTTTTCTGTCTTTATTTTTGTGATGAGCTTTCATCACTACAGAAATTTGAGAATCATCTGAACCTGGGAACTACCTGGTATGTTAGCTGGATTTCTTTCTTTTGACCAGTGCCCAGAGTATTTTCCCCCTTTCCACCAAACAACATGACTTTGAAAGTCCTAATGCTACAAATTGTGTTTTGAAGCAACTTCATTGAATGTAATTGTCCACAAATCAGAACTTTGGATGGTTTGGACAGTGCGTTTGACAACTTTCCAAACAGAATTAAGGTTTCCAAATGGTAGTTTTAGCGTGTGTAATTATTTGAAGCCTTATTTAAATCCTATTAAAGAACATACCATTATAATTGTTATTTGCACTAATGAAATCTTTGCCATTGTCAGAGTTCCAGTGTATGTGTTTCAATATAAATTGATATCCATTGTTGAAATGCTGTCATTTATTTTCATTTAGCCCATTTCTCTCAATCAATAGAACGGTTCTTTGCATTTGTTTAGTTCTCCTTTAATTGTGGGGTCCTGTTTTGCCCTCTTTGATATTCTTGGTTCCTGTCATACTGAGAGAAGTTTTTAAAGCTTTATACCTGCCAAGTGACTTTATCTGAAGCTGGGGAAAATATATACTTCTTAGAGTAGGTGTCTTTGTATGTATTTCTTTTGGGATTATAGAGGTAAGCTTTATTGTAAAGTCTCTTTGCTTCTACTGAGAGTTTTGAGGAAAAGTGGCAGGAAGAACTTATAATCCCCAAATAGAAGATTCCATCCCTGTTGAAAAGCAGGTTTTGTTATAGAGCAGGAACCAGGACATATCTGTGGGTGGGCCTTGGTGTAGAGGTGTCCTGTCTTGATGAATGAAATTACTTGCCAGGCTTAGGTGCCGCAAGGCGTCAGCTCCCTGTTTTGGTACAGACGCATGGCAAATGATGGTGTTTGAAAGATCGGGGGCCTGCCGATATCTCAAAGGATGACCATGTTGTCTACTGTTGGAAAGGTCAAGCAACATTTTGGTTTTCATCTTGAATGTCCAAACTCCCAGGTTGGATTTTGGCCAATTGAAATCAGGCATACGCAATCTTGGGTTTTGCATGGGAATTAATGTAATGCTTATAATTGAAAATGAAATCATTCAACCATCTTAAGTCAAACACAAAAATCATAATAAAAGAAACATACTGGCCTTGGAATCTTGTTGTTGCTGTTGTTAGTTTGTAATCTGGAAACTATTTTCTTATTAGTAATGCCAACGGTAATTTTCAGTAAATACAGCCCTGGGCTTGCTGTGGTCTTTTAGGCCAGATCTCCATGTAGTGATCATCCAGTATTCATTCTTTCCTTTACCCAGTTTTCCTACTAGTCTCTACCTATCCTCCACATAATCTGTGTCCTTGGGAAATGACTTCATCCTCGGCTCCAGACATGCATCCTGATTGGGGTAAGCCAATCGACATAACCATTTCCCTGGCCACGATCATTAATTAGGGATTGGGCATACGGTGTAAGCTGCTCCAGTGAAGGACACGCTCAGGATTCTAGCTTGGAGTGCTGGGGCGGAAGCATGCACTCTGGATATGGAAGAGAAAGCACTTGGCCTCTATCGCTACTGACAGTTATCACATAATCCTGAGCAGAACCAGCTTTAGGATGAAACTAACACTGGGTGGCACTATGGAGAGATGGAAAAGAAAAACACAAGCTATCCGACTCCACCCGCTCCCCCTCCCAAGTCTGAGGCCTCTCCTCCCACTGGACTTTCTAGTTAAATGAGGCAACACTTAGTTCTTTTAGCCAATTTGGCTTTGGTTCAATTCATCAAAATATTTAAACTAGTATACGACACTATTTCAGTGTATGTAAACTATTTCAGTTGTTGTCTGTCTCTTTTCCTTCTGGGAGATAGTATCAGGAATATCCTTATTGTTTATCTAAGAGTTGGTTAATGCTATCTAATTTGATTAATTCCCAAGAATATCATAGTCTTATGACTAATAAATATGCACCTGGTAAAGTCTTTTAAAATTAATTATACTTTGACCATTATGTTGAACTTCGTAGGTTAGAAGAACTTGTGTCAGCCACTGAAGCAGCAAGCGAATTCAGACAACTGTTGCTTTAAAGTCAACTATAAACTGCCGCTACTGTGCTTTGAATTGGCATCTCAAATACAGTTAGTAACATTTACAATATTTGAATACTGTGCAGACAAAATTTCATTACAGGTGTGATAAGAGCCTAGTTTCAGTGATCCTCTTGGCACATGTTTTCCTTTTGTCACCTCTAGTCCTAGTGAAGAAACCCTATAAATTTTTGGTTAAACTTCATTAAAAAAGTCCGGATGCCCCTGGACTTTTAAAACCTTTTTTTTTTAATTTTAAAACTTTAAATGGTAATTTTAAAACTTCCTTTTTTAAATTCCTAGTATTTGCTATCAGTACCATAATCCTAGGACTCTTAGATCAGACACTGCTGAAGGTGGGTAGAAATAGGATGATACCTTTTATATTTATGTTTTATAGAAATAGTTTGATACCTTTTCTTATCTGAAACTTAAGCAAATCATTGAATTACTAAACTTCTGTCCTGAAACCCAGAAGATTAGTTAAAATTAATTCTATTTCAAGTACAGCTTTAAGGCTGAAGTCATCATTTCAACGTGACTGAGAGCTGCTTTTTGGTTGTGGGAATTTACTAGCTGTAGTTTCAATTCTCTGATGGGACCTGGTTTCACATATTTCAAGAGTAGATTATTCTCTACCTTCTGCCTTTCTCATCTGAAGTGGAAGATCCAAAGATGCAAGTAAAGCTTGGTTTCAGAGTTGATGGAGTCAATCAGGACCAGACATTTTAAAAATAAGAATATCCCTGGGGCCAGCCCGGTGGCATAGTGGTTGAGTTCGCACACTCCACTTCAGTGGCCCGGGGTTCGCAGGTTCGGATCCCAGGCATGGGCCTACACACCACTTATCAAGCCATGCTGTGGCAGCCTCCCACATATAAAGTAGAGGAAGATGGGCACGGATGTCAGCTTAGGGCCAATCTTCCTCAGCCAAAAAGAGGAGGATTGGCAACAGATGTTAGCTCAGAGCAAATCTTCCTCAAAAAAAAAAAAAAAGAATATCCCTGAAATTACTGTCCATATGGTATTATTTCATAGAAAATGAGAGGCAAGCATATGTGGCTAAGTTTCCTTTCAGCTGGAGACATGAGGAAGCAGGGAGGAGCCTTCTGGGGGTAGTTGAAGAGCCTGTAGTGGCTTCTGCACCACTCCCTTCCACATAGCCGCTTGCTTTCACATCACCAGTCGGAAGTTTCTTTAGGGTGAGTGTTTTGTAACACGTTCTGGGAGGATTAAGCCCATTGGCTGATTGCAGCTAAGTGTTGATTACTTTGGATCAGATCATTACCTTGCTGGGAAACATTTCCTCACTTGGAGTTCAGCCTTGCATGGGATTGCTGGGAAGGAAAAGGAAGCTTGTGCTTATCAGCGGCGGCTGGGCTCTTGGGGTCAGGTGGCTGCCTGCTGCTGCAAAGCTCTGTGTGGTCTTTAGGGAAGGTACCTGAACTTCCATCCTGATAAGCTTTCTCCAAGAATATCTTCCCTTGAGTCGCTCAAGGAGCTGCTTGTATGTCTGTTTCACTTCCCATGTGGTTATTATTAAGGGCCAGGGAAAGACTTAACTTCACACACTGCCCATATTCTAACCTGGAGGGTAAAACTGTTTGCCCTTTAATGGAACACTACTACTTACACTGAAGGAAGGATGGGCATCACTTCCTGTTACTGTTACTTTATTAATATCAGGTAAATACATATGCATTTTTTCACTGATTGGACAATGTAGTTAATGCTCCTCTCTGAGGAAAATAGCCAATTTTAAAAATAGTTGTAATTTCCTCAATAGATAAACAGAGTATATGATCTAAACATCATTCAGAATAAATATTTACCAATGGAGAATTATTTGCAATATGGCTACAATTCTACCTTCTGTTAATTAGCTGGAAAAATATCTTTTTTATTTTTATGAAAACTACATTATACACAGTATAAATCAAGCTGTAATAATTTAACTACAATAATTGTGTTTCTTTCTCTATGCCCATTTTATAGTAATATCCTATTAGCAGTACATTCAAAAGCAGCATGTTTCATAAACTGCACTGTTTGCTATATGGTGCTGAATATTTATACTCATGTAGTGTGACCCTGGTTTTCTAAGTTTGTGTTGACAGTTTTCAATTCACAACTAGGTCCCAACATTCATCAAACATCAGAGAGACCATATGCCTGGGTCTGTGTGTTTAAGAATAATGAAGAAATTTCAGAAGTCAAATATTAATCCCCCATGTAAAAGCACTGTTGTTCAAAGATCGTTAAAGACATATTTAACCTTAATTTGGTAGGGCAGCTGAGATGAGAATGTTTTGCATTTCTAGACCACTTTCCCTCACTTTTCAGGATGAATAGACTCAATGTGACTTTGGTGAGGGCGGGCACATTGATATATTTTTCATCTGCCATTTTCTGCTCCACCAATTAACCCCAGAAGCTAAAGGGGGCTAAATGTGGGTAGAGGCAAAAACTTGTTTCTTTGACTTTGCATCTTTAATCTGTAAAATGCAGAATTGGGGTAGCTGTTCCAATCCTTTCTGGTTTTCCCAGTCTAAGATTGCCTCTGTTTCCAAATAATCTCAATTAGTCCATCTACACACCTGGAATATTCATTTTGGCAGAATATTATTTTTAAAAATCTTATTAATTGCACCAGCATACATAGCAAATATTTATTGAATACTTTCTAGTAAGTACAGATGTTCTTGCTAGATGCTTTATACTCCTGAACCTGTTTAAGTCTCACGATAACTCTAAATATTTAAGGAAACCAAGACTCAGATAACTTGTTCCAAGTTCCATACCTATTTAAGTGGTAGGGCAGAGTCAGGATTTGAACCCATCTGTCTGTTTCCGAAATTAAGAACTTTCTACTCTGTCACCTTGCCTCTAGGATTAGAAACTATTCGTATTATTTAGGATAAATTCTATGTTGTGCATTTATGGAGGACTTGCATTTAGATAAAAGGTAAGCCATAAATAACAGAACCAGGAACAAACTTTCCTATAGAGCTTTTCATCAGCAGAATAGATGGATCATTTAGAGAAAGTTAATTTTCTGTTACTGACAGATCCTGGTAGGAGATAACCACTTGTGGGAAAGTTTCTGGTTGGGGTAGGGAATGGACAAATGACTCCACCATCGTTTCAGTTCCTGGGCTCAGAGGAGTGGGCAGTAGAACTGTTACTATTAGCAAAACACTACTCTTTTTTCAAGATGTAGGGAGAGAGGTATTGTCTTTGAAAGAAAAAAACGTGTAGTTGGAAACTTAGTTCCATTTAAAAATTAGCTACAAATGATAAGTAACTGACAAATTTAATGGATCTTTCAGCTGGCATTGAGGTAAAAATGAAATATATGTAAATAGACCTACCTTGTATTTTTAAAAGAGTATTTCTGTAATTTAGGTATTTTTGTAATGTGATATTTTTTAAAATTTCTGGGCATTTGTTAAAACTTTGGTTGACAAAACCCACCACAAAATCTTGCCACTTAATGTTTTATAAATCTATACATTTACCATTTACATTTATAAATCTTTTCATAGAAATTGGACTCCTAAACCAGCTTTCATAGGCTATTACCAAATTAAAGACTGTGAAGTGATTTTAATGATGACTTAAGTCATAGACCCAAGGGACAAGATGACCTTCCTTGTTTATGACAGTCTTGAAATAAACAGAGATTTGTTTCTGACCCTTGTTTCTTCCAGCCTCGATGCAGGCTGTGCTGGGAGGACTGAAGAAAGGATCTGCCATCATGAGCCACTCTTCCTTATTTATGGAAATAAATAAATGCAAAGAAGCTTTCCATTTCACATGATAATGAGAATGACTAAAAATGAAATCAAACACATCTCTTCTTTTGTGGTGATTGGCAAGTGCTTTCTATAGAGATTATTGAAATTCACCAAATGACTGTCCTCTGAAGAGGACTCCAGTGAAGGAAGAACAGTCTTGAGAGGGTGGGAAAGATCAGGCTGAGACAACTGGCACCAGTAGAGCCCAGTCGGAGCTGAACCACCTGGGTTCACTCAGTTCTGACAGTAGCTATGCGATTCTGGGCAAACACCTTCGCTTCTCTGGGTCTTGTTCTCTCTTCTCATTTGTAAATTGAAGAGTGAGATTTGTGACCTCTAAGGACCCCTCCTTCCATGAAGAGCTGTTGGCTATAAAGAGGAAAAAAGCACAAAAACAGAAGCTGGACACAAGAGAAGATAAATCAATGACAATTTATGACTATTAAATGGGATTTGCAGACCCAGGCAGGGGCTCCAGACGCACTGAGGTGTATGGAAATGGTGTGTGGAGTGTTCAGATAGTCCAGATTAATGAGAGGACACTGCTTTTGCTTATCCCGTTCTTTTTTCTTTTTTCACTCCAAGGCGGCATCATTGTTCTGAGAGCTCCCAAGGCCAGTCTCGTGGTCAGAGGTACAGATCTCTCTGTGCCCTCTGCACAGCTGTGTTTGTGGCATTTTATAAAACTACTGCTTACAAAAGGATTTTGCTTGAAAATTGAAACCTTTTTTGGCTCTCGGGTTGCTAACTATAGCTCGAGCATTGACCTTAGGTAACACACATCAGTTTTGTTCAGCTTTTTTATACGAAAATTCTGAGAGAAAGGAAACCATTTGGGGGTTTTCGTGACAAGAAGGTAAGACTAGATTGGTTATACAATCCACTTAAATTTGATTTCTACCTACCATGTATTCACTTTCTGGTAGAAACTTTTGGGACAATGTCTCCCATCATAATCCTGTGACTGACAACATCACAGCATGACCCCAGCCATGGAGATCCTTCCTTGCTATCATGTTGACCTTCCAGTCATCTTGTGCTTTTTTATGCTGATAGTGTGGAGCAGAATCACAACAAAGTATAACAGAGAATAGAACAAAGCAACATAGTCTAAAAATGGTTTCTTCATCTTCGCAATGAAGGTCCCAGCCTAGAAGATCTCTGAACTTTGGCACTGGCTGCCTGTTTATTTTCCATACCTTCTATGCCCAGACTCAAGCCTCTTTACACTGTTTTTAACAGCTATATAGGACATTGAATGGCCCCAGGTCATTAAGTGGAATTCCCTGTTTTCTACCTTCCACCTTGAAATTTCCTGCAATCTTTTAATAAACATAAAGACCTCATGCTTCAAGCTCTTCTTGTAAGATCCTCTTAGACATCCCTTTTTCATTTTCCTATTATTTGTTAGAGAATCACTATCTTCTAAGTATTCCCACCAGCCAGCCACAAATATTTTGACAAGCTTTCTGAGATTTGTATTATGAAAATTATAGGTATTAGGGAGTTTTAAAAATAAATTTACAGACTGCTTTTTCAAACTACATATTCTCCTAATTCCAAAATACCATTATGCAACAACTCTCTCCCCGTGAAGAATCGTTTATCTACGTGCAAGGACAAGTGGATGTTAAAGAAGTTTTCTAAATTTCTTCTGCCTAAATTGATCTCATAGAAGAACCTGACTCTGGAAAGAATAATTCACAAAGATATGTCTCTATAGCTAGTTAATACACAGATTTTGTTTATGTCTTGAATTCCCATGTTGGGAAGGGCCTCGTGGAGTTTTTAATCTAACAAAAATGAGGTGAATGTGGGAGGAAAACACTAGCCCTAGATACTCAGATATAAAAATTAGGGGTTCTAACCATACATACACACATTAGCATAGTGCGATATTAGGTTAGTCAACAAAATAGGAACCTTTGGTCTGCACCTCTCTTTCAGAGTATTTAATGAATGAATGCAGCTTCAGTTAGTGACCACCACGACATAGCTGTCTGACTTTATTTTGGTTACTATTTTTCTCTACTTCAGTTTTGCTGATTGTTATTTGAGTGTAATTTGAGTGCATTGGCTTTTCAACGTCCATCTCAGGGGATGCCACAGTGTGCTGGTGGTTGGGCTCCAGATCCCTCACCTTGGGAACATCTCTATTTTTATCTGCCTTCTATGTTAGAATTTCCCATGAGAAGCTATTTGAAGAAAAGGTGTCACTGGCTCAACAAATATTAAAAAACATGTGATGAGATTCTCTCTAAAGGTCCTTCTAGATTTCTGAAGGGTCAGTACTTCTAGAAGGCAATGTTAGACCAATGCATTGGGGAGTGAAGGAAGAGTGGATAACATTTCAATACTTAATTATACATTCAACAAATATTTATTGAGCACTGAGGCTCAACACACATTTACACAGCTCTTCAGAGAAAGAGGAGGACCCGTTTCCAGCCTTGTGAAGTTTTTAGTCTAGTGACACGGGGGTCAGTGGAGGAAGACATCAGCCTTAGGTTCTCAGATATAAAAAATAACTTATATGTAAATTTCATAATTTAGAAGATGAAAACAAATATTGAGAACTATTTTCACATATCTCAGCCCACATTGGCACAGTAAATTAGGTTTCTCAACCTTGATCCTATTGGCATTTGGAGCCAGGTAATTCTTTGCTGCAGGCGGCTGCCCTGTGTGTTGTAGGGTGCTTAGCAGCATCCCTTGGCCCTACTCGCTATATGCCAGTAGCATCCTGACCCCCCCAGTTGTGACAAACAAAAATATCTTCAGACATTGCCAAATGTCCCCTGGGAAGCAAAATTTGCCTCAAGTTGAGAACCACTGCAGTAAATAATTCTACTTTACCTTTTTTTTTTTGTGAGGAGATCAGCCCTGAGCTAACATCCGCCAATCCTCCTCTTTTTCTGCTGAGGAAGACGGCCCTGGGCTAACATCTGTGCCTATCTTCCTCCACTTTATATGGGACGCCGCCACAGCATGGCTTACCAAGCAGTGCGTCGGTGCGCGCCCGGGATCCGAACCAGCGAACCCCGGGCCGCCGCAGCGGAGCGCGCGCACTTAACCGCTTGCGCCACCGGGCCGGCCCCTCTACTTTACCTTTTATTTCCTGGGAGTAGAGACAATTTCAGATTCATTTTTATGACTAGCCGAAAGTAAGTAAATATGTAGGAAATGTTGGCTGAATTAAATTTGTAATAACAGAGTGTTGATGAGTCTTTCCATAGTCCTTCATTAATCACTTTTATGTTTGTGACTATCAAAATACTTTCTCAAGGGACTGGCCCGGTGGCGTAGAGGTTAAGTTTGTGCACTCCGCTTTGGCGGCCTGGGGTTCGCAGGTCAGGATCCCACGCACAGACCTACACACCACTCATCAAGCCATGCTGTGGCTGCGTCCCACATACAAAACAGGAGGATGGGCACGGATGTTAGCTCAGGGCCAATCTTCCTCAGGGAAAAAAAAAAAAAAACTTGGTCAAGCAGTTAATCAACCAACATTTTCCAGTGTTTCAGATATTGCCGACAGGGGACGTGGGTTATCTCTTTAAAATGTAGCTCTTTAAAATGTCCCTCAAGGAACTTACAGTGTATATGGGGAGATATTAATTGTATAAGTGGATATATAATAAGAAGCAAAAGGAGTATACAGAGAGTGTCAAATGAAAGACCAGATAATAATTATCACAGGAGTTGAGCTTAGGGAGAAATCTTAGGCTGGGATGTTTAGGGAAGGCTTTGAAGAATAAGAGGATTTATAAAATTATGGCGATGGTTGAAAAAGTGTCGTAGCATGAGGGACAATCTCAGGAGGGAAGTATGGAGGGGCCACCTATGGGAATGAAGGATAAGAAATACAGGTAGTTCCATTCTTTCATACACTGAGGTCTGAAAAATGCTGCTGGAATTGTAGTTTGAACTTGGAAAATATATCTGCTGCAAATTTGTGTGGAAATGAAATCTCACTTCTTGTTTTACCTTTTGATAGCATGGGAAGTGTATAAAGCAGTTTGAAGTTACTTAAGATTCAAACATTGGTTGTCACTGAAATGACTTGACTTACTGCTGAAGAAGTTTCACATATAAGCGCTATTTTGCTCTGTTATTTTTGGCTGAATTTGTGAAGAAAAATTATCAACAGCTAATTTCCAAAGCCATTCAAGGGTTAACAATAGCCATTGAGGGCAGTTCTTGTCACTCAGAAAAATTTCAATCTCAACCCTGTGCCCAAAAAGTTACAAAAAAAGTTTACCAGTGCTCAGTTATTAACTTTTTGTGTGGTTGGGCAATTAAGACTATT
The DNA here is from genome assembly GCF_020826845.1 of Diceros bicornis minor. Lineage (NCBI taxonomy): Eukaryota > Metazoa > Chordata > Mammalia > Perissodactyla > Rhinocerotidae > Diceros > Diceros bicornis. Next base: position 32,200,924 of record NC_080754.1, read on the forward strand.
CAATTTCTATTTCTGAACAAAAATTCTCAGAATTACCAATGTTTAGTCTACAAGAGCACGTGAAGGTCACTGTTGATGCCACTGTGTTCATAACACATGATCAATTAAAATATTGTCCTCCAAGTACCTGCTGATGAATAGTACAATGAATAATAATAGGTTTAAACGTTACATTTTCACAAATTTTGTAAATTTGTCCATCTAAGCTTTTGTTCTCCTCCACACATATTTTTACCACCATCAGTTGTAACATCTTGGCAGATTCCATTTGATTGTAGAGAATTAGTGTTTTTCTAAACTTTGAAAATGTTCTCACCTGTAGTTTTCCCATACAGACTAATAGAGGCTAATTCTTCAGTCACGTTAAACTCTGATTCTTCAAACAACAACTGAGCAGTATTGATAACACCTATGAACTCATCAAGAGCCAGGGAAAACCACTCAAAATCATTTGTCTTGTTGTTGTTTTTTTTTTTTTCTTGTGAGGAAGATCAGCCCTGAGCTAACATCTGCCAATCCTCCTCTTTTTGCCAAGGAAGACTGGCCCTGGGCTAACATCCATGCCCATCTTCCTCTATTTTATATGGGATGCCGCCACAGCATGGCTTGACAAGCGCTGCGTCTGTGCAGGCCCAGGATCTGAACCAGCGAACCCCGGGCCACTGCAGCGGAGCACACACTTAACTGCTTGCGCCACCAGGCAGGCCCTCATTTGTCTTGTTTTTAAATTGACTGTTGATTTTGCTCTCGATGTCTTTTTGTCTTGTTTGGATTACCCCATCCCATGTTTTTTATTTTCTCTAACATTGAAATTCCACATTAGGATGGGTTTTGGTTTGACCATCCTGGGAAATATTTACCAATTCCCTGGAGTTTCACCTCAGCATATATATCCAAGACTTTTTTTATTTTTTAATTTTAGAAAGCTTTCTTAAGACATAGTTTTAAATTTTTGTTTTGAATTTTTTTTCTCCTGGGATTCTATTAATACCCATATTCCATTTCCTTTGCTGGTCTTCCATGTATGTCATTGTCTTAAAATCTTTTTTTTTCTTATTTTCTGTTTTATTTATTTTATTTTTATTTCTTACCATTTTGCATTTTCTTTGCTTTCTGTGTGTCTGTCTATTCTTATGTTCCTTCTAATTTACTCTCTTCTCTTTTTGAAACAATGTCAAACTTACAGAAAATTTGAAAGTACAATACAAAGACACTTTTTCCCTGAATCTTTTGAGAATAAGTTGTAGATGGATGCCCCATTACCACCAAATACTTACATGTATTTCCTACCAACAAGGAAATTTTCCTACATAACCGCAATACAACGGTCAAAATTAGAGAATTGATGTTGATAACGTTGTTACTATCTAATGCTCAGATTCCATTCAAGTTTGGCCATTCTCCGTACTAATGTCCTTTACAACAAAATGATCTAGTCTAGATTCTCACATTGCATTTAATTGTCACATTTCTTTAGTCTCCTGCTATCTAGAACCATTTCTCAGTCTTCCCTTAGCTTTTAGGGCCTTGACACTTTTGAAGATTACTAGCTAGGTAATTTATAGGATGCCCCTCAGTTTAGACTTGTCAGTTTTTCCTGAATGTTTAGAATTAATTTTTGCATCATTGGTAGTAAAAATACAAAATCTATGCTGAGTTCTTAATGTATTGCTTTCCATGGCACATTATTTACATTTTCCTATTACTGGTAATGTTAACTTGGCCATTTGATTAAAATGTTGTCCTCCAGATTTCTCCATTGTAAAGTTAATTTTTTTCTCAAAGTATTTTGTAAGAAGTTATTTTCAAACTAGGTAACTATCCTATTCCTCAATGTATTATTACTTAATTCATTTATTTAAATTAGGGTGGACTTGCGGATTTTTTTAAATTTAAGGGCTTATAATCCATTATCATTGTTTATGTTGATGTTCAAATTGTTCGGGATTTAGCCAGTAGGAGTCCCTTAAAGATGGCTTCTGTGTCCTCTTGAATTGATCCCATCACTCTTTGAGCACTCTCTATTTTCATACACAATAAGATGTTCCAGGCTTATCTTGTACTTTCCCTGCCCCAGATCTGGATCATTCATTTTCCCAAGGAATTCTAGTTCCATTTAGTAGAAAATGGTATTTAGAAACCAAGATCTAAGTGCTGGGTATGCTAATTACTACTGGTACGTCACCTCTCCCAGGCCCTCTCAGTGGAGAAAACTAGGGTACACGCACACATACACGTATACATACACACACAAACACACACATCTACATTTATTTCTATATCCATCTGTATTTTAAAAACCATGAGGTCATTCCAACACCTCCAATTCTAATCCACCTCCATAGAGTTCATTTTACTTTCCTCTCTTTTCATCTTTTCATATTGGATTGTTATTCTCTGGGAAACCTGGCCTTAATATGTTTATATATTGGATCAGTCTCTCTACACATAACTAATTTTCTGTTCCTCCTGCCACTTCTTTGTCACTCCCGCTTCCCAATGTAGATGCCGTCCTCATCCCACTTGAGCTCTGATGCCTCCCCGGGCTGCTGCCCTCCCCGCCTCATCTGGTAGTGCACCTTCTCCAGGCTATTATACATCTCACACACAAACACACATACTTTAAATTGATGCCTATTGTGCTTGGCATCCTCTAATAGTTTGGGACTGAATTGTTTGAGGAGAGGGAAACTTGTCTTTCTTAATTATTTTCAGAGATTGCTCACTTCTTATTTCATGTTCTTCCTATAATTTCTAACTACTTGCCTTCTGAGCTTCTCTGTTTCTGATTTGTGCTGTTCTTTCAAAGGTGCAATAATTTTCTTAATGTGTTTTAGCTCATTTTGTAATCTTTGTTTTCATCTGATCTGTGGGCACATTTTTCCGTGTTCTCATAGTCAGAATATTATGAGGTTCATTTTACTATTTTTTCTTATAATTTTTATTTTATAGGGTTAAATTGTGTTCCTTTTTTTGTTCCCCCTATTTAAATAAGATGACTTTTTCTGGGCTATTAGAAGGAGTTTCCCATTGGGTGCTAAGGATGGAGTAGGCTATCTTTCCCAGCTTCAGAGCTCAATGACTCTCTTCTCTGATATTACCATGAAAACTTACAATATGGCTTCTCTGTGTAGCCTAGTTGGATTCAGTAACGTTGGATTCAAGAGCCAAGTTGGATTCAATAACGTTTTCTGCCTCTAGCCGTATGTGCTCCCACCTCCACCTCTAGGGATCTTGCTTCCAGTGTGGTGTTCTCTGCTTTAGACTGTGCTTTGCCGTTATGCTGTTTCCTGGGATCTGCTTCCTCAAAGCCCTTCCTCTTTTTTATTGTCACTGTCACTGTTCTGCTCAACGTGGTTCTTGTTTCCAACATTTTTCCTTCAAGGTAGGGCTTTATCCTTCTGGAAAAGACTGCTTGGTGGTTATTTCTGATATTTTCAAGGGTTCAGTGGCTTTAGCACTTTTTGATCTATATGACTTTTTTTTTTTTTTTTGTATTCATCAAAACTCTGACTTTGTGAAAGTCTTTCCCTGTTGGTATTTCTCAGAACAATCCATACTGGTTTCCCATCAGGATAGTGTTTTCTCTTCTTGTGGATGAGTAATTGGTGGTAATTTCTTAGTTTCGATAGCTTTTAGGATATAGTAGTGGACTTCCACCACAGAAACACCACAGTGATTTCATGCAGGTCCTGCTACTATTGATGATTTGGCACAAATGGCTTATGGGGTATATTGTTAAAGATGTTGTCCATGTCTTTTTTCCCCTCTGTATTGGTGGATGTGTTTCTTTTTCAGGAAGTCTTGGTAAAATTAAAAACTACATCAGGCAGTGCCAATCTGCAGCAAATGCCTTGGATTTTGAATCAAGTGAGTTTTTCTTAGGCCAGTTATTTTCAATAGGATAGTGTGGAAGGGCCAGGAATTCTCTGCAGTTCAGAATAAAGTCCCACGTGAAAGAGGGCTTGTGGCTGTGAGGGGTTAAGTTCTGTTCCTGTTTGGATGGGAAAGATTAGCAATTGCAGAGCTTCTCCCCCATCACAGATTCTCTCCCACCCTGCCACGTGGTATCCGACGTGGCATGTTTGAAGCTTCTTTTCTTTTATTCCTTTTCTCATGTATTCTTAATTCCTTTGCCTCTCTGTGGTGTTAAAAGGGATTCATTGAGGCTCCCAGATGCTGCTTCCTCATCTCCAAACAAAAGAGCATTGATATTGCTCCCCTTCACGTGCCTCATATTTTAGAGACAACTGGTCAGTTGCTTCCACTTGAGCTCTGTAATGAGCATGTTCCCTCCACATCCTCCCTTCCCTGGTCCCATTTACACCACCTTTGGCAGTTCTTCCTCAAATATGTATGACTTGGGGCATGGGTGTTTCCTAGTTTTGTCTCAGAAAGGATTTGTGTGTGTGTGTGTGTGTGTGCGCGCGCGCGCGCGCACGCACGCGCGCGAGGAAGATTAGCCCTGAGCTAACATCTGTTGCCAATCCTCTTCTATTTTTTTTTGCTAAGGACGATTGGCCCTGGACTAACATCTGTGCCCATCTTCCTCTGCTTTATATGGGACGCCACCACAGCATGGCTTGATAAGTGGTGCGTTGGTCCGCGCCCGGGATCCGAACCTGCAAACCCTGGGCCACCAAAGTGGAGCATGAACTAAACTGCTACGCCTCCGAGCTGGCCCCAGAGTTTTGGTTTTTTTCCACTTCAATTGTTGCTTTCAATTGATTCCTAAAAAAATATGAGGAAAGATATCTTTATTTCACCTTTTTACAACTCTTCAGGTGTTTATTGTTTTTTCATATACAGAAATATAGAATTTTTTTTCCTAAAACCTACCAATCTTTTCATTTATAATTACTGATTTTAAAGTTATTTTTAGAGAAGCCTTTGATTGTAAGAAAGTTCACACATATTTCCTTTTCATGTTTTATTTTGTACATTTTAAACGTTTCATTCCCTAATCCTACTGGAGTTTACTTTTATGTAAGGGTTACCTTAAAAATCTAATTTACTTACTTTTATAAATAGTTGGTCTGTTTTCCCTCTACCATTTGTGGATATCTGTCCTTTCCCCATTATTAAGTAGTGCCACAAAAATGTATTAAATTCTGATGTAGACTTTCTGGAGCTCAATGTACTATTCTATTCCAATCATCTGTCATTCTGTTTCTATTTCAGATTCACAGTGTTTTAATTATTGTATCTTGGATGTATGTTTTATTATATTAAAAAATGTTTATCTCAATTTTTGCAAAATTTGGTTTAGCTATTCCAGCTATTTTTGAGGCATTTCATCAAATTGATTAATTGATATTTTACATCCTTGAGGTCCCTTTCAGAAACACGGAATTCATTTCCATTATGTCAGTATATTGGTAAAGTTTTCTGATTTTCTTCACAGTTCCTGTTACTGAAAATGTGATTTCCACTCCTATTCCGTGATATAGTTTCTTAATAGTTACTACAGCTATAAAGAAAAATTTAATATCAAGATAAGACTGGCCTTGTGAAATTAATAGGAAAGATTGACATTAAAAATTCATTTAAAGGGTTTAAATATTAAGAATTATCTATTCCTTGAATATTTAAAGAAATTCCATTAAAACCAACTAGGACTGATGCCATGTTGTGGGAGGGCTACATTTGCATCTTTTAAAGTTTTTAATAGATTTTATAGGACATAAGAGAGACAAAACCGTCTACATAATTCAGTCATTTAATAAACATCATATGCTAGGCACTGCACAGTGTTGGGGATACTGAGATAAGACATATCTTTTGCCTCCTAGTTTCTGGGAATTTATTTTAATATAATAAACCAGCAAATATTCTGATATTAAATAACGATTAAATTGGCAAAATAATCTGAGTTTAAGTTCTTTTGACAAGTCTTTTTTTTGATGTTATCATTACTTAAACCCGTTCTAGAAGGTTGACTGCTATAATCTTAAAATGAGTCATTGATTAGCTTTCTATCTGAGTCCCCACTATAACTTCTAGAACAGCATTTGTCACTTTTATCTATCCCAACCCAGCATACCCAAGGGATATTATGCAACTATTAATGCCAGTGATTCATTGGGTTAGTGTTTGAATTGTTTGGAGAAACCTCATGTTAATTCCCCACCATCCACTCCACACAAGTGAAATCACCTTTTTAGAGCTTATAAAACTCACACAAATCCCTTACATATGTTTGTCCTTTTGTTATGTATAAGACGAACTCACGATTATTTTTTCATTTGCTTTTCAGAACATCTTATGGGATAGTTAGGGCAAAGATTTTTTCCTTCATTTTACCATTGACAAAACTGAGGCTTAAACAGAATGACTTTTCCCAGGCCACACAGCTAGTGAGTCGTGGCTAAAAGGCATTGGAGGAGGTCATCAAGAGGATGTGACCGCTGGTGGACCTTGCAGCTTACCCAGCCAATTAGTGGCTCCTCAATCCCTGCTCTATCTTTGGAATGTGCATTCTGCCCACCGCCCTCACCCTAGGATCTGATTTCAAGGACACAACCTTGAGAGAGCAATATGTTGCTGAGACCATCTGGACAGTATATGGGACTGAAGCCAATGAAGACCTCTATACAAACTTTCAAGATTCTGGCGGGTGGGTGTGGAGATCCGCTTGTCTTGTGCCCACCCAAAACAAGCCTCCCATGTAAATTCCCTTGCTTACTAAACCTGCCACTTACCAATCTGTAGAGGTCTGCCTCTTTCTTCCATCTCTCCTTGCTGTCGATGTTTGAGGGCCAGCTTTTGAACCAAAAGGCATGGATCCAGTCTCCTCACTCCAAATGTCTGTGAAGATAGTAGTTTTTAATTTATGTAGTTTCTACCACAGGAAGGGATGATCTGATTGTTTGGGCCTAAATTCTATAGTGATTAAATTTCCTTTTGAATTGTCTTGTGACTGAATAGTTCTTCCTCTATGCCTGGCAATGGCTCCTATTCTTCCTTTTTAAAGATGAGCTGGAAAGAGCCATTGTATGAGCCTTCCAACTGTAGCTGGAAAGGACCCATTGTATCAGCATTTGGGTCCTGACAGAAATTATAGGAGTTGCTTCTTCATGAAGACATCTTGTTTTACCTTGCTAACCTTCTAGCTTTGTCCAATTTTATACCAATTTGTTATTTGTAATTTTTTTTCCTGAGGAAGAGAGAAAAATAGGCAGTGTAATGAGAACAGTAGGGAGATATAATTTTATATTATGGAGATATAATTATTATTAAGGTATAATTTTCTGTTCTATTTTGTATTTTATAATGAAAGGAGACCTTTAAAATTATTTCCTACCTTTGGGATTATAGTCTTTAAGTGAGTGAGATAATACTTCCAAGAGTAAGCATGTAATTATGGACAGATAATGAAAAAAGAGTTCATTTTCACACTGTCTTTATTGTGAAATGTAATACCATTCAGAAAAATGCATAAAATGTAAATATACAACTTAACTTTAACAAATTTTTATAAAAGTATGCACTCATTTCACTAGCACCCAGATCAAGAAATAGAACACCCTTTTAACTACCACTTAGGTCAAGAAATAGGGCAACCCCCTTTTGCCCTAACGAATGTGACTTTGCTAAATTTTATGATAATCTTTTCTTCGTTTTTTTTTTTCCCATAGCTTTTCTGTGTGCCACTACACCTTTAGATAGTATCGTTTAGTTTGACTGTGTCTTTGAATTTTGCATAAATGGAATCATTCTTTTGTGTCTAATTTCTTCCACTCAACTTTATGTTTGTGAGATTCATCCATGTTGTTTCAGGAAGCTGTAGTTTGTTAATTTCCAATGCTGTTTGATATTCTATTGCATCAATACACCACTATTTAACTGTCTTCTGCTGGTGGATATTTGGCTTGTTTCCAGTTTTTAGTTATTATAAATAATACTGCTATGCACATTCTTTTCCATGCCTCCTACTAGTCAAAAGCACACATTTCTTTTGGACATAAATCCAGGAGTAGAATTGTTAATTATAAATGTTTCAAATATCCTCTCCCACTCTGTGACTTGCCTTTTCATTCTTTTAATGATATCTTTTTGATAAGCAGAAGTTCTTAATTTTATCTTAATATAAAATTTATCAATCTTTTCATCCCGTTTAGAAATTTCTTCCTGACCTGATGGTTGAAGCCATTCTCCCACACTATCTTCTAAAATGTTTATAGCTTCAAGTTTATGTCTGCAATCCAACTGGAGCTATTAGGGTTGTTTCCAAATTTGGACTGATTTTGACAGTTTTTGATGGTTAGGAATAAAGCTCCTATGTACATTTTATATATGTCTTTTTATTGGACATACGCATTTGTTCCTCTTGGGTATATATCTAGGAATAGAATTTCTGGTTCAGATGATAGTAGATAATTCCAAAGAGTTATCTAAAGTGTTCTGCCAGTTGATACTTCCACCAGCAATGCATGAAATTTCCAGTTTTTCCACATCCTTGCCAGCACATAATATTGCTATCCGTTTGATCTGTGGTCATTTTGGTGGGTGTATACTGGTATCTCATTGCCATTTTAGTTTGCATTTTCTAATAACTAATGATATTGAATAATTTTTTATATGCTGATTGGATATTTGTGTATCTTTTTTGGTAAATTGCCTATTCAAGATATTTTCCCATTTTTGAAATTGAGTTGTTTGGTTTTTCCTTATTAGTATGTAGAAGTTCTCTATATATTCCAGAAACAAGTTTTTTATCATATAAATGTAAACATTTTTCTCAGTTAAGTCTTGTCTTTTCATTCTCCCAGTGATATCTTTGATGAACAGAAGCTCAATTGTAACAAAGTCCAATTTCTCAAGTTCTTTTCTTTTATGATTATTGTTACTTGTATTCTGTTAAAAAATCTTCACCTACCTAAAATGTCATGAAGATATTCCCTTTTGTTTCTTCTAGAAGCTTTATTGTTTCATCTTTTGCCATTTAGATTTATAATCTATCTCAAATTAAAATTTTTCTGTGGGGTAGGGGGTTAAGTTTTATTTTTTTTCCAAATGACTATCCAATTGACCCAGTACCATTTATTAAAAGATTATCTTATCTCCTCTGAATTGTAAAGATATCTTTGTTGAAAACCAAGTGACTACACACACACACACACACACACACACACACATTTATGGGTACTTTATTTTGTTTTATGGTTGATTTCTCTATCCTTATGCCCAATGCCATGGTGTCTTAATTACTGTGGCTTTAAAGTAAGTCCTGAAATCTGGAACGCAAGTCCTTTAAATTTGTTCTTCTTCAAAACCTATTCTTGGTTTTATACATTTCCCTATAAATTTTAGAATTAGTTGTTATCAATTTCCACACACGCAGCTTGCTAGGATTGATTGGGATGGTGTTGAATCTATAGATTAATTTGGAGAGAAGGACATTTGATAATTTGGGGAGAAGATGCAATTAAAAATATTGCACTTTCCAATCTATAAATATGGCATAACATTGCATTAATAAGGTCTTCTTTAATTTCTCTCAGCCATCTTTTACAGTTTTAAGTTAGAGATCTTGCACATATTCTATTAGATTTATTCCTGGGAATTAGACTTTTTGATGCTATTGTAAATGGTATTATTTTTTAGATCTAATTATCCAGTTATGATTTTATTATTATGTTTTCGGTTAAATCTATTCCTTTGGGCACCTTGTAATATGATGTTAATTTGAGAAGATTTTGTCTTTTCTAAACTTTCCTAGCTTCAATCCACTTTTGTTTCACAATCTTCCTGTTTCTTTGTTTACTTCTATTCTGGGTTTTTCAATTTCTGAATTGAAATGCTCTTTCATATCTGCAAATTCTTGTTTAATTGTTTTGAATTCATAATGGAGCATTTTGCTACAGTTTTGTGATTGTTTTGGTGGACAATTTTCATTAGCTAAATATTTTGATTCTTATTTTCTGTTTTATTATTCTAATAGCTTTGTGTTAATGTGGCCTGCCAAATTCTGTTTATTTTTAAATGTCTTAGATTTTCCTCTCCCAGCCATGACAAAAGTTTCTACGAAGGAAGTATGTGAGATGCTTAGGTTCTTGTCATGTTTCTTAGGTATGTTTCTTTCAAGTAGGCTCTTGTCTGTCAGTTCAGTGACATATAGTTTTGTTAATAGATGGTGTCCTTTGGGGAAAGAGATGGGTTATCATGACTTATGATTTTGTGATAATTTCATTTTAGTAGAAATAAACATAATCTTGGATTTGAGTAATGATTTTAGAATACACTTTTCCTGTATACATTTTCTTCAGTGACTGCAACCTACACTAAATCACAATTTAGATCACATCTTGGGACTGGCCTGATGGCACAGTGGTTAAGTTCAATGCTGCGCTTCTGTGGCTTGGGGTTCATGGGTTCAGGTCCCAGGTGTGAATCTATGCGCTGCTCATCAAGCCATGGTGTGGCGGCATCCCATAAACAAGATGGAGGAAGACTGGTACAGATGTTAGCTCAGGGCCACTCTTCCTCAAGCAAAAAGAGGAAGATTGGCAACAGATGTTAGCTCAGGGCCAATCCTCTTGACCAAAAAAAAAAAAAAAAAAAAAAATTAGATCACATCAAATTTAGGACTAAAAAATTTTCTCAGGTCTGGAGCTTTATACATTACAAAAATCTATTCAACTTATTTTTCTGCAGGCATTATTGTGAATCTTGGTGACATATAAATATCTCCACTCTATATCCAATTCCTTGGTTTCTGTTCTTTCTGTGACAGTTATTGGAATGCATTTATTTACAGCTTCTAGTCCCCATAACAGTAATATAGGAAATATTTTGCATTCATGTACAGTGGTTACTTTCATTAGAGACTTTCAGAGCACTTTATAGGCATTGTCTGTTGGAGAATGTTATTAGAAAGGATCCTCGACACTGAAGATTCTTTCCACGTAACTGCATTGTGCTTTTTTTGGCTAACAAGAAAAGAAGAAGAAACTAAAAGTCTTAGGAATCCTGAAAGACTAATCTAGTGTTTTGTCATTTATGCTTTTTATAAGCTTTAGCATTTTGGAGAAATTATTTGAAAATGTTGAAGATTCACCAGAAAGAAAATGTCCAGACAGTGAGGAAGCCCAACCAATGCTAATTTATTGCAATACCATCTACAGAGTCTGAGATTGTTAGAGATTAGCTCCGTATTATGGAAGACAGTTTAAACCCTGGGGCTTAACTTACTATTATATTCCTACTGCTTGCAGTTGTTCACAGAGACAAACATCATTCTGTTCTCATGGATCCATTGATCTCTTGGATGCTTCCCTTAATGGAGTTCATTACATCACCAGTAGAAAAAGTCCTGTCTGTGTTGGCCGAGGCCCCCTAGGGGGCAGCAGAGTAACAGTTGCCATCTACTTGGCAGTTACTGGAGGCATCTGAAGGAGTCCTGGGATTGTGGGGAAGCTTCAGCCTGAGCAGAAGACCAGAAGACAGGAATAGAAAAGTATCAGGATGTTAGGATCAAGAAAATATATACAAGCATGCTCTAGGGGCAGAACTGTAACTAAGCTAGAAGTGAGAGCTGGGTTTTTGGCAGTTAAATAAAGACAGTAATATTTGCTTTTTTATCCGATGTTTCCTGAGTGTCTGATCTGTGGCAGGCCCTTGAGGGGTGTAATATGTTCTCTGTTCAACGTGGTGTTAAGAAATATAAACAAGTAATTAAGTACAATGTGTTAGGTGCCTTGAAGAAATGCATCAAGTGCTGTAGGAATTCAAGAAGAGTGATTATAGGGGTAGGGAGGTAGTGGTGAGGAGGGCTTCATATGTGCATGACATTGATACGTGGTCTTAGATAATGAGTAGTAAGAGAAAGAACCGGGAGAGGTTAAAGCGTGTACTGTACATCTGGGCAGTGGTGAGCTGTCTGGTTGAGCTGTAACATAATGTCCAAGTGGGGAAGACAAGATGGCCAACTTTGCCATCTGTGCATCTCCTCTCTAAAGCATAATATCTCTGTTAATAGACCCTGAGGATAAGATCCATGAACCCCCTTCATCAATATTAGTGGTTTTCCTGGCTCTTTGGGGTTATTAATAGAATGAAAACGAACTTGATTTAAAGAAAATTGGGAGGTTTTGTTACCTGGTGGAAGCCAGAAAGCCCCAAGGGAAATAAGCAATATGAGCCCTCACTCTGCTACAGCATTGCAGGGCAATGACCTGGGGGTCGGGAGGAGGGACTTTACCAGAAAAGATGGAACTTGTCAACTCATCATACAAATATTGTTCATTGTTCTCCTTGCAGCTTCTCTTTGTGAGCTTGTGGTGTCTTGAAATTCTGGGGCTTAAGTATTAAAGGATCCAGGATTTTTAGATGTCTTGACACTTGGGTCCTTTCCCCTCACTTAGTATCAGTATATCAGACAAATATCCAGAAAAACATAGGTCTTTCAAATCAACTAGGGAAGAGGTGACACACATTCTATGAAAAAGTGAGTGCAGGTCATCATTGGTTAGCTTGTTTGATATTTGATGTGATGTGGGATAGGTGTGGTAATATTGCTTTGTTCTAGAGTTAAGATTCCAGACTCCCAGTGCCTAAGTGAAGGATCCCCGAACCTCTCCTCAATTTCGTTTACAAAAATATTTAGATTAACATTAGTGCCTGGCACAGAATAAGCAGTTGGCTAATAGTTGTCAAATAAATAGATGAATGAGCTCATCAATCAATCAGTTGGACTACATGAAAACAAAGACATTTGTGAGAGTTCTTAGCTCCAAATTTGCTGCTCCCTAGCCCTTCCCTAAAAAAATTTGAGAACACTGATAACTTGTGAAAGAAAGTCATAGAGACATGCTAATTATTCTCTAAAGCAGAGCTTCCCAACCAGCGTACTGTGAACAGTTTAATGCGCGTATGAAAAGAAACTGATCGGGTTCTGCAGCAGCTGAGGCTCCCAAGCTGGTTCCTTTAGGACATAAACAGAATCATCTGAGCCTCCTTAGAGGGCAGCGTGATTGGAGAAGAATTTGAGAGTATGCCCCATGGTACCCAGAAACTCGAAGAATGAAAGCTGGCATTCTCTACTCCTATAGGAAACCCTGAGTGTCCAAGGAGGTGCCCCTCCACCTAGATTTCTATCTCAGCTGCCAACTGCAGAATGCGGCTGACCATTCTGGCAAGAGGCGTGCAATGATGCAGGAGTTCATGTTCCAAGTGACCCAAAAGCATGGCAGATGTAGCCCAAGGCGCAGCCAGTAAGGGTTTGTTGAGGGCTGACTGTGGGTTCCTGGTGATACAGTTTTCAAATGTCTTCACTACTGTCTGATACTTCTGTCACTTTTGTGGCCCATGTATCCTTTTAGTGGAGTCCGAGCTAGCTCCCATGTAACGGCTCTAACAGCGCAAGTACTGTCTGCAAGTTAAAGCACCATTGCTATTTTGAAATACTTGATACGAAAAAAATTTCATTGCATTCAAATCCTGCTTACAAGTCACAAAAAAATTCACTATTACATTTGTTAATAGAAGTTAAGGAAAAGTTGTTAGACTCTTTAAATATAATTTCAACTGTTTTAAATATTTAGATGATTGCAAAAAAAAATGGCTTTAAATTTTTTACCATCTACTTTTGCAAATGGTTTCTTATCAGCTACGACTATCAAGAATTTGAAGAGCTCATCATTAAGAAATCTTGTCAGGAATCAGCTGACAGCCATTTCAAGCATAAAACCTAAACTAAAAGTTTTATTTTCATTGACAAAATTTCAACTTGTTCTTCAAATTTTGGAAAAGATTTTATGCATAAATTTTATTAAATTTAGTATTTATTATATTTCCTAATATTTTATTTATCTTGTAATTATATATTAAAAAGAAAATCTAAAATTTTTTTACCAAACCCTCTAGAGAATCTCCAACATAACTTTCAATTTTCTTTAGTATGTCATACAAATATTATCACTTGCTATGAGTAGCAAGATGTGAACTACCACTCCTCCATACACACAAAAAAAGAGAAAAGCATGCTCTAAGTCTCTGAGACTAGTTAGGACTCTTATCTTGAGTCTTTTTGCCCCCCTTGAGAACTGTCTTTAGGTCTTATGATTTAATTGTTTATACTTGGCTTATGTCAAAGATCAGAAAGTCGCTACATTTTCAGTGTTTTAGATATTGTTTATTAAATTGTCTAGATTCCACGTGATAGGAACCTTTTTGAATGTCTTATTCTCCTAAACGACTGATGTGATCTGATACGAATTTGTTTTATTATCCATGAGCAACGTATTGGATTTCCTTTTTGCATTGGCTTCCATGACAGTAATTCTCAACTGCAGTAACAGTTATTGTTAACACATAGTAAGACTATTGAAGTTGGATATTAAAATAGAATAAATTATGCAGACAAATGGGCAAGAGTTATAATCCCCTTTCATGGCAAAGAACTTGATGTTATCTGAAGATAAAAAGCTGAATCACCAGATTGATCTACATATTCAGATTTTAATTTTCTTTCCTCTGTTTTTCTCCCACGTTTTTAAATAATATCTTTGCTGATGCCTACACATCATTCTTGCCTGATACAATTCTTGATAGGAATACATACCACTCCTCTACCTTCCATGTATATAAAAGTCAGGCAACTTAAGGTCTGTACAAACCAAGCAGCTGATTATACCCTATGAAGGCTGAAATGGTCTGAAATACTGGAATCTCTCTTAGCATTGTTACTTACTATAGAAAGAAATAAGATTAAGTCCTGGGAAGTAAAGACGTCAAAAGTCTTCTCTCCTGCTGTACTTAGGAAAGAATTTTTAAATGATTTTTATAAGTGTGGGTCAAATGTGGGTATCTGAGCCATGCTAAAGGTATCCCACTTTGTCACATTGTTTCTTCCACAGTGTCCCTCATTATAGGACCATAACAATATTTTCCAAATTTCCATATTTTCCAAATATGACCTAGCTTTGTCTTTTCTAGATTGTTCTCAGAACCACTGGTTCCTTGTGTCTTTCCCTTTCTTCTAAATTGTGTCTAATATATCTGTCCTCTTCTCTGTGCGGTATTTATTAAAAGAGTTAATTTTTGAGGAGGGATAGAAATTGGCGGTGACACATAGGTATCTTTCTTAGGATTATATTTATTTTAGATAAGAGCACCACTATTTCCTTCTATTATTCTCAATAATTAGAAATAAATTGCATTTTATTTTATCTTTCCCATGTGTCTGCCTGGGCTCTTCTGTCAGATTACATTTGCTTTGAAGACAGAGCTTATATCTCTTAAAAAAATCTAGCAACAGTGAGTCTAGTATATTCTGATGAAAACAATAGCTGCCTTTCCCACTCAGCTCCATTCTGCCTAAGGAAACATGACTTTGAAAGAAGTCTGGGCAGGGCAGGTCTCACAGGTCTGGGAATCAGGAGAGCCTGGAATTCCCAAGTCTAACTCTGATGCTAATTTGCTCTATGATTTTTGGCAGATTTTTTCATTTTCCAATATTTTTCTCTTTGTGAAATTAAGGGATTTTAGCCAGATGTTCTCTAAAATTTTTGTCATTCTATAGTTCTGATGAAATTCTATAGTTTTGCAGAAATAAATTATTATAAACCTTAAAATATCTTTGAGTTAGCTCTGTTAGAAATGAAAATTGAAGCCTGAGGCTACAAGTTACTTATTTCTTTAACCAGGAAACTTGAGGGCCAGATAAGCTGTTGACACAAGTGCTTTTGAGAATGAAGATGGAGTAATTACTAGCTTATATTTAATTAGACAAAGGAAAAGGTTAGTAAATGTTTACATTATCATTGAGCACAAAATTTAAGTAAATCTGTACTTACCTGTGTCTACTCATTTAAAAAATGAAATCTATATCTCAGTTAGTTTACTAAAAGGGAGAGGTAAACCTTCCTATAATATTAAAATTTTAATTTTAATAGTTCCAAAGGCGATCAGCTTATATACTTGAGATTACATTTATTATAATTATTTGATAAAAATATTTGTATAAAACTGTGTATATTTATTTAAAATTGTAAACTGTTTATCATGGCAGATTGTGTATGCTCAAAAACTGTAATAATTAACCTACTATAACCTCACCAATTTTCCTTTAATTAATTCAACCAGTACCAAACCTGTATATATACTATTTGAATGAGAACACATCTGAGGTGCTATTCCTAATAAATAGTCATCTTACAGGTAAGATAAATGTCTCTAACAGATTAACTTTAAAACATAAAACAGAATATTAATTTGTCACAATTTTTACTAAGAAATCTAATAGTCATCTCAATCTGTTGTTAAAAGTTGAGCAACCTAATGCTCTCTGTCTTTTTTTTTTTTAATAAAACATCTCACATATGATGATGTATGACATGGAGCATCTTTTCATAAACTTATTTGCCATCTGTTTATCTTCTTTGATGAGGTGTCTGTTAAGGTCTTTGGCCCATTTTTCAGTTGGTTTGTTTTCTTATTGTTGAGTTTTAAGAGTTCTTTGTATATTTTGGGTAACAGTTCTTTTCAGATCAGACATATCTGATCTGATACATCTTTTTTCTCCCAGTTTGTGGCTTGTCTTTTCATTCTCTTGACACTGCCTTTCACAGAGCAGAAATTTGTAGTGTTAATGAATTCCAGCTTTTCAATCCTTTCTTTCATGGATCATGCTTTTGGTGTTGTATCTAAAAAGTCATCACCAAACCCAAGGCCATCTGAATTTTCTCCTATGTTATCTTCTGGAATTTTTATAGCTTTGCATTTAACATTTAGGTCTGTGATCCATTTAGAGTTACTTTTTGTGAAGGGTGTGAGGTCTATGTCCAGATTCTTTTTTTTGCTTGTGATGTCTAGTTGTTCTAACACCATTTGTTGAAAGCCTATCTTTTCTCCACTGTATTGCTTTTCCTCCTTTGTCAAAGAACAGTTGACCATATTTTTGTGGTTCTGTTTCTGGGCTCTCTGTTCTGTGCCATCGATGTATTTGTCTAATGCAAGTTAAAACAATGAGATACCACTACACACCTATTAGAAACGTCAAAATCCAGAACACTGACAACACCAAATGCTAGCAAGGATGTGGAGCAACAGTAATTTTCATTCATTGCTGGTGAAAATGCAAAATGATACGGCTATTTTGGAAGATAGTTTGGTGGTTTCTTACAAAACTAAACATACTCTTACCATACAATCCAACAATTGCACTCTTGGTATTTACCCAAAGGAGCTGAAAACATGTCCACGCAAAAACCTGCACATGGATGTTTATAGTATATTTATTCATAATTGCCAAAACTTGGAAGCAACAAAGACGTCTTTCAGTAGGTGAATGGGTAAATAAACTGTGGTACATCCAGACAATGGGATATTCTTCAGTGCTGAAAATAAATGAACTACCAAGCCATGAAAAAGCATAGAGGAAACTTAAATGCATATTACTAAGTGAAAGAGGACAATCTGAAAAGGCTACATACTATGTGATTCCAACTATGTGAAATTCTTGAAAAGGCAAAACCATGGAGACAATGATTGCCAAGGGTTACTGGGGAAGCAGGAATGACTAGGCAGAACACAGAGGATTTTTAGGGCAACGAAACTACTCTATTTGATACTATAATGGTAGATACATGACATTACACATTTGTCCAAACCCATAGAATGTACAACACCAAGAGTGAATCCTAATGTAAACTATGGACTTTGGGTGATGATGGTGTGTCAAAGTAGATTCAATAATTGTAACAAATGTACCACCCATGGTGGGGGAAGTTGATAGTGGGGGAGACTATGTATATGTGGGGGCAGAGAATATATAAGATATCTCTGTACCTTCCTCTTAATTTTGCTGTGAACCTAAAGCTGCTTTAAGAAAAAAGTCTTAAAACAAAGTCTCACACACAGAATATCTTAATGAATTTTTTGCATTTCCAGAAAAGTAAAACAAATCTTACATTTGGTTCATGATAATTCAAAACAACTGGTAAATATTCGTGGTATGAACCTCCTTCCTCATCAGTCAACTCCCAGGAGAATGATATTGTTGTGACTCTTGGCACAAGGGAAACAGTGTTGGTCTCCTCAGCTCCTCTTCACACTATCCCAACAGCTGGTTGGTAGCTATTCCAACCCACACAACTCAGGAAAAGGATTAGGGATTACTGGAAAGCCTGGATGCTTTGGTTCCAATAACAGCACATGCCCTCCTGTTGTCATGGCTGGTATCTTACCTCCAAATGGGTAGAGGAAAGAAGCTGAAAAAGGTAAGAGAACCTTTAGGTAAACTGTCAGGGAGTATATGAAATGTATGGTTAGTAATTATATTTTTGAGAATAAATATAAATATTTGCCACTTCATCTGAAGCTGAAGTTGTTGAAGATGAATTTATATAAAACAAATTCTATTTTTCCACCATTGTCAATCATTATAAATTAAAAATGTATTGTCATGTGAAGCAGTGATTCCAATACACTGAATTAATATTTTATTGTTTAGAAAAGGCTAAATTGATTACAATTTCCATAGCATACTGGCTTGTAAAATGAGTGGAAATGTGCTTGGAGTTGAGCTTCCAGGCAGGTCATTAATATTCCCCTTGCAACATTATCTCAGTCTCACTGTTACCTTTCAATTATTCCAGACACCCCAGAAAATAATTTTCCCCTTGATTTCAAATAGCAACTCATGAAACTCAGAACTTCAATGATGGAGTGGAAACCTAGAGATGATCTGCTAAAGACTCCTTTTCTGTAACTGCCGTTTTTCTCAACATCCTTATTAAGAGAGTCATTACACTAGTGCATCATGACTCTAACCATTGACCTCAATTATTTGGTTTAGGAGTGGGCATCTATAATGCAAGCCAGGTCACAGTCACTTCTCTCTGAGATTTTTGATCTTTGAGTTAAGGATAGGATAAGTGTCTCTCTGTGGACTGAAAGATTATCATTGACATTGGCAGCCAGGTTTTCCAAAGTGTGGAGAAAGATGGTCTATTGTAAGAGAATAATGAAGCCATTTTTAGGTAGAAGCAGTGCAGAGAGGTGGAAGGGATCCTAAAGACTCTCCAGTCCCTGATTCTAGCTATTCCTGAAGCTGGTTGTGGTTTCACTGTTCAATTATTTTATAAGAGACTTATGTATTCTTCCAATATACTCTCATTATACTTAAGCCTGCTAGGATTTTTATCTCTTACACCAAATAGAATCTAACACAGCTTCCTTTTATTACCTTGTGTCTGGCTATCAACAGTGTCTAATGGAACTGGACTGAAATTCTGTGTTACTAGAAAGGGATATCATGTAATATCATGGTCTCTTCAGAGTGGGCTTGAGATTGAAGTTGAGGATTATATGAAAACTAGTCTACCAATAATTCTCTATTTAGAATTTTTGAATATTGAGTTAACTTGGAATAGTGGATCTGAATATTCAAACATAAGAAGAAATATAGATAGGGATGTGAGTCTACGTGTGACATAACTGCTTATCTCTTTAGGGGTGAGAAAAATTAAGAAAAATTACATTAAGGTGGAAGTTCTCTTAGAGGTCATCTAATTCATTCTCATTTTTTTCAGATGGATATATTGAGGCAAGAATGCGGCATTGGTTTTTAGTAATTAGCTGTGTGACTATGGTTTCTTGACTTTTAGATCAGTGTTCTCTACGGAATTATCTACGGATAGAAGAATACTAACTTGCTGTATGATCTTTTCTCTCTGGGTCTCAGTTTGTCCTCTACAAGCTGAGTGGGTTATACCAGATAATCACTAAGATTCATTCTGGCTCTAATATTCTATGATTCAATAATTTTATGGTGCATAAAATCATTATATGATGTTTATATAATGCCAGTGGACTTTGATTTTGCTTGAAAATCTGAACAAAAATTCTACTTAGAAAAGAGAAAGAAAAAACTGTAGGAGAGGAGAAGAGCTAGGCCAGAAGGACAAAAACCCCAGAAGTGACATAAATTAAGACCAAAATTTAATTGCTTTATTTGTTGGCAATTTACAAGTTGAATCTTTATAGGCTGTTTAGGAGTCATCTTGCTATTTACATCTGGCTTACAAACAGATTTTGCTATTTACTTTTTTGCACTTAGTTTAAGCATAATGTTTTTCAATTAAAAATACATCAGAATCAGGTTCAGGGAATAATTCAATGAAGAACAATTACAGCTTCAGCCTTGAGGATGAAATGTGTTATATTTTAAAAGGCTTAGCTATCATATACCATTGAATTAGTCATATCTTAGAGCAAGTTGTAGGGAAACTATTAACAGTAATATGTTTCTGGATAATGTAGAAATTTCTGTGACATTTTAAGAAAGACAAATTCAAACACACTAGTTTTATTGAGAGACTTTGGTTTGAATCTAGATTCTACTTATTATCTGTGTGTCCTCGGGTAATTTACCCAAGCTCTCTAAGACTCCACTTCCTTTTATGTAAAATGGAGATACTATTTATACATATTTCAAGGGATGTTGTGTGTATTAACTGAGATAATGTGTGTAAAGAGCTTAGCTTGGTGCTTGGCATGTAGTAACTGTCCAGTGGCTGCTCCCAGTAGTAGGCTTTATTGAAGGATGACATTTAAACCGTAGATAACTTTGGTAAAAGGGAAAATCTTCAATCGAATCTTCCATCCAGGTTTCTGTTTGCATTCCTATAAATAAATAACCTTATTAAATCAGGCACATGAGTCTTTAACGATGAATGGAATGGTTCAATCCCAACATATATTTTATATCATTGAAAATAGTTACTTAATATTTATAAAGTTGTTTATGCTTTACAATACTTTCATATATAAATAAAAGGTGTGTGTGTGTGTAATTTTGAATTTTTTTCATCACCAAATAGCCATATTATTATTTCCACTCTTTAGATGAAGAAACCGATTTAGAGATTTGATGTTTACACAGCTAGTCGGTATTGATGCTGGCACATGAAATCAGATCTTCTGACTTCTTCTGGCCCAGACCTCTGTTTAGCGGATGTTTGTTGAACATTTATTAGGAACAAAGCACCATGATGGGCACTCAGATATATTGTAGAGCACACCTATTGTTTTGCTCACCCAGTACTTCTCCCTCCGAGTGTCCTCTATGGGAACTTCCCAGAGTTTTCTGAGAACCGCTGCTACCCCCCAAACTCTAAGCGTAAGGTGACTGAGAGAGCTTCCATGTTAACCTCACGCTAGCCATAGTCACCAGCCAAAGGAACCACCTGATACATAAATGGGAGATTAAGAAATCCTTTAATAGACTTTGTGCCATAGTTCCTGGAAGAGAGAGAGGGAATGAGTATGTGTGTGTGTGTTTACTTTGGAGAGAGTGGACACCTGATGCTGCCCAAGCGAATTCAAATCCTCTTCCTGAGAATTTGGACTTGTAGAAGAGAAAGTTATCTGAACTAAAACATGTAGCACTTGAGGAATGATGGCAGTCACATTCTGCCACTGAGAAGAGGAAGCCTCTCGGAGATGAGAAAGAAAAACCCAGTAGATATTCAGAAGCCAGTCCAGATGTGAGAGAGCAAGAGTCCTAGGGATGACTTTCTAGTTATTCCCGGGCCCAACTGCGTTCTTTCTTGGTGTTTCATGATCCGCTCCAGTGTCCTTACAACAAATCTCCCTTTTTGGTTAAACTAGTTAGAATTACATTTTTTGGTATATGCAGCAAAAATTCAGAATTAATACCAACATCAAGGTTAAAGACACGAGGTCTCTGCTTCTATGAATAAGAAACTAACATTTGTGCTTCCCAAATGACTAATATTAGGCTAATTGCCTAAGAAGTACTAGGAAGCTTGTTAAAATGCAGATGCTAGGGCACAACGCCCCCAGGTTCTGGTTCAGGATGTCTGTAATTTGGCCTGGAAATCTGTATTTTTAACAAAAGTTTCAAATGATTCTGATTCACAGCCAGAATTGGAAACCTCTGGGAGAAATACTTTTGTAAATGTTTTGAGGAGTTAGCAATGTAACTTAAAGATGGCGCGGGTCATGCCAGTTACCATACATCAGCTATATTGCAGGTTGAGTACGATTACATGGCAAAATTAAACATTTCCTCTTATAGAGTTACTATCCTTTCATGTGTTAGGATGGGGACACGGGGGTAAAGCGTTTGGTGGAAGAATGGCAAAGAACTGAAGATCACATGGAAGATGTCATGTAGGAAAGGAGTAAGGAGTGGTGGGTGAGCCAAGGAAGTGGAGTCACTCCTCTGCCTCACTCATAGGCGCAATCCAGCATGAGGCACTCCTGGCCAGAAGCAAGGGAAAGAGCAAAAGCAGAACAAAAGCTCTTTTGATAGAGGAAGTCATTTCCATGTCTTTGTGTCTTCTTCCTTGTCTCCTTCCTGGCCTCTGCTGGGAAGGTAGTTCATAGATGTAGAAGCTATTTCCCTGATCTTTGTCTCCTTATCTCATGGACTATTGCCAGATGGGCATCGTGGGAAGAATTACTTCCTACCCCCAAATTGCCCCTGCTGTAATTTACATTTACCTCAGCATCTTTCAGAAGTGCAGGTTATCAGCAATTCATGGAGCAGCTCTAACCACAATCAGGCTGCAGTGACACTTGTGAGAAGTTTTCCATCTGAGAAACACAAGCAGCTCCATCGATCTTACTAACACCCTAGAGGTAAGTGT
This sequence comes from Diceros bicornis minor, assembly GCF_020826845.1. Classification (NCBI taxonomy): domain Eukaryota; kingdom Metazoa; phylum Chordata; class Mammalia; order Perissodactyla; family Rhinocerotidae; genus Diceros; species Diceros bicornis. The sequence goes on from NC_080754.1 coordinate 32,223,543, forward strand.
TAGAACAATAAACATGGTCTCAGTTGTGGAGTGGGGAGAAGGGATGGCCTAATGACTCTTGAGTTGTTTCCTGGTTTTGCCAAAAAGCATTGCTGGGAAATGGAAACAGTGTGGTTAAATTCTCAGTATCTTAGAATGTCATTGCAGAAAGGAAACTTAGAGATTATCCAGTCCATAACTCTTTGAGCACCAGAGAAAGGAAGTGATCTGCCTAGGTTCACACATCTAGCTGGTGGCAGAGCCAAGCCTAGAGTTTAGGTTTCCCAACACCAATCTCAGTGTTCGATAAATGCTCTACAAATAGCAAGGCATTATACTCTGTACCCCAAATAAAATTGCTATGAGTAAAACTCACGACTGTGTGTAAGGCCTGAGAAGATAGCCAGTATGAGAAGCAGAATTATAACAATGATTGTGTTAGTCAGCCTGGGCTGCCATAACCCACAGACTGGGTGGCTTGTACCGCAGGCTGGGTCCACAATACCACAGACTGGGTGGCTTAAACGAGAGAAATTTATTCCTCACAGGTCTGGAGGCTGGGAAGTTCAAGATCAAGGTGCCGGTCAATTTGGTGCCTGGTGAGGGCTCTGCTCCTGGCTTGTAGGCAGACAGCCATCTTCTTGCTGTGTCCTTGCATGGCCAGGAGAGGGGAAGAAAGAGAGAGAGAGAGAGAGCTCTCTGGTGTCTCTTTGTATAGGACACTAATCCCATTGGGTCATGGCTCGACTCTTACAACCTCATCTAACATTAACTACCTCCGTATAGGCCAGATCTCCAAATACAGTCACATTGGGCATTAGGGCTTCAACTTATGAATTTTGGAAGGACACAGTTCAGTCCATAGCAACAATCATCTTCAGACTAGCCCTCATCCTTTCGTCTTTTGGCAAGTTCCCATGGTCACACTGATGATTTAAATGGAGGCAGGTAGTTGCTGTCACTGCCAACAACAAAGATGCTGCTTTCAAAATGAACGAGGAAGCAAAGGTATCTATCGATAATGGCGCCTTACATCTATTTTATTTTCTGTGGTGTTTCTTTATGGAGACAGAAAAAGTCCACAGAAAAAACCAACTCAGTACATGTCAACTACATTGATGACTCTCTTAAAGAGACAAACAGAAACCTCAGTGTTAGTTGACTTGATCTGAGTAATTGTACAAACTAAGATGTTGTACAGATTCACAATCCCTTATCCATAATTCCAAAATCCAAAAAGCTCTGATATCTGATTGTTTTTCTGTAAATGTGCAGCAAACTCACTTGGTGAAAAAACCTGACCTGTCCTTATCTGAGGCTGTTTATAGTTTTTACTTATCCCATTTATATATTTTGCTGAAGAAATATTAAATCATTTGATTATGGGGTTCTGCCCCAGATCCTGCTGCGGTATTTGTAGTATATTAAGAAAGGTACTGAACTATCTTTCTAAAATCCAAATGAGCGTGAATTCTTGAAACACATGTGGCCCCAAAGGTTTTAAATAGGGAAATTAGAGTTTGTCCTAGAGTGAATCTTCTGTTCTAAGGACTGAAATTACATGTAACATGGTAGGGGAAAATAAGCAAGAGTAAGCAGAAGCGATTGTTTTCCCAAAGTTTCCAGGAAATGAGCTGTTGCTAGAGCCATCAGAATGGGTATGGGTGAAAAGGTTACTGAGTTGTGCAGAACTGGCAATCCTACATCTGCCTGACTCCAATTACTGCAAGTGGGGTCATGAAATTCTTCAAATGAAAATTTTAGGTCAAAATGTATGGATCTGTATTGCACAGGCTTCTGAGGTGATTTGAAACAGCAATAGAGTGCAGTCATTTCAGGAATTTGGCGATGCTGCCTCATCTAGCAGGCTGACCTCCAGGGAGCAGCCGACTTTCCACTGTTTCTTTCTTATTCATCTCTTCTTGTTGGAACTTGCCCAAATCACTTGATCTATGTGCCCCTTTTTTCATTTAAGTGTGGATGGTGTGGATTGCTTTCCTTACCATGTCCTGGATCAATACATAAAATATCATTTAAAAAAGACTTTAAGTCTCACACAGGCCTTGTTTGGAAGGCTACTTGATAGCACAGTCTTCGATTCTAGTGGAGCGACTTCTGGGCTGGGAGTCGGGAGTCATGACTTTCGTTTCAACCTTGATATTAATTTCCAGTGTGACCTTAAACATGTCACTTTCTCTCTCTAGACTTGTTTCCTACAAGTCTCTAGACTTGTTTTAGAAAATGAAAGCCTTGGAACTAACGATCTTGAGGTCTCTTTTATGGTTAATATTGAACCTATAAATAACAAGATAAATAATGACAATCATAACAGGACCCCAGTTTGTTTAGCAATTTATAGCTTGTAAACAATTTTCATATCTATTAAGTCATTGGATACTTACAACAAACCTGTTAGCATATGCTGGGCAACTAGATATTGTTATTCTCTTCTAAAGAAGTTCAGAGAGAAGGGAAGTTACTTGAGCAAGATCACAGAGCAAACTAGTGTCTAATAAAGAAAGGGCCAGCCCAGCTCTTCTGATGCCTGCCCGCCCAGCCTGTGTTCTCTCCACTCTGCCTCACTACTTCACTAGTTTCAGTGATGGCTACCCAACAGCATCACGACAATTCACGCGCACTTGTGTGTTCACAATAGAAAAGAGCATCACTTATGACCGGTTGTAAGCAGAACAATTACTCATACCTTGTTTTGGACTTCCAAGACTTTGGTTTTGTTGGTGCCAGGCTCAGAGAAGGGGCTGGGGTAGTTACAGGAGATGTGAAGGGGGACCGGGTGTGATAGCGCCAATGAAATGCTCAACCAGAGCACACTGGAGGAGGTAGAAGGAGGTGATGGAGGTGAAACTCAGTGTAGGAAGAAGTGCCACGGTCAAGTGGAGACAGCTGGAGCATTCCCAGAGAAAACGCACTTGTGACCTGACTCATGTCCAAAAATTTTCCAAAGCCTGGTGTGGGACTAGGTTGAATAGCATTTTCTACATTTTGACAGTATGGTACTTGGGGAGATCATGGCCAGAAAATGTTTTAGCTTTTGTAAGTCAAGAACTGGTTTTCTTGGTTAGCTGACAAGACATTGGCAGATGCAATCAGGAATATATAAGAGAGAAGGACAAAAAAAGGAGAATTGTATGTTTCTGGGCCTCAGTTTCCACATCTGTAAATGCACCTGATTTCAAGGTGCATTTAGCTCTGACCTTCTGTAACACCACTCCTCTGTATGCTCCACTCCAGAAAACTCAACTTTCTCTCTCTTGCCCATGAGGCAACCTGATTCTGCTTTTGCTTCTCTAAGCCCCTCTCTCCTTGATTTTTTCTCCTCACTATTCTAATTCTCTCCTTTTTTAAAGCCAGCGCAAATGCCATGAAGCTTTCCCTGAACTCCCCAATCTGAAATGACCTACCAGTCATTTGTTTGCCTTATAGATGATGCTGAGTAGTAAGGCACACAGTAACAACAGCAAAAACTCAGTAACAACACTAACCTATTCTCTTTTTCCATGAATTTGTTTATCTTCCACATATGAGTGAGATCGTATGGTGTTTGTCTTTCTCTGCCTGGCTTATCTCACTTAACATAATACCCTCAAGTTCCACCCACGTTGTTGCGAATGGGATGATTTTTTTTTTATGGCTGAGTAGTATTCCATTATATACCACATCTTCTTTATCCATTCATCAGTCCATGGGCACTTGGGTTGCTTCCACGTCTTCACTACTGTGAATAATGCTGCAATGAATATAGGGGTGCATAAGTCTCTTTGAATTGTTGATTTCAAGTTCTTTGGATAAGTACCCAGTAGTGGTATGACTGGGTCATATGGTATTTTGATTTTTAGTTTTTTGAGAAATCTCTATACTGTTTTCCGTAGTGGCTGTACTAGTTTGCATTTCCACCAACAGTGTATGAGGGTTCCTTTTTCTCCACATCCTCTCCAACATTTGTTGTTTTTTGTCCTGGTAATTATAGCCATTCTAATAGGTGTAAGGTGATATCTCATTGTAGTTTTGATTTGCGTTTCCCTGATGATTAGTGATGTTGAACATCTTTTCACGTGCCTGTTGGCCATCTGTATATCTTCTTTGGAAAAGTGTCTGTTCACATCCTTTGCCCATTGTTTGATCAGGTTGTTTGGTTTTTCGTTGTTGAGTTGTATGAGTTCTTTATATATTTTGGAGATTAACCCCTTGTCGGACATATGATTTGCAAATATTTTCTCCCAGTTGATGGGTTGTCTTTTCATTTTATTCATAATTTTCTTTGCCTTGCAGAAGCTCTTTAGTCTGATGAAGTCTGGGGAGAGTTAATTTTGAGATCCTGTTTTGTTTCTTACTAGCTGTGTGGCTTTAGACAAGTCAACGTCACTTTTCTGAATCTAATTTCTTCAACCTGAAGATAATGAGATCTGTTGCACAGGGTTGTTGGGAGGAGTTAATATCATAATGGATGTTAAAGTGCTTTGCAAACTGACAAGAATTCCACATATAAAAGGGGTTATTATTATCATAATCATCATTATTATTTTATAAGTCATTTCCATGGAACATAAATGCAGTCTCTAGAGCTTCTCTGAGCCTCTAAGTGTACAGATTGTATTTAGAAGTTTGTATATTACCCAATATGGGGTTGAACAACAGCCAGTCAATGCTAATAGCCCTAGGTCCTTATTTACAGAGTGCCTTTCCTTTGAGCTCAAGAGCTGTTAAAAGCTGGATGCATCATTCTTCAACCAATTTCCATTCAGTCATTTGTTCAACAAATGTTTACTGTATGCCTACTATGTGTCAGACAGTATTTTAGACAGTGAGTGGGTAGCTGGTATTGTTAATGTCCTGTTACATTGTGGGAAACTGCAAATCCATAGAAGAAAAGGAACTTTTACAAAGCTGCATGCATAGATGGGGTAGGGGTGGGAGTGCAGCTTGGAGCTTAGGGTGGTAGTGGCCTACATTGTGCTAAGAATAATTGTGTTTCATGATCTGAAGCTGGGCATCTTTGGTTTGAGTCTTCATCTACAGCAAACTGGAGCTTTGTTCCTAATGAGAAATGATGTCAGTAGCTGAAAGGCACATTGTGGAGCCCAAGTTACATGGGTTAGGTTTCTGAACTGATTTGGTCAGCTCTGTTTCAGATGCTTTGGAAAGAAAAGTTTAAATGTAGCCATTGATTGAGAGAGATTTGAGTCAGTCCCAGAGCTGACTCCTGCAGAGTCCTGCACCTGGCTGCAGACACATTTCACAGAGTTGCAATTTCACTTTTATCCTCCGGAGAGAACAGGCTCTTTCTTCCAAGTGGAGGGTTTTTAAGATGCTTGCATAAAAGCTCCCCTTTCATGTGCAGGTGACTCAGAGAGCAGGGAGTCAGCAAGGATGGGGTGAAGCCAGTCCAAGGTGCTACAAAGGAGCACGAGATATGTTTCCCATTTTCAGCCTTGTGGCCTCTCAAAGACGTTTCCTCCCCAGGGCTCTTGAGTGAGCTTCCACAGCTTTGGAATATAGCAGCAGTTTTAGCCAGAACAGGAAAATGGAAATCATTTGTACCATTTTCAATGATATGATTGTTAATAGTCAATTTGACACATTTGCTGAAGGATTATGGACCTAGAGAAAGACACAGAGGTGACAGGATCTTCTCCCTCCAAAAGCTCACTACAGGGTGATTAAGAGCATCCAAAAATAATTAGAAAGGGACACTGATTCAACAAATACTCTTGACAGAATTTGTTTACCCAAATCATATTCGTTAAAGATTAAAAAGGATTTGATGGAACCAGGAAAGGTTTTTTGTTGTGTTCTATTTCTAAAATATGCTATTGGGATAGTTTTGTAAGCAATTGAGAAGAATTTTTGAGAAGAAAAATTGCTCAACTGATATAAAGCTTCAGTCATGCAAATGAATAAGTTCTAGAGAATTGCTGTGCAACATAGTGCCTAGAGTTAACAATGTTGTGTTGTGCACCTAAACACTTGTTGAGGGTAGATCTCATGTTAAGTGTTCTTACCGCAAAAAACCAAACCAAACAAACAATAACAATAACAACAACAAAGGGACACAAAGAAACTTTTGGAGGTAATGGATATGTTTACTACTTTGATTGTGGTGATGATCTCACGGGCGTATGCCTACATCCAAACTCATCAAATTCTTAGAGTCAGGGAAGTGGAAGTGTTCTGGGCACCCAGAGTGGTCCCCTTAGGACAGATTGGAGGGTACAACAGGAAGTGCTGTGAGAAAAGGTTCCTGTGGGGCACCCTGACAGCCAGCTTAACTTCTGTTAAATTGGATAGGCAATACTGTAAAACTTTGAAAGTGCTATTTGGAAGCATTTAAGGATTGCACAAGCACAACCTAAATCCTGGTCTATAGTTACTGTTTCATAATTCACCCAGTCTCTTGTATGTCATAGATTGCTCTGAGCAACTGGAAATCTAGCATCTTTTCCAATAATAAATGACATTATAATTCCTGATGAATGGAGGCTCGGAAATATCTACCACAATGGATTTCCCAACCACCACTTTAGTTGCGACTTGGTGTGAATACTATGAATAATTTTCTTGCTTTGGGCAAAATGGCCCTAGAAACTCAATAACCATAATGAATCATTAGTTTATTTTGATAAATAATATTTTAGCTTAGATGAGATGGAAAAAAAAAAGAAAACTCTTGTCTTTTCCTTTTGACTATATTCCTTTGAATCACAGGATCACTTTTCTCCTTGGTTTAAATATAGGTAAATATATAGGTATATTTTTAGAAGTAGTTTCCTCTTGTTCTTCACTTGATTATTATAATATTCTCAGTGATTTAGGAATGTATATTTATCTATTTGTTTTCATCAAAGTCATATATTTACTTTTAAGGTTAAGTATTTCTGTTTCAAATTTCTTAAGAATTTCATCAAATTAATATATATGTGTCTATATATACAGCTCCACTCTTTCTAAAATATGCAGAGCCCTAAACTAGTGACAGTCAGAGCTGTATAGAATAGTGGATTGGACCTGGCCCCAGGATGCAGGAGGAATAGATTCTACAGGGACTCTGCCACGTATCAGCTTAGTGATGTTGAGCAAGTCTCATACCGGCTGTGGGTCATGATTTTCCTTCAGGAAAATCCTCCCCTTTCCTGCCTTCAACTAGTATGTATGTATGTATGTATTCATTTATTTGTTTATTTATTTTTGCTGAGGAAGATTCACACTGAGCTAACATCTGTGCCAATCTTCTTCTATTTTGTACGTGGGTTGCTGCCACAGCATGGCCACCGGTGAGTAGTGTAGGTCTGCGCCCAGGAGCTGAACCTGGGCCACTGAAGCAGACCACGCTGGACTTAACCACTGGGCCACAGGGCCAGCCCCCTCAACTAGTGTTTATTGATGTCTGTTAGGTGTTGTGCACTGTGCTAGATATTGTACATACATTCCGTGGTGCTTTTCCTCTCAAAGTTTAAAGTCTGAAGGGGGAGACCTAAGGTCAGCCAGCAGTTTACGTCATGGAGGAGGAGTGTCCAGGGTTCTATGAGAGTCCAGGGTGAGGAGCATCAAATCACACAGAGGATATGAGAAAGCCTCCTGCAGGGGCTGACACTTGTGTTGAATTTTGAGTGAGCTAGAAAGAAAAGGGGACATGAAGTCTTCACAGGCGGGGACAGCATCACAGAGGGTTGACACAGTGTGATGTACTTGGGGGAAGAGCAGGAGGCTCCTGGTTGGAGAGAAGGATAAGCTCTGGGAAAAGTGGAACATGGGGCTGGAAATGTAGTGGTAAAGGCCCTTTTAGGCTAAGCTGGGAATACCGCTGCTGCTAATAATAACTATCTTTTGTTGACTCAATTGAAAATACAAGTTAAGCATACTTGTAGATTTTAAAGATTGGCAAATTTAGCGTTGCAGAGTGCCCTGCTTTTTCCCAAATAGTCATTTTGAATAGGTGTCATACCATTTCTCAAACGCAAACAAGTATTAAAAAGATCTGCTGGCTTCACTGAGACCTGTTGACAATGTCAGGAGGTGAAGAAGTCTGGAAAGGATGATGTCCTTCCATGATATAAAATTTTCCAACTGTTCATTTAAATATTCTCCTAAGTGCTTTGATAAACTAGTTCAAACATTAGCATATTCTTGGAAATAATAGGAGTTCAACTATTCGGTACTATTTATCCTACTTTCGTTCTCCTGAGTGTAGACATTCAAGATATTTTTAATTTCTTGGCACAATTTTATGAGCATTCAAATTAAAACTATTTTTCATGTTTATTGTAGCAATAAAATATTAAAAACTGAACAATTGACTTATTTACCTCTATCAAAGCCCTTGGCATGCTCTCCCTTGGTAAAAATATTGAAGTTAGAAATTGCAATGAGAGAGAAGTGTTGAAATTCAGTTCACTAATGATTACCGATTTCAACCACATGTGAAGTTCAACCACTTTTGTTAGCTTTATTTACTTGTAATCTTGTGAACCTTAAGACTAACCATTCACAAATTGTAAGAGTTGTAAGGATTAGAAATAATATATAAAAAGTGCATAGTATATAGAGTAAGGGGTTAATAAATTGTACTATCTCTTTTCAGGCTCTGCGCCAAGTGCTCTCTTTACCTTGCCTCCAGGGTAGGGCAGATGGGAGAGGTGAACCAGTGAGACTTCTGTGGGAGCAGAAGCGCTGGGAGAGGTAGAGCTGGAAGGGCTGCTATGCTGAAGGTTGTTCTAGAACACATGGAGTTAAGGAAGAGAGATAACAGCACAGCTGGAAGGTCAGAAGTTGGATCTTGCATCATGCTGATTGGGGAGGTGAGGACGTATATGCAAGTCAGATGCAAAGCCAAGTGGAAAGAAAGAATCCAATATCAAACTATTGAGTGGGTGAGGTCAAAGGACGAAGATCTAAATTTGCTTGTGGCCAGATTTCTTTTGTGCAATCTCAACAGCTTGGAAAGTCAAGGTTGGACCCTCAAAGGAGCTGCACTGGAAAGGGTAGGTCTGGGGGAGAACATATGTGCACGATTCAGTCTTTAGTCCAAGAGGTAGGTCTGACAGGACAAGTAAACATGAAAACAGTCAATGCTAAGTCCAAGGGAGAGCATGCCAAGGGCTTTGATAGAGGTAAATGAGTTACACTGAAGGCCCTTCCATCCAGACAACTCCTCTCTCCAACGCTTGTAACAGCTGCCTGAAATGGTCAAGGCTGTTGGGACAGAAATTAATACTGGCCCCTCAGAAATGATAATAGCTGAGTTCTAATGGAAATCCTGAGAGTGTTAAGGCCCCATCCTTAATTCAGCACCCTTTTCTCCTCATCTTCTCTCCATTCCAGCAACACCAGACTGTTTGCTTCACCTCAAATCCACCCCCTGCTCTCTCTCCACTTAGGTTTAATGCTAAAACTTCTGCTAGTTATGGCTTTTTTCTCCTCTTCACTGGGAAGATTTGTTCATCCTTCAGGGTTCCCTGCTCCTTCTCTGCCTGGTGAAAAAATGCACTCCCTCTCTTGGACTCTTGTAGCACTAGTTTATCCAAACACCAGTGGTGGAAGATGCCTTAACCATCAAGTATATGTCCCCAAGCCAGGTGGAAAGGTCAAACATTTGAATTCTGAAAGTGATTGGTTGGGTTTCTACCTCTACAATTCACTTGCTTTGTATTTTGAGCAGATAATATACCTTCTTGGAGCCTCAATTCCTGATCAGTGTCATTATGGGCACTTAATAAGATAGTGGATATAAAGCACCCATCATATAAAGCATGATGTTAGATAAAAATTAAGATGTTTGTTAAATTCAATGTATGGAATTCATAATATAAATTAATATAAATATAAGTTAGTCAAGTACCTTATGCTGGGTTTTAGGGGCTGCCTTCAGCTCAAGAAAGAAGTTTGATTTCCTACATTATCACACTGTCCTTTTGATAAATTCTCTGATGCCACACAAGAACAAGTCATTCTCCTCTCTTAGCAGTTTTACTCCAGTGATAAACTGATGACATTTTAATCTTATTTGATATATAACCCACAAAGAAAGATGCTTAATTTTATTTCACAAATTCATTTGATTTTCTCGTTGTTGATTTCTCTTCTGAATTCTGATTTTCAGTTTGTCATTAAAATGGATGAACTATTCCATTTCTCCTTCTTTTTCCATTTCCTTTCAGCTTGGTTGCATTCAGACTCCCATCATCCTCCATTCAGGGCCTAGGGGATACCTGTTACATGATCTCCACCCTTTAAAATAATTAAAAAACAAAACTCAAGTATACGAAGGCACCGTCTGTTGGCGATTCTCCCATCTCCATCTGTGCAGCCCCCAAAAATCTGCTTTCTGTACTTACAAGACATTAGTCTTTTGGCATTATTATCTGGAGCAAATAATGCTGAATGTAATAATAGCAAATGATTTGGCATGTGCATCAGTGTGGAAATAGGATTTACAAATGCATAGTAATGTATCCTACAAGAATACATCATCTTTTTTTTTTTTTTTTGGTGAGGAAGATCAGCCCTGAGCTAACATCCATGCTAATCCTCCTCTTTTTTTTTTTTTGCTGAGGAAGACTGGCTCTGTGCTAACATCTATTGCCAATCCTCCTCCGTTTTTTTCCCCCAAAGTCCCAGTAGATAGTTGTATGTCATAGTTGCATGTCCTTCTAGTTGCTGTATGTGGGACGCGGCCTCAGCATGGCCAGAGAAGCAATGCGTCGGTGCGTGCCCGGGATCCGAACCCGGGCCGCCAGCAGCGGAGCGCGCACTTAACCGCTAAGCCACGGGGCCGGCCCTACATCATCTTTTTAAATGTGCTTCTCGAACATACTTCTGTGTAGTCGAGAAAACACCACATACATTATTAGAAAGGTAGAATGGCTGTTTGTATTCTGGGAGGATTCTTGATAGATGATTGCTATATTTAGCCATGGGAGCTAACATCTCACTTAAGGGGGAAAAGAAAAACCTTCTATTCAGGGAGAAAACCAAGAATCAAGGTATTTTAATTTCTCTGCTTAAAAGGAGAAATAATAATTGGGACAAAACTAAAGGAAGTGGGTAACAGGATCAAACAGTAACATTCAGTTACATTCGGGACTTGGAACTGGAAAATCAAAATCTATGAAATGTTTGTCTTTTGTGCTTTACTTTGTTCAAAGCATTCCTTCTTTCCTGGACTGAGTCAGGATGCTGGTTCAGCTCATGGAAGTCTATGAAGCCAAGCAGGGAGATTGTTGATGAGCACTCTGTGTGTGTGTGTGTGTGTGTGTGTGTGTGTCTGTCTGTCTGTCTGTCTGTCTGTCTGTCGGTGGTAGTGGGGAGAAGGTGGGCAGTTAGGGAGATGGGAAATCCCAAGGCCAGAGGGAAAAGAAATAAAGAGTGAAGAAAGCTCAAGTCTAAGAATGACTAAGTGGAGAACTTTGTTTCTCCAACCTGGAGATTCAGAAAGAAAAGAGCAAGAATAAAGCAGGTTGATGGGCTATATTGAGGGAAGCAGTAGTAGACACAGTTTAGAACAAGCCCTGCTATTCAAAGCTCGCTTTTATTTGCTCCTGGGATATAATGAATGAATGAGTCAACTGAATTGATTTATGATTGACTTATTAATGAATTCAGAATATAATTACTCTATGCCTACTATGTGCTGGGCACTATGTTATCTGATAGGAATACCCCACCTTTATAGACAGACAGACATATAAATAAATGATAGACATGAATTAAAAATACTGAAAACATGGGCCCAGCCCCATGGCCAAGTGGTTACAATTCCACATGCTCCACTTCGGCAGCCAGGTTTGCGGGTTCAAATCCCAGGTGCAGACCTACTCCACTCACCAGCCATGGTGTGGTGGTGTCCCACATACCAGAAAATAGAGGATGATTGGCACAGATGTTGGCTCAGGGCAAATCTTCCTCAGCAAAAAAAAAAAAAAAAAAAGTACTGAAAATACTTTGAAGATTCAGAGAAGTTTTCTCAGGGAAAGTTTTAACTGGATTTTGAAGAATAAGTAAGTTTCCTAGGCTGAGAAAGAGTGAGCCCAAAGGTTCCATCCAATCCTGTAGCTCTATGAAATGGAATTTCCCTCCTTTATTTATTATAGCCTGGATTCATCTGCCAACTTGGATTGTTAGTATGATGTAGGGGGTGAAAAAGAAAAAAAGGGAAAAGATGTAGGAGAGAAAGGGGCAATGAGGCAGATAGAGGGATATCATTTTGATGGGATTTGTAACTCTTCATTCAGTGGCTGAATGGCATTAATGGGGCTTAGCTGACTACTCTTTCTTCACTTCAACCTATTCTCTGTTTTGTACTCAAGTACTATGTACTTCATCAACATTGGGAATGGACAGGTGATAAAGAGACAGAAAGATAACGGTTAAAAGGACTGACTTTGGGGCTGGCCCTGTGGCTTAGCGGTTAAGTGCGCACGCTCCGCTGCTGGCCGCCCGGGTTTGGATCCCCCGCGCGCACCGACGCATCGCTTCTCTGGCCATGCTGAGGCCGTGTCCCACATACAGCAACTAGAAGGATGTGCAACTATGACATACAACTATCTACTGGGGCTTTGGGCGAAAAATAAATAAATAAAATTATAAAAAAAAATAAATACACATTATTAAAAAGGACTGACTTTGGATTCAAGCAATTCCAAGTTCAGATCCAAGATCCTCCCCCTCCATAGGCCTCAGGTTTCTCATATATATAAACTGAGGGAGTTGGGCTAGAGGAGCCCTAGTGGCCCTTTGAGCTCTGACATTGATACCAAAAGGAATGTGACACCTTGTGTGATAGCCAAGGGCTAGCATGCTGTCTAACAAGGAGTGATGCTGTGGTCTGCACACAGAAACTTCCAGCATTAGGACTAGAAGGGACCTTACAGACTGTTTTGTCCAAATCCTTTCCTTTGTAGAGGAAGAAACGAGGATTAAGTCTCAACTCTTCCTAATATCCTTCTTATAACAGCTATTAATTATGAATTGTTAATGCCTTGCAATTCTCCAGAGAGAAGGAAAAAATGTTTATTAAATGAATTTGGAAGGGATTAGGTAGGCTGAATGAGAGGTTTGCCAGTCATAATACATAGACATAAATTTAAAATCAGCTGAAAAGCAATAGATATTTTAAATTGAGACAGGCTTTAGGTGACTGAGAGAGGGCCTGGGAGCATCGGCAGCATCACGGGTCTTACAACCTCAGGGCCTAGAAATCAGCATACAAGAGAACCTCTGTGCAGAGCAGCAGTCTTGTTTCCACCTCTGACAAAACCCTGGCTTTGCTTCCTTAACAGCTAGTCCAGTAGAGTCATCTCAGTAGAGTAAAATGATTAAAGAGGAAAAAAAGACAATGTAAAATATTCTGGAAAATACTTTTTTTCCCCCCAAAGCCCCAGTAGATAGTTGTATGTCATAGCTGCACATCCTTCTAGTTGCTATATGTGGGACACGGCCTCAGCAGGGCCGGAGAAGCCGTACGTCGGTGCGTGCCCGGGATCCGAACCTGGGCTGCCAGTAGCGGAGCGGGCGCACTTAACCGCTAAGCCACGAGGCCGGCCCCGGAAAATACTTTTTTAAAGATAGCAAATATACAAATCCATTTGACTTTTTTTTTTTTTTTTTTTTGGTAAATTGTAGAGTGTCAGTATTATAGGAATTGGTTATGAATCTCTAAGTCTCTGTTAATAATGCCCTTGGGTTAATACACCCGTGGGATCCATTATGCTCTTGTATTCTTTTGCTCTTATTTAATTTTAGTTGGCTGAAATTACTCATTAATCTTTTCCTCCCTTTTTAATAGCAGGGTTTTTGGCACTAAATGTGGCTAATCGCTTCCTTTCTGTATTTTACTTTGCCTAGGTAGCCACAGCAGCTAAGTGAATTGGGATTTGAATATAAACATAAACCAGAAAGATTTTCACCAAGTAAGAGCACTGGTAATGAAAGAAATCCTTGTTGTTATTGGTCCCACAAATGATACACTTGTGCCACATCGATCAGGTATCATGTAGAACACATCATGGAGATTGTTTATTGCTGGCAACACATTTAGTATAGTTACCACTTTCTAGCCCTTCAACAAGAACTTCTGGTTGTGTTTACCAAGTGAAATGAATAGGGTTCTGAAATAACAGTCTGCAGTGTAGTACAAATAGGACAAGTCCTCCAACCAAAGAATGCACACAAATGTGCATACCGTTATGGAGAAAGCTGTAGTGAAATGGGGCATCAGTAAACTTAACTTCTAATCTTGTCTGTAACTTGCCACTTGACTTGGGAAAAGTTGTTTTTTCCCCACTTTGGACCTCAATTCACTTTTCACTTTCATATAATAAATGTTTGGACTATAGGATTTATGAAGTTTCTTCTTCCAGCTTGAAACTACGATGTGTATACCTCAACATCTAAAATAGTACCTGGCAATTCTCAACAAACATTTATTCAATGAATTAATGACAGACTTTGGTTATATCTGTTGACTTTTTAGGACTACTTATTCCTGTACTATTTTTACCAGAAAAAAATATCAAGCATCCATGTATTTGGAATTTTGGGGGATTGGAGTACAGGGTGAGGAAATGAGTTTACTGCAAATGTCTACATTCTTTTGAGGCAACATTTTTATGGTGCATCTTTAGACTAAAAATTGACGTACATTTGGTCTACTCTTATCACCAAAACTCAATAATTGGATTGGTCTTCATAATAATCCTAACTAGATTCAAGAAATTACTTTTGCATGTCGTTTTGCCATGTTATTTCTTATCCCCAGGGTGAAAAGTGGCAATCAGTTGAAAAGTGTTATTTCTCAGTATTGTTTGGACTGATTATTTCAATCTGTGTCTACTTGGGACCTAAACATTAATGAGATTGGCCTACCCCATTTTAAGTGGGCATTATGCCAGTGTAACAGATGGGCCTTGAAATTGTCAGTTGATAGCTTGTGTATAAATCTCTAATATTGTCAAGTGGACCAAGTCCTTAACAAGAAATGTCAAAAATGTTTGTCAGTTGGCCTCCAGATGCCTTACCCATGCCTCATTACTCTGCCTCGCCACTCTGCAAATCTCTTCAGACTTATAATATCCTCCAGAGAAATCACTGTTAAACCATGTGGACAGATGAGTCCTTGGCCAAATACACGCAGATGACCTGCATCCTCTTCTCCCATTTCCTCTCTTTCACAAACTGTTCTTTACCTCCGTTGCAGACCTGCAACCTGCATCGTTTCTATTGAAACTTTATCACTTGCCATTTTCTTCTTAGAAAGTCTGTTATTTTACCTTCACCCAAGGATAAGAATGAAAACCTAGCCCATACTAGGTAATCAAGATATCTTTGCTCTCTGAGGGACACTACCTAATGCCTAGAACACTGTCATTATTACGTGGCTTTGCCACATTGACTCATCATCTTTTTGTTCTTTGACGTTTTTGTCATCTACTTTATTTTTCCTTCTTCTACAACTAATTTCTTCCAGCCTCCTAGACTCTTTGTGAAGACATGGCCCACCTCTTAGCTTGCCTAAGAGATATTTGAACCTAGGTCTGATTGTTATTATCTCTATATTATCTGATTATTATCTTTTTATTATCTGATTATTATTATCTATTATTATTATTATCTTTGCCCAAGAGTATCCACTGAGCATTTGTTAACTGCTTCATGAGTGATGATCTTGCTACCTCTTACAGGTCACTTGTAATCCTGTTTAACATCATAAAGAGCCATCAAGATAGCTGATTGACGCCTCTCATTTGCCAAGTGAAGTGCATTTGTGGCCATGGGAAAAGCTTTATTTCATTCAAGTCATTCATTTACTTATCAGGTATTAAATACAACCTTCTAAGTTCCACACACTATTCCAGCTGCTGGAGATACGATGGTGAACAAATAGACATGGTCTTTGTCTTTGTGGAGCTTAACATTCTGGTGATATTTTGGAATTGACACCCTCCACAGAGACTGTGAGTTCAACACCTGTTCCATCTTACAGTGTAAACTCATTTGTAGTGGTGAGTTGACCTCAGTATCATCACCAAAAAGAGTTCTAAATGGTCAGTTGTTACTTTTTATAACAGATCATCCAGCTATAAAAGAAAAAGAGTAAGAAAATAATTGGGCACAAAGAAAAGATCACAAATTCCCCTCAATTTATATTCAGCATTTCTGGAAGAACAGAATGAGTATATGGAAAAAAATCTATGTGGGCTGGTAATTGATTTGACATATTAGCAAGGCTCTTTAAATTGTTCATTATAATATAATACACTGCTGTTAATTAATCCCAATCATTTATATTGTTTCTGTCCATTCTAGTAGGAACCAAAGCTAGATAATCTGAATATGCACATGCAGCCAATCATTTACATGGATGAACCAGAGTTAGGCTGGAGTGCCCTTGTTGGTGCTGCTACTCTCATTCAACTGTGTAGTATAAGTAATATAGCCATATAATGTATTGTCCAAACTAGGATAGTTTTTGATGGTGAAAGGGGGCACCCCAAATAAGAAGGACCTAGTCCTACCTAATTATTGGCATTTTGAAATAGTAAATTACCAGGCTACTCGTCTATTTCCCCTTTTCCAAGTTCATCATCAGGAAAGATCATCATAACTAGGTCAAATGATTTCTTATTAACACTTTCATGAAGGAATTCGGCCCTTAAATCCTCTCCTACTTCGCCAGGGTGAAGGGGGCGGGGTATGGTTTAGAACCTTGTCTTTTTTAAAAAACGAGGGAGAAACTTGAAGGCTTCCAGCCTCTAATTCTAAAACCTACAGCCTGACTAATTGCCCAATCTCTTCTGTGCTCCCACTCCACCTGTGATGATCTCTATCTTATACCTTACCATATTTTTAAAAATTATTTATGGTGTCTATCACCTTTAATAAGCTTTATGCTTCTGTAGGCCAGAGATCATGTTTTATTCACATTTTAACCTCTCTTTGTGTCTGATTGCTCATCTTTAAAATACAGATAGGAATGGTACTAATCTCATAGAGTTTTATGAAGATTAGATTAAAACATTTGTAAATTGATGACAACATTTATAATTCTTATAAATAGGCTGGCACATAATAAGCTCTTAGTGGTGTTAGCTACTAGTGTTAATATTATCATCATTATTTGTTATCATAGTGCCCATAGTCAATGTCATATTGTGTAGACAATGTCATACAAAAATGTGTATACTGAACATTATTAATTCATCAAACATTTATTAGTGTTTCCTATATTCAAAACACTCTATACACTACAAAGATGAATCAGGAGCCCATTTTTTAGCAAGGATGAGGAACAGGAATGAGATATGCACATAAATAATTCTAATACAATATAGAAGGTAATAAGTGATATAAAGGAGGTAAAGATATAGCAACTTTGCTGTTTCTAATAGAGAATATTTTTAGATTGAAAAGATCAGAGAAGACTGTAGGAGTGAGATGGAATTTTAGTTGAATCTCGAGGAAAATATAAGATTTGAATATGCAGCCATTTGTGTTGGTGGTGTAACAAGGTGAAGATATTCCAAGGATGACTATGTAAGTAAAGATATGGAGAAGGACAATCTTGAAGTTTGCTTAGGATAACGGCAAGTATTGTCTAGGAGTTAAGCTTGGAGAAGACTTGAAGGATAGTTTGGATCCAGATACTAAAAGAAAGATCTTGAATTTCAGACCACAGATTTTGCATTAAGTTTGATTTATTTTCTATTTAATAAAGCATCTGGGTTTTTAAAATTATTAATAAAAATAATGAAAATTCATGAACTAGTAAGTTCTCCTTGTTCCCGTTCACTGTAGATAATGGGAAGGCAGTTATATCAGAAATCATCCTGGTGTAGATGGATCCCCTCTGCCTGTGAGGCAGGACCCTTAGTTCTGAGCCTGGTTCCGCTCCACTGTGTGACTCTCGTCAAGTCAAGTACCCTCCCTGCCTCTCCACTTGTAAAATAATAAATATTAAAAGTGTATATAGATGGACTCTAAAGGTATCTTCTTTTCTAAAACGTTCAAGAGAAAAAGAGCATGTAATGGGGTGCAGTGTTAGGAGCAGAAATTATTTATCCCAATACAATAGGCTATTGTTCTTAAGGAACAACTCTACTCTTACCCTTAGCCAACATCCTAACCCTGTAAAATTTTAAAGAAATTCTGAGTTTTGTGATTTTTCAAAATATTTACTTGGGCATGCAATAGGAGAGCCTAAAGGTTAGTAGACCCAAGGAGGTTGCGGCCTCTGTAATTCCGTACTTGAGTGTTTTAATTCCCCAGTACTGAAGGGAGATGGGCTTTGCTGAGCAGTGGCAGTCCATCAAGGGGAGTCCTCCACTAATAAATGTCCATCTCTGGCTGAATCATCCTGATTAATATTTGTAATCATGGCCCTAAGGCATTGGAAAATCCCTTATTCAGGATGCTTTCTGAATCAGAAGATTGAATTATAGTCTGCCTCAGGTTTCTTGTTGGGAGTACATTTTATTGTATTTCAATGTTTTGAAAATTGGGATTCGAAGTCTACTGTGGAGGGATCTTTGTGTAACCTGGAATGTGTGATTAATCTGCACCTCTCTCTCCTTAGCCATTCCAGATAACAGCGTTTTCTAGATTTCTTTTTATGCCTGAGAATGAGACTATTATTCTCAAGGAGAGAATATTTCCTCAGGAGAATTTGGACTATTAAAAAAAAAAAAGGTAATATATACGCACTTTTTTCCTATTAAAAATTTTGTAGATAAACTGAATACAGTGCAGGTTTTTTTTCTTTTTTCTTTATTTTTTATTAAAGTATAGTTAACATACAATATTATGTTAGTTTCAGGTGTACAACATAGTGATTGAACATTTATATACATTACAAAATGACCACCATGATAAGATTAGTAACCATCTGTCACCCTACAAAGTTATTACAATATTATTGATTATATTCCCCATGCTGTACATTACCTCCCTGTGACATTTACTTTATAACTGGTAATTTGTACCTCTTGATCCCCTTCACCTATTTCACCCATCCCCCAACCCTTCCTCCTCTCTGGTGCCCACTAGTTTGTTCTCTGTATTTATGTCTGTTTCTGTTTTGTTTTGTTTGTTCATTTGTTTTGTTTTTTAGATTCCACATATAAGTGAAATCAGATGGTATTTGTCTTTCTCTTGTCTGATTTATTTCACTTAGCATAATACCCTCTAGGTCCATCCATGTTGTCACAAATGGCAGGGTTCCATTTGTGGAACCTTTTTTATGACTGAGTAATATTCCGTTGTAAATATATATACCACATTTGCTTTATCAATTCATCTGTTGATGGATACTTAGGTTGCTTCCATATCTTGGCTATTGTAAATTGGCTGCAAAGAACATGAGTGCAGATATCTTTTTGAATTAGTGCTTTTGTTTTCTTCGGGTTAATACCCAAAAATGGAATTGCTGGATCAGATGGTAGTTCTATTTTTAATTTTTTGAGGAACCTCCATGCTGTTTTTCACAGTGACTGCACCAATGTACACTCCCACCAACAGTGCACAAGGGTTCTAGTGTGGACTTTTAAAATATTCTGATGTGGATGTAGTACTTCAAGGGATTTTTGGCTTTGTGACCTTCCCTCCAGCTTTATATTGGAAAAATAATCTTTCTCTGCCCCTTCATAAAAATGATTATGTATACAGTTTTAAGGTATGTATTATCAATAAAGTGCCTCCCCACCTTTGGGGACTCTGCTTCTTGGTAGACTGTTGAAAAGAAGCTAAAAAGAGCACCTCAAAAGGTCTCCACTGGCTTTGTTTGGAGAACTTTAGAAGACTTGGAGCCTGTTCATGGAACAGTTTTGAGGCGCAGGCCAAAGGAATCCCAGGGAGGCAGGAAAACTCCGAGTTTGCGCGGCAGAGAAGCGGGAGAATATTAACCTTTGGTAGTTCCGGGACTACTCCCACCCCTCCCTGAAAAAACAAAACAAGACAAATACTAGAATGCAAAGAGAAATATAAACTCAGTGGGGAAAATAGGTAGAGGAGGCGGAAGCATACACCTGGAAAGTTACTGCAGCAGGGAGGCAGAGAACCCCAAACCGTGACCATTCAATAGGATTTGTTAATCTCCTCCTCTCCCCTCCCTTCTGCCTTCTGAATAAAACCACACCCAGCTCCGAGACCCCAGTCTCCTCTATGGTTTCCGTAATCCATCCCGGAAAGTATGGAACTGATGAACAATCCCAATCCAATCCATTTTCTAGTTTGCAAAGGAAAATCCGGTCCGGCGTTTATTTTTAGCAGCGTTTCCCTGTGACCGAATGCTACAGCTCTTCAGCGGGGATAACTGAGGACTGTATTGGGCTGAGAAGCGAAGGGGGCGGGGGAGAGGGAGGCGGTGAAAAGGGGAGGAGGGACGTCTTGCGCATGCGTCCCAGGGCCCGTGCAAATCTGCTGTACATCCAGAGAGCAAAGTGGGATGATCTGTCACTACACCTGCAGCACCACACTCGGAGGACAGCTCCTGCTTGCCGCTTCCGGACTCAGGTAAAAAAACAAAAAAATTCTGAGCGGGCACCGAATGCATGCCTTTCAATAGCAGATGCGCGTCGCAACCTATCCCCTGTAGAGGCAATCTGCTGCTGCTGCTAAGTGTTTTTGGTGGCAGAATGCAGCTTCAAGGTTTAAGAAATCCCATCTTTCAGGAAGCCTGAGGGGAAGGAAGGAAGTACCGGCGAAATCATCAGATTGGCTTCCCAGATTTGGGAATCTGAAGCGGGCCCACATCTTCCGGCCAACTTCCATTGAACTTCCCACCACTTGAAAGGGACCGAAATGGAGAGCAAAGGTATGTTGCTGTCCCCATCGGGGGACTTCTCTCTGCATGTGCGTGTGGCCAGGGCAGTCCTCAGCGAGGGGACTGCAGTGCTTGGGGAGCGAGCATCATACTAGGTCGATAGGAGGAGATGCTATGTCCATTGCAGCACCAGGGAAGTGTGGCAGGAAGGCGACTTCTTTTTAACTCCCACAGCTTGGAAGACAGTGTTTAATACTCCATCAGCTGCGTAGTGAAGTGTGATGAGTTTTTCTTTTTTCTTTTTGGGTGGAGGGGAGAGTCTTTAGATGGTGGGGGAGGAGAGATTTGTTGGTAAAGCAATTTCTTTTCTGTAGAATGGATGGGCTCAAATAAATATATTTCATTTGCTTTAGGATTGCTGACAGGCACGTTTGTATCTGATATCCAATAATGCATTGCTATCAAAAAAATGTTTGGATTTCTCCACCCCCACCCCATGAAAATGGTATTTCTGGGTGTGTATGACCACATCCTACTGCATTTTGAATATATATCAGCAGAGAAATTGGGTCTATTTGAAACAGTGTGCAGTAGAACTGACCTCTAAGAAGAACAGTGTATCAGAGTACTGCCTGGCCCCCAAGCATGATGCATTTACTAGTTCTGGACATGTATATATTAATATTCTCCTCATAAGCAAATCTGCATAATGTACACATACTAACTGGTAAATGAACTGTAAAAATCAACTTCTGATGGCATATTTAACACATATAAACAAAATGATTATTAAAATTGTAAGATTGGATATCCTTTGGGTTTCACTCCATCTATGCAGGTCTCTTCTTCCTCCTCCTTCTCCTCCTCCTTAGAACGCCTACCAGGTTGCAAGAGCCTTGAGTGATGTGGTCAGATATCCAGTAGGAATATTGGATGTGTTTAATTCTGGTGAAATCAGAAGAAATGATGTCAACTTTTATGAAACTATATTCATTACCCAGAACTCGAGAAGCTATATTTGAAACAAGGTTTTATTTTTAAACCAGGAATGTCAGTCATCGTGGTAATGTGCTCAGATCAGAGAGTGGTGGTGGGTTACCTATTTCTGAGCTGATTAATAAAACTAGAGTGTCTAAGGATAGCAGATTTATGTTCAATGAAGTATTTTAAGTATCTAATTAGAAGAGTTAAGTATTGGAACCTAGGTGAGCATTTACAGTATGAAAAGAACTGAATCGACATGGATTCAGACTAGCTGGCAATTTTCAATTTAGACAAATGATTCTTATGATTCGCTGATGGGCATTTCCATGACTAACAATGATGTACATATATGAGAGAATCCATGTCTATAAATGCACTGAGGCATATATTTATTAAGTCTATTGTAGAATCCATTTTAAAATGAGAAGCCAGTCTTAACTCCTGGGGTCTGTAATATTCTAGTTAATTAAGTATTTCTGGAACATAAGCTTAACAACAGACAGAGTATCATTTTACTATGAAGCAGTTTTTTTGTACTTAGATGACACCTGCTATTTGGTTATTAAACTTGGTTATTTGGCAAGAGTTCTTGGTAACATTTTTGCCTCCAATTTATTCAGTAATTCCTGGTCCCTCATAAAAAGATGTATCTCTTAGCAATAATTTTTTATTTCCCTTCTTTACCTATAAAGTATGCTACACGGCACTCAAAGTTCCAGGTGGTTTATATCTCAGACTGCTAACAGTAGCATTCTATCTATTCTGCCAGTCTTGGGAGCTCAGAAAGGAGAAAGAATCTCAGAAATATATCTGAGAAGAATCAGGCCAGAAGTTCTATGCCAATCCGGATAGCAGGGATACAGGCATGAATCACAGCACTGACCCAAAGGCAATGGAGAATTTTGCCCCAAGCCAATGTTGTGGTTGTTCTGCAGAGGTAC
Source organism: Diceros bicornis minor (assembly GCF_020826845.1). Taxonomy (NCBI): domain Eukaryota; kingdom Metazoa; phylum Chordata; class Mammalia; order Perissodactyla; family Rhinocerotidae; genus Diceros; species Diceros bicornis. The sequence continues at coordinate 32,246,214 of NC_080754.1, forward strand.
CATAATTACCTCAGGCAAAGGACATGATGAAAGTCCTTATGCATGTTAGTTCTTGGACTTCCTTTACAAAATTGAATTAGCCAGATAGTGATCATATTAAGAATGCGTAACTATATATACAGTGGCCTCACTTTCTAAGTCGATGCAAATGGCACAGCTAAAAATGGTAGCTAACTTGAAATTTTTATTATAAAAGCAAAAAAGTGTATTAAGAGGAGTGTATCCTATTCTACTTGGTGCATCTTTCATGCTTTATGCTGCCGTGTACAAACTTCTTCCCCCTACAGATTCAAACCTAATTCTAGGAAGATATTCTCAAATGTAAGTACATATAGTTATTTTTTTCTACTGGAAACTCTTTTAAGATAGATTCAGAGTATTATTGCATGATTCAGTTAAGAGTTCAAGAGTTCTCCATCCCAGAAAAGAAAATCTAATGGCCCAATTAATCTTGAATCTTGTCGCCAGCATTTGACAACCTTCCTGTTACCTCCAGCATTTGAAAACCTTTCTTAGAGCACTTGTCCAGAGTCTCCAGCAAGTTGAACATCAGTTATTTACAAATAGGATCATTTTAAAAAAATTTCTTACTTATTGCTTTACATCACTTCCTGTCATCCAGGGTAAAGAGGAGAGGAAAATAAATCAGTTGTCTTAGAAATCAATTCATGATCTAATTACAGTGATCTTTATGCACCACGGTAATTAATATTACCTCAAAGATTTGGGTTGGTGCACAGTCTGAACAGCTTTGACAGAAACTTGTGACTTGCAGTGGCTCACAAACTTTACTGCACATTAGAATCATCTGGCATGTTTTCTAAACGTCCTCATGCCTAATCAAACCTCATACCAATTATATCAGGATGTTGGGGTGGCTGAGAGGCATAGGCATTTTTTAAAGATCCCAGGTGCAGCAATGTTTAGGAACCACTCATTTAGACTATTGATTATCAAAGCGTGGTTTGAAGACTAGTTTTTAGAACTGCAGAATCTTGATCTTTACTCCAGGTTTATTGAATCAGAATCCCATTTTTAACAAAATCCCCAGGTAATATGTATGCATATTAACATTTGAGAAGCATTGATTTAGAGTGAGGAAAGAGGTTCCCTCTTTCTCTCTTCTCTTTTTTTCTCTCTCCTGCCTATATCACCTGTTTTCTTTGTCTAGCTAGGTTCTCAACCTCAGGCTGGCATATTAGAAACACCTGTAGAGCTTTTAAAACATAAAGATGCTTAGGCCACACGACTGGACATTCTGGTTTAATTGGTTCTGGTGTGGGACCTGGGCATAGGTGTTTTTAGAAAGCTCCCCAAGTGATGCTAATAGATAGCCAGTGTTAATCACTGGTCTAGGCCCTTGCTACTCAAGGTGTGGTCCGTAGACAAGCCCCAGTAGCATCATCTGGGAACTTGTTAGAAATGCAGAATCTCAGGCCCTACCCTTGCCTTACGGAATAAAATTTGAATTTCAACAAAAATCTGTTGGTCATTTGTATGCACATTAAAGTTTAAGAAACACTGGTCTAGATCTTAGGGAACTGATTGTATCTAAGAATGACACCACTCCAGGCACCTCAGTGTAGATTTGATATCATCTAACTAATCAATTCGGAAGCTCCTGGATATGTGATCATAGTATAGGTCTTTAGTTGCTTTTGGAAAGATGGAAAGAAAATGCAAAAGAAATTGCTTGTCTCACAGGTCAGAAAATGGACTCACTTTTAGTTATTCTTTCTGCTTTTCCTCAAGCCCTTTACTTTCAACCCCTGATTATCTTTAAATGCTTATTCCGTAGGTTCCGTTTGAGCTCCTGTCAAAGTCCTGGTATTAACCCATGGTATGTGATATTAGGCTGCTTAAATCCAGGCACATCTTAACAGAGTGAATATAGCATTACCTTCTTCCCGTTGTCGTATGTCTCTGCTCAGCTCTTTTGAGATTCATTTGACATGCCCCTTGCTCCATAAAATCTTCCTTGTCCCTCCTGACAATCTAATTAATATTTTATTGGCATACTTTATATGAACTAAGTACCTGTTTGTCTCTCACATACTGCATTTCTTGCAATCAGCATTGTAATTTTTCTGTTCTTTCTTTAAACAAATATTTATTGAGTACCTGCTATGGTCCCGATGTGCTTAGTTATGAGAGTCTAAAAGAAAACGAAGATGCAATTATTGATCTTAAAGATCTCATTCTCCTATCTCCACTAATAGATTCACCTTCTTGTGGGCATAATCTGCACCTCTAACGTTCCTGCAGCTACCCCGGTGCCTGCCTCAGATAAAACAGTTTCATTTACATAGTAGGGATTCAGATTATATATGTTGAATTGAATAGCCTTAATTAGTTTATCATGCCACGTTCGTGCATCCCGGAGATTGTAAATTGGGAGAGGTGAAAGAAGTTTGGCTATCAGAAACATCAGTTTGATTCCAGAACACAGACGGCAGTAACCTGGCCTGCTTTCTCTACAGAGAGCTGTAGATGTGTACCCAATGACAATTCAACTCTGTTCTGGGTTTCGCACCAGCCATTAGAGTTGAGTCAGGGACATGAACCAAGATATTTAAGGTATAGAAGAGTCATTTCTCTGAAACAGGATGATTCGCCCTGCAGGAGAGAAAAGAAATGCCTATGTAGTAACTAGTTTAGCAGAGCTGGGAAGTGATTTTAAGAAAAGCTACTTTGTGGTTAAAGAAAACACAACAACTAAAACTCTGAGACCATTGTGGTGGGATAAGTAAAATATAATGCAGTAAAACACATAACATAATAGGATAGGCATTGGGCATAGGAGATCTCTGTTCTTATTCCAGCTCTAATGGTGTGACCTTGGACGATTCACTTTCCCTCTCTGAATCTCAAGATTCTTAAATATTAGAGAGTTCGTTTCATTTAATTCAAAATATTTTCTGAGTTGCCACATTGTTCTAGGCACGTTAAATGCCGGGGATGGAGATATAAATAGTGCATTGGCTTGCCCTGCAGGAGCTTACAGTCTAGGGAGCCATGAACAGCCCTCAAGAGCTGTCGATTTCTAACATTGTGTCTCTTCTCCATTCACCTTTCAGAGTTCTAGTGATTCTACATACAAAGTCCTGCAGTGATTAATGACCTCAATAGAGACACTTAACATTCCACAGCAATGGTGCCTGCCTTTTGTTCCCTCTTTGGTTTCTTTAAACAAAATGTTTGTGTGGGAGAACATTTGAACTCAAGCTAAGGATCTACTCTATAAACGCTGTTCCCACTGACTAGCCACCCAGCTAGTAATCTATTGTCTGACTTATTATGAGGCTTGTTAGCATTAGTAATGAGTCTGGAGGTGGCCAGCTAGTTTTCTCCTGTCGTCCCTTATCCCTTTCCTTTTATATCTTCAAGCTTCTGAAGTACTGATCCTCTTAGGTATGGTGTTCTGTGTCTACTACGTGACCAATAATGGTATATTGGATTTGTTAATATTGGGTTTTCTGATTTGTCACATATTAACAGCCATAAAGAACATTCATGAGATACTTTGTATTTTTTTCAAAGGGCTTTTAATGTATATAATTTTCCTTAAAACCCTGCAATTAGGCATTTTATAGATAATGAAACAGAGACTCAGAAAGACTAAGTGACACAGGCAACTCGTCTTACTTTTGTTTCTCTGTAAAATAAGAACTATTGTACCCAACCCAAGCCCCATACCATAATATCATGATTATGAAATTAAACGTATACCGATAAAGCATGTAGCATTCTTTAGAATCATATTGGTGGTCTAGTGGTTAAGATTGAGTGCTCTCACCGCCGCAGCCCAGGCTTGTTTCAGGTCAGGGAACCACACCCCTGTCTGTGGGTTGTCACACTGTGGCGGCTGCGTGTTGCTGTGATACTGAAAGCTCTGCCACTGGTGTTTCAAATACCAGCAGGGTCCCCCATGGTGGACAGGTTTCAGCGGAGCTTCCAGACTAAGACAGACTAGAGAGAAGGACCTGGCTACACACTTCCGAAAAAATTGGCCGTGGAAACCCTGTAAATAGCAGTGCAGCATTGTCTGATAGAGCGCCGGAAGGTGAGAGGATGGTGCAAAAAGACCAGGCAGGGTTCTGCTCTGCTGGACACAGGGTCGCTGGGAGTTGGAATCGACTCCAGCGCACTAACAAAGAATCATGGTTTTTCATCATTAGTAGCTGTGTTTGTCTTTTTACTAGACTGTGAGATCCTGGAGGGGAGAAATTAGTCCTTTGCCATCTTTATAGTTTTAGCAGCAAGAATACTGCATAGACAGTCAACAAATCTTCTCCATTGACTTCTGCAAAGGCTTCAATTTGCCAAAGGGGATTTCTTTTATGCTCATTCTATATTTTTTAGAGTAACTCCTCGAATACCTAAATTTGTCTCTATTTTGCTTGGACTCAGTTTTGAGGCAGTCATATAACATCTTGTGGGTGTGGGGGTGGAGATACATTGGGTCAAGTCTTGCACCTTGGATGGGTATAAAACAGACTGTGTAAAATCTGGCCACTAACAAGATTCTTAATCAGGGTGCACATCAGAATCACCAGGCACCCTGTGGTACATGTGACTCAGATAGTTAAGAAGCATCTTAAGTGATTATGATGTGCATTCTTAATTATAAATCCGTAGATAAGCTACAGGGTAGTTAATACGAAATGATAACATGTACCTATGTCCCTTATCAGGAAAACTACAGAGCCCTTACTGCCTGGGCCCTGACTTTTATTATCACCCTGTTTAGTGCAAAGAGAGTGTACATGTAGAAGAGAGACCTACTTCCTGTACTACAGGCTTGGGATAGAAAATAGACATATAAATAGATGGCAAGTGTCTGAGGCTAAGACGACACATCGTTTCCTCCAATGTCTTCATCCTCATCTCCTCATTAGCATCCTTGCATGCAGAACACAGTGGATTTTTTCTCCAGGATCTATGTCTATAGTTCTAATTTTAATTTCTTCTTCTCTCCAGTTAATTTTTGAAACAGTTTGTATCTCCTTGTCTTTGGGAATGTGGAACTCCCACCCAGGGAGGTCATGGTATTTTGCTGCTGTGATGCAGCTGATGGTACCTTGGCAGAAGTCCCACAGGACACCTGTTGTCCCTCCACAGATCTTTTCTTTCTTTTTTTTTTTTTAAGTGTATACTCTGCCTGGCTTTTTTTTCTTTTTCCTTTTATTTTTTTTTTTGGTAAGGATGATTGGCCCTTGAGCTAACATCTATTGCCAATCTTCCTCTATTTTGTATGTGGGACATTGTCACAGCATGGCTTGATGAGCGGTGTGTAGGTCCTTGCCCGGGATCCAAACCCACAGATCCTGGGCCACCTCAGTGGAGCACACGAACTTAACCACTAATGCCACAGGGCTGGCCCTTCTGCCTGGCTTTTTACCCAAAACAAAACCCCACCAGCAGTGATTCAGAGAGCATAAATAATTGAAAGTGGGCTTTAAACTCTGTAAAAGAAGGGAAGGGAAACTGCTATTCTGTGGTTAGGTTTTTGTTTCTCTCCTGTTTGTGGACTGGCCATTAGACTGAGAAGCAGCCAAAGGGACTAGAGAGCAGAAAAAATATCCAGAAGCCTTCAGAGGCCATTAAGAAGATAGCTAAACACATCAAAGATTCCCCTAACTAGGAGGCAGGAGGAAGCAGCAATGCCAATCTGCCAATAATGTGTCCATCTCTCCCCACCTCCATTCATTCCTACAGTTATCATCCAGGTGAAACAGTCAGGTTTTTCTCAAATCCTGAAATACTGATAACATTCAAACAGGCTGAGCAAACCTCAGCCTCAACAAGGCAAATTCAGAAATTTATTTTCAACTTTTTGGAAACCAAAAATCTAAGTGTGTTTCTGACTTCAAAAAAACGTTGAGATATTTTTGCCCTTATTCTCATTCACATACTACGTTGAGTTTAGATGCTCTACAAATAAGAGAATTTCACAAGATTTATTACATGATCATTCCAATTGTGAAGATCTGGACAGTTTAAAATTAGATTATTTAAGCAGTTTTCTCCAAAGGTACTTCTTTCATTTCAAAATATTTTTAACATGGCCAGCACTATTTAATCTAGAATTTGGTTTACTTCTTTCTCTCTTCTGATATTTAAAGGAGAAATATCTGCTATGTGTCAAGAGAAGGTTGCCATGTAAACCACGCTTTATTTGCAAGCCTACCAATAATCCAAAATGAGATGACAGGGGTACTTTTCAGCTATGGACTTTGCATCAGCATCAGCATAAAAAGCAAGCCGATAATGCAAATATAGCAGAACCCTCGATAATACTGAGGCGAGGGAGACAACCAAAGCAATTTTAAAACAGGATGATTGGTTGATTTATTTAATAAGCAGTATTTATTGAGTACCTACCATGTGTTAGATTCCCTAAGGGTGAACTTTTCCAACTGGGGTATGCATCCCGGTGGGATGATGAAATTGTATATTGGGGTAATTCACTGAGGTATAGAAAACATGGTGCATGTTCTGATGAAATAAAACTATTAGTAGACTAGATGCTAGAAAACCAGGTTCAAGTTCTAGTTCCTCTATTCAGGGTGTCATAATTGCCACATTAATTTTTAAGAACCCATTGTAGGTTTGAGCTAGCTTTTTAATGCCGTGAGTTGTGTGACTGAAGTTGTTGGGTCTATAACTGAGTTGAGCAATTAATTTGGTTTAAGGTGAGAAAGCACTAAGACTGGGGAAAATTGCTACGTGGGTGGAGTTTGTAGATTGCATGATTGTGACCACATATAGGCCCAGGTACATCTGAACTGATGTGTGGCTGCAGTGACCTTGTGGAAAAGACCCCAGCTCGGATTTGAATCCTAATTCCTACCCCAACTCATCGTGTGAGTTTGAGCTGGTCACTTCCTGTCTGTGTCCTTATTTCTTCATCTGTGAAACAAAGGTGGATTAGAGGCAGGATTCTTTTCATCTCTGGGATTGTAAGAACCAGCATTTGTGAGGTGTTTATGTAGGGACTACAGTGGATATGTTCTATTTAAGGATTTATAGTTGGTGCCTTGGTCTCTCCTATTTCTTTGGCCGATTCAGTGGCATTTTTGCTCAGCAGATTGTACATTATGTTTTTATAACATTTATTCACCCTTACGTGTGTCTTCCTTACAATTAAGATTAGTTTATTCATACATCAGTCATTTGTGATGTTGATTTGGTGGATATGGTCTTGTCCTCTCTCCCAACCCTAACCAGCATCTCCCCGCTAAAAAGGAAAAACAAACAGAATAATGCCAAGGAATCCCAGTGCTGAGTGTTTTCCTGACATTATAGAAAGGATATTTAATTTTCTTTTTGTTCTCAATCACTAGTAATATATTATTCAAAAATAATTGCACTCAGTCCTTCATTGTCGTCAAACAATTTAAAAACCAATAAGTACCTCTTCGGATGTTTGATTGGCTACTGATCATTTTAGATAGAAGAAGCATTTTTTGCTTCCAGATGAAAGTTATCCAAAATCTAAGACTTGTGTGGTTAATAAGCTGAATTTCTTGATTGTGCAAAGAATAAAATACAGTGATGGAGTGGAATATTTAACAGCCATTAACATGTTTATGAACATGAGTTATAATCAGAAATACTTGTAATATGATGATACTTATAAAAAATGATGTGAGTATATGTACTGATTACACTAATGTAAAATTTGTATGTCCACGGACAAAGAACAGATGGTAATAGGCAAAAAGTGGCACTATTTGGGTAATATGATTGGATTATGAATGGATTGTTTTCCTTTTTCAAGTCTTCCATCAATATTTAAGTCTTTTTAATAAAGCATACATACACTAGGTAGTGGGCACACATACTTTTAAACAGATCTATTTAAAGTGAACCCAAGCAAATCTCTTCATGCTTCATGGTTTCATGCTTTATTCATACGAGATTTTGAAAGGATATTTGAGGAGATAACTGAGTCTTTTTAAATAATGCTTATGTAGCTTTTACTACAGACCAAGCCCTGTGTTTTCATGTGTGGACCCTTTTAATCTTCATAACAATCCATTAAGGCAGGCACTATTGTTATCCCTATTTTAGGGAGTGGAAAACCCGGGCCTAGAGACATTAAGTAACTTGTCTAGATCACACGAGTAAGTCGCAGACTGGCTTCAGAATCTGTGGGCTTAACCATGACTGAACATCTAAGGCAAAATTTGCTCTAGGCTGGTCACTCAATCAACCTACCTTTGTTATTGAAAAACTAGTCCAGCTGTGTACACACACATGAAATGTGCACATTTTATTAACTTTCTGGATGCCTGATCTCTCCAGGCTCACCCAAGGCCTGGGTCACTGAGAGCCAGATTTGGGGAATCCTTAGGAGCTCCTGCCTGCTGTCAGGTGAGCGTGAGAAAGAGCCCATTGCTCTCTTTTGCCTTAGGTTGGCTTCCAACTGCAGGGGCTTACGTAAGCGTGGGGTTGCAACTGCCTTTTCCCATCTCACTTGGACTAGCTGTCCTGCTGATCTGCGAAGCTCAGTGAATGATAGATTACAAGACTTGAAGTCAGACATGCAACTAGCAATTTGTTAATCCCTGTGGCTTGGGCAAGATATATCTCTGTGTCTTTGCCTCCACATTTGTACAATGGCTCTTTCAAGATTAATAGGACAAATAAAGAAAAATATATAAAGAACCAAGCATAAAATCAGTACTTAATAACAGCTGCTGCTCTTGTGGTTGTTATCTGACCCTTAGGTTTACTGCTTCCTCTGTTCTTGTATGGGGCTGACTTCTTGCCTTAAACTCCCCACTATCATGTTAGTCCCTTTGCATAGCTCTAGATGCAAGTTTTGTTATCCTTCACACCACCATATGTGAACATTCCTGATGCAGGACAAGATTCCAGCTTGATGCTGGAAGCTGCTGCCTTTCTTACTCTTAGCACCATATTCCTTCCTTCCCCTGTCCTTGCCCCTCCTCCCACTTTGACACCAGCTGTGATTGGCCTAGACTGTTGCCATTTCTTCATAGTTTTCTTTAGACTACTGACCCTTGCTGCTGTCATTAGTTTTCTCCTTCATCTTGCCTAGTTCTAGTTCACTCATTTTTCTCTGGGTGGAACCACCAGAATGCCATGCGGCTATGGTATATGGTTTAAAACAGTGTTTTTTAAGACATACTGGTTTAAGTCACACTATAAAAATTAGAGTAGTGACATCAATTGGTTAATCCACTGATCTTTTTGATCAGAAATTTTCTAAGTTGTTCGCATTGTCTGGCCTAAAATGAAATCCAGTTCCCTCAGGAGAGAGAACTTGACTGTTGTGATAGGAATGTTGACATTGTTGGTTAGGTCTAGGAAACATTCGCTGTACACGTCAGAATAGTGAGAAAAACTTTCTGCCCAGTTGTACCCGGCCAGGGGTTTTCAAACTTAAGTATGCATCATAATAACTTGTAGGCTTGTTAAAACATAGATTTATGGGGTCTCAGTTCCATAGTTTCTGATTCAGTGGGTCTGGGGTGGGCCTGAGAGTTTGCGTTTCTAACAACTTCCTAGGGGATGCTGATGGTGCTAGCCTAGGGATCACACTTTGAGAACCACTGGTGTAGACAACGTAGTCTAAGATTCTCCCGTACTTGGGTATTGTATCTCAAAATAAATGTACAGTTTTCCAATTACTGAGGAATGTCAGAATAAGGGATCAGGGGGTAACACTCTCATGAGGGAACTCCATAGAGTAAAAGAGTAAACAAAATCACATCTAGAAGATCACACCAGTGTTACCCACAACCACACTGGTTGGTTAATTAATACAAAGATATTATTAATAATGTATACACATGATACATGCATACAAATAATACATGTTTAGATGTATCCATTTATCTGTGTCATGCACATTGCTTGTCATTGGGATTGAAAATGATAAAAAGACACAGTTTCTGACCTTAGAGACTAGCTTCTGAAGACAGACACAAACAGAATCCTAGGAAGAGCTGGCAGCTGGCAATGCATGTGAAAATTTAGATTAACTCATAAATTTACTTTTAATATCATATCTTCTGTGTGATTGCTCTGGCTAGGTGTTATAGGCCAGGAATCAATGAATAAGTCAAGGTTTATACTTTCTGTTATTACACCAGATATGGAAATATAATCTGTGGGAATACAGAGAAAGGAACTGGCATTTGAGCTTGGTCTTGCAGAAGGAATGGAACTGAAACATGGGAAAATATTCCAGGCTGATGGAATAGTATGTGCAAAGATAGAGAGTCATTAATATAGAAGTAGCAACTAGGAAAAGGTTAAGTGATTGGTTAATTCATTCACTTAGCAAATATTTGTTATGCTGGACACTGTTCTAGGTGCTGAATATACTAGTGACAAGACAAAGTCCCTGCCCTTATGAAGCAGGTAGGGTTGGGGGAAGGACACAATGAATGATGCATCACGAAAGAAAGATTGGGGGGAAATTGTGAAGGCCTGTTACAAATTACGTAATGTAGGTGATGGTAACTTACATTTCAAAAATATTAATTAATATAATTGTCTTTAAAAGAATTAGATTCCTAGGCTTTTAGAGTACAATTATACTTGCAAAGCTTCAATTATTCCCTAGTTTTCAAGAAAACATCTACTGTACAAAGCAAGGCATACCTACAAGCACACTACCATGGGCACAGGAAATGCTGTGATCCAGTATTTCATTCCATGACTTCTGCCAACCTCTGCTGCTGACACACTTCCTGGCTTAATGGAACAGTGAGTTTCATTTCTGTTCACTTTTGGCTCTCAACCCCCTGAAATTTTTGCATTGAAACTTACAGATTGGTTTTTTAGGAGAAAAGTCCAAAAAATCTTTTTGAAATGTGTCAGGGTCAAAAATTGCTCCCTGGAGATCTATAAATTATTATCAAGTCTCAGAATTAGAATGGCAGGGTAAAACCTATGCAAGTTCTAAGATACATGCATTTTGCAACCAGGTTATATGAAGTTCCTCAAATGCTCTTATTCTTAAGTGTATGAAGACTCATGTAAGAAATATGTTTGTCTTCAACCTTACCATCACTCTGTCAACGGTATATTTTGACATTCTGGTTAACTTTCTTTAGATAAGATAGAGAAACTAAAAAGAGCAGTTTCTGAACCCATTTCTGGTTTTGATTTTTGTCCACTTCCTAGCTGAAGATATTGGGCAAGGTTCCTAACCTCCCTAACTGTAGATTTTCTCACCTATATAATGGAGATGATAAGGGTATATATTCACAGAGTTATTTTGAGGATTAGATGAGATTTATGAAAGTGTGTACCATACTGTCTGGCATATAGTAAGCACTCAATAAAATGTAGCTATCATTAAGTATCTCAAAACTGCCTCATTCTTACCTCTGGTACAAAATCATAGCCATAGCTTTTGCTGAGACCAATGGATTCAGGTTTGCTTAATTGGTTAAATGAATTCCAAGCATCACACTGCCAGTCTGAGCCTTTCTTTAGTTGTAATTCAACATAGAGCTGTAAAATATGGTAACCCCACAAAGATATTGCTTTTGGATCAAAGTCTTAAAACTGTTCCAGGAAGATACTTTGAGCCCAACTGGACAGCTATAATGAATGATTGAAATCTAGAATACTGCCTTGTACAGAGACAGTCTCAGCCTGGCCGGTGAAAGATTTATGAACAAGATTTTGAAAATGAAGGTCAGCAGACAATTTTCATCTAATAACCATAAGGAGCAGTTAGACAGATGGCAGACAGCCTCGTCTTTTCTCTGAGTAACCTCTTTTGATCTCAACTGACCACTGAATCATGTCTTAGTAAAGATGTGAGAGTGTCGGGGAACACACTGCAGCTTCCGGTGCTGCTCATACCTTCAGAAATAGTTCTAGAGCAAGAGAGTTATAAAGACAATCCCTCATGAATAAAATTTGAGGTGATTTCTTCCTTTCCTTTTCTTTTCTTACTTGTTATTTTTGTCACAGTTATAGAAAGTATATTATCACAGATAGCAGTTCCTTGTCCCCTCCCTCAATTTTCTTTCTCCCTTTCCCTTTCAACTCTTTTTGATATTTACCTTCACGCTCTCAGTAATAATCTCTTCTTACTGCCTCTCAATTTCTCAGCTCTATTTTTGATGTCCCACTGTGCAAACGAAGTTTTCCTCTCTCTCTCATCATCACATTCTCACCACTACAGGCATCCTTCCCATCCCACCATCTTGCCAGGGCTGTTACGTTGTTCTTGGTTAGATCAGTATTTAGTAGTTACATTAATATGACTATGTCAATACTTTTCAGGACTAAGCCAAGTTAAACCGTGATTACTCTTCCTTTCCTCTTAAGATTTTGTTTTTTCTGTGTTTGATAGTTCTCTTGTTTTAGGTTTGCTTAGCTTTCTACATACTTTTCACTGTTTAACTCCAAGTCTCTGCCAGTGTTCTGAATCTCATCTCAAGACAGTCAGATGCACAGATATTTTGTCAAGTTCATCTTCTTGAAATAGTCTCTCTCAGAACCTTCTGACTTGGTTCTATGTACACTCTTTTCCTTCTATGCCCTGTGCGTTGGTTTGATCCTGGCATCTCCCTTTCCATCACCCTGGAAAATCTCTGCTCTTTGCTCGTATTGCTTGTTTTTCTGCATCTTCTGCATTCTTTCTTAGTTCATTCCCTTATTTTGGTGGAATACATTTTCCAGTAGCTTCCTGAAAAAAGCATGTGTAGTAGTTAAATTTTCTGGGCCTTTGCATATCTGAAAATATCTCCATTCTTTCCTCATATTTGAACAATAATTTGACTAGGTATAGAATTCTAGGTTGAAAATAATTTTCCTTCAGAATTTAAATGGCACCACTATAATGCCTTCTCCCTCCCAGTTTTGTTGTTCTATCTGAAGCCATTTTGAGTCCTTATTTTCTGAACATGCCTGATGTTTTTCTCTTTGGAAATTGGTAGGATCTATTCTTTTTCCCAGAATTCTGAAAATTTATAAAGATTTGCATTGTCCTGGTTTCATTTTCACCCATTATGCTGGGTACTTCGTGGGCTTCTTTAAGGTGGAAACTCATATTCTTTACCTCTAGAAAATTTTCCTGAATTTTTTTCTTAATGATTTCCTAGTCTCAGTTTCTTCTTTCCTTGTTGCTATTTGGTTATAGTTTTTTGGAAATCTTGTTGCTTAGTTATTGATATCTTGAATTTATTTCTTTATGTTTTTGTTTTTATATGATTTATTTTCTATTTTCCATCTCTGTTGCCCTTTTCCCCTATTTTCTAGGTGATAGGCTCAACGTTGTCCTCTAGTCTTTCTGTTAGGGTTTTTTTTTTTTTTTTTGTGAGGAAGATCAGCCCTGGGCTGATTTGCCAATCCTCCTCTTTTTGCTGAGGAAGACTGGCCCTGGGCTAACATCCGTGCCCATCTTCCTCCACTTTATATGGGACGCCGCCACAGCATGGCTTGACAAGCGATGTGTCAGCGCGCGCCCGGGATCCAAATCAGCGAACCCGGGGCGGCCGCAGCGGAGCGCGCACTCAACCGCTTGCGCCACCGGGCCGGCTCCTGTTAGGTTTTGTTTTTAATTTCTGATATCAGACTTTTTGTTTCCAAGATCCTTATTTGTTGGTTTTCTTTGAATGTTTGATTTTATCTTATGCTGTCTTGTTTCACTGAGACAATGTTTTCTAATGCTTTGCTGAGAATATTAATGATATATATTTTAGAAGTTTTCATCTCATTCCACAGCCTTTGTTTCCAGTAAGCTTTTTCCTCAGATTGTTTGTTTTGATTTCTATCTTTCATGTTAGAGACTTTCTGCATATTTTTTTGTGTGTGTGTGTGAGGAAGATCAGCCCTGAGCTAACATCCATGCCAATCCTCCTCTTTTTGCTAAGGAAGACCGGCCCTGAGCTAACATCTATTGCCAATCCTCCTCCTCCCTCTGCCCCCCAAAGCCCCAGTAGATAGTTGTATGTCGTAGTTTCACATCCTTCTAGTTGCTGTATGTGGGACGCCACCTCAGCATGGCCGGACAAGTGGTGCGTCAGTGCGCGCCCGGGATGCGAACCCTGGCTGCCAGTAGCAGAGCACGCGCACTTTAACCGCTAAGCCATGGGCTGGCCCCTCTGCATATTTTTTATAATTGTTTGCCTGTTCATGTTTCAGTGGAGGTGGGAGGGCTAAAAAGGTGACTGGAAGCTCTGCGTACACACATGGGTAGGGCTTATTGATAGTGATCTTAATTATTGGGTGATCTTGGTATGATTTTCACTGTGAAATTCCTGATATCAGTATCTTTAGGTCTTACCTCTTATTGTTTGCAAGATTGCTCAGAGAAGACTCTTTCTCCTGCCTGGATGGTAAAGACCTGGCTGCCAGGATTCTGTGTGTCTCAGAAATCAGTGTATAAATATTCGTTTAATCTCCCGGTTTCCAATGAAGTACTCACTCTGCCCACTATAGAGATAGCTTCTGTTCTATCCTCTACAACGAATAAATCTCCAGTCTTCTATTGAGATCGAGGAGGGCAGTTGTCTAGATACTCAATGTTAAGGAGAGGGTTTGAGGTTATAATACCTTCTTAAAAACAAACTTTCCACCAATCTCACATATTTTATCCCTTTCTCCTTCACTCTGCTTCTAGGCAAATCTGGTGCTACCACTGTCTAAACTTTGGAAGATTTTGCAGTGGAAGTTAGGTTGCTTATTGTCTTTCACCACTGCTAACTTAGAATTCAGCTGTCTCAGGTCTGCTAAATCCTTTATATCTTCACCAGCTGGTTTCCCCTTTCTAAAATCTGGTTGTTGTTGTCTTCTCTTCCTTTTGATCCATCTTTATGGATTTCTCTCTCTCTCTCACACATACACACATTTATTTTACTTTTAACGGTGTTTCAGGTAGAAATGAAAGTAAAAGCCTGTGTTCAATCTCCCCATCTTTACTTAGAAGTCCCTTTACTTTTAAAAGAGACTAAATAATCTTGCAGAAAGATAATCTCAGCTCAGAGGTCCTAGAGATAGCATCTTGTGGAATTCTCAGCAGTGCCCTGGCTGGCTTCCTCTGTTTATTCAGTATACTTAGATTGTCAGACATCAAGGTCATTAAAATAGTCTTCCCATGAGAAAACAGCATGTAAATACCTTAAAAGAGTTGCAAGGTTAAGAGAACCATCAAGATCGTGTTTAGACAATTTTTGAAAGTTGCCTTGACATACTAATTCATTTATTCTTCCACTACCCTGCCATCCATTGGACACTCACCCTGAGTCATGCATTGCTGGACACGGCAAAACATTGAATACGGGACAGTTTCTGACCTTGTGAACTTTTTACACTAGCATGGAAGAAAGGCACCACTGTTCAAGACGCACTACGGTAAATGCCGTAATAGAGATGTTAACAAGTGCTAGAGCCTCTAAGGGGTGGGAGTGATTAAGTCAGCCTTCAAATTCGTGTTGGAAATGTGCCTCAGCTCTGACAGTTCAAACAATAATTTCTCAGAAAAAATTCTTCTGCCAATTCACAATTGGCAAAGTTACTAACTTGCCAGCACCAAAAATGGTCAGAAGGGACTTTGGAAGTCATTTTCAGCTTCTTTGTGTTACCGGGAAAAACTGAGGCTTGGGGAAAAAGTGGCTCAATCCTGGTAAAGTCAGGACTGAAACTCAGGTTTCTTGATTCCCATACTAATTTTCTATCCACTAAATCATATTGTGCCCCTATCTTAAAGCCCAGTTATCTATAAATATGATTAAAATTTTTAATCAATGGCTCTGAGTCTTGAGATCTGGAAGTATCAGTTTTGAAACCCTCTGAGGATTTCTTTAAAAACAACAGTTCAAACGAAAGTGCTGTGTCTTGGACATAGGTACAGGACTCCAAACTCTTTCATGTAATGTCATAAAGATACAATGGCTCAGAGTTCTCATTATTCTTTTGAAAGCAGAGCCACAGTTCTTAAACTGGAAAAACAGAGCTCTTTTTATTTGCACAGGTTAATATTGATTGAATTTAAACTCACCCAGCAAATTTAGGGGACAGCTTCCCAAATGAAGCTTTGGTTATGCCATTTTGCAATATATTTTTGAGATTTTTATGTATTTACATTGTCTTTAAAGCACACAACAGATGTACAAACTTAGAATTTAAACATTTTGGAGAGGCGGAGAATGTGTCTTTAGTGATCACTTAAGAATGTAATGTATTTTGTTAAATTTGTGGTTTCATGACTTAACTATTAGCAAATGGTATATTATGGGTAAGCTAAGAACTATAAAAAACATTGTTCAATAGTCAGTTCTTTATCAGTAATATAATACTAACAATAATTAGATTACTCATTAAAAAAAAGTCAACAACTTGAAAGAATCTTGTAATATCTTCCCAAAGAACATTAACTTTTTATATTCACAAATAATTAGATTGTAATTCTCCCAATAAAATTATTCTTGGTCCTTCTCTACTGAGAAAAGTCTTTCCTTCCTCTGGTCCTCTGAACCCTTCTGCAGTGTTGATTCCTTTCCACACTATTGTGTAGTTCCTTGGGTACATGTCAGAGCTTCTCTTCTAGGCTGTGAGCATCATGAAGGCAAAGACTATGTCTTCTTGGTGATCCCAGTGACTTGGCACATATTCAGTATACAATAGAAAGTTAATTGAGTGAGTTAAAATATAAAGCCTTTGATATGCAATAATACCTATTTGCTTGACTTTTTTTGCACGTTTCATTAAATCCTGGGTACGAAGTAGCTAAAGATTCAGAGTTGACACACATGTAGCACACAGTCTCCACTTCCTTCCTTCTTTATTTTTTTGGTGAGGAAGATTGTTGCTGAGCTAACATCTGTGCCAGTCTTCCTCTATTTTGTATGTCAGATGCCTGCCACAGCATGGCTTGATGAGTGGTATGTAGGTCCACACCGGGGATCTGAACCTGCAAACCCTGAGCTGCTGAAGTAGAGCACGTAAACTTAACCACTACGCCACTGGGCCAGACCTTCCTTCTTTTTTGAAACCTCACTGAGATCTCACCCTGAGCTGAGATATAGCTCTCTAAAAAACGGATCATATTTACTGTGACTTAACTTCCTGGTGCCCATGGAAGAGAACTATAAATCTTCATCCCTGAGAAATCTGGTTAGGCATAAAAACTACTTCCTCCACCTTGTTAGAGGCAATTTCTCTACTGTTTCTAAAAATGAGAAACAAAACAGTCTCTTCTCTATTGTTGTCATCCTTGTACAACAGAGTGTGGCATGAGTTTACACTATTATCTGTGCATGTGTCTTGTCACCTTTGTCACCAGTCTTCTGGTTCTCCTCCCTCCCGTCAGAGCAAAAATGCCGTTCCCTGTCAGCTCCCATGAAGCCTGCCCTGAACACCTCCTTACATTCTGCGTGCAGCCTTCTCTTTAGTTACATCCTTGACCATAGTGACTCCAGGGTACAGACTGTACTTCTCAGGACCTTTTGTGGGTGCCAACAAAGAGACTTCTGTATCAGTTCAAAGGGGTGGCATTTCTGGACCCGTGATTGTTATAACTTTTGTTCTTTAAGATACTCTGGGGTTTCTACTTTCTGGGGGTTGGAGATGGAGATGTCTCAGTTCCCTCAGCTCAAAAGTGGGAGCTGAAATAAGTAGGTAATGAAGGCCTTTCTGCCACCACAGTATGACAACTGACAGAGGGGTGGTGTGGTTCCCTGACTAGGAAATGAACCCAGGCTGGGCCATGGCAGTGAGAGCACCGAATCTTAACCACTAGATCACCAGGGCTTTCTAGGCCTTAGTTTATTGTAAAAGGAAGTAAATGTCCTGTGTCTGGGGCTTGGGGAAGGATTTTAGGAGAGAGAGCATACCGCAAGTGCTTTGTAAACTATATAGTACTATATAAAAGCAAGTTGTTATTAATAGAGGTCTGATTATTCCCAATTGTTTCTGCTTGGTCAGTTAGTTCTGGATGAATAAATTGGAGAGGACAGGAAGGAAAGAAACAGCACTGGGCTGGGAGTCCATCCCTGTGTTGTTCAGCACTCAGTCACTGACTTGATGTGACCTTGGCATAGTCACTTCTCATGCGCTTCTGTTGCGTCATCGGTAATATGAGGTGGGCTAAAGAAATGATGATCTAGAGATTCTCTTCTAGCTCTAAAAATTCTAGAGTATTTTTGAGTATAGGTTATAAGAGACTATTATTTATTTAAAGGTGTATTAAGTTTAGATTATTTAATCAGAAGTCTTAGCAATTATGATCCCAAATAATATATTTTGAGTATGTGATTTTAAGGAATTGTTTTAAAGAAAATGCCAAAGCTTAATCTTTTAAGCACTGAAAAGGAACCAACGGGATCTACTATCCATTGAATTTTTCTGTTGTCTCTGGGAGGAATGTGTATATTTAAAGAGGAAGCTAATTATTAACAGATGAAACTCTGTATAAGAAATCAATTATGTCTACAACACCTAAAGCACATTTTGTTGTGATATATTCTCTAGTAACTTTACATTTGTTTTTTTCCCTTCATTCAACCAAAAAATCATTGAGTATTTGTTAAAAATCTGGCACTATGCTAAACACTGTAGATGCACAAGAGAGTAAGACAATTCCTATTAGAAGGGATGGTTGATCTAGTGTAGAAAAGAGCATGTTATAAATTATGAGAGAGGTGAAACAGTTCCAAGAGTACAGAATAAGAAGAGATTAATTTTGTTGAGGAGACGGAGGGAGGTAAAATATGTAGCATCTTTGAAATTCTTTATAGATTATAAGTGTTTTCCATATAGTATCTTGTTGAAATATTACAAAGACTCTGACAGGCATAGAACAAGAAACCATCTTCTGGAATCAATTTGAAATCCCCTGAAACTCCTGAAGTCTGTGCAATGTAGAGAAAATATCAGTAAAACATATTGTTATTTTAAAAATTAAAATGGTTACCTATAATCAACTCTCAAATTTCTGAAAGTTTTGCGCCAAGTGACTTGGACTATTTTTTATATTTGAGCATGAATGTCATCCTATTAACCATGCCCTTTTTAAATGAGAAGCTATAAAAAACTCCCCAAGTTATGTAATGTAGGTATTTAATTCCATTTATATTTTTTAAGTGATTTTTCTCTAATATTTATAGCACATTGATTTTATATTTTATCTAATATTTATATCTAATATTTTATCTAATATTTATAGCACAAAGCTAGAAGAAACCTTAGTTCAATTACCTAATTTTACAGATAATGAATAAAATATACTCTTTTTTCAAAAAAAAAAATTATTTTCATAGAAGAAGTGTCTTGCTCAAGTACAAAATCAGGACTATAATCATGGTCTCCTGGACCAGTTTCTTTGCCTTCATACCACAGCCCAGAGTCCGTTTAACGACTGCAGGAAGTAGAGCTTCATTTGATGTGGGAGATTCCTAAACTGTTCTCAGCCTCTGTTTTGCTGTTCACACAGTATTTTTCCATGGATGCCTTTTAAAATAATTAATGCTGTATCCAAAGTTACCAATACTGAGCAATGCTAATATTTCGAGGAAGGTGACCCTTTTGTGGCACCAAATGCCTTTTAATAATGTATCTGCTCAAAGATGTTAAGTGACTTCCACTCATAAAATGAGGAAATATTGTGCTGAGAAGTCATTGCTTCTTCTCTGCCTCATTTTCAGTGGCAAATCTTTAAAAAAACAAAGTATATCTTTTTATTATGATGCTACAAGACTTTATTTAGGTTTGTTGTATTGCAAAGTAAAATTCTAATTTTATTTTATCTTAGCATCTTAAATATAGTGAATCTTTTATTTAAAGAAGTATAATTTTCTGGGTTCATGAATGTGATTCTTGGTTATATTCTATATTATTTGGATATTTTTAAAGCCTTGTGTCCACTTTCGGACTCTGCAGTTTAGAAGAACTTAGTAAAAATAAAGAGAGGAGGCATATGAAATGAGCACTTTAATAACAGGTTAAGGAATTGAAGTTGCTTAAGCTGAAAAAGACAGAGCTCAGGAAATGTGCTAATTACCGCCCTCAGGCTTCTATGTGATTGTATGAGGAGCACTGTAGTTTCCCCTTCCACCCAGAAAGGAGAGATTTTGGTTCTGTGTTAGTGGTGATGGGGCATAGCAGGGATTCAGCAAGGAAACTCTTGCTGAATCTTAATTCATCTCTTAAGACAAGAATTGATGACCATTGGGTTTCTAAGTTATCTTTTCCTGTTTCTGAATCAAATGATCTCTCATGTGATCTTTAAGTTCTGTTGTTACCTTTGGGGCAGAGAGATTCAAGTGATTTCTTTGGCAATGAAAATGATTAGGTACAATGAAATAACTGACTCAGAAGACGTGGGAATTGTTCTGCCAACCCCTCATCCTCCAGAGGACGAACTGGGAGCCCAGAGAGATTGGTGGCGAGAGAACTTAATGCAGGTCTCTTGATTCTTCCATCAGGGCTTTTCCATCCCTCTGCACTACTTCTGAATACTTGACTTCATGATCTACTGTGCAATGGATTTTATTGGTCATTACACAAAATTAAAGGAATGATTGAGATGGAAGGTCAAGTTCAGCATAAATTGAGAAATGCATCTATTTCCAAGTATTGCAGGTAATGGCTTATTGTGTCAGATCAGTGGCTTTTTGCCAGCGTGGCTAAGGAAGAATAGATTAGATTTGTTGATTGTGGAGATGAGCAGTCAAAAATTATGGAATTTTTGTTATGTGTCCTAGATCATTGTGCTCTTCTCTCAGGAGCTAGAAATAAGTGTGTAGGAGCAGGTATGTTGCATCCCACTGTAATTGAACAGTTATTCCTTGGAATTCTTCACACCTAGCAGTGGTGTTGACATCCTATCAGGTGTAGCTTTCTGAGAGCCATGATCACCACTGTGTAGGAAAGGGAAGAACAGAGAGATCTAATGCTTTCCTTATTGTGGAAAACGCTAAGGTATAAACAAAATGGTAGAGGTGCAAATGGCATGAATGTAATTTTGCCCAATCCTTCATCTGACAGATGTAAAACCTGAATCCAGAAAAAAAGATGTGGCTGGTATTTGGGGGTATGTGAGGATTAGAAACCAGAAATGAGAAGAAAAAACCACATTTGAATGTTACAAATGTGTTATGGGACTTCATCAGGAAAGAGTGGTGGCAGTTTTTTAAGGACTAAGACAGAGTTATCATACATATCTTTAGACAGGATGAGGGAAAACATCTCTCTCATGACACATAATTCTCTTTATTACATTAACATAAGAGAGTTTTCTGAAAGGGACAAAGAGACTAATATTTAAAAAGGAAGAAAATAATATGATGAGCACGCTGAAAGGTTGAGGAGCTGTTGACAACGCAGGTCTTCTCACTGGTGTTTTCTGGATTCTTTTTGAAAAATGGGAGTGATCATCACCTTTTGGGAGGAGAGGAAAAAAATGGTAAGATCTCTGTTGCTATTTGATCATCTTTGGCAAGTATCTAAGCCTTTCAAGTCTCCAGAGAACTAAAGGTAAATTATAGAGCTAGCAGGAATATTAGAATTCATCATTCATGCTCAATGTAGGAATCTAATCTATCTTTTGGATTAATATTTAACTTTTTGTTACATTTTTGTCTTTTCTATTCTTGCTCTTGGTAGTAAATCAGCTCTGTTGGAGCCAAAGTCTATGTATAGTCACCTTTATGGCCTTCAAGTCCCTAGAATAGTGTTCAACACACAGTTAATACTCTGTATATGCTTTTATTGTTATTGCTGTGTATGAAACCACTGCTTTTCCTACTTTTAGTATTACATCATGTTGGCGTTTGGAAGAGACTTAAGCATCTGGCATAATTCCTATTTTGTAGTGGCGAATGAGGCAAGCAGAGGGGCCTATATAAATTTATATAGCTACATAGCAATATAGCTACATAGCTGTAGACCATAAACAGAACTTAGATATACCAGCTTTGTTTATCTCGCAATCCAGAACACTACTTTTTTTTTTTTTTTGCTGAGGAAGATTTGCCCTGAGCTAACATCTGTTGCCAATCTTCCTCTTTTTTTCTCTTGAGGAAAATTAGCCCTGAGCTAAAATCTGTGCCAGTCTTCCTCTATTTTGTATGTGGGTCACCACCATAGCATGGCTGATGAGTAGTGTAGGTCTGCACCCGGGATCCAAACCCATGAACCCAGGCTGCCAAATTGGAGCACGCTGAACTTAACCACTATGCCACAGGGCTGGCCCGCAGAACACTACATTTGTAAGAAAACAATTTTGTTATAAAAACTCATACATATAGTTGTGACGAGCAGCCACATTATCTGACATTCAAGACTTTAGTAACCCTATTATTAATTAATTAGTTAGTTAATTAAAAGATTTATTTATTTATTCACCAAACTTCTTGAGACCTATTGTGTGATAAGCATTGGTCTACATAGAAAAGTGAAGAAAACCAACAAAATTTCCTGGTTTGTTTCATGGGGTTTGTCTTCTGTCATGGGGGAAAGACTACCAAATGAGTAAAACATTTTATGTCAGATAGTGAAAAGTACTATGAAAAAAAAATGAGCAGGAAATGCGGGTGGGGAATGCTAGGGGATATTGATGGGTTAATTTGGAATTTTAATTCGGTAGGTCAGGGAAGGCCTCACTGAAGAGATGCCATTTGGATAAGGACATGAATTAGGTTAAGGGATCAAGCAATGAGCAAGCAAGGGCACAACTGGGGGAATAGCATTCCAGCTGGAGGGAAAAGCAAATGCAAATACTCTGAGGTGGAGTGTGCCTGGCAGGTGTGCCGAGCAGCAAGGAGGCTTATGAAGTCGGTCAGGAGAGAGTGTTGGAGATAAGGTTTGGTGAGGCTGCATGCCCCATTTCTCCTGACTGGTAGCTTCCATCACAGTCAAATCTCAGATGTGCAAGAGAACACCACTGGGACTGGTCAGTCCACCCTCTTCCTAATGTAGGGTGCTTTCCACCATAACCAGCTCTTTCAGACAAGTAACACCTAAGTCTGATGGGTTAACAAGGAGTGTTCTGGAATTCTGAGCTGGGGCTGGAGGTTGACTTGCTATGAATTCCCTTGTATACCAGAAATGTGGGACAGTACCAATAATTTCCCCTTAGAAAATGTGAACCTCTCTTCTGAAGTTGTAAGAGCCTAACGTTGCTGGTGGGAGACACTGAAATGCAAACGAGTTTGCAAGAGGTGAACTTCTCTCTATCCTGTTTCCAAAAGCAATTCGAGTCCAGCAGATCCCTCTGAAGAACTGTTGGAGCTCCAGATCTTGTTTGATTTTTGAGGGAGCTGTGTGTTTTTCCACAAGTTTCCTCAGAGCCCCCTGAGTAACCTTTGGGGATTCATTGCATTGCTAAATCACTGCATGAGCCTGCTGCCTTCGAGGAAAAGCTAATCCCACTGCTTCTATCAGCAGGAGAAATCAGCCCTGGGCTGGAACCAACTGCATTGAGAACAAACTGAGAGGTGGGGGAGGGCAGGGAAGCCCTTAAAAACACGTTCAGATCTTCAGGGTAGGGTGGGGTGCGAGCACCCCTGGGAAATGCTGTACTGAAATAGACCCAGAGAAAGCACCTCTTTCTATTATTGCTAATCATAATAGCTTTCTTTAATACATTACAGTTTATGAAGCATTTCCCTATCCATTACTCATTCAGTCTCCTCTGCAATCCTGTAGGCACTTGTTATCAAAATGA
Source organism: Diceros bicornis minor (assembly GCF_020826845.1). Taxonomy (NCBI): domain Eukaryota; kingdom Metazoa; phylum Chordata; class Mammalia; order Perissodactyla; family Rhinocerotidae; genus Diceros; species Diceros bicornis. Next base: position 32,269,879 of record NC_080754.1, read on the forward strand.
GGTCTACAAGCCAGCAGCTCTGCCTCACTCAGGAACTTGTTAGAAATGTCCCACTCAGACTGAGCTAGAATTTGCATTTACTAAGACCCTCAGCCCCTTGAATTTTAAGAAGCGTTGCTGTGAGGTCCTATGGACAATCATTTCTCTTCATTGTGGTAAAGAAATGGAGGACCAGCATGGTTAGGGGACTGAGGCAAGGTCACCCTCTTCAGTGATGGTGATGTTGGGCCGCATACCCAGGCTTTGTGCCTTCTGGTCCAGCAGTCTCTCAGCAGCAGTCACTTCTTTCTAACTCCACGATCCCTTTGTGGCTTACCTGTGATGTACGAGCTTTTGAAAGAAAACAACCCTGCCTCTGTGAACACAATCACCTTCTTTTATTCTCTCCACTAGCTGCCCTGGGTCCCTCCCTCATCTACTTGCTGGTTCTAGAAATGCAAACACCCTGAAAAGCTCTGCAACATTGCCCACATGGACCCAATAATGAATGAATCTGATAAGAATGGCTGGCATCAGTCACTTGCGCTGGGCTTCACTGAAAGAAAGGGGAACAAATTCAGAACAAGACACCTGAGGGCAAGCAGCTGAGACGTTCTGGGGGTGCAAATGGGTTTTTCCACTCTTGCTCCTGGTTATCGGATGACATGACGTGTAGCTTAGTACCACAGAAAAAATGTGTATAAAGCTCTCATGTCTGCAGAGGGCTTCCCAGCCCACCATTCACCATGGCTTACTGCAATCCTGAAAATATTAGTATTCACATTTTAAGGATGTAAAACTATGCCTAGATGTCACTCAGAAAGTGAATGCTTCATCCTTTGCTGACTAACTGACCTGACAGATAGGCAAAGCTGGGTCTACTGGGTAACCAATGCTCCGTCTACAGGAATCATGCTTTGGGTGAGGAAAAGTTCTAACAGAATTTTAAAGATATGACTCATAGATCCTGAGCTATAATTCTTTAAGTAACTAAAGCTCACTAATCTCAGATTGAATCTTTGTATTATATTGGTCGATTTGTTCAGTGAAAAATGATATAAGACATTTACTATGAACCTACTATGTGCATGAAGTTCATCATAGTAGGTGGTGGGAAGGGTTCAGTAATGAAAGAGATCCTCTCTAAGAGCCTGCAGATTAATGGGATGTACATACATGTGTAGGACAAACTATAATGGGGGACAAAGGGACACTCCTCCACCCACCCAGAGAATGAAGGCTCAACCTAGGAGGTGACATTTGAGTTCTTTCTGGACAGAAGGTAGGCTTTGGACATTCAGAGTCCCCAGAGTAGGGAAAGTCATGGGATAGGGGGTGCAATGCGAGCAAAGACACAAGAAGGAAAGTCCAGATTTATATTTGGAGCAGCAAATGAACAATGTGTTGAATGTTACTTGTAACCTATTAACTCAGAGGCAAAAGAAATATGCCATTATTTTCTTTCAATTAAATCAACCTGAATCTGACTTTCATTCTCTATCGCTGGTGGTAAATTCGTTGTTGGTCTTTACCCCCCCTACCAGGTAGAGTCAAGGTCCTGCCTGGCTCTTCTGAGCCTCAGAGCATTTGCCATCATGGGCCACTGTCTCGGAGTGTGTGCCATGCCTGGGGCATGAGAAGGTGTATTGCTACCAAGAACTCTTCCTTTCCAGGGGTTCAGCTCCCCAGGAGAGCCATGCAGCCATCACTCCCCCGAGCGTTGCGGCTCACCTCCACCCCGCTTCCCCTCAGCACTCTCCTCCATGTGTTTCTAGTCCCAAGGCAAATGTTTTCCCCCAACTAGATGTTCTTAAGAGACCCCTTTCATAGTCTCCTCAATGATTTCATTCTTTTCCAAGAGCTATGATCTTTAGATAGCTTCTGTTTTCCTTACTGGAAAAATCCCTGACTCAAGGAAATAGTGCCTTAAGTGACCTCCTTCAAATAGCACAGGAAAAGAAGAACAAACGTAAGTTTGTTTGTTCTTGTTTATATTCTAATAAACAGCTGCACCACATTCAGAGTGCCTGGGGCATGAGGTGCGCGAAGGAGAATGGTGGGCGCTCACCCCGGATACTTTGCTGGGGTGGGGAAGAGGGAGTGGAGGAGGGCATCTTCCACTGACCCCTATGACTTTCCTAAGATCATAAGAGCTTACATTTTGATCTGAATCCCAACCTTCCAGCCCCTTTCATTATATACCAACGTGCCTCTATCTGTGTCTATCTTTCCCTTTTCCTTGTTCAGAACAAGAGTTGGCTCTCCCTTCATTCTAAGCTGGTCAACTTTTACCCCGGATCCTGTCACCTTCTGTGTCCTGTGGGGCACTGTATCAGCACTTACTCCTAAGTTTCTGGTATTTTCATCTTCTCTCTCTACCGACTTCTCAGCTTATCAACATGCTCACGTCTATCCTACTTATAAACAAATCGGCACATGAAAAGTCCTTCTCTTTACCTTCTTCTCTTTCTAGCTCCTTCCTTAACTCTCTCCTTTCTTCACAAAATCCCTGATTGTGCTGTAGACTTTTGCCTCCAGGACTGAGGTGTGCTGGAGAAACAGGCTATGCAGCTGCAGTCTTGGAGACAGATGGGTTCTGCCATTTACTGTATATTCTTGAAAAATATGCTTTAAGCCTTTCTCAAGTTCTTAATTTCTAAAATGATAACAGTGAGGCCAACTTTGAAGTACTATTGTCAGAATTCAATAAAATGTAGGTAAATTACTTAGCACAGTCCTTGTATATAATAGACACTAGAGATATGGCAGTATTATTATTATTCACACATACTGTACACTTGGCCTGAAAACCTGCTCTCTCCTTCTCACATTCCTCCAGTTTACCTGGTGAATTTCTGATCATCCTTTAATACACTGCCCTGTGCTGGTACCTGTTCCCATCTCCTTTCCGTCCCTCCCACGTAGTCCAATATATTCCCACTATTCTCTTGTGGTGCCTAAGAAATTGTCTTATGTTTGTTGAATCTTCTGCCTCCCTCTCAACACTACTCCGGGAGCTCCTTGGGGACGGTGACTGTGGTATAAATCTCCCATTTCCACATCCTTTTTCAGGACCCGACATGTTGTGAACACTCGAATGCTTGTTGAATTTAATTTTATTTCACAAACTTTTTAATAGTAATTATTTTGTGCCAGGCACTTTAGAAATATTAATTTGTTAATCTTCAGAACAACACTATGAGGTGGACCCTATTATCTTCATTCTACAGATGAGGAAACTGAGGCACAGAGAGGTTTAGTTGCCCAAGGCCACATAGTAAGTAGGTAGAGGAGCTGAGATTTGAAAGTGGGCTGTACTCTTTGTTCATGTCTGGTTAATGCTATCTGCCCTGGGGTACTATTATATGCCTTGTCTGTTGGAAGGATTCTCATGAAGGCTATGAAAGATACAAGTAAGCTTTGTAAACTGCAAAATGTTGAATGAATAAGGGAGGTGAGTTCTTTGATTCCTGTTAAAAGTGCTATATAAATATATGTCATGACAATATGAAAAAGAGAGCATTATAAGCATAACACTTTATAGAAATTTGATGATTATCATCAAAATACTTTTTTTAGCCTGATTTTAAATTATGAAAGAAGAAACTGCTATTCATATTTTCTTCTCCATCAAAGGAAAGCAAAAAATGGAAAATAGTTTAGCATATATCACCTCTGGAGTGTGGTCCCACAGTCATTTTTCTGCAAGGATCAATTCTACTTGTGAGCAGCTGTTTAGAGCAGATGAACTTCCTAAAATGGCCCTGGAGAGAAAAAAGCAAACGGGCAGCTGCTTGACCTTCTTCCAAATGAAAAAACAAACCCTGATCAGTTGGTCTTGATTGGCATGTGCAGAGTCGAGGAGTCTTTGATCAGTTTTCGTAACAAATCACCCGTGATGATTACTCATCATTACTGCTCGCTAACATTATACCGCAGATCTTCTGGTGGGGCTGATGTGTGTTTCCATTTTAGCTCCATAAACACAGTCAGCTGTGGACGGCACATGCTGGTGCTGTGCCAGGGTGACCTTTGAGAAGAAGCACTAGAGAGTGTTTTAAGATCACCTGTGTTAGGATTACCTGGAAGGGTTGCATCACGCAGCTGTATGGGACCCAACTTGGACCTACTGATTCAGAATCTCTGGGGGAGGATGCCAAGATGTTGCATCAAGAACAAGCACCCCCAAGGAGACTTGTAGAGCACAGATTTGACTACCTCTGTCTTAGCTCTGGCTGCTTTAACAAAATACCGTAGACAGGGTGGCTTAAACAATAAATATTTGTTTCTCACAGTTCTGGAGGCTGGGAAGCCCAAGGTAAAGGTGCTGGCAAGATTTGGCTCCTGTGAGGGCCTGCCTCCTGGCTTGTAGACAGCCACCACCTTCTCACTATGTCCTCACATACTTGGCCTTTCCTCAGTGCAAGAGCATTAAAAGAGAGAGAGAGAGAGAGAATCTGTCTTCTTCTTGTTATTAGGGCACTAATCCCATCATGAGGGCCCCATCCTCATGACCTCATCTACACTTACTTATCTCCAAAGGCCTCACCTCCAAATACCATCACAATGGGGGTTAGGGCTTCAACATATGAGTTTTTGGAGGGACACAAACATTTAGCCCATTACAACCACTGAGGTGGGACAGTGGTCTTTTACAGTGTCATGGAGGATGGGAATGGCTCGAGAACTTAGTTTGACTTTTGCCAAAAGAACGCCAGATTCTCTTTTTTGTGCTGGTTGTGATCAATTAGTTGATGCTTATAACTGCACAAGAGCTTGGAGATTGAGTTTACATTAGAGCAAAAAGATATTCTTAAATCTGTTTTGGCTCCGTTGTGTCAGTGATTTCAATTCTGTTCCCTGTGCCTGTAGGAAGGAAAAAAAGGAATGAATTTTCTGGATGACCAACATTTGAATTGCTTGAGAATGATAAAAATAAGCCCCACAGAGTAGTGGTTAAAGAGAAGAAAAATTAGGCAGGGCATTAGTCAACACCTGAATGATGGCAGCTGCCCCCCAGAAATTTTTTTCAAACTTGGTAATGGCTGCTTTATGCAGCAGGAAAACGTTTCTTTTTTAAGCTCTGGTAGGAGGTGCTGGTGCAGATGAGTGTGTCCTCTTTGACATCTGAAGAGTTTCTTGTGTCATCCATAACACCAGTGTAACCAAGATTTTAAAATGATGGCAGCAGCTGATCTCTTGTAATCACGTAACACTCATGCTGCTACCAGAGCACACCACCAACTTGAAGCCCGAATGCACTTGTAGAAGGTGTTTGGGATCCATTCATTTGTCTAAGGACATATGTAAATTACAATTATTGTCCAATGGGTATATCATAGCAAACTGCAATTTAATTCTGATATTAACCACCTGGAGTTAGCACCACTTTCACAGGTTAAGGGCACAGTCCCCAACAAGACTGCCCTCACTTCAGATGCCAGCCACAAATTTGGGGGTCCCCAGGGCACCTTCACTTCTGACCACTTGGCCACAGATTTGGAGAGGGGTTTCCCATAGACCCTTCAAATTAGATAATTTGCTAGAATAACCCACAGAACTCAGAAAAACACTACACTTAGGGTTACAGTTTTATTATAAAACATACAAATCAGGACCAGTACAATGAAGAGACACATAGAGTGAGATTTTGGAGGGTCCCAAACATGGAGCTTCCTTGCCCTCTCTCTGTGGAATCAGGACATGTTGCCCTCCTGGCACATTGATGTGTTCCCCAATGAAGAGGCTCCCCTGAGTCTCAGTGTCCAGTTTTAATTCGGGTTTCATTACACAGGCATGATTGATTGAATCATTGGCCATGTGAACTCATTCTCTAGCTTCCCTCCCCTCTTGAACCGTGATTCAAAGCTCCCACCTGCTAATTGCATAGTTGGCCTTGCTGGCACAGCTAGCCCCCATCATGAGTTATCGCCTTAGCCTAAACCCAGGTGCAGTTCAAGGGCTCACCATGAATAACAAAGACACTCTCACTATTTGGGAAATTCTGAGGATTTAGAAACTTCGTCCCAGGAACCCAGGACAAAGATCAGACACATTCTTTATTATACAACACCTTAGTTTCCAGAAAATTATATTCCAACGAAATAAGTCTTAGCCATTAGAACCTCATACATTGTGAGAGGAGGAATAAATCTTAGAAATGATTTAGTCCAAACCTCCCCATTGACAGATGAGGAAACTGAGGTCCAGTGGTGAAGGGAATTCCCTAATTCAGTAACTAGTAAACAGTGGAGGGGGAGCTGGAATCAGGCCAGGTTTAGTTTTTCTTTTTTATTTATTTATTTATTTTTATCTCAGGGCCAGAGATTTGAGACCAGGATGGAAAATGTCTTAGATCTATATATCCATATGGGAAACAATGGGAATTGGAGGAAGGAGAGAGAGAGATGAGCATATGTGAGCACAAATGTGTGTGTGTGTTAAGGGGCTTGTAGTTGAGAATATTGGGCATCTGCTGTTTACCTTGCTTGTACAGTACCAGGGCTACCATCTGGTTAGTGAAGGGCTCTTTAGACCACTGCAGGGGGAATTACTGAAACATAAAATTTGAGGGGGTATGTGTTATCGTTTTTCCTGGCCCAGGGAACCCTTGTTATAAAAGAGAAATCAAGAGCCTCGGTCTGGCTTTGCTCTGCCTCTCAGTCAACTCGTGGGAGAATGATGGGGAAACACTCTGTCTCCCACTGTCTTAACTTCTCCATTTTTATAAAAAGAGTGGGGAGAGGAATAGCATCACATTCTGGCACTTTAGAATGTCTATGAAACATTCTAAGATTTTTTTTTTTGATGTACCAATAAAAGGAAATGTAAAGAAAACAAGTACGATCATCATATTGTAACCTTGGGCACGTCCCTTTTCCTCCTCTTCTAGATTCAGGGATTGGGTTGACTAGATGATATTTATGACCCCAACTAGCTTTTTTTTTTTTTCTTTTGCTGAGGAAGACTCGCCCTGAGCTAACATCTATCACCAATCTTCCTCTTTTTTTTGCTTGAGGAAGATTAGCCCTGAGCTAACATCTGTGCCAGTCCTCCTCTATTTTTATGTGGGTCACCACCGCAGCATGGCTGAGGAGGGATGCAGGTCCACACCCGGGATCCGAACCCACAAACCCGGGCCGCTGAAGCAGAGCACGCCGAGCCCAACTGCTACACCACAGGGCCGGCCCCCTAACCAGCTTTTATAGTGAGTATGTGGATAGTCGTCACTGCTCCCTGTGTCTCTGCACAGATACTTGCTTAATATAAAAGGAGGGTTTGTGTAATGCTTGGGGGAAAATGAAACAACAAAAAATGTCTTCCAGCTAGCTGACATTTTTCCTTCTTCATGAACTTTCTTTTTCCTTTCTAAATCTCTTTGGTTAAGAAGCAACTTTTAAAAGTAGGTGTCCTCTGCTGCTAAGTTTTGTGTTTTTAGAAAAGGGACAGCAGAAGAGGCCTCGGTTTAGCCCCTCTCTTGAAGATAGCATCTCCTTGTCTTCAACTGCCTCCTGTACTCCTATGACTTGTATGGCTCCAGTCCAGAACTTTCTCCTGAGCTTTGGACCCAGAGCACCTCAAACTCTACTGGCTCAGACTAAGCTCTTTATTTTCTTCCCAATGACTCCTTTTCCCTGTTATATTAACTTGCCATATGGCACCAAAATCTATCAGAAACTTAGGGTCATCCTTAGGGCCCCCTTTTCCTCGCCCAGTCTGACTCCATGTACCCCGTTATCACCTCTAGTTTCAATTATGATGTCCCTCTAGTTCTCTTTTCTCAGTTCAGACACTCATCACCTCTTACCTTGTCTCCTGCGATGGACACCTCACTGGCCTCCCTTCCAACAGCGCCGCTTCTCCCCTCTACCGTTTACAATAAAACACAAATTCTGTGCTCTGTATTATATGGAGCCAGGTGGCTTGCAGTATTGAATTAATGAAATGTTTACAAGTTCATTCCTGTGCTGACTGTATTATTGAACAGCAGGACAACTCGAGGGCTTGCTCAGCTGAGTCTAGCACCAGGCCCTTATTAACTATCTTTGTGTAAAGCAATTATTTAGCCTAATCTAAGGCAGGCTCCAAATCTTCCCATTCTCTGGTCCTGGCACCTCTTGCACCTGATCCTTAGGGTCACTTTGATTTATCCTTATGGGTCTAGCATCCACCTACCTGGCAAATATTAGGTGCTTATGTTTTTCATGGATTGAATGAATGCAAGAATATACTTCCTCATGTTCTTGAGAGCTAGGAGGCCCTCAGAGAAAATTTGAAAGATTCCATCCATTTATGAATGTAGAAGCTATGGTTAAAGGAGAGGAAGCAAGTCACATTGTAAACACGAGCTTGTCTGGCCGGGCTGTTCTGATGCCTCTCACGTCCCCCGTTGGGTTTCCTGCTGTGCAATCACTGGTCTTTTCTGTAGCTGAGTTTTCTTCCTTCTGCACAGAGCTCACCTCACAGTCTAACCTCTTTGGCTTTCACCGTGTAATGACCTTAATAACCCCTGCAATAACCCTTTTCTTCATTTTCCTTTCCTGCCACCGCCTCCCAACCAAAGGCCAGCACCTCCTGCTTTCCCGCCTGAGTCCATCTGGGTTTATATCCCCTTCAGCTCCTTTTACCTCATCAGCCTGGGCCCCGGGCAGAATCTCTTATCCCCTTTGCACCATCTCCTTCTGCAGCAGTCATCACTCTTTCCATCTTGTTTTGCACCTGGGTATGCCGTAAGTTGTCTAATCACTCCCCACTCCCTCTAATTCTTTGTTCAAAAGATTTGGAGCAGTGTTGCTTACTTCCAGATTTTGCTGAGGGTCCAGCAAAATCCCTCCCCCGCTCTCTCTCTGTTTCTGCATTTTAAAAACTGCTTTCTTAGCATTGAGAGAGTGGGACACATGGGGTAAGCTATTTTTTCTATTGATGGAAGAAACCTACCGTATAGAAATCTTTTGCCAACACAAGAGCCAAAGAAAAGGTTTGTTTTTGTTATTTCCATCGTTTAAAATGTGGTGTTTTACTAGCACACATGCACCTGGTGGCAAAGGGAATGGGAGAGAGAATTTTATGCACCTCTAGCTCAGGAAGAATTAATGTCTCCTGCCCCACCACTCTGAAATGTAACTCCTCAGTCACTAAGCTCAAAGCCCCATTGCCTGTTCAGCTGGGCCCCACAACCTTGCGCGGCTATATGGAGAAACCACACAAAGCAGCCATAATTGTTTAGAAGCTTTAGAACAATAAGATGTTTGACCATAGTTCTAAGGCCTGGGTGTGGGGGAGGGGGTGGGTAGGAGCTGGGACCTCCTTGCGTGAGAAAGTGAACCCAAATCTCTTTATGATCTGAAGAAGAAGCTGAACTGCTTATCTTCTGGGTCAAGTCCAAATTTTCTTCTTATCTTTCCATGCCCCGCTTTGCACATCTCATCCCCCAGTCTTACCCAGCTGCTCATATACCCATAAAGTCTGACCTTCCATGCCTCCTTTATTTCCTCTACACCTTTACTCTACCGGGGAGCTGCTTACTTATCTATGTATTTTTTGACTTACAATACTTTCTATTCTCCAAAGCTGGGATCTAGAGCAGTGCTTCTCAAAAGTGTGGTCTCCAATCCTGCATCATTAGCCTCACTCCGGAACTTATTAAGACTGCCAATCTCATACCCCATCCCAGACCACCTGAATGAGAAACTCTGGAGTGAGGCCCAGCAATCTGTGTTTTAGTAAGCCCTCGAGGGATTCTGAAGCATACTCAAGTTTGAGAACCACTGTTCTAGAGGGAATTCCAAGTCCTCCTCATTCCCCAGGGAGCACTGTCAAAGGTCCCATTATAGTGGATGTGAGAAGGTGGCCCTGGGCTGGCTTTCAGGAAGGCCCTGGATTCTATATCATGCCATGGAATCGACCCTGTTTTCGTTTAGTCCATAAATGTTTATGGAGAAAAGCTTACTAAATGCAAGGGAATGTAATGGGATTTGGAGAAATTTCAGGCATGACTCAGGCATGAATTTTACACATATATAAACTATGGAGAAAGGAGGGAGGTTTAAGATTTGCAAACAAACTACAAGGCAGAAATTGTTAAATGATCTAAGAAGAGCTGAGAAATTTGAGTGCAGAGAGAGAATGTTTCTTGGTTACGGCGTAGGGACACAGATGAGTTTGAGTCAGTTAACAACAATTGTTAACCGCAGGTGGTGAGAGGACAAGGCTGAGAGAGGCCTAGTCCTCGACCTCAAAAAGCTCACGGTAGGGGGAGAAAGATGCTACAACGATCCTGGCTACCAGTGTGAGAAGGCGTCTAGGGTGGTGGTTCAAAACGTGAGCTCTGGGGGGCCGGCCGGTTAAGTGCGCGTGCTCCGCTGTGGCAACTAGGGTTCCCCGGTTCGGATCCCGGTCCCGCACTGATGCACCGCTTGGCAAGCCATGCTGTGGCGGCATCCCATATAAAGTGGAGGAAGATGGGCACGGATGTTAGCCCAGGGCCAGTCTTCCTCAGCAAAAAGAGGAGGATTGGCAGAGGGCTGATCTTCCTCACACACACACAAAAAAATGTGAGCTCCGCAACCAGCTTGGCTTCACATTCTGCATCTGTCATTTACTAGCTACATGAATTTGAGCAATTTACTTAACCATTCTGTGTCTGCCTCGGTTCCCTCATCTGTAAAGTGGGAATAATAAGAGTACTCACCTCACAGAGTCGTTGTGAAGATTAGCACACAATAGATGAGAAGCATTTGGAGCATTTAACCTGGCTCAGTAGATGTTAGTTATTGTCATTAAATATCATGATGGCAACTTGCATAACATGCTAATTCAGAACTTCCAATGCCAGGTAGTCCACTTTGGGTCAACTTCTGTGTAAAATGAAAAACATGCCAGAAGCATCATCCACTGGTGGGGCAGCTGGGTGGGGCAGCTTGCAGCGAAAAATATAAAGAAAGAATGAAGTCACATCACATCCCCATTGGTGCCAAGGCATTCTGGGCAGCCATAGACCAAGTGGCTTTTTAAAAATTTCCAAATTTACAGTTTCCTGTTCTTTGGAGTTATTTGCATGTTCCTGTTAGAAAAGACAATATATTGAACTCACTAGTAAAATGATTAGAACATATTGTTCATTGAAGCAATTGGAAATACAGCTGGAAGAGAAGGGAATTCTCTCTATGAGAGCATCACTGAACGTCCTGAAGTTTGCCTGACACAACCTCCAGAGTGTCTCTCTGGCCTCGCTTTCTGCAGAGGTGGTAAAAGGAATGGAGAGGAGGGGTGAAGTCATCTCCACCCTGAAGTTCACAAGTTAGAAATACTGGGCTCAGGTTTACCTACAGAGCTAGGCTCCATCAGTTCTCATTGTGGGAGTTGAGGGAGTTGTGTGCTCATCGTCTGGAAGCTTATAGTTCGAAACGTGAGGAAGGAGTGAGGCCACTACTTGGAACGCCATCTTTAGTGCGTGTGTTGGGGTTATGGACTTTTCATACTACACAGAGTGAAACAGTCTGTGTGGCACGGGTTTGGGCTGGAGTCAGGAAGACAGATTGTCACTATGAAGGAGCAAATCCAGACTGCAGACCAGGGGCGTATTAGACACTGGGGAAACACTGTGTCTCTATCCCAAATTCATTGTGTTGGTTTGCTAGGGCTGCTCTAACAAAATACCATAATCTGAGTGGCTTTATCAACAGAAATTTACTGTTTCACAGTTCTGGAGGCTAGAAGTCCAAGATCAAGGTGTCGACAGGGTTGGTTTCATCTGAGGGCTGTGAAAGAGAATCTGTTCCATGCCTCTCCCTTAGCTTCTGGTGGCCTGTTGGCAGTATTTGCCATTCCTTGGCAGGTAGAAGCCTCACCTGTCTCTGCCTTCATCTTCACATGGCAACCTCCCTGCATACATGTCTGTCTCCAAATTTCCCCTTTTCATAAAGATACCAATCATATTGGATTAAGGCCCATCCTCATGACCTCATTTTAATTTGACTACCTTTGTAAAGACCCTATCTCCAAATATGGTTACATTTTAAGGTACTGAGGGTTAAGACTTCAGCGTATGAATTTTTGGGAAACACAATGCACACCCACACTCACATATAATGAATCCACTCTAATTCAGTCCCTTACACTGTTATGTGGAGAGAGCCATGGACCAGAAACAAGAAGCCTGAGGGGTGATGCCAGCTCTACCTCTAATTTGCAACGTGACTCAGACACATAGACTCTGAGACCTCTTCCTATTCTGTAAAGCGAGGGATTGGTGTTGTGCTCTTAGATTTCTTTCATCTCTGGTCTTCTGGGACTCTGCACATTTCTCTCTGAAGTTCTCCTGTCCTGTCTAGGAAGTCTTATGTTGGTTAATAGCGTAATACTTACTCTTTGGCTTATAGTGATGTGAGCTGGGCGAGGGACTGCCCCAACAGAGAATTCCAAGTACTTATCGCAATGGGGGAGGAAGAACTGATTTATGCTTTTATTTGAACTGTCAAGAATACTTGTGCACCCTTTTGGTTTTGTGGATGTTTGATGGGTTCCCAGCTGTGCCTTCATTATCCTCTGTGTTCTCCATATGAACATGCTTTGTCAAAAGCGTAACCTTTTCAGTCTAACATTACCTAGGATATGTCACCCTGAATGAGCCTGAACACCTGAGGTGGTGTCTTGGGTTTAGGACCCTATTGGACTATGGACACCGCTGGGTGTCACCGTCTTCACAACCAGTGCAAATGGTGAGCAACACTTCACAGACCTAAGTTGTTTTCATTGATCTGCTTAGCCATTGTTGGGTGCCTTTTGAAGCACACCTGGGGAAGGTTGAATTTCATACATTTTAGTAACCTATTTTTATATGCACATATGACCTTTTGATTCTTTATTTGTTTTTTAATGTTTTGTATGTATATGTATACTTTATTAAGAGTATAAATTTTCAGGTATTGTAAGTTCCCTAGCTGTGTCTTGTACAAGGTGCTTTGCCTCTCTGAGCATCAGATTCCTCATCTATAAAACAGGTGTAAAAACCTCCATTATGTTCCTTTCTTACGATTGTGAAAATGGATCAGCTTAAATGGTGCGTAACGAGCAAAGGACTTTATTGATAGAGAGACCATAGGTCCCTTGTTAATACCTGTTGTCTTGGGGTGATAATTAATAGCATCTCCTTGTACTCTCAAAAATGTCTGTTTGCATAATAAATTATATGATCATCTTGTAAAATAATGAATGTGAGGATTTTTGCTTTTATCATTTGTGTCACTATATAGATGGTCTTAAATTCTGGGTTCTTAAATAGTCTCACGTAAAAGTTTTTTTAAAATACTTTTCCTTTTGCTCACTTTGCGGGACAGAGTAGCCAACTTAGTATGAGCTCTCTACACCCACACCCATTCGTGTAATTGATGTTATGGGCCATGGTGCACCCCAGGTGGGCCCTGCTGCTACCTTGCCCAGGACTCTCCCAGGCCCTGCCAGTGCCCGGGCTGTCCACAGGCTTCAGTCATTCAGTGATTTTTCCCTACCACTTTTTCTATCCCTAGCACTGGCTATAGGATGGTACTGGATTCCTTAGCTCACTCTTTCCTTTCTGATCCTAAAGACAAGTACTCAGGCCCTGTCCATTTTGAAGATAAAACCACTGATCACATTGGTAGACAGATGGTGGTAAAAAGAAGACAAACATGAGGAAGCTGTAAAGCTTCAGAAGGGATACGATGTTCTTACAAAGTCCTCGGTCTATATTTCTCTACCCCCCTGCTCTGACAGTAACTGCAAACGCCAGTGGGCTTCTATCCTCTGCATTTATGCCTAAGGTTGGAACACAACACACTTCTCCTTTTCCTTAGACTCCATTTTCTCCTTTGGGAAAAAGCATGCCTCCATCAACATCTTGTCCCTCAACTAATGCTGAAAAATAGGTTATAGCCTTTCCTTGAATAAGCATTTGCATTTCTGAGGATTTAAAGACTGGAGAATACTCATTTAGCAGGGACTTTTATTCACCTAACTGTATATTTTTTATTACTATTATCATTAAAATTTTTAGCAGTAGAAAGCAACTTAGGGATCACAAAATCTACTGCACCCCACTCTCCCTTTTTACAGTTGAAGAAAATGATGCTCAGAGATGAGTAATTGTGCTTTCATCAGAGTGGGCCTCATGCTAGGTCTCCAGGCTCAAGATTTCTTCCTAACATACTATTCACAGTCATTTACTTATCATTTTGTTTTTACATGATGTATTGGATATAATAAGTGTTTGCCAATGAATAATGAAATCCTAGATGGATTGTATAGTTTCTAAATGTGTATCACAAATGCTGAGCCTCTTCCTTCCATAGGTTACAGTGGCTAAACTTTGGCATCAGCACTTTTAACATTCACAGTGTTTTGATCATTTACAAAGCAGCTGACCATAGACTATGGCGTGTAATAATTTGTCATGCAATTATTATGTAATTATCATGTAATAATTATGGCATGTAATAATTCGTCACGAGGACAACAACTACCACTTGGATTGTTCTAGGGATTAAATGAGATAAGGCAAGAAGAATCCTGAGCGTGAATGTGAATTCCTTGGGCTGCAAATCTGGGTGTAGGAGTGATTACTTAGTGAGAGAGGCTAGTCATAAAACACCCAGCATTGACATTTGAATGAGTTGGATTCAAGGATTGAGTGATTTGGAAAGGTACTGAATGCAGTCTTCATGAATATAGGAGGTCTACTGGAATTCTATGTAATAGCATTCTTTGCATTTTTCTCACTAACACCTTTGTGTTTATTACCAATTTCTGGTTGCCCCCTTTCTGGGGCTCTTCAAGGCAACCTGCTGACATGAGCATGTTACCTGCAGAGAGTAAATCAGTGATGAGAACACCTCCTCATGCTCAGGAGGCCCAGGGAGGTGAATCACCTGGATTTACTCATTTTATGGACAAAAACTATCCTTCTAATCCTCAATTTCCTACCAAGGCCTGGTTCAGACATCTTCAACTTGAGGTGATCATTCCTCTAAACCACAGCAGCTGCTGCACCTCTGTGTGCGTGCATGCCTCTTATTGCCTTTTATATTGCACTCTAGACTATGCCTTATTTTTTTTTGTATCCTCCAGCATGCCTTGTGCAGAATGCGACACATGGTAGGAGCTCATGAAATGTGCACTGAAATTGAGTTGAGCAGGGGAGATAGGCTGAGGGAACTCAATGGATCAGGGCCAGCCCTTTACTCCTTGTGGAACTCTTCCAACCCGTCTCATTGGTGCCAAGGGTTCTAAACTTCATTTTTGTACCTGGGCTGCAAATTTCTATGGCCTTGATGGATTCCTTGGCAGCCTCTTGGCAGCAGAGAAGCTCAGAAATATTTCTGGACATTTAAACAAATTGATTAATAAAAGGGACAAAAAGAAGCCCACACAGCCTTCTCTAGCGCTCTATTTCTTTTAAAGAAGCGTGTTTATATTATCACTTCAATAGTTTGGTAAATAACTGTGCCTTCTCACTGATCTGTCCTCTTGTACTTGCAGTGGTAAAATGTGATGATTAGTCATGGAGAAAAGCTGTATGAATCTTTCCAAGCTACTTGGGAATATGTATGCAGGAATTTGAGGTAAATAGAGATGAGTGTATGGGTATCAGTTTACAATGACAATTTTCGTATGTGTTCATCAACTTGGAATTTTCAGATTTGTTCATACCAAACTTTAAAAAAAAAAGAACATTCTGACACTGTAGTGATTTTATTTTTTATTTTCTTTTTGGCAGCAGGAAAACCTTATTTTTAAATATTTTCATAAAAAGTCTAGAGTTGTCCTCAAAGCAGTTGGGCTGGGAGGTGTGTGTTGGAGGGGTTGCCTCTATTTATCATCTCCTCCCACCCCATCCCAGGCCCTTCTCACAACTGTAGGGCTCTATGGAACACAGAAAACCTCTGCATTATTTCCTATCATTATCACACTCACGCAGTTTATTATAGAAGACTGTTGGACTGGAAGTCAGGAAAGATCGGTTCTGGTCCTGGCTTGGTCATTAACTTGCTATTACATTAACTAAGTCCAACTCTCTCCTTGAGTTTCAGTTTCTTCATAGGAGAAATAAAGGAATTTGTCTATATGAGCTCCCTGGTATGGCCACCTAAGTGTTGATAGTTTTATTTTAGTCTAATTTAGAATGAAAGTTATTTCTTTCTTTAAAATTATCTTAAAATCACATGACTTTAGCACTGGGTATGCACTTGGTTAGCTTCAGATTTCTTACATGATCTTAGAATTTTGTTTTTTTTTGTTGGTCAGGATGCTTTGCTGAATGCCTCTACTTCACAATAGCCTTCAGCTTCTCACCTAACTGGAGGAGTACTTCAAGTCTGTATAGGACTGTCCCACTCCTCACCTCCTGTGACCTTTATAGAAAGTGTGAGGTATCAAGGAGGGCATTTCATGTCCATTTTACAGTAGGGGAAAGGGTTAAAACCACCCAACTGGCCCAAAGTCACACAGCTGGTAAGCGATGATGGGTACATCCACCTATTCATCCAGTGCTTCTGTTGCCCATTGTGCTAACTTTAGACTAGTAAGCAGCTGGTGGTTAGAGAATGTAAGTAATTCGTGGAATTTCCATCAAAAGCGTATGAACATTTTGTCTTTAATAATTGACTTCTAGGGATCCTGTTTTCCTAATCCAGAAGAAATAACGAGGGGGGCATATGATCTCTAAGGAGTAGAGTCTCTTAACCATTCACCTAGTCTCCTGACCGCCACTCCTGTCTCCTTCAATACATCTTCTACTCTACAGCCAGAGAGACTTTTTTCTAAAGCACAAAAATAATCACATCGCTCTCCTTTAATGTTTTCCTATTGTCTTCTTGGAAGCTCTGTAGGGTGATCTAAATGCCTTTACTTGATGTATAAAATCATTCATAATCTGGTCTTTGCCTTCCTCAGCAGCACCCCCATTTCCATGCCCTCAATTTGTTTGTTCAAAGCTGACTTTCATACTCATGATATTCCAGTTTTCATGCTAGGATGGAGATGCAAGTTGATAAATGAGGTCTACGTGATGCCCTGTCTGAGATAAGCATCTATAATCTGGCTGAACCAAATGTCTTGCATTTGACACCGCTCAGCCCAGATTACCCTCCCATTTCATCCATTCTCCTTCCACTTGACAAACATCTACTCATCTTCAGAACTCAACCTCTATCACCTCTATGAAGCCTTTCCTTGAGTCTCAAGGAGAATTGAACTAAACTATCCTTTTGCCTCCAATTGTACTTTGTATATATCTCCATGATAGAACCAATGACACTTTAACCATATTCATTGGTGCACTAGACTGCAGACGTCTTGAAGGTAGGAAATTCAATAAATATTTATTTAGTGCTTAAACAGTTTGTGAGTCAAAGGACTGCACAATCAATAAACCTCTGCCCAGGAACACAAGGCCATTTACTGTGCTCATATTATTTTTAGAAATGTTGATCTGCCTGTGGATATATATCCCAATGTATTATCCTTTGTGTCAGATCATATACTAGATCATTTGCCATTTCGGCAAAGTATGCTGAGACTCTTGACTGATCCTGTTGGCTTGAGTTAACCTTCAGAGAACCACAGAAGGTGGCAGCTAATGGATAGGTGATCCAGAACCTTATGTATGCTACAGCTGTTAACACTGTACATAAACCTTCCTATTGCAGACATAAAAATGAGGAAATAGCTAGGTAGAGGCCAAGCTTTGTGCCCAAATTAGGTTATTTTAGATCATCTACTATTATGTTATTTTTAAAAAAAGTGAACGTTTACATACAATTCCAGTTTCATTAGGAATGCAAGGTTTATTTTTAGATTTTGAAAATTACTGATTTTTTTAAAAAAATAGTATACCTAAATCAAGAGGAGAGGATGAAAATGCCAGTAGAAAAAACTGAAAATTTAATTCTGACCAGGATTCATTCTAAACGATTGTTGTTAGTGCATATTATTCAATGAATCTATACAAACCTATTTACCTTCCATTTTCCAAAGCACAATAGGAAACTTGATAGCGAATGGAGTTATGATCGCTGTTTGATATTGAAATCCATGCTATGGATTCCTGCACTTCTAATTGGTGTTTTACTATGGATTTAATCCCTACGTAAACCTTGTGGATTCAGTTGAGAGAGAACATGTTCTGTTACTCTCCAGACACAGGCCCAAAGTCACCTCCTTTAAATGCCTTCCTAATTAACCCCACCCCACTTACTTTTTTTTTTTAAGAATTTTTTTTTTGAAGAAGAAGATCAGCCCTGAGCTAACATCCATGCCAATCCTACTCTTTTTACTGAGGAAGACCGGCCCTGAGCTAACATCTATTGCCAATCCTCTTCCTTTTTTTTTTTTCCTTCCCTTTTTCTCCCCAAAGCCCCAGTAGATAGTTGTATGTCATAGTTGCACATCCTTCTAATTACTGTATGTGGCACGCCACCTCAGCATGTCTGGACAAGCAGTGTGTCGGTGTGCGCCCGGGATCCAAACCCAGGCCGCCAGTAGTGGAGCGTGCGCACTTAACTGCTAAGCCACAGGGCTGGCCCTGTTTTACATTTTTGTAAATCTCTTTTAATGTCTGGCTTAATGGATGACAACTGGGTTCTCATATCTGCTTCTGCATTCAATCAGTGGCAAATACTGTTTTGGTCAAAGTATATTTAAAAAATCCAGCCTCATACAGTTATATAGTTGGAAAATGGAGGAATATTTCAATAGATCTTTCAAATAATTTTGGATATTCTTCTTTAACACTGTATCAGAACTCACAAAGTGATGATTTCTTAAACGTTAGTTGCAATAGGGAATTGGAAGTTTTTATACTCTTTCACATTGGTCTGCCTTCTGCTTGGAATGGATTTTTACCCATGCATTATATTTTAGTAACATATATTGATCATTTGGAAAATATTGGTTCACTGAGTTAGGAAGATCTTCCAAATGTTGACACAATTCATTATACAATGTCGTCACGTGCCATGGAGCCTCTAGAGAACACATTTCTATCATGAGAGATTAATAACGAAAAGGCAAATAACACCTTAATATTATTGCAGAAATAGTTTTGACCTTGTGGAAGCCCTGGAAATATTCCAGGGACCTCTAGGATTCTCTGGACTAATCTCTTAGAGTTTCTGCAATCTGTCAATCAGACTCATGTCAATGTTCAATTCTGGAGAATTCTCAGCCATTGTAACAGTGCTTCTCTTCTACTATCAATTCTGGGAATACCTATTAGATATACTAGAGCGTATTTATCCGTTTTGCATTTTCTATCATAATAATTCTAACTTCCATTTCACCAATGCTAAATTCCACTCTAACTTGTATACTATTTAAGCTCATCTATGGAGATTTTTATTCTAATAACTTTATTTCATTTTTGAGATTTCATCTTTCTTCTTATTTTCCTATTCTTTCCTAATTGCCTGCTCTTATTTCATAAACTTCAGTTCTTATATCATAATTACTAATCATTTTCTTATCTCTGAGAGTCTTAATCCTACTATTTAAAACTCTTATTCAGATTTATCTATTTTTTCTATTTCCTGAGTATGAATTATCCTGTTTGTTGGGTCTGATTATTTTATATCTGGGGATTTCTCTCTAATTTCTAGAAATTTCTCTCCAGTTCTGCAGGGAAGTTTTGCATTTTCTTGGATCTGGGTTCCACAGAATACATAGCTCCAAATCAGGTCTTGTGATAGCAGCTTAGTTTGAGTTTTTCTCTTTGGGAATAGTACAATCCCAGGTCTTGCACCAGATGCCACACAGACCCAGATCCCATTTTTACATGGATATTTCTGCTTCTGCCCTCAGAGTGGCCCTGGGAGAGTGGGAAGACCTTTTCCATTATCTTTTTGCAGGTGGGCAGTACAGTCCCAGCTCCTGGATTCATTTTGGGAGCCCATCTCTGTTCTTCCTACCATGCACTAGTCATATTAGTTCCCCATTGCGTGATCCTATTAAGAATTCTAACCCAATGTTTATATCTGTTCCCAATCCCCTAAGAGCTTCATACCTGTTTATTACTATGGAATGACTCTCATTTTGTGCCATGCAGAATTTTTCCATTCTTTGTTGAGAGTATTCTGTTTTCATTTATACATAATTTATGTTGTCATTTCTTTTTGATATTTATTTTATCAGTTATTTCTGAGTTCAGAGTGGAAGAAGGAATTTTTGTGTGCTTAATCTGCCATCTTGACTCGGTCATCCATTATAAGAATCTACCAACATTTAGCAAACCAATTCCTTATTCTTGGATATTTAGGTTGTTTTTGATTTCTTGTTATTGCAAACATTACAATGATGAACATTTTTATAGCTAAATATTTGCATGTATCCATTATTGTACCCTTAGATTACATTTTCAGAAATAAAACTACTGGTAATTTTTACCTTTTAATTATACATGTCTGACCATGTCCTTCGTCCAGATTTTCTTTGGCTTTTCGTTGCCTTCAGGATAAAGCCCTAACAACATGATGTGGTGTTAAAAATGTGTCAATATCTAATTCCTACTGAGATCTTTAGCCTCATAATCTACTGCTCTCCCCCACTCACCACACTTGCAATTCTGCAGGTATACTAGTCTCTCTCATTCTTTTTGTCTTTACCTGTGTTGCTCCTTCTATCAGGGACACTTTCTCCCCATCTCTTTGCACAGTGATCTACTCATCCCTTAAAACACTGCTCAGGTGGGCCCTCTGCTGTGAAGTCTTCTGTGACCTTTCCAGAAAGTGCTTCTCTCTTCTATGCTATTACAGTTCCTCTCTTATAGCATTTACTACAGTTGTTTACATGCTTATCTCCACCATAGGTTGGGAAATCCTCAAAAACTGTTGTCCGAACTCCAGCACTTATCACAGTGCATGATACATAGAAGGTACTGGCTCAATGTATAATTGATGAGTGAAAGATATTATATAATTTTGTGAGTAATATCATGTTGAATCACATACTTTTTTGTTTTTCTAACTACATAGTAAGTTTTTTGGGTGAGAACTGTATCATAATATTCTACCTATCTATATCTATCTATCTATCTATCTATCTATCTATCTATCCTCTATCGTGTCTTTTTATCTCCAATCTACTAATGCATTGTGAATCATATTCTTGGCATCCTCTAAATATTTATGGTTTGATTGACTATTAGGCAAAATTACAATATGAGGTTGAAAAGGATTTATTGTGAAGTTCTGTTGCAGGTCGTTATGTGCTAGACCATCAGGACGTTGGCCCTCAGTACTACCTTGGACGAGCCTCTTTCCCCTTCTTAGTTTTGTCAGATTAAACAAAGGCTTTGGACTTGAAGACCTCCAAGGCAGCTTCCAGCTCTAGTAGCCTGTCTTCTTATTCACAATTATAATCCTATGTCCAAACTCAGACTGTGGCTCCTGTTCTATGAAAAATGAGTGAGCCCACGTTTCATAATAGCTCTTGTTTGTAGTCTATTTTTAGAGTGCTAAAAGAGGAGTCATAACACTTGTATTTATGTTTCAACTTACATCTGGAGAAATGACTTATGCAAGTTCTGGGTTGTAAAACCTTCTTGAAATATTCTGACTGCAGTTGAGCACACACCTATGTTTCTGGTGAATTTGAAAATGATAGCAAAAATGATAAACTCTTTGCTGCTTTCTAGAATAAGTTCATAGACTGAAAATAAATTTTTAAGCAAAGCAGAATAAAACTCTGTAGAAAACAGATATAAAATCCAAGATAGCTCCTTACTTGATTATGGAATGGGAAGGTATTATAAAATGACACGGCATTCTTTTTCTTTGTATTTATTTTATTGTTATCAAATTGAGTGCTATTGTTTTGGGTTCCTTTATTTCCAAAATTTTTCATCTCTTCCATTTCACCGCTCGCCTATATTGGTTTTGTTCTAATTGCATGGGAACCGAAGATTATTTCTTAGTGGTGTTAAAATTTGACGTATGAACTCAGCCAAAACAACAACAAACCAGACCATTTGATAATTAATTCAATTTCACCATTACTGATTGTGTTTTCTGTACTAAAGGCCTTCTTCCGTGATTAATTGAATCAAATACCCTGAGGCAGAAATTGTGTTCTAGCTGCTGGTCCCACCAATTTGAGACCATAAACAAACCATACAAATTTCTTAATTTCAGATTTATCATCTACGTGATGGCATAGCCAATTATTCTTCTCTTTTGGGCTTATCTCTGGTTCAGTCCTCATTTCCTTCCATTTTCCCATGATTGTTCCATGAACCATGATTTGGTTGATGATTTTTTCATGCTTAATGAACTTTGAGATCCTGTAAAGAGGAACTGTACCTAATTCATTTTTTCACTCTTCCCTGCCCCCCACCATCCTAGTACTAAAACGAAGCATGCATTCAGGAAATATTTTGGAACTGCCTGGATTTCAGTAAAAGCTTCAAGCTCTCTAATACAAGAATCATATTTATGATTACCCTTAAATCATGTATGGTCCCGATTTTGCTGAGTTTTCGGGATTAATGCACTAAATATCTCACCGAACTCTGGGTGGGGTTTCTGGATTATTTGTTTCGCTTCTTTGTGCTTTTCTGTGTTTTCTAGTTCTTCTATACTAGGTAGGTATTACTTAGTTGTACAAAAATTAAATGTTGCTAAAATTTTCGAAAGTAGACATCACTTAGAGTTGTACGGATTCTGTATTCCCTGCAGAAGAAATAACAATGGACAATCAAATTGATGTGGGGCTGGCTTTTGTTGATTTCTGGAATCTTTTTTGTATAAATTAAGGAAGTAATGCTGGTGATAGTTTTACTGCTGTGGTCTAAGACTTAAAATAAGAAGCTCTGGGGTCCTGAGACAACTGTGGGGAGTGGTTTTAACCACTTGGCATGTCTGTTGGTCGTTTGAAACACAAAGTGTTCATACTCTGTGGCTACTACTTGTTTAATTTAAACAGTGCTAAATTTATTGGGTTGTAAGTTCTCTTCATCTTATTATAAAGATGTATTTTTTAATATCTCATGATGGATTTATTTGGTTGGCACAAAATAAATGTTAAGGTATGTTACAATGAGGAGGACATTGGATTAACTTCAAAATTCCAGCCACTTTTCCACATACCTTGAGAAAAGTGGAGGCAGATAGTGTGTTGAAAAGCATGTTAGTCTTCATGTCCGCAGACCAAGGATCTGCTGTATTACTCATTACTGGTAGAAACTGGAGCAGCTCATGTGGCTCCTCTGACCCTCAGGAGCTTCCCGTCTAACTTGGTATTATTACCTACCAGTCTATCCAATAGGGTTATATATTGCAAGGAAAAATGCTAAGTTAATTGCAAAGCGCAGAACAAATAGATGTTGTTACCATTATTGTAAGATCTATATATATGGGTGAAAGTGAAATCCTTGGAAACAAGCTGGAAGATTTTTTTTTTTCTTTAGCATCCCTTCTGCCAAGAATGCATATTGATTGCAGCTGGAAGGAAACCATTTCAAGAGGTAAAATGATGCCGAATAGGAGTTAGAGCCTGTTTAATATTCTGACAGCTTGAACATGTTTCTTTATGTTTCACAATAATAATTTAGCTCCTAAGTGACTTTTCTGACACGAGAGCCCACTAAATCAGGAAAGCTATAAATTGCTGAAAAGCTACCCTCAGGTTGATGACCAGGAAGGAGCAGATGAAATTGGATCAGTGTGTTTCGCTGAGGGGACGTGGCTGCCTAAGGCTTTATAGACTTCAAAGCAGGCCAGTTATGGCGTGTGAAAGACCAGAGAACTAGCTACCTGCTAGCTTTGGACATCATTTACTGAGGCCCTACTATGTACCAACTCTGTGGTAGGTGCTTTGACCAAAGTATTACATTTGACCTTCAGAACAGCTCTTTTAGAAGAGCACTGTTAGAGCATTAATGCATGAAGAAAAACTGATCTCAAAGTGGTGATGTGACATTCTCTAAACTACAATTATGCTCAGGTCTTCTAATTCTAAATCCAGTACTCTCTTCATTTTACAGACCCTACCTCCACTCCCCACTACATGTACCTGTATTAATAACTGCATTTACAAAGTACTTCCACACAAATTACGTTACTTGATTGATTTGTTGTCTGTTCCCAACTTTTCCAAGGCATGCTTGTGTGTTGTTTCGTTCTGTCTGAGTTTTGGTGGCATGCCTGGAAAGAGCCCTGCATGAGAACCAGAATTCTGGCCTTGCCGCCTTCACCAGTTAACTTTATTACCACAAGCTCTGAAAGAGAGGAGGGCCGCGTCTAGTATAGTTAATTGGTAGAAGAATCCAGAACAGAACTCAGGTTTCCTGAGAACCAGGTCTCCCAAGGATCTTGGGAGATAAAACGTACTAAACAGATAACTATTTGGGTATTTGTTGAGGTCATTATTTAATCAAAAGCTGTAATTATGATTTGTTCCTTCAGGTAGTAGATAAGACTTTGACTATAAAATGGAATAATGGAAAACATTAGTAGAAAAAGATTTACTGTAAAGATTTGATCCTAATCTAGAATGAACATGATACTGTTGGATTCCCAAGGGGAAGGGGAGGGAAATCCCAACTCACCAGGTCTCGGGATGACGCGGGCCCACAGACACAGAAGACCGAACTTGATGCAAACGCAAGAGGTTTATTGAGCGGAGCTCCGGGTCGACTCGTGTCTCTCGCAGGAGACAGAGGGGTCGACCCCGAGCCTTAGGGGGCAAGTTCTTTTATAGGATTTGGGAGCATAAAGCGGGAAAAGGTTGGCGCGGTTTTACATGATTGGTTAATTCAAAACATTCAGACAGTTACATTTTATGGCGCGAATTGCTACGGCGCGAAACAGCTATCAAGGTGCACACACATGTCCCCATCTGGCCCCCTCCACCCCGACCCTCCCAAACTTATCCCTCTGTAGCACTCCCTTGTTCTCAATTTTCTCTGAACAGTTTAGGGTGAGTCTTCCGCGAACAGAGTCAGTTGGGATCGATAGACTCTATTCATAGAAGACTCGCCCCAACTGCCCCTTAAGGTGTTAACATATTAAATTTTTAACATAATTTACATCCTTCATTCCCCACTTCTTCTTTTGTCCCTAGTTCTAATCTTAGAACTTAGTTTTCGGTGTCTACTATTAGTGGCTCATGGCGTGGGAGAGCTTGGTAATGGCGTTGGAGCATCATAGCATGCACTGCATTGACTCTTTTTCTTATGAAAGTAGTGATTCTATTGAAAACACACGGTCCAAAAACCAAAAGTAGAAAAAGAATTAACAAAGGCCCTGCTAGGGAGGATAGTAAGGACGTCACCCAGGGGGACTTAGTGAACCAGGATTCAAACCAGCTTTGTTGGGCCTCCCTGCTTCGCTGCCTCATGTCCAATCTCTTCTTTAATTTTTGCATTGAATCTCGGACTACTCCTGTGTGATCTACATAGAAACAGCAGTCTTCTTTAAGAGCTGCACAGAGCCCTCCCTCCCTTAAAAACAACAGATCTAATCCCCTTCTATTCTGGAGCACTACTTCAGACAGGGAGGTGAGGGACTCTTCTAGCTTAGAGATGGACTGCTCTAAAGTCCTGAGGTCTTCATCTATAGCATTGCTCAGGGCAGTTAATCCTCTCTCCCCTGCAACTAAGGCTGCAGTGCCGGTTCCTACGCCCGCGGCAACTCCCAGTCCCAGGAGCACAGCTAGGGTGAGGGATATTGGTTCTCTTTTCCTTAGTATAGATTTCTGCTTCGAAACTATTGGCAGTATGATAGTAAATTCTAGGCACTAACTGCACAAGCACGCAAAAATAGGGGTATGCCTTTAGTTTACCCTTGCGATGGGGGGAGTGGCATCCTCCGGCTTGTTTTGCCCCCCCCCTCGTCGACCCATGAAATCCCAGTCGGGGGTTCCTATAGCCAGTTTACAAAGGTCAGGGTGTAAGTCCGGCCACCATGTCCAAGGGGAAGCAGTTTTTTGGATTGACCAGGTTATATCTCCTACCTGGGAGACGACTTGCCACGTGAGCAGTTGAGGAGCGTGGGGATTAGGATTGGACGACCTGCTTGCCGTTCCCATGATGCAAACGCAGCTTAAGAGGGTTATCAGTCTTTTCCACCTTCCGGAGATCTGCTGCATTCTGGGGTGCCTTCTTTACGTGTGTAGCGTGAACCCAGGAAGTTATACCGTCCACCTTGACTGCTGTGGGTGTAGTGAGGAGCACCACGTAGGGCCCCTTCCAACGTGGTTCTAGCGACCCCGTCCGATGTCGTCTCACAAGGACAGAGTCCCCAACCTGGAACTGGTGCGGTATGAGCAGATCACCAGGCTGGTAAGCCTCTTTTAGCTGGTTCCAGATGTCGCGCCTGACAGCCTCGAGTGCTTTCAAGCGGGCTGACAAAGGTATAGAAGGTACAATGTCAGGGTCATGTATCCCTATTTGTGCCAAAGGGGGAGGGGTTCCATAGAGGATCTCAAAGGGTGTAAGTTTTAAGGGTCCCTGTGGGGTGTTCCGGACGCGGAACAGGGCAAAGGGCAGGAGGGCTGTCCAGTCACTATCGCCGGTCTCCATAGACAATTTAGTTAGGGTCTCTTTAATTGTTCTATTCATCCTCTCTACCTGGCCTGAACTCTGGGGTCTATAAGCACAATGTAATTTCCAATTGATCCCCAGTTGACTGGCCAGTCCCTGACTTACCTGGGCAACGAATGCAGGACCGTTGTCAGATCCAATTACCTTTGGGATCCCGAATCTCGGGAGGATTTCTTCCAATATCTTCTTGGCTACTACAGAGGCAGTCTCTTTTCGGGTGGGGAAAGCCTCTACCCATCCCGAGAAGGTATCTACAAATACTAGAAGATATTTATTTCCATACCGGGCCGGTCTGATTTCAGTAAAGTCTATCTCCCAAAAGGCTCCTGGCCTATTTCCCCGGAGTCTGTGTCCCGTGCTGCATTTGGAAACTGCAGCGTTTGTGAGAGCGCAGGCTCTACAATTTTTATAAACTTCTTCAGCCGTTTTTTTCAAATCTGGTACCTGGTACGGGGAGGCCTCAATAATTTTAATTAGTTTCTGAGGGCTCAAGTGGGTTAGCCGGTGTAGATGTGATAGATATTCTCGCCCTTCTGCAACGGAAAGGACTTTCTCTTCTTTAGTTAGTTCCCCACCGGAGGCAGCTTTGCTGACCTTAGCTCCCTGGAGAGCCAGGACCATAGGTCTTAGTGCCGCCCGCTTGGCTAGGCGGTTCCCTTGAGCTATGGGGTCGGTGCCTTTCTGATGACCTGGGCCACAGTCTTATTTTCAGCTAACCTTAACGCCTGTGTCAGGGCGATAAGCTCAGCCTTTTGTGCAGAAGTCCCTTCCGGCAAGCGGCTTGCCCACAGAGTCTTTTTCCCGTCTATCACAGCCGCCCTAGCCATCCTCTTACCTTCTGCCATGAAGCTGCTGCCGTCGGTGTACCAATTAGGGGCTCCAGCCCATGGCTCATCTGGCAGATCGGGTCGGGTCCCCGTTTCTGATGCTAAGATGTCGCCGCATTTGTGAACAGGTACTTCATCATCTGCTTCGGGCAGTAGTGTGGCCGGGTTTAAGATGGCCGGTGGGGCGAAGGTAATTCTCTCAGTTAGGAGCAGACTTTGGTAGTGAGTCATCCGGGCGTTAGTCATCCATCGATCTGGAGGCTGTCTGATAATGCTCTCCAAGGCATGGGGGGCTACTATGGTTATCTGTTGGCCCAGAGTTAGCTTATCTGCATCTTTTACCAGCTGGGCAGTGGCGGCAATCGCCCTTAAGCAGGAAGGCCATCCACTGGCTACCGGATCCAGTTTTTTTGATAGATATGCGACTGGGCGCTTCCAGGGCCCAAGGGCTTGAGTTAGGACTCCCCGGGCGATTCCCTTTCTTTCATCTACATACAAGGTGAAGGGCTTGGTCAAATCTGGTAGGGCCAACGCGGGTGCCTCTAATAATGCCCGTTTTAGAGTCTCAAAAGCCTTCTGGTGCTCTAGAGTCCAGACAAAGTTCCCACTTTCCTTAGTCAATGGGTACAGTGGAGCAGCCAGGGTAGCAAACCCTGGGATCCACAATCGGCAGAAGCCGGCCGTCCCCAGGAATTCCCTTACCTGGCGAGCGGAGGTTGGGGCCGGGATCTGAGTCACAGTCTTTTTCCGGGCGTCGGTTACTACTTTCTCCTGGCACAATTGTGCCTTCTTCTTTGACGCCCGGTACCCCAACTCACCCAACTCGGCCAGGAGGCGCTTGGTTCCTTCCTCACAGTCTCCCGGGGTTTCCGCCGCCAACAGTAGATCATCTACATACTGTAAAAGAGTCACTTGAGGGTTTTTAACCCTATTGTCAGTCAAATCCCTGTGGAGGGCCTCATCGAACAGGGTGGGGGAGTTTTTAAACCCTTGAGGCAGTCTTGTCCAAGTCAGTTGTCCAGCGATCCCCATATCAGGGTCGCGCCACTCAAAAGCAAAAAGTAATTGGCTCTTTGGGTGCAGCCGCAGACAGAAGAATGCATCTTTCAGGTCCAGGACAGTATACCATTTCCGTGATGGGGGGAGGGAGCTGAGTAGGCTATATGGGTTTGGCACAGTAGGGTGTAAGTCCTGCACTCTCTTGTTCATTTCCCTCAAATCCTGGACCGGCCTATAATCAGCAGTTCCAGGCTTTTTTTACAGGCAGGAGAGGGGTGTTCCAAGGAGACCGGCAAGGAACCAGGCATTCTCTTGCCCAGTGTCCTCTCTCCTTACAATAGGCACATTGGTCCTTGTCTTAGGGCTGTCGTCTGCGCGAGCCTGGTCGTGGGGCGTTGCCCAGGTTCCCTGACTGCCTATGATCTGGCCCTGTCGCCTTTATCACTGCGGCCAGTATTTTGGTCAGTTTCTTCTCTTGTCTCCTATCTCTCTTATCTTCCCTCTCTTCAGCCTCCCTTCTCTCTCTCTCTCGCTTTTCCTCCTCACTCTCTCTTTTATGATACACCTTTTCAGCCTCCTTTACCACATCCCGCAAGTCGTAGTCCTGCAGCCCTTCTAGCCTTTGTAATCTCCTTTTTATATCTGGGGCAGACTGTCCAATAAAGGCCATAATGACAGAGGCCTTTTGCCCTTCCGAGGATGGGTCGAAGGGCGTATACCTGCGGTAAGCCTCCATCAATCGTTCTAGGAAAACGGAGGGAGGTTCAGTGGGCCCCTGCTGGATCTCTCTTACCTTAGCCAAATTGGTGGGCCGCCTTGCGGCCCCTCGGAGACCCGCCACTAGAGCCCGGCGATAAACGGACAGCGCCTCCCTACCTTCAGCCGTGTTATAGTCCCAATTGGGCCGGTTGTGCGGAAACCCTTCTTCCGCCTCAGCTATCGTTGCCGGCTGCCCGTTGGTGCCTCGGATATTCTTTCTTGCTTCCTGTGTGATTCTTTCTCTCTCCTCTGTGGTAAAGAGTGCCTGTAAGAGCTGTTGACAATCATCCCAAGTGGGCTGATGGGAAAACATTAGGGACTCTATCAGGGCGGTTAATCCGGCGGGGTTTTCTGAAAAGGGGGAATGGTTATTTTTCCAGTTATACAGGTCTGAGGAAGAGAAAGGCCAGTACTGGAGGGGTGACAGCTGGTTGGGCCCCGCAGGAGCTCCATACTCTCTTAGCGGGAGCGCCACCGTGGTATCAGGCCCGTCCGGAGTGGCTCCGCGGCGGCTTCGGGTTCCAGCGGAGGGACCCGAGCCAGTCGCCCTCCGTCCTGATTGCGATCCTGGAGCGGGGGAGGGGTAAGGGGGAGGCGAGAAAGGGGGCCATTCGGGAGGAGGGTCAACCTCAGGGTAGACCCCGGGGGGGGGGGGCGAAGGGGTCTCCGACTCCGCCGTTCGAGTTGATTTCGATTTTTGCCGTGTCTCCGCATCCTGCAGCGCCAGGACTCGGGGGCTTAGTTTTTCTGCTTTTACCCATGGCTTAACCCACGGGAGTGGGTTCTGCACCAGATCCTGCCACACTGTAATATATGGTCGTTGGTCAGGATGGGACCCCGGTCTCTCCTGGAAAACAATAGCCCTCACCGCGAGGATAATAGTTAGATTAAACGTCCCCTCAGGGGGCCAACCCACATTGAGGGAGGGCCACTCAGAGGTGCAAAAAGTCTGCCAACGCCCTTTTTTTATTTCTACCGCCAATTCGTGCGCTCTCGCTCTCACTTCAGTCCAGTGGTCTAAGGTCAAAGAGAGGGGGGTCGTCATAGTCTGTCCCATCCCGTCAAATGAGGTCCACGTAACGAACAAAAACAGAACAATAAACACTAAAGACACACTAAAACACAGACAACCCTGCCCGGAAGGCGTCTCTACAAGCCAGCCGAAGGCGGCTTCAGACGGGAGGGGTTTCCGAGTCCTCCCCGGGAAAAGGTATCGCTCCTTTTCCCACCTGGAAGGGGGGTTGGTCAGGCTTTCCTGACTCCCCTTATCCCTTGGGGCGTCCCCCAGGGTTGCAGCCTGCAGTCCCTAGCACGTCTGCCACTGCAGCCGTTCGGTCCTCACGGCCCGAAGCGGCGGCTGCCCGATACTGAAACCAAAACAATAAAACAATACTTTGCGGCGCCGCACACACTCACACACTCAGTCACTCAGGCCTACCTCCAAGGGGTCTTCGGAGTCTGGGGTTACCGCGTGGATCCCGGACGAGCCCCCAAATGTTGGATTCCCAAGGGGAAGGGGAGGGAAATCCCAACTCACCAGGTCTCGGGATGACGCGGGCCCACAGACACAGAAGACCGAACTTGATGCAAACGCAAGAGGTTTATTGAGCGGAGCTCCGGGTCGACTCGTGTCTCTCGCAGGAGACAGAGGGGTCGACCCCGAGCCTTAGGGGGCAAGTTCTTTTATAGGATTTGGGAGCATAAAGCGGGAAAAGGTTGGCGCGGTTTTACATGATTGGTTAATTCAAAACATTCAGACAGTTACATTTTATGGCGCGAATTGCTACGGCGCGAAACAGCTATCAAGGTGCACACACATGTCCCCATCTGGCCCCCTCCACCCCGACCCTCCCAAACTTATCCCTCTGTAGCACTCCCTTGTTCTCAATTTTCTCTGAACAGTTTAGGGTGAGTCTTCCGCGAACAGAGTCAGTTGGGATCGATAGACTCTATTCATAGAAGACTCGCCCCAACTGCCCCTTAAGGTGTTAACATATTAAATTTTTAACATAATTTACATCCTTCAATACTTGGGGACAAAGGAGAAGAAGCCACTTAAAGTTTGAATTATTTGTAAAATCCCACCTTTAGGCATTGAATCTGTATGAAAGAGGGACAGAGTTTGGGCTATCTTTAAGGGAATGTGAACACGCCAAGTGCCCATCTTTTTGGAGGACCCAGATCATCCTGCTCTAGGAAGTGAAAGCCTAGAGAAATGTCAGCCTGTCTCAGAAAAGGAATGTGCTGGAGGCTGACTCTAACCTAGAGTAAGTAAGTAAGTTAGTTTATGGGGAAGATCGTTTTAGAGTGTTCATTGATGTGATGGCTAGTGTAGTCATTGAAGTTATTGGAGGCCATTAATTTGGATTTTTCAGTGATTCAGACTTTTGAAAATGAATGGCAGAAATAAGCTAACAAGAGGAATGCTTAGCCTGCCCAGGCAGACCTGCCTTTACAATAAGACAAGGATTTTACCTCTGGGAGGATAAAGGTAACAGGTCTTTGGGGATATTTTATTAAAAGTTAGTTGTGATTCTCTTTTGAGTTTAGTTGCTGCTACTCCAGGGAGGATGACCTTGAGGCTACTTCCTTCTTTCTCTGATCTCTCCTTTCCTTCCCTTCCACCATTCCTTCTGGACGCACCCTGGTGAAGGAGGGCTGTGGAATATGGAATGAGGAGCGAGTAAGCCTCCTCAGACCAAGTCGGACGCAGCAGGAGATCAGTGAAAAGGATCTTTCACTAGGGAGGGGGATGTGTTGGGGTGA
This sequence comes from Diceros bicornis minor, assembly GCF_020826845.1. Lineage (NCBI taxonomy): Eukaryota > Metazoa > Chordata > Mammalia > Perissodactyla > Rhinocerotidae > Diceros > Diceros bicornis. The sequence continues at coordinate 32,301,775 of NC_080754.1, forward strand.
GAAAACTTCCTGAAGTAGCATTTTTATCGCAAGCTCGATGTTTGTTACTTGCCCATATTTATACAGCTTGTAAATGGTAGAGCCATGATTTCAACTGGGTCTGTCTGGCTTGAATGCAGAAGACCCAAGGAATTGCGAGGTCTGGTTCTCATTGCTTTTGGACAGCAGGAGGCTGACCTTTCAAATGTCGGTCATTATTTTATTTGCCAGATTGATTACACTTTGTCTGGAACATGGTAATCTCAGACTCTGGTTGGTCTTCAACTCAGGGACTATTTCCTTTATTTGTTACCTCTATTCCATTAGGGTAAGATTTGTTCTTTAGGAATAAAAATTATTTGTAAAGGTAAATCTATAGTCTTTGCTGTATTTATGATCTTCCACTTCATAACTTTTCATATTTTCTGATTTGGGGGGAAATTTCTTCTTATCAATGATTTAAATTTTTTAATAGTGCCATTTTGTTCTTTTCCATTTCCAATGTGGAATTAATTTGGATTTTGATGCCTTGCTATTCTCAGCCAGGTTCCTTAATAATTCATACTGAATGTCTATAAATTATCTTTTGATCTCATCAATCTTCCCTTACCCTAACAAGTTGACTATTTCATGTTAGTTATTTACTTGAAAGCACAGAGCAAATATTCCCGGGTTTTTCTCTTTTTTTTTAATGTTAAATCTTTTTTTTTTTAAACTATGGTTTTATTCTGCACCTTCAGAGCAATTCTCCCTCATTCCTATTTTGTAGTGTGGGTCCTACCTGTGCTGTTTTTGTTTTTTTCCCTTGATCCTGGATCTAAGCCTGGAGTTTTCCAAAAGCTAGGCTTCTGTGTTCTCCCTTATTTCCTAATAATTTCTGTGTGAATGTGATAGATTCCATCTCTCAGGTGTTAAGCTGGAGGCTTGTTTGATGATGTGCAAAGCTGTTCACTAATTTTTAGGAGATCGATTAGTAAGGCTCTGGCTAAATAAGAAAGCATCTTCGGTTTCCAATGCCCGTGTGTTGGTCAGGGTTCACCAGAGAAACAGAACTAAGGGGATATAGATTGGCTCACACAATTACGGAGGCCAAGAAATCCTGTGATCAAAGCCAGTGGTGTGAATCAGTGTGAGTCCAAAGGCCTGAGCACCAGGAGTGCCAGTCTTCGATGTCTGAGGGCAGGAGGAGATGAATTTCTCAGCTCAAGCAAAGAACAAATTTGCTCTTCTTCCGCATTTTTGTTCTATTCAGGCCTTCTAAGGATTACGTGATGCCCATCTGCATTGCTTAGTCTACCAATTCAATGCTAATCTCTTCTGGAAACACCCTCGCAGACACACCCAGAAATAATATTTTACCAGCTATCTGGGCATCCCTTAGCCCAGTCAACTTGAAACATGAAATTAACCGTACAGTCTGGTCCTTTGGCTGTGAAAAAGTTTTTTTTTTCCTCCAAGTGATCTAAGCAATTTTTAGTTTTTATTTTTCCAGAAACAGAGCATACAACTGTTGAGACTCTTCTATCTTCTCCAGTGCCCACCACCAACTTTACATTCCTTTCATACTCGGCCTTTCTGCACCACTGGGCATTACAGTCTTCAAATTTTCATATAAGGGAGCCTACTATTGCTGTATTAGGAAAGGAGTAAATGTCAGGGGAGACAGAAAATCATCCTGGAAGGCATAGGAAACCATCTCCTTGTATATGTGGGGAGGTGGATGTCAGGTTTCTGATTTCTGCCTCTCTGAGATGGAGGCACACTGTAGGAGGCAGTGATGGCTTCTGCTGCCTTTCTAGTAGACACATCAGCTGGGGATGAGGCCACATGCTCGTGTGTTCAGATGAGTATCGATTTCTCCCAGATGCTGAAAAATTGTTGCTAGTATTATTAGTTTCTATTGATATTGTGATGTCAGGTTATATTTGTGTTTTTTGTGTATTTTAATGGGACATGGAGAGAGAAAAATGAAGTGCTATAAGATGTATCAACACTTCATTCCTTACAGTGTCACACTAATGGATCACCACAGACTTATCTTCAGTAGCTATAATTTGCTGGAGTCCTTTTAGAAGAGAAGATATCCATTCTTTAGCTCATGTTTTTCTATCAGCAGAAAAGCTAGAATCAACAGCTGAATCTAACAATCTTTGGTGATTTTCAAATCTGATTTGTCCTGTCCTGTGGTCCACTCAAGGCACACGGGGAAACAGCTCAGCATCCTGGCTAGACCACCAATCCCTGGAAGACAGGGAACATGTATGACTTCTCTTTGCATCCTAAGTACTTTGCAAAGGACCTAGCACCTGGGTTTCTAGAATGTACCAAATTATGGTTACTATAGAGCAAGTGCAGAGGCCTGTAAAGATTTCAAGGGAACACACAGCCCCTTTTCAGTCACAATATCTTCGGCCCCTAATTTGATAACTATTTTGGTTTGTAGCCAATGAGTTTTTTGATCATCTTAACTTCAGTGGTAGTTTCATACTAAATCTTCCATTGGAAAAATAAATTATTTATTTTCATTGAAAAGCTAAGTTACATCAAACCATGATTTAAGAGAAAAACAGAATTTTTATCTCTTCTGAAGCTAATCCTTTATTTTCAAAATAAACCAAATGCCCTGCTTTCTGGGGTAAAGCTAGTGCACTCTAAAATTTCATTTGCTAGTTAGCATGCTCCAGACTCTGCTTTGCTCTGCTCTCCATGACGATCTTAGTGTAAAGGCTGAAGCTGGCTTAGCTTCACAAAGTCAGGGCAGAATGTAATAAAACTGCTGGTATCAGGATTTGGGCATCCAAGGGAACATTCTTGCAAACCAGCAGCTGATCTTGAGTTGAAAGAGGCAAGCAGTGAGCCACAGAAGCAATGCAGCACTGATATGCCAAGCTCTGGGCAGCTGACAACTGGCAGTTTTAATACCAGCTTTCAGCCTGCCATAGCATGGACCCAGGGTACCACCTACATTGTTGACATAAAACTATACAGGAAATCTATTTAAATGTGACTTTTTTTTAAACCAGTGGACTGATTGATTACTTAGCAGATTTATCATCGTTTTTTGCCATTTTCAAGAATCACTGATGTGTCTGATTATATTTTGTCCTAGTTAAACCTCATAGCATCTCTGTGAGAGCATCATTTTGCGTCTGCAATTGCAAAATGCTGACAAAGGTCCCTTCCATTCTCCAAAGCAGCAATGATGGAGTGGAAAAAAAAACCCCAAATGGTCTCGTGACCTCATTGGAAAAACATAGTTTCCTCCAGAGTAAAAGAGCCTTTGAAACTTCATATTATCTTGCCACATTTATTAGTTTTGAGAATTTTATTAGTGTTTTGATCCTTATTCAATTTAAAAATGGGGAGCTGCATTTTTAAAAACTAAAGGCATTGTTTGGATATATATAGGAAATGTGTTTCTATTGATAAGTTTGCATTTAAGAGTTGGTAGACATAACATGATGGAAGCATAGCACAACATCCATTACAGTGCAGCCAAATGTAGGATTTTCTAAATTATGATGATGAAAATGTCCATTGCTGTAATACCTCATGAGTCTGAAGCTCACAGCTCCAACAAATTCAGCTGGCTGGAACCCAGCTGCAAAGCAGGAAATAAAGCCAGAAGAAATTTGGAAGAGATAAAATTGATACCTTGAAGCTTATATGTTCTTAGTCCCTCTTCCCTCTTCCCTGCCCCACCACACACACTGTGGGAGATACTTTTAGGAACTAATGTTAGGTACACTTCTAAGAGACCTGGTGATCTTTTTTCATCCCACGAAGACTAGAATTATCTGAAGGCAGGCACAGTGGCTATAGTTAAAAGAGGCAGTTATGACTCTGCTGAAAGAGGCAAAGAAAGAAAAATGATAAAGATCAGGCAGAAAACCTCTGAAGGCATTGGGACCATCTCGTGAAGAGACAGGCAGCCCTATGCATTTCAGTGGATCCAGAGGACCCTGCAGGACAGGACAATGTGGGTACTCATCATAACCATCCCGACATGTTCAGAAGGTTGAATTATGTCCAATATGGTATGCTTAATAAAGAGCAGAAATGTATAGGACATTTCAGGAAGCATTCTGTGCAAGAAAGTTGTTGCTTTTATGAACTTAAGGTGAGGGGGAGGGAACCCCTCCTAACTCCCTAGAAAACATAGGTATCCAGAATAGCAGCAATTACATGTTAAGCTCCCTGCGCTTGGTATGCACCGGGATCCTTTGTTATTTGTAAGTTCTTGACCTTAGGCATGAGATTTTATCTCTCATAGCCTTAGACTTCTCTTCTGTAAAATGATTACAATAACATCTACTCCTCGGGAGTGTTCTGTAGATTCAATAAGATTTCTTTGTAAAGTTCTTTTGCATTGTGCCTGCCAAATAATGTATATTTAATAGTTGTGGCTATTGTTTATTTCCAGCCTTCTGTGAACAAGGAAATACATTGAAAGCTGAGTAGTACCAAGAATTACAGACTACACATCACATTTTTATGATCCTACGCTGTTAGGTGTTTTCCTGTTGAATACTCTAAAAAATATTACATGAACTGAACACTGGGGAGATTTTGCCATAACCTTGAAGTAGCTGGCACTGTTATTGTATTTTGGGTGGGATAATTCTTTGTTGGGGCGGGGCTGTCCTGTGCATTGTAGGATGGTTGGTTAGCAGTATCCCCAGGGTCTACCCACTAGATGCCAGTAGCACCTCTGCCCACCCTGCTTGTAACAACCAAAAAGGCTCAAGAGACATTGCCAATGTTCCTGTGGGGCAAAATCATGTTGGTTTAAAACCATTGTACTAGAGAAACAAGTGTGTAAATATCGAGTTTTAAACAGTAGTTACAAGTTGATGCTGAGTATGTCTTGCCAAGCGGTGCGTCAGTGCACGCCCGGGATCTGAACCGGCCAACCCCGGGCAGCCACAGCGGAGAGCGTGCACTTAACGGCTTGTGCCACCGGGCCAGCCCCCAAGTGCTTTTAAATTCTTGTTCCCTTTGTGCTATGAGGCTTTGATGACATGTATTTGCTTAATTGCAATTATCTCTATGTGTATCTTTTCCCCTTATAATTTAGATGTTCTTTAGTGATACTTAAATAAGAGTGAGGAATAGTGTGTTTCATGCAGTTTTTTGAGAATGAGGCTTCCCAGGTGACCTTCAATCACTGATTTCTGGATGGTTTTAAATTAATCAACATAGATTTATTGAACATGTACCCATTTTTTAAGTCCTGTGCCAGATATTGCAAGGGAAGGAGGATATTTTTTTTTTTTTGCGAGGAAGATCAGCCCTGAGCTAACATCCATGCCAGTCCTCCTCTTTTTGCTGAGGAAGACTGGCCCTGAGCTAATATCCTTGCAGATCTTCCTCCACCTTATGTGGGACGCCGCCACAGCATGGCCTGACAAGCGGTGCATCGGTGTGCGCCTGGGATCTGAACCTGGGCGGCCAGCAGCGGAGCACACACACTTAACTGCTATGCCACGGAGCCGGCCCCAGGAAGAATTTTTTTGAACCACCTGGATAAGGGAATTTCTTTTCTGGCTTCATGTCTCTGGGGGCTGGTGATGATAGCCCCTCCAGTTCCAGACAGCTTGCCTCTGCCTGTAGCTCCATTAATCTTTTGCTCTAAAGGACTCATGCCTTAATTCACCTCTCCACCCTCCACCCCCACCTCTATTGCATCATTATGCAGGAGTCCAAACACCGTCATCTTCTTTCTGGCATGACTCAGACTTCAGATAAAGTTCCATTTCTAGTCCTTTCATTTAGGGAAAATCATCTGCTTCTTTTAGCTCACATTAGTGTGGAACGTTGTCCATCTATTACTCAGTTGGTCTTTAATTCTGAAACTCGGTCATCATCAAATTTTTCTGGCTCTTTATCCTGTCCATATTTGGGGGATTCATCAGTTATGATTAAATTGGTCAAATAGTAACAAAGATCTGAAATTATAGTGACTTAAACTGAATAAAACTAATTTTCTTGTGACTTAGAAGTCAAGAGGTAGGCAGCCCAAGGCTGGTAAGATGGTGTTGTGACTTCATCAGTTTCTCAATTTCCTCTGTCCTTCTGCTCTGCCATTCCTATTGTGTAGCTTCCATCCTCAAGGTCACTTCATGGTCAAAAGATGTCCATCTGTTGCAGCTCTGACCATCACATCTGAGTTTCAGGCGGAGAGATGGAGAAAAAGAGAAGGGTGAAAGGAGGGCCTGCCAATGGAATACTTTCTTTTGCCCCTAAGTCCCTCTTAAAATTATTTTGATTGAATTTTAAAACCTGTCTACAAGGGGGCGGCTGGGATATATAGCTGGGCACATTGCTGTTGCCAACAATATAGAGATTGTGTTAATAAGGAGGAAGTGAGAATAGATATTGGTCAGGCAGCAGACATCTCTGCCACATTGAGAATTTTGAGAGGCATGCATATCACTGATGCTATAAACACCAGGTATGAAGTAGGACTTCAATAAGATGTTTCCTATTCCATACAGCAAAAATTTCTTTTTATATTAGTACTGAGTTATTATTCCTAACATGGGGTCCTTGTGCTTCAGTACAGAGTTGGAAGGATTCTTTATCACTGCCCCAGGGAATGAGGTGGAAACCTATTATAAAATTCCTCTGAAAAGTGAAAGCTGTGATCAATCAATCTAGTTGACTATTTTCTTCCTCCCCGATTGGTCAGAAATGGCTGATTAGCTATGAGTTTTTATACACAGCTAGAATTTATCAGGGAAGCATCATAAGGGCACTCTTTCTCTTGTGTATATGAAAACTGTGAAAAGTTTTGACATGTAAAGAGAGGAGTAGTACTCCGGTCTCTCAAACTGTGAGTCAGGATGGTGTAGAAGAAAGAATGTACTATGTTCAAGAAGCCTCTTCTCTACTCCGACTTGACCATCTCCTGGCTCTGTTACTCTAAGGCTCAATCCCTCTAAGTCTCCATTTTCCAACTCTAAAACAGGGTTAATAATCTTTAACCTTCCTATTATTTGTTTTGTTCTTTATTATAGATGTATTGAATGCCCGCCTAAGGCAAGACACTATTGTAGGACAGAACTATTGTGAGCCTTAAATGAAATATCATACATAAAAGCATATGTAAATTTGAAATGCTATTGTATTGCAGGTGTTGATTTTATTATTTATATCCATGAAATTTTAGCCATTCTTGGCAACAAATAAACTCTATTTCTCCAAAAATATCATCGTAGCAATCAGTTATCTCAGAAAGAATTCTTCTCTTCTGTGTGATATTGCAATTATGTGTTACCCATTAATACTAACTATGGAGGATGTAGGAAGCACAACCAGATAACCTACAGTTTACTCCTAGCCCTCTGCCTTGCCCAGTAAACTTCCACAAAACACTAGATTCCTTTGTGCCCACTTCCAAGTCTAAAATTCATAAGTAACATAATTTATTCTTTATCTCTTTACACAATGGTGAAATCCTGAGGTCCTTCATATATTTGTTATGCAGTATTCAGTATTTATAAAGTCTGGGTGGCACCATCACCTTAAGAAGTCCAAAATGAGGAATAGACATTGAAATGAAAGAATTTTATTTATTTGTTCTGGTTTAATGAAAATTTGATCCATTGTCTTTTTCTTAATTAGAAATGATTTGCATCAAAGTTTTCTTACAGGGCATACAGGAACTAATTAGAATATTTTTAATAATACAGATCCGTACTGTGTTCACAGAAGGCCACAGAGCTCTGTAAGAGAGAAATAATTCTTTCTCTGCATTGTCTAAGAGGAGATCATGTCTGGTTGAGGGAAGAACGGTGGCATTTCAGTCGAGCTTTGACAGGTTTTGATGGGCAGAGAAAGTGAGTCTGGGTGAACATTCCACTAAGAAACTCCCAAGGTAGGGACCAGGGAAACTCCTGTGGGTGATTAGGAAAAAGTGAGAGGACTTTTTGAGCATTCCAAAAAAATAGACTGTAAACTTCTTGAGAATAAGAACTGTGACTATTACCCATCACCACATCCAGCCTAGTCATGCTGATAACATAGAGAGAGTTTGGTGATTGGTTAAAAATTGGATTGTAAACAGTTCTAAGGTAAACCAAAAGATTGCAGAAAAATGGGTGTGCCCACCCTCTCTTCTGTAATTGTTATGCTTGAATGTGACATGGGTATTCCATAAAGAGTATTCCTAATTCCCAATTGTGAGCCATTTGAAATATGGTGTTATAGAATGGCTAACAGTAAGTCCTGTGTCACAAGAGAAGTTTATTCAAGGGAGAATAGGGCCGTAGAAGGCATCTACTTGAATCAACAACAGATGCTTATATCTCCCTCTCAACAGTTCTCAAGAGTCGTGACTCTGCACCTCAGCATCAATTCCTAGTCCATTCCAAAATAGTCCATTTTACCTTTGGTCAGCAGACTTACTCACCCTCACAAACACACACAAAGAATTAGGGAGTGGTTTGGGTAATTTTGACTAGAACTGATGCCTTACAGGAAGAGGTAGACATCCAAAATGGCAAAAGAAATCTTTTAAGGTGGTGGTTCTCAAACTTGATCAGGCACCAGAATCACCTACAGGACTGTTAAAACATGAAGTGCTGGGCCCCACTCCCAGAGTTTTTGATTTGGTAGGTTTGTCACCAGGGGCTGAGAATCTGCATTTCTCAAAGTTGCTGGGTGATGCCAATGCTACTGATGTGGACAACACACATTGAGAACCATTTTTTTAGGGATATTTTGAGGCCAAGAGCAAGAAGGCATTCTCTTGGGGAAAGCTCAGAGAATGAAAGCATAGGGTAGGGAGGAGTTTTTCCTTTGCAGGCTCAGACCTGGTCTGATTTTCTCTGAACAAAGCTGGTGCCCACTCTGTCTTCATCCTGCCTCACTGGCCAAAAGAACTGCCTCCCTCCATGAGCCTTGCACCCTCAGCCATCTGAGCTGTCACTCATGCTGTTCTTTTCACACTGGCATGCCTTCCCTTTCTGTGTCCACCTATTGAGATACTTCTCACTCTTCAAGGTCCAACTAAATGCCAGAGGCTCTCTCTGATTTTCATAGACAGAATGAATTGTTCAAACAGTGTGCTCCCATAGCTCCTTGCTTATATCTTTATGTGGCACATATAACATCTGCCCACGTCACACAGTTAGTTGTATTTGTTTTCATCTCTCCTGTAAGTGTGAGGGCTGGAAGTCCAGGAGGGCAGGGTTTGAGTGGGGTTTGGTTTTCTTGGCATCCAGCAGACTGTCTGGCATAGAGTAGGTGCCTGGAAAATATTTCTTGAATGAATAAATAAATCTTTTAATCCATTTTGATCTCACTTAGCAGCATCCTCTGCATGAATAGTGTGACTGGAGGGAGGGGGAGCATTGATACAGAATGAAAGTGAATTTGAAATCTAGAGACTGAAAATTGAATCTTAGCTCCACAGTTATTAGTTGCCTGACCTCAGGCAGTACACTGAACCTTTCTGCACTTCACTTCCATTCCTTGTCTGGTGCAAAGAATCCTATCAGAGATTTCTTGAGGATTAAATGAGATATTATACCTGAATGCTTTAGCAAACTGTAAATCCTATATAAATGTAAATATGATGTTAGTTGCTTAAAGGTTCTATGTATCACAAAAGGATGTACATCTTCCAGAAGGACCAAAAGAAACAGTGGTTTCAACACATTTTGTACAATAATAATGCACTAAACTCAATGTTTTATTGGCTCACATTAAATGTGTTGCCTAGAAGAAAAGCATCTAGTTTTTGTTTTTTGTTTGTTTGTCTTCAAAAATGAGGAAAAAGGATGGGAGGGTTAAATTGAGAAGGATGTCTATTATTTGTCATTTACCAGTAACTATCACTCATCCTCCCTAATCATTTTCTATAAGGTGAAACAGTCCCAGGACTGATAGGATGTGAGAGCTGGAAGGCCCTCCATGATATTGTGTAGGCCCCTCATCCTATAGAGGATGAACTGCAGTTCAGAGAGAAGTCACCTACCCAGGTTCACACAGCTGCTTGGTACCCAATCCATCCCACCTGAAAATCCCACCCACCCAAAGCCTGCAACAAGTGTCTGTTAGTCTAAGAAACTCAGTGTTCTGACACTCCTTAGCCCTGAGATTGTGGTTCTACCAGTCCATTGACCCAAGTAATTTGGATGTTTTTTGTGTTGTGGGATTTTACTGAATGTACCCTTTTAGCTCCTGGGAGATGTCTGTGTCTATGAACATAAAGGACAGAGATGTACAGCTATCAGCTGAAAACTCTATTTTTTGGTGTTTAGGTTGCCAACATCTTCTTGGCAACTTGAGATATTAGGACAGAAATAAGTTTAACTTGGTATCTTATTCATTGTTTTAGGGTTAAACATTGATCCATGAAACCTGTTATTTGCATTTTATATCTAGGTTATTCATATTTTCTCAATGAAAAGTCGAGATATATGGTCTGATAATAGCACAGAATATTTAAAACCAGGATTGTCCCATCAGACATGTATTAATATGCCACGTATTATTTTATTTTAGATTTTAAAAAATCATTACACTTTATAATATTTCATTCCTTAGGTCATAATTACTTCAGCATCATTCAGAAACTTTTATGGAACATTTTCTGTATGCCAGGGACTGTGCAAATTGCTAATAATAAAAGTTGAACAATACACAGGTCTTGTTCGGACGAAACTTACAGACCAGTGAGATAAATGTACTTAAAACAAATTATTATGGTGAAGTATAATAAATGCAATAATGGGGTAAATAATAGGTAGAGGATTGGCACGTGCAAAAGGGAGTGGGCAGTTGTTTGAGTGGCTCCCGGAAGGACTGCAGACGAGAACTCTCTTTCAGAATGAGCAGGAGTTCATTAGAAGCGGGACCTAGGAGAAAGGATGACAGTGCCAGTAGTGGAAATAGCAGGTGCAAAGGCATTGAGATATGGAACAGTACAGCATTTTCAGGTGGATATAAATCAGTTGATATTTCTAGAATGTACACTTTGTGTAGTTAGGTGGTAGAAACTGAAGAAGAAAACAGAGGTGGGGTGAGTTTCTGGAAAGCCTTATAAAGACTATTAAAGAGTTGGCACACCTTAATGCAAGCAAAGAGGAGTTTTGAGTGTGTGTAATTTTGGGGACATGTGACGTGGTCAGATTTATACTTAAAGAAGATACTTTGCTCTCTTTGCTGCTTTCTCCATAACTCTCTTTGCTCCCTCTTTCTTGTAGTCTATAACAGAGTAAAAGATGGTTTCCTGCATGAAGTATGCAAGAGAGGGAGGGAACAGGTTTGCATGTTGCCAAGTTATCAAAGAAAAAGCATTTCCTTCAAAACCAACAATTTTCTCCCTAAAACTGCTAGTAAGAAAAATATCAGTAGAATATACCACAGAATAACCTTAAGCTGCATTAAAAAACAAAAGACTATCATCTTATGTGACAAGAATTCATAAGTGAAGACATTAAAATGAGATTTCAGTAAAAACTTAATAACACACAAAGCTCAGGATATTAAATACAACCCAAAGTTAAAATAAGAAGGAGAAAACTAGATTGTCAAGGTAATCTATGAATTAAGAATTAAAACTGTTATTAATTAAGCAGCAGAACTCTTACGGGGAAGTTAATCAATGCTGAGATCTACTGTACTTTGGGAGGGCTGATCTCTCCCTGCCCATTGAGTATGCATTATCATTTGGGTCATCCTGTTTATTACAGCTTACTATTGTGCAGAGTGGTAAGGTTTTGGCTTTGGGGATTAATCCTCTGCTGACAGGTGAGGGGTAGATGAGATTGCTTGCTAGGTCACAGTAATGAATTTTCCACTGTCAGGACTCTCAGTTAAATCAGACGGTGGTCACTTGTAGGTGTATTGATCCAAGAGCTGAGATCACTGTGATTGGGCAGGAGGATTCATAAGCATTTGACTTTGACGCTCTGGTTGTACTGATTTTTGAGATGATGCAGTCACCCTTCAAGATCGAAATTCCCCTTCCTCTGTACTCCACAACATCTATTCTGTCACCCAGAGATCATAATGACTTACAATAATTCCAGGAGCGAGTCCATTGATCTACTTGAGAATCCATTTTGGAGATTAATCAACCCTATGTTTGAGGAAATTCCTAACTGCCTTCTAACCCCATACTGTAAATTTAGTTCATATTGGATTGTTACTCAATTGAAAGCCTTATCTCTAAGAAAAATTACTTTATTTTCTGCAAGCATTATTTTTCCCCAATATTTTTTCTCTCTATTGCTTCTTTCTGATGCCATTTCTTATTTTTCATATTTATCCTAAATTTTGAAGCATAGAGCAGAATCACGAGTAAATGACCTCAGTCAAAAGAGTTATCATTTATTTAGGATATGCTTATCTAGTTGGAGAAGGGAAAACCAACAGAAGCTGGCAATTTGGTGGGTTTTTAAAAATAATTTGTTTATGGCAAAAGAGGAAATACCTGCTGCTGTGAGAATTTGAAATTCAGAGAGATTTTAAAGATTCTAAATATTCTTTATCCCTATAAGGCCATGGATAGTTGAGACTTGACAGAATAGCGGGAGGAGACACTCATTTTTGTGTGTATATAGGTAACTTAGTGCCTTGATTCTCTTTATAAAGTGACCAAAAGCAATAACACAGTCAACAAAACCACCAAATTCAAATATTTTTCAAAAATACATTATTTTCTAGGCCCCTAGTCAGTTTTTATATCATAGACCATTTTTGTTATGTCATAAACCATTGCTCACTTTCTATCTGATAGTTGTGTATATCTTTTTATTCAGTGATAATAAAAATAATGATAGAATACTGTGTCATATCAGAAATGCGCTGGACTTGATGTCGGAAGACATGAGTTGGTGTAAAACTGGATATGCCACTTACCAAAAGTGTGAGTTTGCACAAAATGGCCTTACCCTATTAAACCTTATTTTGCCCCTCTGTGAAATGGGGCTGTCTCTCTGCACTACTTATTTCATAGAGTGGATGTGAAAATCAAATTTGTTAATAGATATGAAAATACTTTGAGACCTGTAACACACTAAACTGTTTTTATTTGTAAATAGTTTCAATCTGCTTCTTCTTGAGCAGCTCTTATACTTAATTTGCTTGTCTGTTTATTTATTTATTCATTTATTTTCAAAGGAATTTGCTAATTTGATGCGATCTCCATCATATATATTCATGTATCTATTTTTCTCTAAACGTCCATAATGAGAGTGTCAAGCCATGTTCCCCAGGTTGATATAAAAAGTCCAGGTAACCGTTCTTTGATTATTCATTATCAAGGGAAAACTGAAAAATTGATAAGATTACTTGTTTCTTGATATTTCCTGAGTTCTTGGACATTATAAGGATTCGACATCTTAGTAAGTCACTGGGTTTCTTGAATTGGAAATATATTAAAATTTTAAATCTTACCTTGGCTGTTTTCAAGATGTTAGATGAATTTAAATCCCTCTTCATTTTCTTGACTGAAATAAACTAGTAGGTTAGTACTGGAAGGATAAATTGTGTGTGAAATGTATCTTCCTGTTCATTGATAAATATGTCATGTGGGATAGAATCCAAAGCCTCATTAAAGCCCCAATGTATTATGGCTCTGCCTCATTTTTTATCTATCATCCTTATCATTCAGCACAAGGGATGAGACTCCTTGATAATACTTTTACAGGGTAGTGAGGGGCAATGTTTTGTAAGATACATGGACTGTGACTTCTTGTTATTTATCTAGCATTGTTATTTGTATGATGATTACTGAAAGCTTTTTCAGCGTGTTTCCAGGCAAAAAAATTAATCTTATGGAACTGAACTTTCAAAGGTATTATTAAATATAGACCTATCTCATTCAGCCACAGCTCCTCAAAGATAACATCAGCTTTAGAAAAATTAATTCTGGTAAAATCCTATGTAAGCAAGCTATCTAGATCTCTCTATCTTTATGTCTGTCTACCATCGATTGAGACTAATAGAATGCAGGGATGTGTCCCATGTGATTTTTGTTTTTTAGTAACAGCTTTATTGATATATAATTCACATACCATAAAATTCACCTTTTTAAAGTGTACAATTCAGTGGTTTTTAGTGTATTCATAGAGTTGTACATCAGTCACCACTAACAAACCCTAGAACATTTTCATCACTGCAGAAGAAAACCTCATATCTATTAAGCAGTCACTCCCTATTGTCCCTTTACCCTAGCCCCTGGCAACCATTCATCTACTTTTTGTCTCTAAGGATTTTCCTATTATAAATATTTCATATTGATGGAATCATGCAATATGTGGCCTTTTGTGTCTGGCTTATTTCACTTATCATAGTGTATTTAAGTTCATTTATGCTATAATATGTATTGATATTTTATTCCTTTTTAATGTCAGAATAGTATTTCGTTGTATGGTTATAACAAATTTTGTTTATCCATTCCATGAGATCTTTAGTCTTATCAAAGTACTTCATGGATCCCTTCTCAACCTCCCAGAGTAGAACATTTCCGGTGGAGAAATTAGCCATGAATAACGGCTCCTTTTTTTATGTTAATTGAGAGGAAGGAACTTTTTAGTAGATACCATACTGTGCTGGAAATTATAAAAATCTAGATTTCTTTTGTAGGTTTTTCTTCCCCTGCCTCCCTAATTAAATGTTGATTTCCTGTATCACATGCTCTGATTGAATGATTGATTGATTGATTGATATTGTGTCTCAAGATACACATCTTCCCTGGATGAATAGATCTGCTTAAATTTACCTCTTCCTAACTCTCCATCCTGGGCTCATGCACTATGTTCAAACCACATTGACCTTTCAGTATCTTGAGTACAACTAGCTCTAACCTCAGATCTTCAAATATGCTGTTCCCGCTTGGAGTGTTCTTCACTTAGCTAACCTTTGATCAGGCTTTAGGCCTCGGTTTAAAGGCCCCATATCTCAGAGAATCCTTCCCTGACCATCCCTCACCTGCCAAGCCAGTATAGATTACAAATCCTCTGTTATTTATTTTTTATAGCACTCTATAATTTTCTTCTCTGGCACTTAATACCGTTTGTAATTGTGGATTTATTTGTGTGCTCTAAAATATAACCTCCACTAGAATGTTGGATGCAAGAGGGCTGGATTTTTTTTTTTAACCTGTTTTGTTAACTGACATATCCCCAGCATCTAAAATAGTTTCTGGCACACCATAGGCGTTCAATAAATATTTGTTGAGCAAACAATTGGCTTTAATTACCACCTGTGCCCTGATGACTCCCTACTTGGCGTCTCTCTCCCAGAGCTACCTGACGCTCCATTCTAGTGCGGGCTGCCGTCTTGACCTCTCTATCTGAATGTTCCTCATGGATACCAAAGTCAGCATTTCTAAAACTGGGCTCATTATCTTTCCTCTCCAACTTTGCTTCTACCTGCCCTGTTTAATGGCTTCTTGTTATCTAAGCCAGAAACCTGAGCATCGCCTTAGATCCTTTTTCTTCTCTTTAGCCCTTCATATCTATGGCTCATAAGATCCAGTTGATTCGGTCGCCTGAACATTTCTTTTTAATAGTTTTTTTATTTCCACCACCACTGGCTTAGTTCAAGTTCTCATTTTCTCTCAGCTGTGCAGTTGTGAATATCTTCCTAACTCTTCTCTCTCTCTCCCTCGTCTTATTTAATCCATACTACATACCACTGTGATCTGTCTAAATCTAAAATTTGACTGTGTCTCTTTGCTTCAAAGCCTTTAGTTATTATCCATTCCCAAGAGGTGAGGTCCCAGCTCCATTACTTGGCCTGCAAGACCCCTCCTGCCTCTTGACTTCAGCAGGAGCCAATCTCTCCCTTACTCCAATCATACCAGACTACCTTCAGTCCCCCAAACATGCTATTTTTTAAAAGAATGCATCCTTTCCCACAGGGTACCCTCTATCCACATAGCCCCCTTTCTCTTCTCTGCTTAACAAACTTCTAGTCATTCTT
Organism: Diceros bicornis minor; assembly: GCF_020826845.1. Taxonomy (NCBI): domain Eukaryota; kingdom Metazoa; phylum Chordata; class Mammalia; order Perissodactyla; family Rhinocerotidae; genus Diceros; species Diceros bicornis. The sequence continues at coordinate 32,317,696 of NC_080754.1, forward strand.
TAAGATTCTGCCCAAATGCCATGTATTCCTCAAAGATTTGGCTAACCACCCTCAGAAGGGTTAGAGTTCCTTCCTCTGTGCTCAATGACACCGTGTATTTACCTGCATAACAGCTTGCATCACATTGCTTTGGTCATTGTGGTGGATATCTCTCCCTGACACTAGCCATGAGCCAAGAGCAAAAACTGTGTTCTCTTGAGGGCTCAGGCTTTGGATGATAACAGACATGGGTTCAAATCCTGATCCCTACTTGCAGTCCTGGGGCTTGGGTGAGCCATTTAATGTTTTAAGTGAGAAGATGTGTGTCAAGCTCCTGGTACAGTACCTGAGATACAGTAAGCATTTACCATTAACAGTAATTATTGATCATATTATTTTCAACAGTAGTAGAAGTAACTGTTCTGTCACAGGAGTAGGACAGGAACTGACATATGGCAATAACATTTGTTGAATCAATGACTAAGTAAAATTTTACCTTATTTTTGGTGAATCACAATCAAACTTCAATGAAGTAAAATAGGAGTAAACATAAAGTTATGAGCTGGGTCTGTAAAGACAAGTATACAATACAAATGGAAGAGATATGATAGCAAGGGTTTTCGTCTACAGTGATGAGAGGGCTGGGTGAATTGGGCTGTCCTTCACCCTAGCTCTGCTGAAGGCCAGATCTGAAGACTTTAGAGAATTCATACAAGACTTCATGATCCCTAAGGTATGCCGTGATAACCTATTTAATGAAGTTATGGTTTCTTGAGGAATCTTCTAAAAATATATGTACATGATGTTAACAGGAACAAAGCACCCAAACACATGTTTACAATTTGGCAATAGACATCTCCAACTAAAAGTGGTTGTTAGGGAGGCAATATGATCAATGGGGAATATATGGGCATAAAGTGCCAGAAAACCCAGGTTTTAGCTCTGTAAGTCGCTTTACCTCTTTAGATCTCAATATTTGATGTGTAAGACTAGAAGTTTGGCCTGGCAGATCCCTTAGGTTCTTTTAAACTTAAAAGTTGTAAGGTTACTTGAGTGTCAATGATTTCTTTGAATAAGAAAACTCCCAAGCAATCAAGACCCATTTATTTTGTGAGAACTAATTGATGCTATTTATTACAGTATAGGAATTCAACTGTTTTTTCATCTTCTATTGTTTCACCAAAATTCAGGTACCAAAAACCCTCTATCATATAATAGTCTTTTCTGTTGTTTTAAAAATATGGACTGGGGGCCAGCCCCATGGCCTAGTGGTTAAGTTTGGTGCATTCCACTTTGGTGGCCTGGGGCTCACGGGTTCGGGTCCCGGGCGTGGACCTACACCACTTGTTGGTCATGCTGTGGCGGTGCCCCATGTACAAAATAAAGGAAGATTGGCACAGATGTTAGCTCAGGGCTAATTTTCCTCAAGCAAACAAAAGAGGCAGGCTGGCAACAGATGTTAGCTCAGGGCAAAAAAAAATTTGGCAATTTAAAAAAATGTAAATTATTCATAATCCTATCACTCATATAAAACAGTGAAAGCCAGAAGGATGGATGAATAAAAATTAGTGCCATTGGAAATGGCCACCAATAAAATGCATTAGGAATTGAGAGGAGTAGAGACTTGAAGAGTGGGCGGGATATGAACGTGAAAAGTAAGAGGAAAAGATGTTCACATCTTTGAGAAAGAACAAGAGGAAGAAGCATAACATGACTGTTTGGGGAGTGGGTTGAGGGGCAGTGAGGATAATTTGCATGAAGCGGAGCTGATAGATGGTAAGATGGAAAATGTAGGTCGAGGGGAGCGGCTCAGTGGTGTGGTGATTAAATTCGTGCGCTGCCCTTCGGAGGCCTGGGGTTCACAGATTGGGATCCCGGGTGCGCACCGACGCACTGCTTGTCAAGCCATGCTGTGGCGATGTCCCATGTAAAGTGGAGGAAGATGGGCACAGATGTTAGCCCAGGGCCAATCTTCCTCAGCAAAAAGAGGAGGATTGGTGATGGATGTTAGCTCAGGGATGATCTTCCTCCCATACACACACAAAAAAATGTAGGTCGAGGCCAGATTGCAGGCAAATTGAATGTATATACAATCTTGACTTTTAAGATTCACATTGGACAAAATCCCCTTTGGTGGAAGTTTTCTCACTGATTAAGATAATTGGACTAGATGATCTGTAATAACTCATCCAGTCATAATGTTTTTTAATTTTATAAGTCTCCAGTATGCCATGATCAATAAATGGTATATATTACACCTAGCTAGAAACAGATAGATAAATAGATAGATAGATATAGAGAGGTATCTAGATATGTATGTATATATGTTTGTATGTATGTACGTATATATGTTATGTATGTATGTATGTATCTACGTATCTATCTATGTATCTATCTATCTACCTATCTATGCATCCATCCATTCTAGAGAATTCCCAACTGTTTTCAGAAGATTGGAAGAGTAAAGAATTACCCTAATAATGTTAACTCTAATTCTGAATTATTTTTAAAAATTACGATTGCCAACTCTTGCAGAAGACTCTGTTGTGCAACATCATTCCTTCAAGAAATGTGTATTGATTGTGAATATATTGCAAGGCAATTTCTAACTGGTATGTAATTGACAACTGGTCTTACCATAAGTCATAGCATTTATTAGTAAAAAGGAATAAAAAGGAAAGAAAAACAGACTAGCACTCCAGATGGATTGGTCAGGACACTCCTTCAAGCCCCTCATCAGTTTCCTGCCAGTGTGGGCATGGTGACAGAGAGCAGTGATGTTCTCCATCATTTTCTTTAAGCTACAAGTAAGTGGCCTATGCAAATGGACTTCATGGCAAGTGCGCTACGCTGACCTTAGATTAACATTTAATTTGAAATTCTCTTTTCCTTGGGGCAATTCGAACGATGTGAAATATTTCCTCATACAGAAACAGGCAGTTCTTCCTGGCAGGAGATGCTGCTACTTGGTTATCCTATAGTGGTTTGGAGATATAAAAACTTTATTTTTTGAATAAGTAATATACTTACATGATACAAATTTCAAACAAAAAAGTAGTAAGTATCCATTAACTCCTTCTTCAGCCAACCAGATACAAAATCCTTCTTAGGTTGCCTTCCAGAGACACCATGCATAGGAAAGAATTATTAAGTTTTTGGCTTTTCCAATCTCAGCTGTGACTGTGTTTGCTCCTTCAGATGGGGTTCTGCTTTCCCAGGAGTGCCTGGCTCAGGGCAGGAATCTTTTGCTTAGTGCTCCATGCTCTTAGGAAAGTCACTTGAATTTTCTGAGCCTCAGTTTCCCCCTCTGTAAGGCAGAAATAGTAGTTCTTTCTATCGGCACCTCAGATAGGTTTTGTGAGAGATGACTGGAATAATGGATGTGAAAATGGATGCGGTGATTTTTGAGAAATCACAAAAAATTCTCAGACATTTTATATCTTTGATGAAACAGTTTGGTAAACTCCTGGATGTGTAAATAAAATACAGAAGGCTATAAATCAAATTCTGAATTTCTCTAGTTTATAAACAAAGATAATCTATTTGCAGACACACATAAATATATAACATATCTCTGAGATATGTCATTTAGAGAGGGAGTCAGCGAACTTCTTCTGTAAAGAACTGGAGAGTGAATATTTGTGGCTTAGTGAACTACATGCTCTCTGTTGCCTCTACTCAACTCTGTCATCGTCGCTTGAAACGTACCGTAGACAATGAGCAAACACAGGAGCATAGCTGTGTTCCAATAAAATTTTGTTTATCAGCACTGGAATTTGAATATCATATAATTTTCATTTATCAAAGAATATCATTCTCTTTATTATTTTTCAACTATTTAAAAATTTAAAAACCATTTTTAAATCTCAGCCCATACGAATATAGACTACAGGCCAGATTTGGCCTGTAGGCCATAGTTTGCCAACCACTGATTTAGAACAAATTAGTATAAAGAAAAATGAACGTTTACCAACCAAAATTTGGATTTCCTTACTCAAGTTTTTAACTTCTGTGCAAGATTGACCTGACTGTATGAAGGCAGGCAGGCCACATTATCCTCTGAACTTCATTTTTTTTCCTGTAAAACAGGGAAGATACATTTGACAATCTCCTAGGAGCTTTCCTTTTCTCACATCTTATGATTTAATGGCTCTGGATAACCTCCCTCTCTTGGGGTCCATCTTTTCTCATATGTGATATATAAAATGCACCCGCGAAAGCCCTTCTCCCGGCAAGCTTTTGGCTTCTAATATTTCAAGTGCATTTATAACTAGAGGTTGATTTCTGCATCTTGATGGTTTCAGTTTTCCTCAGTTCTCAAGTTTCTGTGTATTAAATGAGATGTATTGGATGTGCATTAATTCTTCAACACCTCCTGGGTATCACTTGGGACACTGCCGTATTATCACTGCATTGCCCAGTGAATCTGAAAACATTTTATTTCGGTGGGATTTTTCCTGTCCAATACTCCCACAAATGTGGGCTGTAACTCACACTAAATGAGCACATTTACAAACCAGGGAACTAATACCTACCTTGTGGGCATGTAGTGAAACTTAATTAGTTAATGCTTCTAAAGAACTTTCAAATTCGTGGATAAAATGTATTATTCAATTGCTAAGAGCTATTATTATTTATTATTTCCTCTTGGTATTTCCCAGTAGGTGCTTTGCTATTAGGTTATGATGGCAGTAATTTTGAAACAAATTGACATTTGAGTTTGTTTGCAGAGTGCATGAAACTACAGGTCACATTATAATGAAATCTTCTCCCCCTTCTCCCAAGAATCATTAGGTGCACAGTTACTCTCCCTGTCTCTTAGATGTTCATACAGTTTATTAGTATTTAATAGTGACATTGCCATCAGTGTAAGAAAGAATCAGTAGAAAAAAATTTTTTCCAATTAGATCAAGTCATTTAGTAATATATCTATGCTAAGAGTTTTCTTAATGCTAAGTCTATGTCTAAAGAGAGAAAAAAAAGTTATATCCAATAATTTACTAATAGTTGTAATTGACCTTTTATGTTGGTCAACATTATATTTTGGTAAGAGTCATTGGAGACATACCCTAAGTCACTCTTCCATAATGTACACATGAGCTAGGAAGGGCTTATGATTTTTAGATGTTGTGCCATTTAATGCCCACTTGCAAAAATGTGAAAAACAACCAGTGTGTTATAACAGAAAGAACACTGGGCTGGAGGCAAACCACCCCTTTAGAGACTCAGCTCTTCCCTCTCTTAGCAAGTGTCTTCTCTTTCTGGGTCTCAGGGTCCTTATCAAATTGGGTGATACCGTTGGTTTTCAAACTGTGCCCCTTGGCATTTGAGACTCAGAACATATGCTGCAGGATTTCTACCAACACTTAAGTATTTTCCAACAAACTATGAAGATTCACATGCCCAAGGACCCCCATTCCTATCTTTTTCTTCTTATATGTATATTAAGATTCCTTTTAGATTTGCATCTGAAAATTTTCATTGCTTAGGAAAAAATTTCAAAGACACTCTGTGGTCCAAACGATCCCCTCTGGCTCTGGCATCCTATCCTAGCAGATAGGATCCTGCATCTCAAAGGAAGCTGAACCACACACACGCACAGAGCTATTAAAAACAGCCTTTGAAGATTTCAATCATCAGCTCTGGGATCAAAGAGAAGTTTAATTCTTGAGGCTTATGCATTATAGAAGCTCTGTTAAATAAATAAAATATTCAATAAATAAATAAATAGCATTTGAAAGGCACACACTCTGTGAACTGCTACTGGAGTGCTTGGCAAATTACCTGCCTTAATTTTTCTCAATATCTTATCCCCTCCTAAGTATTAATTGTAGCCAAATTTTTGCTTCCACAGTCTCTGGACTCATTTAAAGTCACGTAGGTGTGGCTCAAGCAGGAAAGAGCTGTAATGTGCCTGCTTAAGTGCCTCTTGTCCTGGGGAGTGAGTTAAGGCACAGAGGAGAATGGAAGTCAATAATTTGTGCTATATTAGCACTTTCCCTTTCACAAGTTAGAGGCTTTTAAAATGCTAGTTCCAAAGTCTATTTCTTTTTCCCCTATGGAAACCTCATAGGTCTGACCCGCAAAAATAATTTCAGAAGCAACTGTTAAAAGCTGGGCTTGCATCTTTCAGTTGCTACATAGAATGAAATAGTAGGCATATATACAGTGTCTGTGTGTATTTATGCTCACTCATATATATGTATATTTATACAAACACACACATGCTCATATATATGTAATAAGCAGAAATACTAATTGTCAGTGCAAACGTTGTCATTTGGTAAACAAAATATTTCCTTCTGAAAGTAAGTTCTCAGGAACGTATGTCGAATTATGTCAATGTGATAGCACTCAATCTTGAATCCTCTAGCTTGAAAAATGACTCCACCCTTAAGAGAATGTCAAAAGAGTGATACTTGAAGTTACCTATATGAAAGCAGGCTTCTCAGGGTGTTGTCGTCATTGTTGGTCATTTGGAAAGATGAATTCACTGACACTGTGACAGGGGCATGACCATATCTGCTACTATTTGTAGGCCTTAAATTTGGAGTTTACAATAAACAGAATCCTTTGCCTGATGTTTTCTACCATGTGACGTGTATAGTGTTCTCTGTATATCCAAAGGATCTGAGAGAGGCCGTGGATGAAATGGAAAATCTGCCCCTGAGGAGCCCCTGTTGTGCCACTGACAGTTTGTGAACTTGGGCAAGTGTTGTTCCTGTGTACATCCCAGTTTCCTCATATGTAGAATGTGGAGGTTGTACATTGTGTTTAAGGACTCTCTTAGCTCTAAAATCTCTACTATCAGGCACAGGGCAAATTTAAGCAGTTGGATTTAATCAGTGTTTATTTAATGCCCAACACTGATCATTTTGAGTATTCACCTTGTGTTGGACATTGTGTTAAGAGCTGAAGAGCTTCACTTTCATTATCCCTGTTAAACTTGACCATAACTTCCTGAGGATACTATTATCCCCATTTAACAGAGGAGGAAAATGAGGCTTGGAGTGGGGATGTCTCCCTCTGAAAGGCATAGTTAGCAAGTGGCAGAGGTGAAATTTAAACCTAGGCAATCAGACTCCAGAGCCCACATGCGGTGTCAGCGCCATATCGCCTCCAGTTGTTTGGGGCAACATGCTAAGACCGGCCAGGGGCCACAAAGACTGATGTGACACAGTTTCTCTCCTCCAGAGCTTACAGTTGTATTTAAGCTGAAAGGAAATATGATGAAAGTGTTCAGAGGGTAGCCTGTGCACTGGGGGCCAAAGGAGAGGTGCAGCACATGGCTATCATGGGAGTCCTGAGAAGAGGGCAGTGGGAACTTGGCACCACTGAAGTGTCATTACAAAAGCAGCCAAAAGCATTGTCAGCAATTAGCAAGATTTCCATTGCCTTATCCAAAGGAATAGGAGGAGGAGAGAGATGTTATAAAAAGAAGAAAAAGGAAATATCTATTTATCAGCTGTGTTCTCAGTCGTCCACTGCGGGGCTGAGCTGACAGCCTGTGATAATCAGGCCGAAGGTGGTTTGCCAGGGCACTCTGTGCAGCCCAGTTGGTCTTTGGCTTTCTCCCCCCTCCCTCATCAGTAGTGCTCTCTTACTGCCATTGCCCTTCTCCTCTCCCTGCCTTTCCTAACACCCTGGCCATCCTGAATGTATCCTACTTTCCATTTGTGCTTTCAGTTTAGGATTATACAACTGCAGAATTTTAGAACGGTCCTCACTGATAACATCTTTGTTCTTCTCTTGGATGCCTGAGTCACTGGGGAGAAGTCCCCTGAAATCACCTCTGCTGACCAGCATGGCTAAGTCACCTCATGGCAGAGAAGGACTCAGCAGGCAGAGCAGCCAATAGCTATGACTCCTCACCCCTCCCCACACCAACTCTGACACAACCACATGCACCCACACTCACTTGCAGGAGACCAGCCACTACCACATCCCTGACCCATGAAGGAGAGAAGAAATGTCACCTTGGAAGAGATTTATAAGCCCCTTCCTTAAGGGTTGACTTGTGCAGATTTCAACATCATGAAATGATGATGTTTTATATTGGTTGTTGAAAATTTGTAGTGCTGTCCAGTAGAACTTTCTACAATGATGGAAATGTTTTATATCTACTCTGTCCAACACAGTAGCCACTGGTCACATGTGGCTATCGAACACTTGAAATGTAGAACTTGAAGTGAGACCGAGGAAATGAATTTCAAATTTTGTTCAATTTCAACAATTTAAATTTAAGTAGCCACAGGTGGCTAGTGGTTACCATATAGGGTAGGGCAGCTATGAGTCAAAATATCCAAATATTCAGAACTGATAATCTAGGAGGATCTAGTCTATTTGTGCTAATGTTAGTATGATGTTTTCCTAGTCATATAACATATTTTATAAAGTGGTTTCCTGTACATAATTGTGTTTGAGAAGAAAGGTCCTGAGTGCTCCATGGATTTAGATTTTATAAATATTTATTGGAAGTGCATATGTGCCATTTACCCTCCAGATCCCAGGCTAAGTCTCAGACTCTTTTTCAATGCATTGCTCCAGGTAGCTGGTATCAAATGGTTGAATTTGTAAAGGGAGAGAAACCTGTTTGCCATCTCTGAGGTAGGGACAAAATGTACAGTGTACTTTGAAACAGATATCTTCAATTAAGAGTTGATGACTGGTTGATCTTTAAGGTCTCATCCTGAGATTGTATGATTCCATCAATTAAAAGGGAATCAGTTCTATATTTTATCCACACTTCTTTACAGAAGTTCAGCAGAGAAACCATCTCTGTATCTATAAGATTATGGCCTCCTGCTTCCAATAAATCCCCTCCCTCCACATACAGAAAGAACAGAAAGAAAAAATGTACAGCAAAGATTTTAAAGCATCAATTTGTTGGCTTAAATGATATCAAATAACTGATTGTTCTGTTTAGTGTATACACAGTCTCAGGCCAAGTCATGACCATTATAGAAACTTATTAAGGTCAGGCATTCCTAGGTCCTGGTATACCTAGGGGATTCAATGTCACGTTATTAAAGTTTGTAAGGTGACATTGCAAAATTGACAGGGCTTTAGTAGGTTGTACTTAAGTAAAGAAGTAATGCGGTATGATATATATACATATGTATATCATATATATATGTATATATACGATATTTATGTTGTATATATATATGATATATATATCTGATATATATGTATATATATGATGTATATGTATATACATATATATAAAATCAATTTTAGCATTAAAATCTGTGGGAATTTTAATGGTTTGACAGTGATGTTCTTAAACACAACTAAGCGTGGCCTAAAGCAAGAAGAGTTATGAGTCTGGAGGTACTTGAAAAAATTTCAAACATTCTAAACACTGAAACAGAGGCTGAGTGATTTGGATAGCTCCTAAAACCATGTTATAGCTCCGATTTTTTAAATCGTAAAAATATTTCCAATTATTTTGCGATTGTAGTAATAGTTCATGGTCTTTTTTAAATGATTATCATTTCTTATTTATTATGAGCTTATAATTGAAATCAGTTATTCTTTTTAAACTCTCATAGTTCTTTCATTCTTAAATATATAAAGTCATTCACTTATTTATCAATGATTTATTGAACACCTTCCTGGTACAAAGGATAGTGCTATACATACTCTGAGAGATAGTTAGATATGATCCTTCCTATCTAAGAGTTCAGCTTCTACTTTTGGAGCTAGGGGTGTGTGTGTGTGTGTGTGCGTGCACACACATGCATGCATGTATACACACACGTGTATATGTACATGTGTGTATTTTCATGTTTGTGTATGTGTGCATGTGTATGTGCATGCATGTATATATAGAAAGAAAGAAAGAAGAAAGAAAAAAGGAAGAAAGAATAAATTATTATTCAAATTAGATTTTGGTTAATACCATCTTAAATAAAAGAGGCAGTGCTTGGGAATTGAGGGGATAGAGAAATTTATATCTTCCCTGGGCCTTTAGGGATGAATTTGAACTTGCACAGATTTTGAGCATGCAGATTTGGACTGAGGAGACGGACCATCCAGGAGAATAAGCAAGGATCTAAAGTTACAGAGGCAGAAGAGGATGGGGGTGCTTAGTTAACTCATTCTGTTGGAACATGGAGGTACATGAAAGGATGCTGAGCTGTGAGAGAGATTACTGGAAGTGATGGGGAGGTGTCAGTTGGGAGTATCACGAGCATGAAGACCCTGAGCTTTCTGCCGTTGGCTGAAGGAGCTGTTTTAGGCTCTGTCGGGGACGGTACAGATATTTCATTCTGTGTTGATTACTGTCATTTAGAACAAGTTGAATGAGGCAGGGTCTCTTTTGCAAGGTGATACAGAATGACTCCAGCGCTACAGCTGCAGCTCCGGATTTGCCTGACCCGGGCCGTATAATGTAACGGGAAAAGTATGTGATTCGGATGTGGGCTCTACAGACCTTTGTGTGGGTCTCAGATCTACAACCTATTAGCTGTGTGATTTTTGGGAATCATTTAACCCCTCTCTAGTGGGTTGAATAGTGTTCCTATAAAATTCATGTTCATCCAGAACCTCAGAATGTGACTTTACTTGGAAATAGGGTCTTTGTAGAAATAATTAAGTTAAAATGAGGTCCTACTAGATTAGAGTGAGCCCTAAATCCAGTGACTGGTGTCCTTATGAGAAGAGAAGAGGAAATACAGAGGAAAATGCCATGTGAAGACAAAGGCAGAGATTGGAGTGATAAGTCTACAAGCCAAGGAGCACCAAAGATTGCCACAACCACCCGAAGCTTGGAGAAAGGCACTGGGCAGATTCTTCCTCAGAGCCTCCAGAAGAAACCAACCATGCCGACGCCTTGATTTCAGACTTCCAGCCTCCAGAACTGTAAGGGAATAAATTTCTGTTTTTTAAGCGACCCAGTTTGTAGTACTTTGTTGTGGCAGCTCTAGGAAAATGCACCTTTAAATCTTAGTTTCCTTCATTATAAAATGGGGATGATGATCCTTACCTCCAAGAGTTTTGGTGAGAATTAAATCAGCCAGAATCTAATTAAGAAGAAATTAAGAAATTACAATTTGTCAATTGTAAAGTATCTACAAATATTTGCGAATTTAAATATCAATTTGCTAGGATTGCGAAATATATTTAACACTTACTGAGCATTAACGTTATATCAAGCAGAGAGTTAGGGACCTTATGCCTGCTGTCTCACGGTAGGATTAGCAATAGCTAGTTGTCTAATCTCATGTCACTTTGCCTTTGGCATTCAAAAATAGCAACAAAATTTTGCAGATATTAACTTACTAGGCGGAAAAAGTGAGTGCTTTGGCCAAAATGAAATGGTTAATGCATTTGTACTCTCTGGGAGTGTTTTTCATTTAGTCAGAGTCGTTTCTTTTTCCCCACAGATAAGCAAAATTGCTACGCTATGGTTTAATAAGTAAAATACGTACATCAGGTTAAAACAGAAATCTAAGTGGGCGTTTGCATTCCATGCTCGGCTTTTCAATTACTACTCACTCCTTCCTAGTAAAAGCACACCTTCTCGTTCCTGCCTGATCTGGATGAGATGGGGGTAAAGGAACTCCATGTACCGTGTAGTAAGTGTAATCTGGAGCCCCAGGAGAAAATGTATGTGTAAGGCTATTTATCTCAGTTCGTTTTCAAATGATTTGGTAAATGCTGGCTAATTTGTTCTCGTTGCTCTCCTGAGAGAACTATGAGTTGTGTTCTTTTGTAACACAGAAGCTGAAATAGAGCAGTTTGGTGATTTACCAAATGATTAAAAGGAATAGGTGTTGCTGCTGAAGCTGGACTCCTGGATTTTAGGATTTTACTTGCTGATGGGCTCCTGCCCTCCAACCTCCACTGACATGAGAAGACCCCAGGCACCTGCCCCTGACCATGTTGCAAATGTTCAAAGAATTTTTCTAGACTTGCATTCTATCGTTTATTGCAAAATCTTTTGTTCTCTCTTGGGTCTCCTAGTTTCTAATCCGTTGCCTTATATCTAAAAATACAATAGTAAATATAATGGACTCTGCCCCCTGTCTTCATGCTATGTCTAGTAAGGCACAGAGACAATTACAGCACAGTATAGGAAGTGGCATGACATTTGTTGGAGTTCAAGATTAGCTAGACAAGGCCACTTACTTTTAGCAAGATGTGGCAGAAATGAGTAGACTGAATCATCTTAGTGCTAGACTTGTCAACTGGTATGCTACAAAGGGCTGGGAAAATTATCCAGCTTTGGGTGCAAATAGGGGTTCAATCTGCTGAACAAATGATGTTAGCAAGATTTTCAGTTATAGTTAAGCAGTTTCTGTGGGAAGCTAGAAGTGATACATTGGATGAAGTAGCATTATATCCCCAAAGTTGGGCTAAATGTAGTGATGGATGATCTGGGATGGGCCAGTCTCAAACATCTGGACAGTTTTCATCAGAGTAATAGGACCTACCCACAGGCCTGAGGTTTAGGAATAGGACTTTTCTCTATGAAAGGGGGCTGAAAAGCAAATTAGGGCCAGCGGATGGACAGAGGATGTTGGAGTATGAAGCAGGTTAGCAGGAAAACATCCCTGTGATGAGAACAAAGGCAAAAATTGTGGCCATGGCTTGGGAGGGGGGAGCGAGATAAAGAATGGGCTGCTAGCAAGAAGGAGTTGATATTCATGAACTCCAGAATGGGGACTGGAGCCAGTTGGGTAAATTGTGTCACGAGACAGCATTTTGGGGGAAAACAAGATTGGAAATGAAACTGCAGGTGTGAAACATAGCCCTAGCCTCAGCTGTGGGGTGCATGAAGGATGAAGGAACCAGGCTGGGTTAACCAGAACTCCAGAGGGCTAAGGGTACATGAAGGATAGCAAAAGTTCTAGTTCAGCCTTTGTTAGTTACTGGATGTGGGACCTTGACTTATTGGAGAAAAATTCTTTCTAGCCCTGATTTCTCTATCTATAAAATGGCAGCGGTGCTCTATATCAGTAGTTCCCAAATGCTAGGCCATGGGCTGGCACTGGGTTGCTAGTAAGAATCACCTGGGAGCTTGTTAAAAATACATGCTCCTAGATTCCACCCTCCAAGATTGTGCTTGAAATTGTCAGCAGTGGATCCAAGAAATCTGTGCCCGTAACAGGTACCCCATGCGATTCTAAGGAAGGACCCTACATAAGACTACATAAGATTAGCCACCGGGGTTTCTTCAACATTCTGTTTTTATTATTTTCTCTTTCCATCATTTGCCTTTGCACCTCTTTGTGTTCATAGACTGGGATGATGCTCAAAGATTCAATAAAGAAATTTATTGGCACATTATTTCCAACTGACACTTGAAGTCTAGGAGCCAAGTGATTCAGGAAAGCTCATTTTTATTATCTTCTCAGCCTCAACAGCAGCACAAACCATGGCAGGTTTGATGAGAGATTCTGCTCTCATCTGACTCCTGAGCCCGTTTTTGCAGAGGCAGAGTTGGACTTTCTTGAAATCTCTGGTGTCCCTTTTCTATGCCATAAGGTTTTTCTGAAACCTAATTAGTAACAACTTCCTAGCATTTCAAATTCTTTAGAGACAAAGAGTCTTCATAAATCAATATACGATGAAGTCATCGTGGAGATTAGGCGATTTCTATTGCCATGTATGACAGAGGGGAGACTTCCTTGACGCTCATCTTAGATGAAGTAAATCAACTTGCTATGTGTAGTGGGTTATTTTGGGGGGAATAATATATCCTAGGGCTCACATGTTACCTGTCTCCAGGAAGACAATTTCCTACTCAGTGAACACATTAATTCTTTTTCTGTTGGAAGAGAAATAATTTATAAACTATTCCTAGGTTCTTAACCTTTATAATCAGCCACAGAAGACTGTTCTTTTATCAGATTCATATAAAGTTAAAATTGAAAGGACCGTTAGGAATTTTCTAATTTATATACAGGGAAACTATGTCCCAGAGAGGAAATGACTTGCTCAAGATCACACAGCAAATTAATGGCAAGACAATCTCGCTTTCTGTCTTAGCTCTGTATTCAGTGGCCAATAAAAATATCCTTCACACCTACCAGGATGGCCAAAGAAATGTAATGACAACACCAAATGCTGGCAAGGATGTGGAAAAACCAAATCATTCATATATTGCTGGCGGAAATAAAAAATTGTACAGCCACTCTGGAAAACAGTTTGGCAGTTTCTTATAAAACTAAACATTGAATTACCGTAAACCCCATCATTGTACTCTTGAGTTTTATTTTAGAGAAATTAAAACTATGTTCACAAAAACTTGTACATGATTGTTCATAGTAGCTTTATCTGTAATAGCCCCAAACTGAAAACAAACCAGATGTCTCTTAACAGGTGAATGGTTTAACAAACTGTGGTACATCTATACCATGAAATACTACTCAGCGATAAAAAGGAACAAACTACTGATATGTGTAACAATCTGGATGAATCTCTAGGAATTACACTGAGTGAAAAAAAGCCAGTTCTAAAAGGTTGCATACAGTATGATTTGGTTTACATAACATTTTTTTTTAATGACAATATTTTAGAAGTGGAGAATAGATTAGTGATTTCCAGGTGCTAGGGATGGAGTGGTGGGGTGGGCAGAAAGGAGGTAGTTATAAAAGGAGGTGGTTATAAAAGGGCAACATGAGAGATTCTTCTTTTATTTAAAAATTTTTAAAAAATTTTTTTATTGAGGCCACAGTGGTTTATAACATTGTGTAAACTTCAGGTGTACATCATTGTATTTCAGCTTCTGGATAGACTGTGTCGTGTTCACCACCAAACTCTTTGACATCGGACTTAGCAGTATCTTTTTGAATACCGTGTCTACTCAGGCAAGGGAAACAAAAGGAAAAATACACAAATGGAGCTACATCAAACTGAAAATGTTCTGCACGGCAATGGAAACCATCAACAGAACGAAAAGACAACCTACCAACTGGGAGAAAATATTTTCAAATCATATATCTGATAAAGGGTTAATTTCCAAAATATGTAGATAACTCATACAACTCAACAACAAAAAAATAAACAACCTGATGAAAAAATTGGCAGAGGATATGAACAGACATTTTTCCAAAGAAAATATACAGATGGCCAAAAGGCACATGAAAAGATGCTCAACATCACTAATTATTAGGGAAATGTAAATCAAAACTACAATGAGATATCACCTCATGCCCATCAGGATGGCTATTATTAAAAAGAGAGATTCTTGTAGTGATAAAACTATTGAGCATTTTGATTGTGGTGGTGGATACATGAACCTTTACGTGTGATAAAATTGTATGGAACTAAATACACACACGAGTGCAAGTCAAATGGGAGAAATCAGTGGATTATATAAATATGAATATTCTGCTTTTGATATTATAATAGTTTTGAAAAATGTTACCATTGGGGGAAATTGGGCAAAGTGTACATAGGACCTCTCTAATATTTCTTACAGTTGCATGTGAACTTACAATTGTCTCACACAAATTTCAATTAAATAAAATATACTCCAACTAACAAGCAACCTTAAAAAAAACTGTTAGTATTTTTCTTTTGTCAAATGGACAAAAAGAGGTTTTTATGCTACTCCAACGTTGGTGAGGGTGGATTTAAGTAGATATTTTTCTATACTGTCCTTCTGGGAGTGTGAATGCTATACTTTTGAAAATAATTTTACTTATTAAAATGTTTTAATCCTATAGTTTAACATCTATGAAATTGTCATAGGAAAATAATCAGAAATATGCATAAAATTTATGTATACACATTTTCGCTATGGTATTTAGTATAGTGTAGTATTATGCCAGTAACGAAACTAAAAATAACCCACGTATAAAAGATAGACTTTTTACATGCTTCATTAAAATCATATTTTCCCCAAATATTTTTAACTGGAAAAAATGCCCATTACATAATATTAAGTTAAAAATATAAGATAATATGTTATTTTTTTTATAGCACAAACTCCATAGCTACATATTTACTGCACTTCTATACTCACTAGCTGTGTGATCTTAGGCAAATTACTAATCCTCTCTGTGGACCTCTTATCTGTACAGTAGGGATATAATAGTGCCAACTCATCCTTTTTTTAAAGAAAATTAAATGACTAAAGCTCTTCTAAGAGCATCCTAGCACATAGATTTTAGTGGATGTTTTTTTTCTTTTTTTGTGAGGAAGATCAGCCCTGGGCTAACATCTGCCAATCCTCCTCTTTTTGCTGAGGAAGACTGGCCCTGGGCTAACATCCATGCCCATCTTCCTCCACTTTATGTGGGATGCTGCCACAGCATGGCTTGACAAGTGGTGCGTCGGTGCGCGCCAGGGATCCGCATGGCGAACCCGGGGCCTCCGCAGCGGAGCGCGCGCACTTAACCGCTTGCACCACCAGCCCGGCCCTAGTGGATCTTAAATAGTGTTGTGTTTTTTTTTTGTTGAGGAAGATCGGCCCTGAGCTAACATCCGTGCTAATCTTCCTCTTTTTGCTGAGGAAGACCGGCTCTGAGCTAACATCTATTGCCAATCCTCCTTTTTATTTTTTTCCCCAAAGCCCCAGTAGATGATTGTATGTCATAGTTGCACATCCTTCTAGTTGCTGTATGTAGGCCGCGGCTTCAGGATGGCCGGACAAGCGGTGCGTGGGTGTGCGCCCGGATCGGAACCAGGGCCGCCAGTAGTGGAGCGCGCGCACTTAACCGCTAAGCCACCGGCTGGCCTCTTAAATGGTGGTTTTATCTGTAGTAATACTACCCATCCTTACACTCTTCTGTATTTTAAAACTCTTTCACAATGATCATGTGGTATGTTGTATTTAAAAAAAAATGTTACATATATATATTTAAAAACTGTTTTGCTTAGGTTTACTCCAATCATGAATAATTTCTATCGATGCTTAATTCATATCCAGAATGCCTACATCTAATCCATTTCTGAGAGAGAAGGACTTTGCAAGCTTCTATCCAACTGAAACTTTCCTTACAGATTCTCTTGGAGTGTGAGAGAGCCTTTGAACTGGGTATTTAATTTTTTCATTTTAACTATTTAACCAATTTTAGGCATTATAGTTAAGGAATATGATTTGATCTTGAAGAACAGAAATAAAGTGTGGAGAAATATTTACTGTTCATTCCGGCAGTAGATAATTAATTAACTTCTTGGGAAATTAATCACTAGTGCAACCATGAAATAAATAACATATGCTGGTTATTTTGAAAAGACTGATATGATATATTGGTGATTAGAACTGAGAACTCCAACCATTTACTGGGTCAAGTTCTGAAGAATTTAATCAGTTACTTATTCTTGGTGAACTTTAATTTGCCTAAGAAAATGGCAGCCATTATAGCAGCCATCAGAAAATTGTGTAGACCTGACACATTACACCCATGTCAAAGAAAAGAGTGATTTTGGGAAACAAGACCTACAGAATACAAGTAAAACAGAAGACCAGCTCATGTATCTAATCTAATCTGTCTAATCCTATCCACCAAGCTATTCATCAGTCTATCAATCTATCTTTAAGCTTTTACTCTCAAACTTAAGATCTGGTGAAAAACTGCCATTCATGACATTAGTTTCTAAAGTTTAGAAACATATAATATTTAGTAATTGTTTTGCCCATTATTTTGTCTCATTTTTTTTGTTCATTCTCCTTCTTCCATTTAATGTTTTGAGTTTTTCTTTTCCCAATATTTTATAACTTGAATACTTCTTGGGATAATCTAGACACCCATACATGATGACAAAGTGCTTGTAAAAATATGACTTTTTAAAGAAATATGTTTTCTGAGAATTTAGAGATTGTTTTCTTTCTATATTTACCCAGGATCCAAGAAAAAATGTTTCTTATAAACTTTTAAGAAGATGTTAAAAGAACCTGAATTTATTAGCTTCTCATTTTTATTTCTAATACAGGAAATTTGTAACTTCAAAGAGAAAATTCAAATAGCTCATAAACGTTTGGAAACACACTTGATCTCACTCACAATAAGAAAAAGGCAAGTCATAAATTAAAAATTAAACACTGATATACGATTTTTAAATTCTCAGATTTGCAAAGATGAGAAAGTTGTGTAATACACTCTATTGACTGGGCTGCAGAGGAAACAGGCCATCATATAATACTGGTGTGAGAATAAATTGGAATAATCTTTATTGAGGGCAATTTGACAATATCTGTCAAAATTACAAATACACATATCTCGATCCAGCAATTCTATTTCTAGGAATTTATCTCAGATATACTTGGATATGTGAAAGATGAATATATAAACTAATTCATCACAACATCATCTATAATGGCAAAAGATTGTATGAAACTTAAATGGTGACTAGTTAGACAAATGATAGTAGATCCATAAAATGGAATTCTATGTATCTGAAACACAAGAGAGATTTTTGTGTGCCGTATGGAATAACCTCCAAGCTCTCTTGTTAAGTAGACAAAGCAAAGTTACAGGACTATGAAAGCAGTCTGTAACCTATTTGCTCTTTATTAATACATTCATTCATTCCCCTGGAGGAATACGTTAAAACATGACAAAACACTTGATCTATGAGAGGGTGCTGTTGGCTGGAGGATAGGGGATAGAAACTTTTTAAAAGGTCTTTTGTACCTTTTGAATTGTAAACCATGTGAATATATCACCCAATTAGAAAATAAATTAACTTTATATAATAATAAATTTACACATATATGATTTATAATCAATGGAACTGCTTAAAACCAACTTTCTCCTTGTTATAGAGTTAAGTTTTTCTGATATCCTCCCTAAAAAAGAAAGATGCTATATAATTATTTTGTAATGGGAAATTACTTTTAAAAGTTTAAATAGAAGAATTGAGCTTCACAATATTGAAATCAGTTTATTGTTTAAATTCATATGTGAAAAAATATAAATAAACACCTAAGTAAATGAAGCCTTCCTCCTCCCCTTCTCCTCAGACTCTTTCTTTTCCTCCTCCTCTTTTTTTTATTCTCATTCTTGTTCTTATTTAGCTTTTCTGTAGAATTGGTTGAAGTCGGGAGAGTTTTCAAAATATATTCACCAAAATATGGGTACACAGAGGGCGCATGTGAATTAATATTTGTGAATTAACACTTATATATTCATTTAAGTTAAGTGCTTCCATGCTCATATAAATAGAAACAGGACTAAACTGCCTCTCTGCCCATATTGCCTTCATTTTAGTTGGGATTTTATTAGTTCTTGATTTAGTTTCATTTGGGAACATTTTTTTTTTTTTTTGAAAATAGAGAGTATTCTACATTTGCCAAGGAGGATGTATGCCCTGTATATATTTCTATAAAGATCGTCAGTGCATTCTGCTCATTTTTGCTATCAGTTCTAGAGAAGATATGGAAAAAAGGAGCTTAAACCACTTAGCCTCATAATGCCATCCTGATCCAGCTCAAGATACAGTGTGTTTTCATATTTAATTAACCTTTTGTCTAATACTGTGATAACCCAGCCTTAAAATTGATTGTACACTCTGGAACATGCTTTTGGAGGCTCCACAAGAAAATTACATTTTCAAACACGCAGTTTTGGTGGCTAGTCGTGATTGCTTCTCAACCTCCCACAAGTGACTGTCTAAGATGAGTTCAGATCAGATGTGCCATGAAAACCCTCAAGAAGGAATGACGTCGGGGAGGGAGGTGAAGTTATCAGACTTCACTTCTCTACTTTTTTTGCAGCCTCCCATCCTCGTGCTGAGTCTGCAGCAGGAGTGACCCATTTATGTTCTTTATACCTCAAGAGGCCAGCATTCTATTCTGGGCAAACACAGGAAAGAATGTAATGGAAGTCTGGCTTCCCACATTCATAATGAGTCAGGCTCTGTGAAAGACCAACACATCTGGATACAAACCAGAAAACAGGGCCAGCCCCGGTGGCCTAGTGATTGGGTTTGGTGTGCTCCACTTCAGCAGCCAGGTTTGGTTCCCCGGTGTGGACCTACACCACTCGTCAGTGGTGGTGACACTGTGACAGCAGCTCACGTACAAAATAGAGGAAGGTTGGCAACAGATTTGCTCAGGGCAAATCTTCGTCAGTAAGAAAAAAACAAAACAACACAAAAACAGAATACAAAACAAAGTAAACACCAGGCCCTTTTGCACAAAAGAAAAGGACAACAATTTTTAGGGTATAATGTTTAGAGGAACTTTGAAGGAATTAAGTTGACCCTGTGGCATCACACTGAAATTGGTATTAGTAGCACCTCACAGTTGAATTCAGCTCCTAAGTATCAAAATGTAACTTGAGCAAACGTTTTAATCCCTGATCAGAAATTTGATCCAGAGCTGTTAACAGGTGTTCTCACGTCTCCCCTCCCCACTAGAATGTGAACAAGCTGAGGGCAAAGACTGTGTTATTTCTCTCTTTATCTCCCATAGCTTCTAGTAGGGGACCTGGCACATAGTTGTTACACAGTTAATGTCCATTTGATTAAATCGAATTATGAGTGACACTTTGATTATGCAAATATAAACAGCTAGAGGGGAAAGATGGGAAGGGGTAAGCTAGGTATGAAATATACATTGGTTGTATTTCTATTATATTAAGCTCCAGCTGCAAGTGTCACAATCCAGAAGGATGTTTGGTCAGCCCTCGGTGTCTGTAAGAAGAGATGCTACTGATGCTTGCTGGCCTGCCTGCCAGCCTCTTAGTTTGACTAGGCAAGCCACCCGAAGAAAATAACAAAGCCCTGACTTCTTCAACCACGAGTGCGTGTGTGTGTGTGTGTGTGTGTGTGTGTGTATGTGTGTTTGTGTTTGCATCCTCACTTGGTAAAGAAGAGTGACAACTCTGTTTATTAAGAGGTATGGGGTGTTTCACAGTTTACGAAGTGCATCTATACTGTTCGTTATGATATTTGATTTTCAAAACAATATGAGAATACTTTCTCTAGTTTATAATTACATAAGTTGAACTTCAGAGCAATTCCGTGACTTGCCCGGGTTCTCCTAGTTAGTAAGAGACGGAACCAAGACTGAGCCCTGGATCTGTTATTCCAAAGAAAGGGGAAGAATGGCATTTCAGAATTACCTGGAGACCTTCAAACTTCACGTATATCCTCTCTTAGTGGTGATTCCTGCTCCCTCCTTTCCCTCATCACCGTTTCCATGAGACAATGTTGCATCCCTGGGGTGTCTTAGGGTAGAATGAGGAGTGAAAAGCTCTGACCTAATGATTGGACTCCCACTTGAGTGCTTTCTGCTCAGGGCATTTTCTACCAAATGACTTACCTCTTGTCTCATCCCTTAGGCAATAATTATAAAGAATGGCTCAAGGTGAGGTTGAAAGGAGCCCTTGGCTAGGTTACTGGGTTCCAGTCTGTCCCTTTGCTTCCCTTTGCACTGCTCCATAGCCTTCCTGTCCCTTGGTTGCTGCATTTTGCTTGGTGCCCTTGGGCTGAAGGAGGGCGTGCTGTGAGAAATGATTACATCTACATGCCAGTTGGCACAGGGAAGACATGCTGTGCATATTTATTTGTGCCCAAGCCACTTGACAATGGTAAGATTTAGAATTTGGCTTTCATTTGTAAAGGGATTGGGAAGGAGGCATTTTTCTCAGTGGGCTACTCACCCCAACTGTAAAGATCTGAATTTTCAATCCTAGTCAGCTACAATTTTCTTCATGTAAGTCTGGCAATATTTGACTTCTATGCACAAAGTAAATATTTGGGATGGAAGACGTGTACCCATTTCCCTTATTGCCACAAAGAGAATTTCCATTATTGGCAGTAGAATGTAGTGTTAAGCATCTTGCCAATCTTTCCAGACTTTTTGAGGTCCGTTCTAGTTCCGAGATCTACGGATTTTTAGGGCTAGAGGCAGGAAGTTGTGTGTGTGTGTGTGTGTGTGTGTGTGTGTATGTGTGTGTGTGTTGCTTTCTTCTTTGTTTGTATTTGGTTTTTGCCTAAGATATTCTGTACTTATTTAACTTAATTTTGCTAGTTCCCTAAACTGAAGACACAATTTTCCTACCAATAAGAATATCTCGTTTGTGACAGGCACTATGCTTCATGAGTTATCTGCCTTATCTCTAATTCTTAAAATAGCCCCACAACGTGAGGTCTAGCAATACCCAGTGGAGAAAGTGAGGAACTCTATACTGTATTCTCTAAGACCACAGTGGCAGAACTTGAATTCCAACCCCCTTCTGGTCAGGTTTCAGAGCCCATCCTTTTTGTAGTATGCAATACTGCATAGCCAAACAAAACAGAAACTTAGTTTTAAAAAAAGCAACAATTTCTTAACAGTATTTCTTACTCAACCTCCTATCTATTGGGGAAAACTCTCATCATTTAAGAAAAAAATTTCTCTATAAGAATGAACTAGCTAAATGCAGGCAGGAAATGTGAGTGGAAAGTGCATGTATCATGTTGGGAGCGGGTACAAACAAGAGCAGTGGTTGGATTTAAAGTCAGCAATGGATTGTTTAAAAAGAATGTGAGGTTCAAGAGAGGGAATGTTTGCAATTTTCAGTTCATGTATAATCATATTCCCTTAGTTTACCTGACCAGAAATATAAATATATAAATAAAATATAAAATATGAAATTAATATGTAGATGGTGCTGGGAGTCCATCCCCCAATTCTAAAGGTGGGGGCTGAGTGGGAGATGTTCCCAGAGCCCGTATTGGGATGTGCAGACCTAGAACCTGAGTCACCTTATCTGGAGCCCAGTTCTCTTTTGTGGGCTGCCATGGTATGCTTTGTTCACCCCTAAAGTCTAAGGAAACAGACACTCCAGATTTTTGACTTGTCTCAAAGGTGAATCCAGAGCCCATCACATTGATACGGAGTTCAGAGCTGAATGCATGGAAATTTAGACATTTTGAGCCTAAGAATATATCTGGGAAAAATTCTGAGATTAAATGGCCCTCATAAATAAAATATGAGCGTGGGGCTCATAGACTAAATTTCCCGGTGAATGACACACCAGGGAGAACGGAGCCCATTAGGTTTTGAGTGACAATGTGGCCTCTCCCATCAGCAGCTTGTTAGACGAGGAGCTTGGGCAGCAGGTTGGAAGCATGCTGGTTGGCTTAGGCAGGGTGGCATTTTTCCTACTGTATAGTTTTTATGCAGTGCACGCACCAAGCAAATGATTCTCAGCAGGGAAGGATGCAGATTGCTTCCTGTGTATTACATCCATTGGGGTGGATGAAATATGCATCCTGGAAGCCTTTTTGGCAAACTCTTCACTTACCACAAGGAGTGCTTATAAGGAAGAAGAATCTGGGCTCCTTTTTAGTCTTTTGAAACCTTGAAATATTTTACGGCTTTGAGTGCTTGTGTGTGTGTGTGTGTGACTGTTGATTTAATCTTGTTGAACTGAACCTGAGTTTTTTTCTAAATGCAAAGCCAGAATAGATTTTCATGTCTCCCTCAACTAGGGGTCTGGCGAGCAGATGGGCAAAAATGGAGTGGTAACAGGAAGCAGATGCCAAAGAGAGTTCTTGTGTGGATATGGGCCATCAGAGGAAGAGCTCCATTAAGATCTTCTCACCCATTGACCATAAATGACCACAGAATATCCAGGTCTGAAACAATCCATAGGTTTGTCAATAGATTTTTTTTTTTGCCCTCCCAACACATCTCAACCACGTCCCCCAAGAGTTACGGAGAATCCCTGTCTAGTTGGATTGGGAACCGATTATCCCTGCTGCTAAACTCCATTCTCCTGCTAGAGATGGTTTTCTGACTTAGGATATGACAAAAGGAATAGCTCTAAGAGTTAGTCCCAATTTCTTCTTCAAAATGATGAGTTTACTCCAAAATAAGTTTGGCATAGAGCAACTTACCTCAAATTTCTCACATGATAGGAAAATTAAACAAGCAGAATTAAAGGACTTGCCATAAGCAAGTGTCAGAATTGGCCTTAATACTTGGATTCTAACATCTCGTGCCTGGGTAGGAGGGTGGGGTAGTCATCAAATTATACCATGCTCAAGGTTGTCAGCAAAACCTCTGAGATAGAGAAGGGCCATGACCTTGACAGCAGGAAGTGCTCAGAGGAAACTGAGCAGGAGTGACCCGGGGGGAGGGGTGCCAGGTACGGCCCAAACATTTATCTCCAGCCTTTGCCTGCAGCCCCGGCGTACACACTGGTCAAGTCCACCTGTCCCAGCTCCTGCCTTGTGCCTTCACTCCTCTCTTCTTTGTATATCTTCTTTCTTCTGCCTGGAAATGTCTGTTCCTCTTTTGAGGCCCAGCTCAAATGTCTGCTATTCTATAAAGTCTCCACCAGGTCCCCAGGCCTGCAGGGAGGAAGGAGGATTAAATTTCTCCCTCATCTGTGATGCAAGATTATATTTGCAGCTCTATTTTTAGTAGTTACATGTTACATTAGTTTTTATTGGATATCTGTGTGTAACCTCCATCAGACTGTAAACCCCATCTTATCTGTGCATCCCCAGCCCCTAGTAAGTACTTCATACCTCATAGGGACTCAGTTCCTTTTGTTAATTTGAGGTCAATTTTTGACAGTTTTCAGCCAAACAGCAGATACTCTTCCTTTTTTTTTTTTAAGTGTTTGTGAGACCATCAAGCTTTTATCTATGCAGGCAGAAGCAACATTTGCAATCAAACGGGGTTGTGACTTTCCTCTTTTCCATCTGTGAATCTGATCTAAAAGGCTTGGCAGCTTCGAATGAGACTGAAACTGAGATTTGGGAGCCTTCAACTTCTGGTCCAGAGGGTGAGAAAGAATATTTTTGGCTCCACTTCTGGGGAGGAGAATATTCAAATTTATCATTAACATGCTGCCTTTCTTATACATTGCCTAACTGTTCTCATCTTACTGTATATCATCTTCTTTAAGTTTCTTTTCTTTGCTTCCTTCCTCCCTTCCTCCCTTCCTTCCTTCCTTCCTTCCTTCCTTCCTTCCTTCCTCCCTCCCTCCCTCCCTCCCTTCCTTCCTTCCTTCCTTCCTTCCTTCCTTCTCTCTCTCTCTCCCTCTCCCTCTCCCCTCCCTCTCTCCTTTTCCCTTCCTTTTTCTCCCTCTCTTGTTTGTTTGGAATGTGGAATCCTCTCTCTCTCTCTCCCTCCCTCCCTCCCTTCCTTCCTTCTTAGCAATGGTAATTAATTTTCAAAATTCATCTATTATCTTCCCTTGCATCTAATGGCACTTATCTGCCACAACTGGGTGGAGTCTAATCTAAGGTCGTGGGACTCACATTGAATTTAGAGATGCCTATGGATTTAGAATCCAGTTCTGCTGGCAGCACTCTCTGCTTAACTTAGTTCACTTGAGCATTTTTCTTTGAGTTCCTCCATATGAGCTCTCTTCAAAAAAAAAACTGAAGCAACTGTAAGTGTCCTTTACAGCCTTACTGATTCCACTGTAGAATCAGAAGAGTAGAATGAGAAAGAATCTTGGCAATCATCTCAACAAGCCTTCTACAATTCCTATGATAAGAATTTGCTTAGGTTCCATTTGAACACCTCCGCTGAGAGCAATTTATTATCTTCCAAGCTAGCACAGTCCTTTGTTAGCCAACTTTGATTCTTCTTTGCTCTCCTGGATATACAGACGGAGTCATATTTATATCAACCCCCCAGATTTATTGTTCTTTCCCATCTCTATGTTCCTAAAATTCCTAGTCTGACTGCAGTACTCCCAGTGTTTCTGGGAGTGTCTGGGTTGTGGGTGGAAGGGAGTTCCAGAGTATTCATAAATCACCATGGCAGCTTCAGATCCTGTTTTTCAGCATCTACCCATTCTTCTTCTCCCACTCTGGCTTATTCTGGTCAGTTTCTTCTCATCACAAAGTCTCTACCAAAGTCCTACCTACTGGTTGCTGGACCAGCACCATCAGCATCACCTGAGAGCTTATTTGAAATGTGGAATCTTGGGTCCCACCTCAGACCCATTGAATCAGATCAACATTTTCACAAGATCCTCAGGTGAGTTGTGTGTACATTGAAGTTTGAGAAGCATTGCTCCGTCTAGATGGCGCCTTATGATGCGTGTGGCCTTGCCCGTTCTGATAACACTGATGTCAGAACTAAAAGAGGTGCTGCCGGATGATTCCCAAATCAGAATGACCCAGTTGACATAAGTTCCGCACAGTAAGTGGGAGATGACCTCTCTAACTTTATGACTCCCTTTGTCACCCAAGCAGGGGCCCATGCAGCCATGTCTTGAGCTCCTTCTCCCCAATGGAGCTTTTTATAAAAACTCCCCCTTCAGCGTCCCTCTCTCCCCTGGGGTCCTTTCTCTGGAGGCAGACCAGAAAAGTACACTTTTGGGCAGATACCATCATGTCCATTCCAATGATTTTTTTCAAACCTGTGTCCACGCTCCTAATATATCCCTTGCCCCTTCTCCTTCAGCTTGAAATCAAAAAGCCGCCCAGAAATCAGTTCATGCCAGTAGACCCTTATGGATTCACCAATTCCCAATAATACATCAGACACACACAAACAAGTCTGAATTCCCTTTTGATTTAACTGGACCATCCCATATTCACTTATATTGAACTGACATATACCTTCCAAAAACTTCTCTATTTTCTAATTATTGCCTTCTGGAACCATGAAAAATATGCTTTAAATCCTTCTTTCATATGACTGTCCTTTAGGTATTTGAAGAACATTTTCATACCCCCACGCCCCAAACCTTCTCATTTGTAACCTGAACATTCCCATTTCTTTCACCTTTGAAAATGTTTAATTTTCAGTTATTTCCCCAGAATTTAGCTTAACAGCCTAAGAATGGATGGTACAGACTGATCACAAAATAAACTGATGACCATAAGCAGGAGACAGTGGAAGGCAGAGAGTAATGACAGAGGCCTCATAATAAATGAGGCTGCATATAATGTAGCAGAAGACTTCTACTAGCAGCCAAGCTGGAAAAGAATTCTGTTACTTTACTGCCTCTCATGTATCAAGCAGAAGAGCTACTGATAGTCTCTTCTCAAAATATCGCTGTCCATATCACCTTGTTTTCCAGTTTATTTATACTCTAGATTTTAGTTTCTCAGAGTTCATTCTAGGAACTCTTCAAGCAATAAAATTCTAGGGGTCTATTCTTCAAAGACTCTGTGTATCCAGGGCTATTCAAGTTATTGATTATTAGAAACACTAAACCAAGGGGGATCCTAGTAAATCTGATGTGAGAATTGTGACGGCTGAAGCTTTTATGAGTTGATAAGGTGTGTGTCTAAGTAAACAGTGAACTATCTTAGAATCATAGGCAAGAATCACTTATGATAGTCTTTTGCTTCTCAAATTGTATATCATAATGTTTTAGAAGTAACAACAACAAACAAAAAACTAAACTACGTAAATCATCAGTGATTTTGAAACTTCCCTGAGGCTGAGACAATGTGGCACACTTTCTTTTGTTTGCCAATGGTTCAAATAATCAAATGCAACCTAAGTTTACCCTTTTAGTAAAATTGGCTCCATGGGAGGAGATTACATATGGACAACTGTACAATATAGTAGTTACAATAGAGTACATTTAAGGTTATATGTGTTATATTTTTAAAATATAAAGTATTTTTCTAAGTATAAAATTAATAACTACTTATTACAGAAGTTTTAAAATTATAACTTATGATAATCAAAAGAAATTAAAACCATCCATAATCCCACTGCTCTTAGATAAACACTTCATATTTAGGTGTACTATTTTCTGATTCTCTTTTTTAACCAATGAAATATATGAACATATACATAGGTATGATTATTGATTATATTTAATTTTGTGTTCTGTTTTTATCACCTATCATATATTACCATGTTATTATATATTCTTTGGTTTTAATTATTGCATAATGTTCCAGCACATGGATATACTATAATTTATTTTACTATTCCCTTATTGTTGGACATTTAGATTTTTTTTTTCACTTTTTATTTCACTGTTTTCACTGCAGTGAATATCTTTGTGTGTAAATTTTGTCCACTTCTGTGATTATTTCCTCATGATGGATTCTGTGAATTAGGATTGATAAATTAAAAATTATAGACACATTTTGCATATCTTTTAAATGTGTATGGTGTATAGTTGGTCAGTTAATTAAAATGGCATTTAACACATGCCACTTGAGTAAAGTGGATAATATGTGTGTGCATGTGTGTGTTGTGTGTGTGTGTGTGTGTGTATGTGTAAGGGGGAGATAGACAATTTGAGTTACATATTTTCAAGGAAAGAAAAAGAAAATCATTTGTTAGTAAATGATTCAAGACTCTACCAGTTAATTAACCCAAAACACTCCAAAAATGTGATTTTTATAATGGGAAACCTTAGTTCTGTAATTATAGAAAAGGAAGAATTTCCAACTTTTTTGTTTTCTAATAGAAAACACACACAAATCCACACACACACATTTAAGTGTATAATTAGCAGTTTATTTTTGCACAACACTGCAAGTATTTATAGATTGAATAATATCTTTTAAATTCCTTAAAGAAGGTTTATAATATTTTCCTCATGTCATAAAAGCAAAAACACAGAAAAACTAGACTCTAGACTCCACGAGGGCAGAGGTGGCTGCTGACTTAGCGAGTCTGCTTCTCACCCCCCAGTAGAGCTCTTGACACACGGAGGGTGCGCATTAGATATTTGAGCAGTGTAGAGAATCTCCTTCTTGTGACTATTTGAGTGCAAAATAGATCTGGTCAAGATAATTTTTTTTCACAAAAATTCTATGTAGAGAGTGATATAATGGAAGCAAAAATTGTCTGTAAACAAATAAACTAAAAAAAAAAAAAAAGATCCAAAAGACCAATCAGGTCTCTCCAAGGCAGGGAGTGTTCCTCTATCTAGAGTTTGGGGTAAATGGAATCCAGGAACAATGAACATCCAGGAACTTACAGAAGCCCTTTCTCTCTCTCACTTTTCAAAGGCAAGTTATCTGAAACCCTATTGGCAGAGCTTTCCTTTGGCAGAACTGTTCTTCCCTTGCCTTATTACAGCATAGAGAATACTCAATAACTTTTTTTGTGTTTGTGTGAGGAAGATTAGCCCTGAGCTAACATCTATTGCCGATCTTCTTTTTGCTGAGGAAGATTGGCCCTGGGCTAACATCCATGCCCATCTTCCTCTACTTTATATGTGGGACACTGCCACAGCATGGCTTGACAAGCAGTGCGGAGTTCCATGCCCAGGATTCGAACCTGCCAACCCCGGGCCGCCAAAGTGGAGTATGCAAACTCAACCACTAAGCCACCAGGCTGTCCCCATCAATAACTTTTTTTTTTTTTTTTTTTGTGAGGAGATCAGCCCTGTGCTAACATCCGCCAATCCTCCTCTTTTTTTGCTGAGGAAGACGGCCCTGGGCTAACATCTGTGCCCATCTTCCTCCACTTTATATGGGACGCCGCCACAGCGTGGCTTGCCAAGCAGTGCGTCGGTGCGCGCCCGGGATCCGAACCGGCAAACCCCGGGCCGCCGCAGCGGAGCGCGCGCACTTAACTGCTTGCGCCACCGGGCTGGCCCCCCCATCAATAACTTTTAAAAGTGTTTTCTTTTAAATTTAATCTTGTAGTACTGAGAAAAAATGAATTTTTGTTAAAAAAAAAAAAGAAACTAACACCTATATAGCAACATGAGGAAAACACATTTTTCTCTGTCAATGTGGTTAAGGTAATGAGCAATTTTAAGGAATAGTACAGAAAAAGACAGGCGATTTAACTTGAACTAAATAGTGTCATTCCTGAACTGGCTCAGGATCCTTTTCCAACCACCACAGAAGTTTTTTACAGGTTAAAAAATGCTTGAGACCTCTAGGCTTCTTCCTTCTTGTCACCAGTTAAAAGCATTCTGAATACTAAGACCTTCATTCTATTATCTTTCTTTTAGTCTAGATTTAGAAGTATAAGGGCGAGTGAACAAAGGATTTGCAGAGTAGATCTGTTCAAAAAGGAGGGTTTAGAGAAAACAATTTTAGCTTAACCACAGTGAACCTTGACCTTTAGAGGAAAAAAATCCTTAAAATGCAATTAAATAAATAAAAACAAAGCATGGGGGAAATGACAATTTAGAAATACAGTGATCTGTAGTAGGGGTACACAGAGAGTGCCACACTGAACACTCTTTCTTATCCCCATACTCCTGAGAGCAAGCCTGCATGTGTGGGAGAGATGAATGAGATTGTCTTTAGTGGAGAGCAGAAGGGATGGATGAAGAATGCTGGGATGCCAGGGGACCACATGGCACTGTGACTTTGATCCAATAAGTAACCCATCCATCATTCCAAGTTTGATCATTCTTCCTACTGCTAAATGAATTAATTTACATTCCTTCATTTAATGACCTTATTACAATTGTAAATTTATAAGTGATGTTTTGGGCTCTTATGCATAATTACTGAGAAAAAGTTTGCATTTTTCAGCCTGCACGCAGTGTTGGAATTTTACTCATCAAAGATTTCAATTTGAATGCTCTCAGTAATATGAATATCAGTGGGAATGTGTCTCTGGGGTTTGTTTATCCAGTGCACTTGTGATCATTCATCCTCCATCTCTCTTAATTGGCAGGATGAGTGGGGAAATTGTTCCACACCTGATTTTTCTTTGAACATGTCATAACTCTTGGCAAATGTTTGTAAATCTTTGGAAAATTGTGTTGAAGGCCTACAGGTCAAAGAGCATTTTTCCACAGAAGGGTCATTTATTGGACTGTTTCTCTGTCGCATGGATTTGGAACCCAAACATGATCCATGGGAAAAAAATGTGCACCATATAATAAAAAATTTGGGGTGGAGGATACAAAACTATTTATAATATGACACAAAATCAGACATAAAAGTTGTATCTATGGGATAAGATTATGAGTGCTATTTATTTTCTTCTTTTACTTATTTTCTATTTCTTAGCTCTTCTAAGGTGAACATATATTAATTTCAAAACAGAGAACAGTAAAACACTTCAAGGCAATAATTTGTGATGCTTTGAATGGAAACCAAATAAATAGAAATCAGTTTTCTTTACACCCTTCCTCCAAGAAACATGCTACTTGATGCCCAAACTTTACTTTGAGATTTAAATTGGCATAACTACTCTGAGTTGAAGGTTTCCAGAATTTTTAAGAAAAAAACTAATTAATTCTGATAAAAATACTTTGGAACCACAAACTGTGAGAGAGAGAAATAATACTGAAAACACAAGATGGTGACCTTTCCTTGCTCGGTTTTCTTGCTGGGAAGATGTATTTCTCCTTGTTTACTGCTCTTTTGCTGATCTTTTTTGTTTTCTTTTCTTTTGTTTTTTTACTTCAAAGTAAAAAAGTTTTTGCTGACCAGTAAAAAGCTTGTTGAAGTCAATTATTCCTTAAAGACTTCCTTTGCACAATTTCCGTGCTGAAAATTTTCTCAAAAAAGAGATTAGTGACTTTATTATGCAGTTTGTGCCTTATTGATTGCCCCCAAGCTCTTTCTCATTTTGTTTATGAGCGTTTTTAAATTAATGGCTTTTTTGGTAGAGGAAACAATGTAGACAAGCTCCCTACACAAGGTGTAGGGAGTTGGAGTGAGGCTGCAATTTTTAGATGGGTGGGCTAGCCCAGGCCTCTCTGAGAAGGTGATATTTGAGTCAACAATGGAAGGAGGTGGAGGAATATCTGGGGGATAAGTTTTCCAGGCCAAAGGAACAGCAAGAGCAGAGGCTCTGAGACATGAGCGCATACTTGGTGTAGTCAAGGAATAGCCAGGTGATTTGGAGTAGGAGATGAAGTCAAAGGAGAAATGGGGAGGCCCGGTCTCGTAGGACCTTGAGGGGTGCAATATGGACATCGGCTTTAATTCTTAAAGAGATGGAAAGTCATTGAGGGTTTTGAACCGAGGAGTGAACTGAGCTGACATTTTAGCAGGATCGCTCTGGTTGCCATGCTGAATAGACTGAAGGGAATAATGAATGGAAGCAAGGGACCAGTTAGGAAACAATTGCAATAATCCAGATGAGATGATGGTGGTTGCACCAGGGTGTTAACAATAACAGAGAAGCAGTGGTCAGGTTTTATGTGAATTTTTTCTTTGATCTATGGACCAATGAAACAAGACTGGAGAGGACACACAATTTCTTCCCTGGGCATATGTTATAACAACTCTCATCTTCAGATTTTCCTGGAGCCCTGTGTGAACTTCTAGTGATTCTCTTTTTACAATTGCAAACAATGCAAAATAAAAGAAGAAAAATGTGATTCATTTTCAGCAAGACTTCAGCTTCTTTTTCTTGGATGCTTCTCTTGTGGAGAAGCTGAAAAGAGGATTTCTGCACCCAGCAAAGAGTGGGAAGAGACGATTTTGAACATTCCTTCCAATACTGAGAGTCTATGATTCTGTGATCCTTAGGAACTCAGGAAATCATCTGGCTGTGCAAGGACTGAAAACTTACCATATTATATATGATAGTGGCACCAATTGTCACAATAAGTTGAAAAAGGATACTGACAATCATGGATGATATTCAAAATATTTTACCAGTGGCTGAGCACAGACACTGACCAATCAGAACAGGTGCCAGCTGAAAACAACAGGTACAGCCACGCCTCTGGCTGAATATCAGTTCTGCTTATGTGCGGGTGTGAATCAAGTGGTACTTTAGCAGACACGGTTTGACAAAGGTCCGTGTCAGTTTAAGCCAATTCAATTGAGCAAGTATAGCAAACACAGACTCTGTGTCTAGGTTTGCATCTGACACTTTGAGAGGAAGATAAAAGGAGCATAAGATATGGTTGTGACCTTCTGAGTGCTTTTAATCCATCTTAGAAGACTTCAACTTGCGTTCAGAACAAATTGAGAATCATGAAACATATGATGCAACAGCAACTATTTTATAGGTTCATGGCCTCCCAATGCCTTGCCCCAATCTTAGTAGCTATGCTCTTGCTGAGGCTTCAGAGTAGTGTAATTAAAGAAGAAACCAAGCTGTCTTGTAAGATTTTAGGAAATATTGTTGACCTTGATGCTTGCCAGCATCATGGGAGGCAGAAATGCAATGTCTGAAGCCAGCGTTCATCACGCTGAGACAGGACTCATACAGAGTAAGATCCCTTCTCCACATTCCTGATCCCTCCTGGTTTGGGCCCTCTCCAGCGCTATAAGAACCAACAATCATAAGACAAAGGACATTTGGAGAGTTGGAAGAGGCAGTCCTGCAAATGCAGCCTTTACACATGCTTCATCCCCAATTCATGATTAACTTTAGGAAAATCTTTGTTGTACGGGGTCTGATCAAGTATGTTCAAGGTCTGGACAAACATCATCCATTCAGCTCTTGGAGAAGTTATCTGGATCAAGGTTGTTTCTACTGTCCTGAATCAACACATCAGGCCTATGTAACAAATATAGAGAATTTACAGAATTTTAGTTTATTTGACCTATTTAGACCCCAGTCATTAAAAGAAGCCTAGGGGCAGAAGAGAGTAACAAAAGCTCTATCCAGAAGGAACATAAAATTTCCAAAGTAAACTAACTACAGATTCTGTCCCTTAAGCCGGTCACCCATTATCGCTCAGCCAAACACCTTTTTAGTATCTTCCTCTTGAAGCCTGCCTTGCTGACTTGATTAAGTGCTAGAATATGTGGAATTGACCATGTCACAATGGACTTCCCCTGCATTGAATCTTTCAGAGTTGGTGAATTTAGACAACCTAAAGAGCCATGGCATGTCTGCCAGCTTATCAAATTGGCATAAGGGTTAGAGACTTAAAACTGGGACCCGGATTTTCCCGGAGGGCTGAATTGCTTAATCATCAGCAATTTTGAGGTTCACAGTAAAGTAGAAATAATGGAATTATCTGTTTCTAGATGTACAAGCATCTTCCCAGAATTCCTCAAAAGGAATTCGCTGCCTTTTCTATTTGCTGTGTGGTCTGGGCCTTGCCCATCATGAACTGTTTATCAGACTGGAAATGTGAGAAGATTCTGTCATAGAAGAGTAGGTTCTGGACAAATCTAAAAGGCAGTCTCTGCATGTTGCCAATGGCTTCTTATAAGAGGATGAAGCATTAAATTTGATACATATTCCTCTCCTTCTGGTAAATATTCTTCCACATAGCTATGGAGCTATGGAGTCATGTTCTGAATCCTGCTTCTACCGCTTGTTAGAAATGTGACTTGGGCAAAGTACTTATTCCTTGACGCTATGATTTCTTCATCTGTAAAATGAGGATGATAATGGCACCTCCCAGCAAGGTTGTTGTGAGGCTGAATTCAGTCTCCCTGGGCTCAGAGTAAGTACTCAGGGAATGTTAACTATTCTTGCTTGCTAGTTTTAGAATGGTGAGGGCTGATGAGAAAATTTCCACCAACAAAAGGTTTCTGTCTTTTTTTTAAATCGTCAAAGTTCTATTGAAATAGATGGAGAGCTTAAATAAAATTAATGAAGCATGCACTGGGGTAACAAGAGTAATAATCAACACATTTTTAAAACAGTGGATTGAAAATGAAGAAAATATTTTACTCCAACAAAGAAACTAGTCTATTTGGGGAGCGTGCTATGTGTCAGGCATACGCAATAGCAATCCCATCACTTTTAGCCTCCCCTCGCCCTGGTGTTGCTCTCTGCGTTTATAAAGAAACTGAAGCTTTAGTGAGCAGCAGGATGAAAACTCCTCTGAAATCTCTAAAACCCTTCCTCTTCCACTAACCCCAAATATCACCACATTCCTCCTCCCTCCCCTCCTTGTTTCAAACCTCGATTTCCTTCCCGTGGTCTTGAGGCACCCTCTCTGGGTGTTCCTGACACTGCCCCTAAGTACCCTAATATGGTCTCCTTGGACACAGGTGGATTTCGTGGGAACTGCTATGAGGTGTGGCAGCTTGGTATGTTTTTTTTTTTTCCCAACCTTAGCCAAATGACAGGCTTCTTAGGTCCAACGGTTAATGGCTGACTAACAACTCACCTTGTGGTCCCACAATAAAAACATTTCAAAAGTTATGGCGGAGCAATCAGAAGATGAAAGGTAAAATTGTAGCCAAATGTGTGTGTGTGTGGTGTGTGTGTGTGTGTGTGTGTGTGTTGTCCTCGAAGCTGTGTGTTTGCATGCTTCTCATGTTCCAGTAATAAACATTTGTATTCACGGTTTGCTCAGCCTGCTACTGCGATCGCTCTAAGATATAGCACACTGTTTGGAAGAAGAAGATATACACTTCTGAGTCAGAGGGAGGACTGAAGTTTGCTTCCTGCTTGGAAGGTGTTTGGCAGCCTGGGAGGAGCACAGACCTGGGTTCGAATCTTTGCTCTAGTTTTTAATAACGTATGACCTGGGACGGTTTATATAACTTCCTAAGCCTCACTTCTTCCTATGTAAAAGAATAACCATATTTTTGCTACAGGGTTCCCTGTGATGATCATTGAGGTAATGAGAGTCAAATGCATGGCATATGGATTAGATAGTGCCAAACAAACAGCAGTTATCATTAATGTGCACTGATTTTATTGGAAAAGCCAGCTCTTTGTAAGCAGCAATGTTTTGCTTGGATTATACACTTAGTGGTAACTTCGATCCTCTCCTCAGCAAGTACCTATTGACATTTTGCCTTTTAGAAACTGAGTTGCATGCACAGTATGGTAGCAACTGTGCACCCCTCAGAGCACACACGTCTCGTCAGTCTAATTCAACTCCACGTCACACCTCTGAGAATACGTATAACTTTCCACATGTCCACGGACACAATATGAACTGAAAATTTGAGGGAGGAGTTGAGGGATGAGTTTGTATAGTTGGCTCCTTCTCATCATTCAATTTTGCACAAATGTTACCGCCTCAGAGGGAACTTCTCTGACCACAATATCTCAAATGCCCCTCACCCTACCCAACTCCTGGGAGCTGCTCTCTGTCGCCTTGACTCTGCTTTATTTATTTATTGAAATAGATTTTATTTTTTAGAGAAGTTTTAAGTTCAGCAAAATTGGGCAGAAAGTGCAGAGAGGTCCCCATGTACCCCCTATCCCCACGCATGCATAGCACCCGCCCCATTATCTCCATCCCACCCCAGACCCCACTATTGACATCCCACACAAGAATGGTACATTTTTTACAACTGATGAACCTACATTGACACATCATTGACACATCACACATCATTGACACCAAAGTCTATAGTTTACATTAGGGTTCACTCTTGGTGTTGTACATTCTGTGGGTTTTGACAAATATATAATGACATGTATCCACCATTGTAGTATCATACCGAATAGTTTCCCTGCCCTAAAAATCCTCTGTGCTCTACCTGTTCATTCTGCCCTCCCCTTAACAACTGGCAGCCACCAATTTTTTATTGTCTCAATAGTTCTTTTTTTTGTGTGTGTGAGGAAGATCAGCCCTGAGCTAACATCCATGCTAATCTTCCGCTTTTTGCTGAGGAAGACTGGCCCTGAGCTAACATCTATTGCAAGTCCTCCTCCTTTTTTTCCCCAAAGCCCCAGTAGATAGTTGTATGTCATAGCTGCGCGTCCTTCTAGTTGCTGTACGTGGGACGCGGCCTCAGCATGGCTGGAGAAGCGGTGCGTCGGTGCGCGCCCAGGATCTGAACCCGGGCCGCCAGTAGCGGAGCATGCGCACTTAACCGGTAAGCCACGGGGCCAGCCCGTCTCCATAGTTTTGATTTTTCCAGAATGTCATATATTGGGATGCTTCATTTTTAAAAAGCTACAGTCTAAACTGTGTTACAGAGATCTATTTATATTTATTTATATGTTTAAGTGTTGTTTTTCCCTCCCACTAGAATGTCAGCTACACAGAGGCAGGGTCATTTTTTAACTTTATAAATGAGGTATCCTTAGTGCTAGACTATGCCTGGCTCAGAATAGCCCTCAATAAATGTGTATTAGTTTAGTAAATGAGTAAATCATTCTCCCATCAAAATTACTTTCATCCTTCTGCTAAGGTTAGAACCTGGTAATTGGAGATACTTACACAAACAGCAATAATAATATTGGTTGTCATTTTAATTATCTCCTAGAAGCCAGGCACTGTGCTATGTATTTAAGAGTATTATTTGATTTAATCCTCATAATTACCTTCTCAGGTAGGTACAATTTAACAGGTAATATAGGTAGTATATAGGTAGTCTCACCATTTTACAGGTAAGAAAATGAGGTCCAGAGAGGTTAACTTATCCAAGGTCACAGAGTTAGTCAATGGCACAGTTAAGGCCCAAACTCAGGTTTGTAGAATTCCAAAGCTGATGTTCTTAAACAGCATGTTACAATTTAGAGCTGGAGGAAATCTGGTTGGGCCGTTCCACTCCTTGAATTTGGAACATGGTTAGCTAATCTGAGCCCCTTGACCTTCACCCTGGGCCATGTAACATTGATGAAGCGTCTGTTGTGCCATGTGCTCTAGAGCGTCACCTGGGTATTCTCAGCATTGCAGAGTCTACGGCCCCACTCCAGACCTGCTGACACAGAATCCCCAGGGATTTGTATGCATGAGATGTTTGTTTGAGAAACACTACTCTATAAGGATATCAAGACCAAAAACTCCCATGCTCCTAACTCATGAATCAACCAGGATTTCAGCTTTCAGAACACCTTGTACTTTCGAGGAGGAAAAAGCCATCCATATAAAATGCTTATCCTATTCCTTAGCACTCAGGCGCTTAATAAATACTTGGAATTATAAATTACACAAGGAATGAAATATCAGCCAGATAGAAGGGCTAAATGTAGCCGAGTGTGAAGAAGCCAGCCTCTAGGTCCCAAATAGTATAAAATATTCTCTTCCAATAATGCACAGGAAATGCACTTGTTTTTCTCTTGCCACGATTCAGTGGTGGTGTTGGTATCTGGGGGTCAGTGTAATGTCAGACCTTTCTAAGTGTGGTTGGTTAGATCTCTGTAACACAATTTAGACTGTAGCACACCTGCAATCATGCAGTAATAGCATTGGCAGCGAGGGCTGATGTTTTACTACAAATCACAGAAGTGCTACTGCATTTCCACCAGGGATGTTGTGGGTGGTCAGTTTTAGCACAACAGGAGGCTGCTGTGTTCGTACAATAGGGAACAAAGTGTTGTGCGTTTTCTAATTTCTCTGTTCCAATCAAACTCAACCTTTGCTACCCACTTACCGTTAATGAGCATATGCACCAGGGAAATAAATTTAGCTACTCCAGGTATGCCATCTATCCCAGCATTGTTTGCATCAAAATGCCAGGTTGCCATCCAACTGAGGTTCCCCCATTTCCTTGTAAGTTGTATTTGAGTCCCAGTATGAATTCAGCACTTTAATCAGCGCATTTGTTTTCTGCTTTGTCATACGCATAACTGGCAAGTCTAGCCAGGGCGGTGTTTGCAGAGGAAATCTTCCTGTGTCTGGAATGCAGAGCGGCCAGTTTCTCAGATTTCTCTTCTCTTTCTCCCTCACCGCAGCCACCCTTTCCATTTGTTCCCAGTTCTATGCAGACTATAATTATGTATATTTCCTTTCATGCTACTTATAATTGTATAACATTTCTGCATCCAGAATGAATGCAATTCATACAATTCTATCCCTTTTTCTCCTTTGTAACTCAAGCTGTTGCCTTGTTCTTTCTCATTGATTCCTGCACCACAACACAATCACATGAAAATACAATATGTTGCACCTGGCTTATCCATTGAGATCATCTGCCGTGGTGCTAACAGATACTGACGACTTCTTGGTATAGCAGTCAATGGAGAATTGAATCAGCATTGCAGTAATATGCCTGTATTTGCTTTTTCTGGAATATGCTGTGATTTGATGCTTGAACAATTCAACAAAATTCTGAGGATTCAGTGGGAATGAGCAATAGATATTCACCCAATATCTTTTTTAATGTTTAAATCCTAGCAGTCCCAGTACAGTCTTCTTCCCTCCAAGGAACTGGAGAGGAGGTAGGAACTAGCCCTTATTGGACACTCTCTGTGCTCAAAGCCTTGGACTAGGTACTTTATATGTCCATTCTTATTTTTATATGTATCTTTGTTTAATCCTTACAAGAAATTTAGGTTTTAATACATACATATGATTTATTTTATAGACAAGAGAATTAAAATCCATAGAAGTGAGAGGATTTTTCAAGATCTCACAGGTGGTCAATGACAGAGTGGAGATTTGTTCGACTCTAGCATCCATCTCCTTTCTGCATGCTATCTTCTCTCTTTGCAAAATTTTAAATTCCAGAAAGTTCAGCACACTTCTTGGCTATATGAAGCTGATTAATTGGTTGCATGGAATCTACTTTTCATCTTAGTCTAAATAGCCACTGCCAAACTATTGTAATTTTTTTGGTAAAATAGATATTTTCTGCTATTTGTAAGCAGTATATTGTGGGCCCAATTGTATGTTAAGAATCTTTTAGCTTACCATAAGCCATTGTGGTATTATCAATCTGGTCATCATTGTGTGTCAGCAAATAATCCTGCTGAGCAAGACAAAAGATCAAGTGCTAGCCCTGGCGTTGCCACGTGTCTGTTGTGTATCCTAGGGGAAGCCACGTGATCCCTCTGAGACTCAACTTATTTATCTATAAAATAGTGTAATACACATGCCTTATTTATGTCAAAGGATCGTTGTGAGTATTGAATGAGGTAGGGGCTATGAAAAGCTTTGGAAACTGTAAGAATACATAGAAATATATCAATTATAGGTCATTAGGTATTCGCCAGGCCCATACTATGAGTTGATGTTAGGAACTGCACTAGGGAGGCTACTAAGACTTTCTTGCCCCCAAAGAACTTAAAATGAACACAAACAAAAAAATGGAGTCATTGAAGTGGGCCTTGACTTTATAATAAGTTTACGATAATTGCTCTATCTGTTCCTTCAGTACCATCAACAGTTGATTCTCAAGAGGAGTCAGCATTATGCAAAAAGCTGTCAATTATCTGATATTTTATAATTCACATTCTAAGAGTTTCTTTTAATGAAACTTACTTTACTGTGTCTTGCATTCAACTTTCCAAATTGTTACAGTGGAAAATATCTTCTCACCCATCAAGACCAAGTTCAAGTCCCACCACTCAGTACAGCAATGATTTTCCAAGTGTGGTCCCTGCACCTTCAGCATCACCTAAGAACTTGTTGGAAATGCAAATTCTTGAGCCCCACCCCCGGCCTTCTGAGTCCAAGACTCTGCGGGTGGGGCTCAGTACTCTGTTTGAACAAACCCTCCTGGAGATTCCGATGCATGTTCAAGTGTAAAAACCACTGCTTTACTAAAACCTCAAGTTACAAGTCAGAAGTGATGAACAAATGGGCTAACAGTGGCCAGGGAGGACACATGAATGAGGGAGGGGGCTGGGAATAAAATTACAAAGAGTGGGAGGAGGAGACTATTGAACTTGAGAGCTGCCCCTTCCTAATGGGAGCAGCTACTGACGATTTCAGCCATTGGTTGCCATTTAAGAAAGTGAAGCTGGTCCAGATCTAATTTCCCAAAAGATGAAAACATGATGTCTTACAAACACATAGTGAACACATGTCAAAGATGAATTTAACTCATTAATAAGAAATTAGCAAGATGATAAAGCCGGTTCAAAGGAGAAAATGAGAGGCTGGCATATGTATATAGTCAATAGAAGAAAGAATGCTGAAATAAGATTGTTAGTTACAAAAGTGGTTAATACCCTATAGAGCAATAAAACTGTTACCTATTGGGTTATTTTTTTTCTCCTGGACAAAAATAATTTGCAACCAATCAATCTTCTATGAGTTAACATCTAACTTTAAAGAGTCTTGGTCATAATCAATAGTAAACAGTAAATCAAACAATATTGCATCTCTCGAGTCTAGGGCCCAGATGGTCTAGGGCCAAGACAATTGTATAAATCTTAGGAAGGCTTATTAGACAATGCTCTATTAAGACCGAAAGAGCATGTAGGAATCTTTTTGACTTATTTCCAACGTTTGGATAACTTTTTCTTAACAAATAACTATGATAGGCCTTCCATTTTCAAAAGGAGACTGCGAATCAGGACTTACATGTGAAATTCTTCCATTAACACATATAGACTAAAAACACGCTTGAGGACAGGTTCTGTGGGTTGCCACCTTGCAACCCAGGTATAAACCATCACTGAATTTTTAAACTCCAAAAATATTGTATTCATCATTTGAGGCCACCCATTCTATTCATTTTCTCCACTGTGTCCAGTTAAGCCCTCTGTGTTTCATTATTAAAGCCTATTATCTAACTTTTGAAAGCAGAGCTAACAGGGCAGTCTCTTGTTCAAACGTCCTTACTAGGTATTTCAAGCCTCAG
This sequence comes from Diceros bicornis minor, assembly GCF_020826845.1. Taxonomy (NCBI): domain Eukaryota; kingdom Metazoa; phylum Chordata; class Mammalia; order Perissodactyla; family Rhinocerotidae; genus Diceros; species Diceros bicornis. The sequence goes on from NC_080754.1 coordinate 32,358,850, forward strand.
CTCCCCTGGAGTTCTTCAGAAAATTTCTGCAGCTTTGCATTCTTGTGGTCTGCTTTCTTTCATAACTTCAACCTGAGAGACAAGCTGCTTACCCTATCAATATTTAAGGGATTCAAGGCGAAATTGAGAATGAAAGAAATGTCTAGGCAAAGTAAGACCAAAACCATTTAAATCCTTATTACAACATTCTTAGGTAGAGGGATGCGATTTGAGGATTTTCGTCAGGAGGATTTTTCTTCCTGCTTTTTCCCTTGTTTTTCCAGAGCCTTCTACCCATTGAGCCAGTATCTTTCAAGCCTCAGAGGGAGGGCAGATGCAACCAAGAACAAAAACATCAGTGCTCAGCTTTGAGTTTCAAAATAGGCTGTTAAAAGTGCACAAGGGGAAACAGTCTTGAAACCCAGTGCAGGCTTCTTGGGAGATTTTTTTTTTTCCCAATCCTAAAACGTTGACTTTGCGTATATTGAGCCAAGGTGTGGTAGAATCCTAGTTTGGAATTCATTCACTCATTTATTTTTTCATTCATCCTACAATTATTCATTGAACATCTAAAATATACCAGGCACTGGATATACAGTAGTAAACAAAACAAAGCATTCTGATGGAGGTTACATTCTGATGGGTAGAGTTAGGCAATAAGTACATGACAAATAAACAAATAATAAGTCAGGTGGTAATAAGTGCCGTGGGGAGAAAAGGGCAGAAGAGACAAGGAGTGTCACAGAGGGGGTACGGTTGCTATTTTACATATGGTTGTGAGGGAAGGAAGGTCTCTCTGATGTGTGATAGTGGATCAGACCTGAAGGCAGTGAGGGAAAAGCCCGCAGATATCGGGGGTCTGAACAAAGGGAACAGCCTGTGCAAAGGCCCGAGTCAAAAGGTGGCTAGAACAGAGTGTCAGAGAGGAGGAAGGAAGGGCAAATCACATAGTGTTTCACAGGTCAACATCAGAACCTTGGGTTTTACTCTGAGTGAAGGGGAAGCCAATGGAGGGCTTTGTAGAGCAGAGGAATGATGTTATGTAACTCGTATTTTTAAAGGAATCACTGGGGCTGTTGTTCTGAATATAGGCTCTAGAGAACCAGGAGAGGAAACAGAGGGACCAGTGAGGAGACAATTGCAATAATACAAGTGAAGGATGATGGTGGCTCAGACCATCATGATAGTGGTGGAGGGGGGAGGAATTATCAGCTTCTGGATGGATTTTGAGTAGTGAGTCAGAACCGTCAAACACCAAAGGAGACAAGCTAATGACAAAAGGGCAGGAACAATTGGAGGAGCTATGAGTTGAGCTGACAGACACTGAGTCTCCAAGAAATACCCTGTCCCCTTTGCCTGGGACCAAGCTCTGGAGATCAAGGGAAGATGAGGACCCTTGAATAAGTTTGAAGGGATTCCGGAACAGAGGGGTTTTGTCCTGCAGGGGCAACTCTAACCCCCGTGGAGAAGTGCTGAATCCTGCTTGATGTTAGGATGGTAGAGGAGCATCAGCTGGGTGAGGAGCCAGGGAAGATGGACAAGAGGGCCACTTCTCAGACTCTTATGCACCCTGCATGGTGAGCAAAAATTTCCCACAACCCTGGGAATGACACAGTGGCAGGAGGAAAGAAAGCCAGTAGACCAAAAGGATCCGTGGCCAGGACCAGGAGAACACAGTATGTAAATATTTGTTTATCAGGGTCCATGGCAGGGTCAGAGATGCTGTTAGCAGCAGAGGAAGAAGGATTGGATTCAAACACCTAAGACCAGGTAGTTTGAACTATTCCCTAGGGGATGCCAGCAATGACAGGGGCAGTTCACCAGGACAGAATCTCTTCTTCCAAAGAAGAGAACTGATCCTACAAGAGCTTTGTGAAAAGTATGCAGTCTCTAACAACACCGAGACAACACTGATAAAACCACAACTTCAGACAAAATTCCTGTTTACTCTATCAGGGTTGAGTCTAAGAAGAGGGTATAATTCTAGAGTTTTGAATCAGGGAAGGGTATATGAGTATCCAGGATTTTTTGCCCTAATAGAGACTTTTCCCCCTGCCTAATCTATTTTTATCGTCTACAGAGACTGTGGCAAAATGGAGTGAGAAGAGTAGTCACTTAGATAGTCATACATTTTTCTGGCTAAACCATTGAGATTAGGTTCTGTGGCAAAAAAACGCTAATAGCTTCCGATTTCATTTGTGGTAGGAAGTCTAGTCTCAGTTTCCCTTCTACCCGCACCCATACACCCATCCTTCCCCAAGGTCTTAAATTCTCCACTTGTAAAAGGGCTTGTGCAGAAAATCTTTATAATCCCTTTAACTCGAAAGTCATTGGACTTTCTGGCTGCGGCAACTTAAACATTTTTCAGGCACACTATCCCCTTTCCTATAACTCGTCCCGGCATCTGGCACAGTGCCGTGCTCATATTAGGTTCTAAATGACTTTTTAACTTATGAGTGAATAATGGATGAGGAGGGTGACTGCACACTGAGCCCACTGCAGGGCCTTGCTCCAGGTAATAGGCCTGCTTGGCCCTGGCCTGCAGCCCACTGGGTGGTGGGAATAAGGCTAAGCTGGGAGCCATGGCCAGCTAATTTCATAACCTTTTCCCCTCAATGCTACCACCTCGATACTTTCTGGTTTAGTCCCTTAGAAAATACAATACGCACATTTGAACTCTACTCATCCCTTCTCTTTTCCTTCATTCTTAGCTATTCTAAGGCATTAAATCTAGGAGTTGAACATGTTCTGAAGCTAAAGACCCCTGTGGTAGCAAATTTAATCTCTATTTTTTTGTTTGTTTTTTGCTGAGGAAGATTGGCCCTGAGCTAACATCTGTGCCAATCTTCCTCTATTTTGTATGTGGGTCACCACCAAAGCGTGGCCGCCAACAAGTGGTGTAGGGCCGTGCCCGGGAACCGAATCCGGGCTGCTGAAGTGAAGGGTGCCGAACTTAACCACTATAGCACGAGGCTGGATCCTATTTTGTTTATTTATTTATTTATTTATTTATTTATTTATTTATTTATTTATTTATTTATTTATTTACTGTATACGAAAAGGCTCTAACCAGTCATCCAAAGAGCTGGCTAGAAACTACCAGTACCCAGGATCACTCACAGAGGGGACAGATAATACTCTTCTTAGAGAAAAGCTGTTGCCTTGGTCTGATTGTGCTTGTGAAGGAACCGGGCTCTGCCTGGTCTCTGTAGACGCCACTTTTCTCACTGATTTTATCTCCCCAAATGAAGTGGAATACTCAGGATTGTACTGAGTGTTTTCTAACACTAGGTAGGAAAGGATATGAATAGAAAATGGAGAGAGGAGATCCCATTGGATGAAGGAAGGCAAGGCCTCTTGAAGAGATGGATAGATGGGCTGGTGTTTTGTTAGGAGGGAGTGTGAGGTGGTGAGAACTGTCAAGCAAATGTGTGGAAGGGGAAGGAGAAAGAATAGGGATACATAGGAAATAGCAAGTAGTTACAGCATTGATTTGTGTGGGGTCTGCAGTCCTTGTCAAGCTAGAACCAAAAATTGATGGTACTATTTTCAGAAAGGTTTAAAATCTGAGGCCAAGAAGTCTGTATTTCACAAAGTCAGTATTTCAAGAAAATGTGGCGAGGACCATGTGATTATCCGCTAGATGTGTGGTATAGAAAGTGGTGGAACATGAGTAATTGTGACCCAAACCTCCATCTATGGCTTTCAAGCAAAAGAAAGTGATTTGTTTTAAAGATGGATGTGTAAATTATTTTTGACAAATTTCAAGCAGCACTTGACTTCTGTGAGCTGTTGATTTGGCATGAACATGTGTCTATATTATGCAGTTTCTTTGTACTGCTGGATAAAAATGTTTTGTGGCAGAAGAGAAAAGCCTTCAAATTTTTATAAACTTTTCTGAATTCTCTGGAGTTCCCATTGAAATATTAACACAGATTTTGGTTAAGGATAAATGAATTAGAATTGTAAACATTTAATTTCCTGAGTACTGTATGTATTTTCTGAATGAATTAGCTCATCTATAAAGTACTAACAATGTGCAAGGCAGTTTAGGCTTAAAATTTTTTTTCATGGTTTCAGACTTTTCTCTTTATGTACTCTGTGTATTCTGATTTGGTATACCTCTCTGATTCTATACGCATACTAGTTCCAGAATAAATCACTAGGGTATCTAGACTTGAACACTCAGTCTACAATTTTTACATGAATTGGATATCTGTAGCTGGAGTTTAAGAGTGAGTATAATGGTAGGAGGGAAAAAGCAACCTTGGAGATGGAAGAAACAGGGTCAGAATCTCCGTTTTACCCCTTAATAGTCTAGTGGCCTTGGGCAATTTTTTTTTTTTTTTGGTAAGGAAGATTAGCCCTGAGCTAACCTCTGTTGCCAATCCTCCTCTTTTTCCTAAGGACAATTGGCCCTGAGCTAACATCTGCCCACTTTGCTCTACTTTATATGTGGGATGCCTGCCACAGCATGACTTGATAAGCGGTGCATATGTCCGTGCCCGGGATCCAAACCTGCAAACCCCAGGCTGCCAAAGCGGAGCGTGCAAACTTAACCACTATTCCACCGGACCAGCCCCTTGGGCGATTTTTAAGAACTCTCCCAAGATTATTTTTCTCATTTGTATGGTAATACAAACGATGCCAACCTCCAGCTTGTAGAGAAGAGATATGCAAATTTCTCTCAGTGTACGTGGCATGTGGTGGGCTGAGCAATGCCTCCTCTTCCCTCTTCTTCCTTCCTCGTCCCTCTCCTCTCCCATAAAATATACTACTTGCTTACTCAGTCCTTTTCCTAAAAACTTCCATTTTCACTGAAAACCACCACCTACTGTGTGACCTTGAAGATGTAGTTTCCATCCTCTGGGCTTCAGTCACTCCTGGGTTAAAGTGAGGGGAACAGATTCGATTGCTGAGGGACGTTACTTCTAGCGCTGTCATTCAGTGAGTTTGGGGCACCTCACTTACTTCCTGGCTCAGCTTTTCCTCGGCTGGCCATTCCCTCCCTCCACCCATGAATCCTAGTACATTCCAGTGTGGCTTACATAGTCGCGGCTCGGGGTCAGACACACTGGGCCTGCTGAGAGGACTTAAGCTTGGAAACAGGCGGATAGAATTTGCTGAGAGCTACCCATGGAGAGCAGTGGTTTCCTCTTGCTAACTTTCTTTTTCGTTTGAGAACATTATGATTTGCAAGTCACTGAGAATTTTATATCTTCTGACAATTTAGCACAATCTGCTTATGTAAATGGTTTGTGACCCACTCCTGCAGTAATTAGTTGCTAATAGTAAACTCCTGGGTCCATATAGCTGCTCTGTATGTTTTAAATACGACAACTGTATGGCTAGGCTTCGAAAATAAGCGAATAAAATGTGAACTTCTTGACCCTGGCACCAAGTTGACACAGATTTCCAGGGACTCTTCACACCTCTTTTAGTTCAGAACTTTGGTATGAAGGAGTCTTGGGGTAGATCTCAAGAAGTGATCACAAATACATACAACTGCTAATACGGTAAAATGATAATATGTTTCATCCTTTTAATCTCTAGAGCACTATGAATTACTTATTGACTTTCCACATAGGGAAAAATCCCAAGAATTTCCGAATGCTTTAATGTAGTGTAAAGAGTCCTGAACTCAAATCAGAAGAGCACTAAAGGCATCCATTCTGGTTGGCTGATGCCCCTGCAGGACTGATTGGTGACCGACCATTTTGAATATTGCTCTTACCTAAGTTCTACAGTGAAGGTTGAGTGGTTCCATTACTACCAGAAGGTAATATCTTGTCATTGAGAGAAGTGCTAGATGGAGAGAATATGAGCAGCACTTTCCCTGTGCGTGCTTTTCTGGCATTAATCTTAAAGGTTTAATGTGACTCTAAAATTGATTTAAGACCTGGAGTTTTTATTTAATCTTTTTTTTTAATTGATGTTTTAATAGTTTTTAACATTGTGAAATTTTTGGTTGTACATTTTTGTTTGTCCATCACCATATATATGTCTCCCTTCACCCCTTGTGCCCACCCCCTACCCCCATTGCCCCTGGTAACCACAATACAGTTTTCTCTGTCCATGTGTTGGTTTATATTCCACATATGAGTGAGATCATACAGTGTTTATCTTTCTCCTTCTGGCTTACTTCACTTAACATAATACCCTCCAGGCCCATCCACGTTGTTGCAAATGGGACGATTTTGTCTTTTTTTATGGCTGAGTAGTATTCCATTGTATATATAGACCACATTTTCTTGATCCAATCGTCAGTCGAGGGACACTTAGGTTGCTTCCACTTCTTGGGTATGGTGAATAATGCTGCAATGAACATAGGGGTGCATAAGCCTCTTTGGATTGTTGATTTCAGGTTCGTTGGATAGATTCCCAGTAGTGGGATGACTGGATCATAGGGCATCTCTATTTTTAATTCTTTGAGGAATCGCCATACCGTTTTCCATAGAGGCTGCACCAGTTTGCATTCCCACCAGCTGTGTATGAGGGTTCCTGTTTCTCCACATCCTCTCCAACATTTGTTGTTTTTTGTCTTGGTGATTATAGCCATTCTATCCGGTGTGAGGTGATATCTTAATGTTGTTTTGATTTTCATTTCCCTGATGATTAATGATGTTGAACATCTTTTCATGTGCCTATTGGCCATCCGTATATCTTCTTTGGAGAAGTGTCTGTTCATTTCCTCTGCCCATTTTTTGATCGGGTTGTTTGTTTTTTTGTTGTTCAGTTGTGTGAGTTCTTTATATATTATGGAGATCAACCCCTTGTCAGATGTATGTTTTGCAAATATTCTCTCCCAGCTGGTGGGTTGTCTGTTCATCTTGATTCTGGTTTTGTTTGTCTTATAGAAACTCTTTAATCTGATAAAGTCCCAGTTGTTTATTTTTTCTTTAGTTTCCCTAGTCTGGGTAGGCATGTCATCCAAAAAGATTCCTTTATGACCAATGTCAAATAGTGTGTTACCTAGATTTTCTTCTATGAGTTTTATAGTTTCAGGTCTCACCTTCAAGTCTTTGATCCATTTTGAGTTAATTTTTGTGAATGGCGATAGCAGATGGTCCACTTTCATTCTTTTGCATGTGGCTGTCCAGTTTTCCCAACACCATTTATTGAAGAGACTTTCCTTTTTTCATTGTATATTCTTAGCTCCTTTGTCGAAAATTAGCTGTCCGTATATGTGTGGTTTTATCTCTGGGCTTTCAATTCTGTTCCACTGATCTGTGTGTCTGTTTTTGTACCAGTACCATGCTGTTTTGATTACTATTGCTTTGTAGCATGTTTCGAAGTCAGGGATTGTGATGCCTCCTGCTTTGTTCTTTTTTCTTAGGATTGCTTTAGCTATTCAGGGTCTTTTGTTGCGCCGTATAAATTTTAGTATTCTTTTTTCTATTTCTGTGAAGAATGTCATTGGGATTCTGATTGGGATTGCATTGAATCTGTAGATTGCTTTAGGTAATATAGACATTTTAACTATGTTTATTCTTCCAATCCACGTGCATGGGATATCTTTCCATTTCTTTATGTCATCATCGATTTCTTTCAATAATGTCTTGTAGTTCTCATTGTATAGAAGACCTGGAGTTTTTAAATTAGGATTTCAGTCTCCAGAATTTAGACGAGATATTTTGTATTTTGAGTGTGTGTGTGCATGTTTGTGTGTATGTATAATATATATATATGATATATACATATACTATACCTATAATATGCACAATACATTGTATGTATAGTGTATATACACATGTGTGTGTGTATATATATATATATATACATATTATTCTGAGGAGACCCCTAGAGGTCAGTGACTCCAAAAAGTTTAAGAATCATTGTGTTAGACTCTTTCTGAAATGGTAAATTATTAGATTTATAGAGGAGAGACACAGAGGGAAATGTGTACAAATGGAAACCATACTAACGAGAAGTACAGTTGTCAACATTTTAATGGAAAGACATTTAACAACATTTGAATGATTTAAAGAGAAGTGAAAATGAGTTTGGTCTGGTCTGCAGCTGGACATATGCATGTTCCAGCAGAAACAAATGGATATCTAAGGAGTTACGCAGACTTGCAGGTATATTTACTGAAGTTTCTCTACTAAAATGAGATGACAAAATGCACTCTGATATCTATATCTGGTGGAAAATAGAGCCCTACTTGCTGGCTTCCTGCTCCTGTTCCCTATCCAGTTCAGGTGAAGTTATATTGCAACAGAGAATATGTTAAGATGCAATCAAACTCTTCCTGGTGATATTAAACTCAATTTTTCAAGCATCATTTCTGAATGAATTAATAATAATTAATCCCCCCTACTCAAAAAAAAATCACAAGTGCGTAGTAAGTGATGACTACCTGCCTCCTCATTCGATTTTTGTACGGGCCTTTTCACATGTGCATTTGGCAAATTTTCACGTACAGTAGCCATGATGATAATGATTATTTTTTTTTTCTTTTATGGGCTACTCCTCACTTTCTAATATTAAGCTCTTGTCTTTTGATAATTTAGGCCCAATACAATACCTTGTCTTCATATATCATTATAGCTACTACTATATACTCTTTTCACTAGCTCTTGGAAATGTTGCTAGATTTCAACTAAATATATATAAATATATTCAACTAAATATAAGTAATCATGGAGTTTCATCAGTGAAGCTGAACTCTTAGACATACTATTCCGTTTCTGTAAGGACAGTTGATCCCCCTCCCTACCTCCAGAGAAGGCAATTGACTATTGGCTCCCGTCTTCCTTCTACAGTTACTATTTTGCTGGTTGTTGGTGGTTGGGGGGATGTGCAAGGAGTTCATGGAGGAAATGGCAGGTGATCTCTCCCCAGGAAGTGGGAAGCTGAAGAGCAGATCCTGGAGTATCCAGAATTCTACAGGCCCAATCTCCTTGGGTCAAGCTGGTGAGACAGGTACCAGAATCACTGTTGCTGTCTGGAAGTCCCAACCAATCGCTGGGCAGATGTGGAGCAGGAAAATTGCCACCAGGTGGTGCCAAACCACAACTTAGAGTTGGATTTGATTGTATACCTGAAACTGCCCCTACCTCTATCCTCCACCCCCAGCTGGAAAGAGGCAAATTTTCCTTATATATTGTGGAAAATACAGAGATTTGGAGTTGGACAGACCTGGGTGTATCCTCTTACTCCCGAGGTTATGGTGAAGTTTAAAATGATGTAGTCAAGCCAACGTAAATATGCAGGAAGCTTTGTGACAAAGCCCAGCATTGTTAGGCACTCCGTACATGTTATTTGGTACTGACCTAGAAAGAACTGACTTGACCTGCAAGTTGTTCCTTAAATACTGAATTAACTTTTGCTATTGCCACTTTTACTTTATTGAAAGCAGAGTGACCTTTTCTTACTTGATGTCGAATCTAACAGAATAAGCCTTTTTCCAGAATGTGGATTATCTATAAATAACTGAACCACATTTTGTTTAACTGATCCATTGATTTCAACAAGACACCCAGTTTGGGCCTGGCATAAACTGTTGAAAAGCGGTTGTCTTATTCCAGAGATGCCTGGAGATGGGAGTGACATGCTCTGTGGAAGATCAGAGTTTGGCTGGCAGCTTTATGAGAATTCATCACCAGAGGAAAAGCAACGTTGAGTATCAGCTCAAGAGAAATTCAAGACCTGAGGAGGTGCCTTAGCCAAGCAGAGGGAGCAGAGAAAGGGAAGAATCTTAGAAGTTGAACAAGACAGCTGAGGAGCAGACAATACAGGACAGGCTGGCACAATCTACATGGGAAGGCAGGAGTGTCAGATTTTGTCTACAAATTTGGGTGATAAAGTCAGGGTGGAGGATGAACAAATATAGGAAATGTGTCTGAAATTCTAGTATGCTACTAAATGAAGCCAAAGCCCCTATGTGAGATCAACAGTATGGTGGCCTATTTAATGTAAAGAGCCTCAAGCTCTGAACCCTCAGATTGGAGTCTGCTTCTGGGCCCAGAGGTACCTCTGACTTGGGTTGAGGCCCGGGGGGATCTCTAGATCTCCCTGGGCCTCTGTTTCCCACAGGGATCTCTAAGGTAACTTCTAGGTAAAATCTTTTCCAACTGTGTCTTTATCAGTGGAAAAAAATGAGTGCAAATAACATTCCTTATGTAGGAATTGGTGCAATTTCACATGAATTAGAAGAAAATAGACATGCAACAAAGAAAAAGGATAGAGCTTTTCCATATATGCAAATGAGAGAATCTGGAGCCCTGTTCTCAGGAAATGACCAGTGAGGTGAAGAGTTAACAAAGGTATCAGAGAAATAATAATTACTATGGCTAATCTTCCAGTAACTTTTCATTTCTAAAAAAGAACATAGGAAATGTCAGAGGAGGTAAAGGCGTGGGATAAAGCTGGTCCCAGGTCCCTTAAATGGTTTCTTATTGAATTCAGAAACACCTTAATCATTCAGCTCCATGATTCCATGGTACGTCAGTTTGATGTTCCTATGTATTTCTAAAGAAGATTATGAGCTCAATTTTTTTTTTTTTTTTTTAAGGTCAGCAGAACCTTATTCTTCAGAGCAGCTCAGAAGGCTTGCTGAAGCTAGCCAGACTGAATTTTCCCCAGGACTTAAATTACCAGAGAAAAAGACAAAACGATTATTTCACAAACAGATTTTTTAAGGCCTATAAAACAAGCTAAATTGAAATTCAGGATTAGGAGAAAATATCTTTGTAAAAGATGTCTACAGAGATAGGAATCCTGGTATGATGCTTCTCCTGGACACTTGTCCGAGTCAGGGTACACCCTGGGGCATGGTTCAGGTGGTCTAGGCTGTGACAAGGCTGGCTCTGCAGTTGTAAGTAAGATGAAGTCAGAGGGTCTGAAAGTGAAGGGATTTATTTTTCCTGATCCATTTTAGAAAGAGTCGGACTTGGCCTTTGCAAACCCAAAACTGCTTTGATCTGTTCCTGCTTTATCTGTGACTTAATATCCAAGTCTTGAATTTTTTAAACTGTTCTTACCATTTCGGAAGGGCTGAAAACTCCCACTAAAGCAAACCAAACTGACTTCAATGTAAACAATAATATCATTAAACAATCAACATGTGTCACCTTATATCTTGTGTACCTTCTACTAGGCCCTGTGGAGAATATAATAGAAGATAAAACTAATGTTCACCAGTGACTCGGAGAGAAATTAAAGTCAGATTGCAAACCAAGTATCATTTAACAGTGTGTAAAATAAAGATTTAGAAATGGGGTAAATTAATGTGAACCAAAGTAGTCAAGGATCACTTCATGGAGGTGGTGAGGTGAGCTAGGCCTTGAAGGAAGGAGCGTGTTTGGAGATTTCAATTGTTAGTTCACAATTGAAGAAGAGATAAAACCTCATTTAGATCAGCCTCTATGTGCTGAGAGGGGAAGGAAGGAGGAAGAAAATGAGAAAATTATAGAGTCAGGAATGAAGAGTGTAGAATGTGTGTGTTTGTGTTGGGGTGGGAAGAAAGGAAAGAGAGTGAGGAGTTGGCCTGGGGGGGCCCCTCTGGAAGCTCAGGCAGGGTGCGGTCAAATGAAGCTTCTAGAAGGCAGGCAGAGGCCTTTGAACTGACTGCATTCACCTTCTCTTTGAGTCTGGTCCACTCCCAAACCTCTCTAATTATGCTCACAAGGACAATAAGACAAGAGTTTTATTGTCCCGGCTGGGGAAGCATTTCCGGCCCGTCTTCTAATTACCAACCATCAGGTCTGAATTCTGCTTTGCTTTAAAGCTTTTCAAACCATCTTCGCTCCAGACCTTTAGGACCACCCTCACTTCTAATAGGGCCTTTGAAGTCTTTTCGTTTCTCTTTGTGCTGGACCAGGCCTTACAGTGCTTAGTAGCTGGAAAGCTTCATCCTTGCTAGGAGACAGCTGATCCTCTTCAGAGCTTGCCTTAGCTATGTATTAAACTGGGCAATAGTAATCTAGGAATAGGAATAAGTGACCATGATATTGATACAAACCTTAACTTTCAGAAGGTGAATCACATTTTTTCCTCCATTTTATAGGCCAATTACTCCCATTTGTATTTATGGAATGTGCTTTGGAAGGAGATAAAAAATAAAACATAAAATTGTTTTTTATATTCATAGTCTAAGACTGACCTGCTAGAAACCTAAAAATAACTTTATAGAGATTCTAAGTACACAGCCATAATTATTTTTAAAAGCTTAAAGCTATTTTTAAAGCTGTCATAATTTGAGTAATTCTGAAATAAAACAGCAAAGCTTAATGCAGAGGTGAATTATGTTGAACTCAGTTCAGCACTTACATAGTTGTTATATATTCTCCTTAATAGTCAAGAGTTCAGAAGGACTCTATTTTACTGGACCTAGCATTACTTTATTTTCCCACAAATCCTGAACAAGTACAAATGTAGCAGACGTGTTGTCAATGGGTAAAACATTGAGTCCATCAGAACATTTGAATACCCCAAAGATAATAAGGCATTCATAGTTTTAGGCATTTTCATATCTGCTCATAATCTTAGCTAATTCAACCTGATGGTATTTTAGAGGTAAATGTGCTCATCACGTTGATGGATTATAAATTCCCCATGCCATTTAGATTCTGAAAGGTGTGGGGAAATTTTGAATTATAGTTTCCTCAGATGGATTAAGAAGTCATCGAGCCATTGAGTTCTGAAGGATAGAAAATTCTGAACTCTTCTAAAATGTTTACATTTATATTTTAAGAAAGATCTTTAAAGGCAATAACAACATATGCAACATTTATCTTTTTTCTACTTGCAAAAGAAATAGATGTTTATTGAAGAAAATATGTGTAATCCAGAAAAGTGATGAGCGGAAAATAAAACATTTCTTTACCCTTTATATAAATTTGTTTTAAAATATGAACCATGTGTGTTAGACGTGGGTACCACAGATCCAGGCAAGACAGACGTAGTGGAGGTCTTCAAGGTTCTAATTATCTCTTGGATAAGTGAACTAACAGTTGAAATAGAGTGTGCAATAGTGGTACAGTGGGCAAAGTGCAGGGTGCCATGGTGAGATGTAATAGGGAGCAATGATAAAGTGGAGCCTAGTGGGGCGGTAGTGAGATCTAAGCAGACATCTGAAGCATGAGTACGAATTCTCTATGTGAAAGAGTGGTGGGAGTTGAGTGTTTCAACTAGAGGGCACAGAACATTTGAAGACTTTGATTAGAGAGGACATGACAAAGTCGAGGAATTTTAGGACATCCAATTGTCCAGAGTTGACATTCTTGACGTTTTTGCACATATTATTCCTCTTTTAAAAGATGTATGGAAATACATTTTAACACACTTTGGATCATATAGTTTTCTACCTACTTTATTCACAACAAATTGTATTCACTGGCCCATGTCATTAAAATTCTATATAATGTTTAATGGCAGCACGATTATCTATGTAATTATAATCTCATAATTACCAGTCCCCTCTCGTTGACTATATCGTGTCCAATTTTTCTCTATTATAAAAAGAAAACGTTTTAATAGACATTTTATACATATCTCTGATTATTTTCCAAGTATCAAATGTACTGTGTATTTCAAATAAACAACCCCACCCCCAGTTAAACACTCACCAACATGAGTTAGTGTCCTTTAAAGCTCTTTATTGAGAAGCATTTTTTGAAAAGCCTCACACGTGGGACATAGACCAATCGCCCTCAGAAGGCATAAACCAATTTGGAGCCGTACTCTAAGGCCCTAGTATTTGAATATTATGGCATATTCCCTTAGCAAACCTACTCCATAATTCAGAGATCTCTAGCTGCTTCCTGAAAAATCCTTGAGTTGGACTTCAGGGAAATCTTGAAGCAGTATTAGTCTGTGATCACATTTTTTTTTTTTAACAAAAAGGATTTCAGTAACATCTGCAAAATGCAGAAATCTTGACTCCACGACAAATTCTAGTAGTTTGCTCTAACACCGTGCAAAGGCAGTCACCTCAGCAGCCAGGGACATGGCACGCTGCAACTTGAAATGGTTCATTGCATAAGATCTTGGGTAAAGTGCCTTCACAAAGTAAGTAAGTAAATAAGCAAATAAAGAAGTGGCGACAACATTGCCTGTCTCTGATTTTTAAAAAAGAAAAAGAAAAGAGCAAGCACTGAATTGAAAGTCAGAAGACCCAGAGCTGGTCTTCCTCCCTCCCCAGAAAGTAAATGCTTTGAGGTCAGGAAGCATGATCTGTCATCGCCATGTCCCTCTATTGCATGAGAGTGTCCACCAAATGGCACTCGGTACAATCGAATTGAATGAATGAATGAGTGAATGGATGAAAGAACGAACGAATGAATGAATGTTAGGCCTGATGCTCTTAGAAGAATAAAATGTGGTTTAGAGCAATATGGACACAGTTCTTATGTGTCCTGAGCCTGCCAACCTAAGAGGGTATATTTCCATGGGGACAGAGGGGGTGCACACCCCAACAAATACCTCCACGCTTTTGTTTGAGGACATGTATGCGCAATTTAGTTTTTAAGAGTTTTAATCTCGTAAACATATCTTGAGGGAATAAGCTCTGAATAGATACAAGGATATTCTGCACAATTTTGTCTTTTCTTTTTTTTGTGTGTTTTTCAGGGTGTTTTTCATAGTGTTATTGCAACCAAGTCTTGTACTTTGAAAAGAGATAGAGCATCCTAATTTTCCTTCCTGGAAACAGGCTTAGGACCAGGCTGCAAAGTAGCTTTTTCCCGAATAGTAAAAATTATCCTCCAAAGGAAGACACATAGCTAGACGTAACATTGAAACCCTGCACTGTAAAGACATTGTCTGTTAAAGAAAACCTTGATGATGAACAGCAGGTACACGAAAGAGAAGTAGTGAAAGCCATTAAAAGAAAGTGAAAGGAAAAGAAATCATAGACTTCAAGGAGTCTTAGAATAAAGATTTGGTGATAGACATCTTACAAACCAAGGCAGCGTGGGAGGTCTTCAATTTATATTTTTAAACGTGAGCAGATGGGCTGAGCATTCTTATAGAAAGTGGATGTGTGTGTCTATGTGATGAAAATGTAGTTCATGGAGGCTGTTCCTTTGCAGGTGGGAATAATATGAGCTTACTCACTTTGTGGTGGCAGGAGAGCTAAAATCCATCCCCAAAGTGTTTCACATATGGTGACCCAGTTCTTCGTATTTTCTTATTAATCGTCTGGAGAGTTGTTCTTTCTTTACATTTGACAATTTGAACGAAAAAGGTAGTATTTTCAAAAGAAATTGGAACGTCAAGCATGGAATGATTAGACATGTCATAGCAGAACAATATCTATTGTGTGGCTTTAACAATGCTGGATGTCATGAGAGTTAAGGGGGCAAAAAGCAAAGACAATCTTCTTGCTACAGATCTACTTTGGGAGGCAAAACTACTATGGCATTAAGAAATAAGAGCGATTAATAAATATGTTTCTCATATGTGCGTAGGTGTACACATTGTTGTGTTGTTTTTCCTTGAAAGACAGAAGAGAGTTAAGAAAGCAGACTGGAGCCCTAAGGCTTGAGTTCAGATCCTGGCTCTGCTACTTCCCAGCTGTGTGACCTTGGACAAATCACTTAACCTTCCTGTGCTTCAGTTCCCTCACTACTAAAATCGAGGGGATGGGAAAGAGAATAATGGTACCTATTGACAGGGATGCTGGGGGATTAAATTAGTTAATATACATAAAGTGTTTGGAGCAGTGCCTGCCACATTGTAATTGCTATATAAACATAGTGATTGCCTTTGTTATTACTTACTTGTTATTATTCTGATATAATACAGGTAACTGGAGTCTGAATTTCTTTTCAGACAAATGTACCACAAAGATATTTTTGTTGCCATAGAGAACTTGGTCATCCTTCATGAGGTGACTGTACAATGTTGCTATTTTCAAATATCCCTCTTCCCTCGCCCCAAATACCTGCTCTTACCAGACCTTCTATCTGCCTGCACCTTTCTTTGAGTCAGATATTTACTCACATTTACTGCTCATAATGAAAGAAAAAAGAATAACCTTTTTTTTTATTGTTGTTAAATTTAAATGTCCTTTTTTCAAATTGAAACTAATGTTAGGGCTTCACCTAACCAACCCCACATTAGTATTTTAAGATTTATTGGATAAATTCGTATTTATTCAACTGTAAACTACAATTCAATGCAGGCACCTATTATTTACCAGTACTCTGCATGTCACTGTGAGGTTAGAAAGACGAATAAAACAGTTGTTATTAGAGAGATTCAGATCGAGTGGGATTCAGACATTCACATATATGATCTATTATTTTATTAATTTCAATCACTTCAGTCATATCCCCTTAGTCTTAATCTATCTCCATTTAAGATTCTTAATTTTTAAATGAGTTCCTGTATGCCATATGGCAAAATTTCCTCTTCCTTTGTTCTCTGTCCCAGCTTTTTTCTAAGTCCGTTCCAGCTTCATCTCTCTGACATTGCCAACATGCACACAATATTCCAGGTAAACCTGGCAGGATCAGGTTTCCACTTTGTTACAAACACCCCTTGTGAGGATTTTGCTGCTGGAATTGAATACAACAATACAGTGGGCCAAATCTTTAGGAAATCATGCACAATGACTCTCAGAACTATTTGTTCATTTAAAAAAATAATTCTCTGGGCTGGCCTGGTGGTGTAGTGATTAAGTTCATGCACTCTGCTGCAGCAGCCCAGGATACACAGGTTCAGATCCCGGGCGCGGACCTTACGCACTGTTCATCAAGCCATGCTGTGGCAAGCATCCTACATATAAAGTAGAGGAAGATGGGCACAGATGTTAGCTCAGGGCCAATCTTCCTCAGCAACAAGAGGAGGATTGGCAATGGATGTTAGCTCAGGGCTAATGTTCCTCACCAAAAAAAAAAAAAAAATTATCTTTCTTGTGCTAAGGACAACAGTATAGTCCATAGTTCAAAAGTAAGAAAGTATAAAATAGAATAAAGAAACAAAAAACCATTTATACTCTCAACACCAGAAAGAACATAACTTCCATTTCTATTTTGATATATTTCTCTCTCCTCCCCTGTCACCTAGCAGATTTGGGACTAAACTGTTGTTCTTTTCTGCTTTTTCAAACTTGATATTGTTAAAATGTGGGTACCTTGCCGCATCATTAAGTATTCTTAAAGGAAAGTATTCTTAAAGGATCCACCTGATAGATTTAATTATGATTTATTTATGATTTACCTAATCTCTCTCTTTTTATAAGCCAAGACCATAGTATTCAAATAATACATTGACCTGGTTTCGCCTTCGTACCTTTACAAAACTTTACTCTTTACTTTGAGTCACACAGTACTTCCTTATCTCATGCTCTTTTCCGATCAATTTTTCTTCTTAAACGTTTGAGTGTCATAGAAAATGTTCAAGATTTAGGGTCAACTGTTCTAATACCAGATTGTGTGGTAGTCAGCAAATCACTTCCTCCAACTTACCTCCAGCTCTCGCATCTGTAAGACGGGGTTACATTCCCTTCCTTTGTTACAACACAGTTGCTGTGCAGATGAAATGAGATGCTGAATGTGAAGTTATTCTACAAATTATAAAATGAGAGATTCTTCTCTTCCTGTGCGTGCCTTTTCTCTCCGAAAGGCAACGTTGATTCTTTTTCTTTTTTTTTTTTTTTAGCAGAGAAAGGCTGCATTAAGATGCTGAAAAAGAGCATTATTCAACCTCCTGACCTCCCAAAAGATTTGTTAATGTTTAACCTCAACTCACCCCTTTCCCACAGTGACCTCATTTATCTGACTATTTAAAAATAAGGTTACTAGATGGTGAAAGTACAATTCTCAAATGTCCATTATGAAGAGCAAATCTATTGAAGAAGAAAACCTTAGTTATTTCTTTTTAATTTTCTTTCTTATCCTTATCATAGAATATAACCTTACAGTAGTAGCAATAATATTAACATAATAATTACATCGTATTACGTACCTACAAAGTGACAGCTAGGTGCTTCATCTATCAGTTTAAAATTTCTTAACAACCCTACAAGTTATGTGTTGGGGTGAAAAGTCTATTATTAGGCCAAATCATTTAGAAAAGAGATTCAGAGTAGCTCTTAAATATGTCAGTCTTAATTAGAAAGAAACTAGGCTTAAGAGGAGATATGAAAGGCAAACCTAATGGCTAAGTGGAACTAACAAAGAAAAGACTCCAGCATGGATGCCCTCTAGTGAGAGGCAGAGAGCAAGAGACTTCCGGCCCCTTCTCCATGTCATCGTGTCACTTCTTTTCCCATTGCGCTGTGGGTATTGGCTCAGTGAATATCCTCCATTCCAAACTTGAGTGCACCAGGACGGGCCAATGCCGTGAACACTTTTTTTTATTAGTTTTTTTTTCCCCCCACAGCTCTACTAAGGTGTAATTGACATATTATAAACGGTGCACAATTAAAATGTACAGTTCGATAAGTTTTGACATGAAACCATCACCACTATAAAATTAATGAATATAACAATCACATCCATTTGCCCTTTTGAACTCTTCCTTCCCCTCTTTGTCTCCTCCCCATTCCTAGGCAATCACTCTCTGCTTTCTGTCATTATTGATTAGTATGCCTTTTCTAGAATTTCATGTAAATGGAATCATACAGTAAGTACTCGTTTTTTTGTCTAGCTTGTTTCACTCAGTACAATTATTTTGAGATGTTAAGCACGTTATGTGTATCAATAGTTCACCCTTTTTTATTGCTCAGTAGTATTCCACTATATGGATTTACCACAGTTTGTTTATCCATTCCTCTGTTGATGGATGTATAAGTTATCCACTGTTGCATAATGGATTATCCTACAACTTTGTGGCTTAAAAAGAAGCATTTATTATTTCACAGTCTCTGTGGGCCAGAGATTTGGGAGTAACTTAGTTGAGTCTCTCATGAGATTGCTATTAAGTTGGCCAGGAATGCAGTCATCTGAAGGCTTTACTAGGGCTGGAGGATTCACTGCCAAAATGTTTTTTCATCTACCGCCCCAAGTACTGTGCTTTGGACAACTATGGATCCATGAAATGTGTGTTGCTGTAGGTTGAGTTCTGATTATGGACATCATGAAATTTCAGGCTAAGCAATTTGAACATTTTCCCCTTTCCTCCCTCTTCCCCCACATTAAGCTATAGAGAATGGGTGCAGGTGTTTGAATGGGGAATACTGTGATAACCTATGTCATAGGAGTCTGGTTTCAGTGACTGGAGGTGGCACACTTTTTACTGGAACAAGCATCATCAAAATGGGCAGTGCTGGTCAGAGAGGTTCAGGATTTTCTTTTCTTGGTCTTACCCTTTAAGCAAAAGTTTCTATGGAAAAGGATCAGAGTCAGATCCTCTCCTGCAGAGCAGACCCAGTAGATTTTCATGAGACATCCAACCGTGTTCCTTTTTTATTCTTGAATCTTAAAGACATGCTAAGAGTGCAGGCTTCATTATCATTAGGCTTTACAGTTCTGCTAATGATTGCTGTGTGGTCCAGACAGGTCATTTTTCCTGTTTGAGCCTTGGTTTCCCCTTGTCCAAAATAAACAATATTGACTAGCTAACTTCTGCACTCCCTTTGAGTTTTAGGATTATGTATTAGGAGAAACAGGTAGAATTATGAATTGCAGAGGAGACACCAAAGTACAAGAATCTCATATATTTGACTCCTATACGCGACCCCTTCCCCAAACAGAATAATGGAGCCACTAGCTTTATGGCTCAATGGTAATGTTTGATCTATCTGGACAGACATTATTCCTCACTCCTATGATCCTCCATTAGGGTGTGGTTGGGCAGGGCCTTTGCTTCAGGTGACCTTTGGGCTGGAGAGGCTGGGAAAGGAGAGAAGTGGGTTAAACTTATCATTGTACTTTTGCTTCTGACTCAAATGAAGGCTAAGTGACTTTTACTGTCTATGTAAGACGAGGGACATGGTATGATGGCAATTAAATGTTGCTGACACAGCAGCACTGTTGTTTTTTTTAAAACTCAGACCCTTTAAAATATCTTCTTGCCCTGTTTATTTTGTTTATCTTTGCAAATCAAAATTTTGTTGAGTTTTATTTTCTCTAGTGGGTATTATAAAGGTAATAGGTATTGTATTAATCAGAGTTCTCCAGAGAAACAGAACCAATTGAATATATATATGTGTGTGTATATATATATATATGTATACATGTATATATTCAAGTTGATAAATTTTCGAAGGAGAGAGAGAGAGACTTATTATAAGGAATTGGCTTACATGATTATGGAGGCTGATAGTCCAAAATCTGCAGAGTGGACGTCCCAGTTTGAGTCCAAAGTCTAGAAGCTGCTGTAGTTCAAGAAGAGCTGATTTTTCAGTTTGAAGGCAGTCTGGTAGTATAATTCTCTCTTACTTGGGGGATAGTGAGCCTTTTATTCTTTTCAGGCCTTCAACTGATCGGATGAGGCCCACCCACAGTATGGAGGGCAATCTGCTTTACTCAGTCTACTGATTTAAATGTTAATTTCATCCAGAAACATTCTCCCAGAAACACTCAGAATAATGTTTGATCAAATATCTGGGCATGCTGTGGTCCAGTCATGTTGATACATAAAATTAACCATCACAGGTATCTTGACTTTGGTTTTTTCTTTTAAGCTACACAAGGTATCACCATCTCCCTTTTCCCAAGATTCTGTTTAAGGCCCATACAGGGGTATTTTCCACAAGAATTTGAGAACGAGAACACCTATCCTTGAAAAGAAGGGGGCATTTTCCCAAAATTACCTTTATTGATTATCTGACTGTGAAATATAGAATGGGCCTCCTTAGTATAGACTTTTGTTCATCACTTCAGACCTTGGCTGGTCCAAGTATCAAACACACCTTTTCTAATTGCTATTCCTTTGTTCCTAGAGCTATATCCTCATCATTCTTCCCTGTCTCTCTTCCTCATTCTAACATTTATTAAGTATCTATTCTATGTAAATTAACCCCAAGGGTTGGAAAAAAACTATAAGGATGACCATGAAATGGTCCCTATTTATTCTTTGTAGGCCTTTTAAACATTCTATCAAGTGGCACTGTGATGACAGTGAGTCCTTCTGCATTTTTAATTTTACATAAAAAACTGGAATTGTTAGTGTGGATTGTTGTGAATGGACCACTGTGCACTTTTATTACTCTTGTTAAGGTAGTCTAGTAGAGAATTTCTAAAATAATCTAAGAAGCCAATTTGTAGCATTATGTTACTGTGTATTTGGGCCCAATGAGTGGTATTCATTGCTGCATAATTTTAGCAAAGAATCCCTAGCTTTAAATAAAGAGATTAAAATGCTATGCATGCTAACTTTGCATTTCTTTGGGTTTTGCTGGTCATTATAAAACTTGTTGCTCTTAAACGGCACATTTTCATTTATTATATCTTTTTGATGAGTTTCAGGGCCATTGTTCTCTCCTAAATCATGTGCAAGCTCATCAGCATCGTTAAACAACAAAGGGTACACAGAGCTTGAATCTCTGTATGATCACGGTAGATTTTCCCTTTGTTACAAGAGTTTCTCAAATGAGCCTAAGGAAGATTAAGTGGGTACTCAGGGAAGGAAATCTACACAAGTGTTGAAGACCAAGAACCATTTAGAGAAGGTTGTTGGTTTTATGATCCCGGAGGATGGAAGAAGGAAAAGAGCTCATTTTGTGCAATTAAAAACATCTCTTTCAAGAAGGAAAATCAAGGAAGAAGGAAAATAGGAGTTGTGTTTATTAATAACTTCCATCTAGCATCTGGATTCCTGTATGTGAGGGCTTATGATGAATCTCAGTTTCCTAACTCATCCTCACATTCTTGTTTGTTCATTTGTTCAGTAAATTGTCCATCATATACTAAGTACTGTGGGTAACTCAGAGATGTACAAGGAAGGCTGCTAAGACTAGTATATTACAAAAGAATATAAAGAGAACAGTGCTAAGGACCGCTGGGCTCCTTAGGAGGGTACTCAGGAGGGCAGATGATGCCTGGCTGGAGGCGCTCAGGGAAGACCTCTGCCAGACGTGGGCATTGTGAGATGGGGATAGATTGAGCATCCAGATTGCTACTGGGTGGGGCTGCTGTTGAGGAGGGTGGTAATCTGGCCTTGTGTGGAAGAAGAAGCTATCTGCCTTGCTTTGGTGTTGAGAACAAATGCAGGAATTTGCAGAAACTGGATTACTGCCTTCGGGGAGCAACCTCAGAACAGGGAGCAGGTTCAGGGGTAGAATCTGCATGTGACAGATATTTTTGACTAACGCCCTGAGAACCCTAAGTTGTCTATCCTCTAATAAGGTGGATACTGAAAGCTTTCGCTCTCTTGGCTGGGAAGTCCGGGGCGGGCCGGGGACCCCGTGCCCTCGCGCCGAGTCTTCTGCCTGTTGATGCTGCGCCGCTGGCTCGCGTGCTCCGCCGCTCTGCTCTGGCAGCGATCCCGGAGCTGCATGAGTCAGTTTTGCGCTGAACCTCGGCGTAATGGAGGAAGGTGCTATTTTGGGATAACAGGCATATGATCAGCTCTTTTTTGGGCAGATTTCACAGGCCGCGATGTTTGCAGAAAGAGTGACTTTCCAGAATGCCTTTCTGCTAGAGCACAGCAAACAATTTCACGAAGTCATTGTTGCCTCTCAGGAGGAAAGGGCTTCACATTTGACATCGACAGTCCATTCATTGTGTTAACAGCAGTATTAGCTTCAGAGCAGTTTAATGGAAGATGTTTATATGCGGTTAATAAACTACGTTCTTTTACTTTTTTTCAATGGTGGAAATGAAAGCGGAACCTAATTTGGAAGGTGTGGAGAGGCTCCGAAGCATCAGAAGGTTAATGAAATCATGGAACCCTAAATGAATAGAACTCCCCGTCTGTTCCGCCTCCCCTTCCCATTACTACGTCATTTGCTTTCCTAGCCTTCCTGGGAAGCATGCCAAAAAGCGAGCTTCCAGTTTAGAATAGTTATTAAGAAGAGATGCGCGAGGATTACAACTAGTTTTACTTTCTTTTTCTGAAACGTATTATTACTATTCCTTACAGTAAACATATATTATTTTGGTAATAAGCCAAAACCAGTAAAAATATTTTATGAAAAGATAAAAATGATATATGTATGTGTCTTGACTTCCAGGATTGTGAAGTTTGGGGACCAGCATCCTACTGGATGTAAATAATATAGTGCTATGAATACAGTGGACCTTAATCTTATTTCCAGATGGTGTGCCCTCTGGTGTGTCTTCTGTTTCATGGATTTAGCCAGCCATACTGGGGAAAGTCTGGCCTGGGTCCTGAGTTCGTTGGAAAGATCAAAGGTGACTGTTATGAAGTCCCTACCTTCAGGGGCATTTTAAACCTCTGTATTCCACGAGCTTTCTCCATCCTTCACTCCCTTCTTTCCCCTTCTCTATCCCCTGGCAATTTCCTCAATTATATGATTTGAATTATCACTTTTGCATTTTTTTTTTTTTTACCAAATATTAACCTATTACCTTTATCTTTTTGATAAATTTAAGATACATATACCTAAACGTCTGCTGAAGCTCTCTACTTGAATTTCCACAGGCAACTTGAATTCAACATGTTCAGATTTGAACCTGCTATGCCCCTCTCCCCACTGAAAACAAAAAGAAATAAACACAGCCAACCTGATTCTTGTCTTCCATCCCTGTCTTGGTAAATGGTGCCTCTGTCCTCCTAGTTGCCCAAGCCAGGACCCTGCTCATCATATTCTGTCCCTCCTTCCTTTTTCATCATCCTTTATAGCTTTTATTTATATAGGTTTTATTTATTAAAACCTATATACTCTGATTCTTAGCTGCCTTTAGATCTGCTGCCTCCAGAGCAGACTAGGTACTGCTCAGTTTACGGCCTTATTTCCCTCTGAAACTGTCATAGCAGATCTGCTGGGCTCACATCCTCAGTCTTATCCCTCCCCAGTCATTGTTTTCACACACATCTTTCTAATATACGAATAAAATTTGTATTCTCTCTATTACAATCTTCCAATGACCTCCCTATTACCTGTGGGATAAAGTCCAAACTCATTTGCATGGCATATGCCTATCGCAAAGAAAAGTGTGAGGTCTGGAGTCAGGCAGATCTGAGTTCAAAGCCTGGTTCTGCCACTTACCAGCTGTGTGACCTTGAGTAACTTCTCTGTGTCTCACTTTCCCCATCTGTGAAATGAGAATATGATGGGAGCTACCTGTGGTAAGCTACTTCTGTTCCCCATACCTGCTCTCCTCTAATTCTGGACATTACGTTTCTCTCTCCCTTCAAGGTAGGTGTGTCCAAGGGACCTGCTTAGCCAAAGAAACGTAAGCGGAAGTGGTAGGTGTCACTTCTGTGTGGAGGCATTCAGTTTCTGGTACCGGACTCTCCTGCCCACTTTTCCTTTGATGAATGTGCAAACACGTGTTGATGTGAAGGTGCTATAAGAATTAAGTAGACTGAATGCCGAGCCAACATGTAGAAGACAGCTGTCTTGGAGAATGACCCAGATCCCAACAGATTATGTGTGGGTGAGAAATAAACATTCATTAGATGAAGCAGCTGAGATTTGGGAGTCTGTTATCTCACCAAGCTAAGCCTAACCTGCCATTCTACCTGTTGTTATGGAACTCGTATAATGCACAAAGGCATTTGGCACTGTGTTTGGCACAAAGCAAGTGTTCAGGTAATGGCAGCAGTGACCGTGGTTATCTTTCCAGATAATATCCTTTTCTTTTTTCCTTTGGCATACTTTTTCCCAAAGACACCTACCCACTTGCTGTTTCGCATCTTGGCATCTTTAGACATTGTAATTCCTCTGTGCACTATTTTCTATGATTTTGCTCAGCTGATGAAATTTATTCAATACTTAAGAACCAACTTCAGGGTGTCCCCTATGGAGGCTTCCCTCATACTTGTGTGCGCCCACACCCCAGCATTGGTCACTTGGGCTTCTATGCTCTCGTGTACAGAGGAGCTCTCCTTAGCACTTTCACACTAGACTGCAGTGATTTTACTACGTGTCTGTCTCTCCTTCCGATTGTGAGGTCCCCTAGAGAAGGATTCCACCTTGTTCATCTCTACGGTCTCAGAACCTAGAACAGCATCTGCTACAAAGTAAATATTGAATAAAATGTAAAAATAAACAAATGCACTTCCAAAACTAATGAAGGAAATAAGCCAAACAATTCCACTATAATATGACAAGTGATTGGCATAAGATATAAATGCTCTTGTTTTTCTGAAGTCCCCCCCAACCCCTCCATTCTCCATTTCCTCTCAGACTCAGCAAGCTTTTGACTTTGTGACCGTTGGCTGGTCTAACTTTCTTATTCTGCAGATGAGGAGACTGAGCCCAAAGAGAGGACACAGGTGGCAGAGCCAGATAGTGTCAGACTTTGGAGCAGAAATCAGATGTTATTGCTCTGTAGCAACTAAACAAGTGACAGGGTCAGGGAGCCCATAATATGTAGATTGAGCCCCCCATGCATGGATGGAAGTAAAGTCATGAGAGTATTGTAGTGGGTTAAATGGTGGCCCCAAAAAAGATATGCCTAAGTCCTAAGAGAATGTGAGTTTATTTGAATAAAGGATCTTTGCAGTTGTCATTCTTGAGATGAGATCATCCTGTATTATCTGGATGGACCCTCAATCTAATAACAAGTGTCTTTATAAGAAAGGCAGAGAGGAGAGACATAGAGGAGGTAGGTGACCACGTAAATATGGCGGCAGAGATTGGAGACCTGGAACCCCAGAAGCTGAAGAGGCAAGGGAGGATTCTCCCCTAGAGCCTTTGGGTGGGGTGCACAGCCCTGCGGACACCTTTGGACTTTTGGCCTCTAGAACTGTTGTTTAAGCCACCGAGGTTGTGTAGTTTGTTAGAGCAGCCCTAGGAAACTAACAAGTATCATTTGGAGGATAAATATGTGTTTTTCCCTTGGCTGTATTTCTTTCCAGTTATGTTTTCTGTAACAGTCTTTGAGACATTTCTTAGTCTTTCTTATTTTAAAAAAATGAAGGCCCTTTCTCTTTTCTTCTTTGTTTTTTTACCTCAAATTATGGTGAGACATTTCTGACAGCCTCAATCCCTTAAAATAGTCTCAGTTGTATCAAAAACCCTAGATTTTTTCCCCTCTGAAGTTGAATGTACAGTATGCCCATTCATATTCTTTTCCCCTGAAGCACATCTTAAAGGAAACAATGACAAAGTTTTGAGCTTTGTCTCGCTTTTGAGCGAAACTTCTGGTACCTGAGGTAAAACTGCTCCTTATTCTCCACAAAAGTCACGGTCCTGGTGCTGTGGGCTTCACAGAGTGGCAGTGAGGTCCAGATAAGGGAAAGTGTTTGTGAGAGTTCTATAAACTGTGAGGTTCTATGTGGAGCCGATGTAATTAATGTTATAGCTGTTGAGTACTATGTATGAAATGCATACAAAATATATGAAATCTGAAAGTATTTAATACAAGGCGCCCTCTAGGACGCCTGCTCAGGCTGCTTTTACGCTGTACTTTGCTGCCATCTCGTGGTCTTTCTGGTAGTTGTCAGTGGTCTTGTTTTTTACGTTCAATAGTTGTAGTGATGATTTTTCTCATTTTAAACTTGAAGAGATTTTTCTTAAAAATGGCGATTTTTATTTTAGAGGAAAGATGGAGAATACAGTTCTGAAACTTTCCAATGTCTTTCTATGTTCTTATTTGACATAAGTTAGGAGACTAAGCTTGGAACTATTATTTGAAAAATGCTGGCAGATAAATCTAGAGATTAAAAGACTCCGGCTGGTCAGAGAGACAGAGGACAGTACGGGGGACTTTAGAGAGATGAGAGCACTTGTCCTATCCAAGGGGCATGCACCAAATACTGTTGTTGGAATTCCAACATTTCCTGCGTATAAAGTAGTAGATCAAATACTCCTGGGCTCCCCATAGTCACCAAGTCTCGTTAGCTCCTTTTCTCCAGTATCTCTTTCATTTATTTTGTAACCTCCACCTTCATGACTATTGTGTATTTCTGGTCCTTGTTAATTCTTGTCTGGACCATTTCAATACCTGGTATTCCTATCTCCATAATCTCTCCTTTTCCTTTCATCCTGCACACAATGATAGACTAATTTTCATGAAGCACTAGAGAAGCAATCAGAATAGTGATGAAGAGTAAGAACCAGAGCCAGACTGCTAGAGTTTGAATTCTAGATCCATCAGTTTGGTTCTAACTGGATAATAACCTGGGGCAAATTACTTAAGCACCTTGTATTTCAATTTCCTTATCCGTATCTTGACGAGACTACTGGTGCCTACTTTACATGTTTGTGATGAAGAGCAGATGAGCTAATCCACATCCAAGTGCCTGGTATTTAGTTAGTGTTCAATTAATATTTGCTATTATTAGTCCTCCCTACTGCAGTGTGAATTCCTTGAGTTCAAGACTGTCTTTAATTTGTCTTTGCATCTTCAAATTCACCTATCACTTTTACATCGTAGTCATTTGATAACATTTTGGGTTATTTAAGTGAAGACGCACTAAGCTTTTGATGGCGCATTCAGTTCACTTCTTGGAGCTCTCATTATACCATCTAAAAGGACTTACTATGATTTTTTTAAATAAAATTTACATAAATTTTTTAAACTTGCCATATTTGCAGTTAATAACCAGTGATTAACATTTATTGAGCATTTACTATGCGATAAGCTCTGTTCAAAATGCTTTATATGGAAAATCATATTTAATACTCACAAAGCTTTGAGATCAGTGCTGTTATCAGCACTCCCATTTTATATAGAGGGAACAAAGGCACGAGGAGTCCCCCAGCAGCTAAGAAGAGACTAGATTAGAACCAGTGCCATTTGTCTCAAGCACTCACATTGTTACGTGACTTCTGTGCTCTAAATACATTCTTCTCTAATGCCTGGTTTCAATTCTGAGATCTTGTTTCTGAACAGCAAAACACAGAACACATTTTAAAAATTCCAAACCCAGTGGAATGCAGAGTGCCAGGCTCACCACTGTGTTCGTGTTGCACCAGGCCTCCATTGGAAACAGCTTATTCTGTGAGCAGTGTTCTATGTGATAATGAGCTGTGGTCCCTGGTGTCTGTTGTACTTGGATTGTTGTAGGCGTGGAGATGGTCTGGAGGACACAAGGGCCAAGCATTTTTAAGCATGTTACAGCAGGTAGAACAATGATTCCAGTCCAATAACGTATTGTCTGACATACCACAACCACCGGCCGCTCCACCTGCTCGCTTGTGTTGGGAAGTCTTCCTGAGGATACTGGGACCCTGAAGCACAGAGTGGACCTGGAAAAATGGGTTCCCTGAGGTAAGAGG
Source organism: Diceros bicornis minor (assembly GCF_020826845.1). Lineage (NCBI taxonomy): Eukaryota > Metazoa > Chordata > Mammalia > Perissodactyla > Rhinocerotidae > Diceros > Diceros bicornis. The sequence continues at coordinate 32,387,078 of NC_080754.1, forward strand.
AGCAGTCTGAGCTTCTGGATGTTCCAAAAACACTATACATGGTCTAGTTTGCAGACTTGGTCCCATTGTCCTGACTTTTTACCCACAGGTATTTATTTTTATGGTATGCTCATTCATCCATCCTATAAACAATTATTAAGCATCCTTTGAATTCAAGAAGCATTAAGGTGACATAGAGATTGTGTCTTCCCCAAGTGTTCCTTAAGGGGAATCTCATCTCTCTGATACATCTTACTGCACATAATAGTTCTCTCATTTATTCATTCATTCAAAGTTTATTCAAAACTAGGTGTGATCACCTACCATATAGAAAATGGTGCCAGGTGTCATCAGGAATGTTAAATATTTAAAAGGTATATGTAAAAATAACCTGGGTATCATTTTATCTTTTGAAATGGAAATAAAAATGGATGAAATGTTTATCCCTCATTCCTCGTCTTCTTTCTGGTGATTTTTCTGGGGAAGCTGTGTTTCTCCTAGACACTTCAAACTCTAAGTCACTGCTTCTGCAGATTTAGTTCAATTTATATATCATTCTTTTCCACTCATTGTTGCTACTCATTGGTCACTGCCTCATTCCTTCTCTTTACCCAAGAATCATTGACGTGAGAATAAGAACGTAGTCAAATTTTATTGAAGATTTGGGGGCACAGGAGGTTTAATTCACAAATTACTTTGACCAGCCCACCACATGGAATTTCTCATTGAGTTCTTTTCTCTTCAGGCTTCAGTTAAACACCACATGATGTAAGGGCTCTGCTGTGGTTTGAATGTCTGTGTCCTCCCCAAAATTGCTATGTTGAAAACCTAATGCCCAAGGTGCTAGTATTAGGAGGTGGGGCCTCTGGGAAGTGATTGAGTAACGAGGGCAGATCTCTCATGAATGAGATTAGTGCCCTTATGAAACAGACCCCAGAGAGCAACCTTGCCCATTCCACCAGGTGAGAGTACAGTGAGAAGACAGCCGCCCATGAAACCGGAGGTGGGCCTTCACCAGAACTCTACCATGCTGGTACCTTGATCTTGGACTTTCCAGCCTCCAGAGAACTCTGAAAAATAAATTTCTGTTTTTTATAAGCTACCCAGTCTGTGGTATTTTGTTTATGGCAGTCCGAGCTGACTAAGACAGACTCCATTCTTTCTTTTCACTTCTCTTCCCTCTTTCAGGACTATATCCTCAGTTGCCTTTAGAGGTGTAATCTTAATCAAAATAGTTGTCTTTTTAAGGAAACTTTTCTTCCTATTAAACTAACTGATATTTCTCCCTGCTATGGTTAGGATTCCAAACCAGACAGTCTGGCTTCAAAGTCCATGCTTTAACTATTAAGGTATACTACCCATCACTATATTTAAACATTGCAGAGTTAAATATTGCACAATTAGGTGGTCTCTCTCTTTGTTTCAAGACACTAATGATATATACTTGCTAAAAAAGCATCACCCATGCCCTCTCTTTGAATTAATTTTGTTCACACATGTAAATTGCCAAGTCCTAATCAAGATGCCACCTTCAAACATTACCATTCTTCGTCTTTGGGTTTAGCTTGATTTTTCCTCTTTAGGGAGTAATAAAAATTGAAATTGACCTGCTGTCCTCAATCTCCAATATCAGACCATCGACAGCAGCAGGAAGCAAGCTAGGAGGAAGATGGGATTGTGTATGCAAAGTCATAATGGTGTGAGCAAGTGCTGAATGTGTGAGTTGTGAGCTTGGGGGGATACAGAGCATAGTGAAGCCCCGGATTCTAGAATCATATAATCTTGAGGTGAGAGCAACCTTAAAGTCTTGCTTGTCTAGCCGTTCATCAGATGCTTGAATTTTGTCTGTTTGATCATTTTCAGTTTATACCCCCTCTTGACGTATTCCATTAACCTTGGATAGATCTAACTTTGTTATTTTGACGTGAATTCTCTTTACTTTCAACTTCAACCGTAGGTCCTGGTTCTAAAACTCCTGGGATCATATAAATCAGTCTGATCTTCTTTTATATGGCCTGTAAAGGCCACGTAAATGTCCAGCATGGGTCTTCAGTTCTCAAGATCCTTCGACTGTTTTTGTGACAGGACTGTGAATGTTTCCATTACCCTGGTCATTTTGCTTGAACTTCCTCAGGTGGAGAACATTTCTATGAGTATGTCAGCCAAACAATATCGGTTTCAATGTGGAAGCTTTGTGTCAATGTTTGATGGAGCGTGTTTAAAATGAGAACTGAGTAAACAAGAGAGACAGTTGTTTGCAAGAAAAGATTAGTAGATAGAACATAGTAAGCCTCTTAGAGGTAGGATTGATATCACCCAAAATATATTTTCTTTCCCCAGATTTGTATGTTAGTTGACATAACAAATGGTACACCTATTTGCTGATAACAAACATGTTTTATTGAAAATAATATGTATAATTCAAAGCAATTAGTTATCCCGTGGTGACAAGATGGCCTATATAAATTTTGTTTGCTGATTAATAAGAGCTATGTCTGGTACAATTCTAGTTCATTGTGGGCTTTTATTTTGGTAGATTTTCATAAAGTAAAAATGCATGCATTCTTTGTGTTTATTATTGTTTAATTAAGGTAAAATTTAAATTCCATAAAACACAGAAATCTTAAATACATAATTCATTGAGATTTGACAAATGTAACCTATGTAACCAATGTATTGATCAAGACATAACATTTCCATCACTTGAGAAAATTTCCTCATGCCCCCTTTCAGCCAGTTACCCACCCCCAATATACAACCAATCTTCCAGTTTTTATCACCATAGATTAATTTGGCCTGATCTTGAATTTCATATAAATGGAGTCATACAGTTTTACTATTTTGTATCCAACTTCTGTCACCCAACATAGTATTTTTGAGATTTATCCATGTTATTGTGTATCAGTAGTTTATTCTTTTTTAATTGAGTATTATTATATTATACAAATATTCTACAATTTATTTATCTATTTTTATTTTATTAAACATTTCATTATTTCCAGTTTTTGATTATTTTGGATAAAGCTGATAGAAACACTCATGTACAAGTATTTTTGTGCTAGGTTTTCACTTCTCTGTGTAAAAACCTAGGAGTGAAAGTGTTGGGTCATAGTGTAAGTATATGTTTAACTTTATAACAAACTACCAAACAACGAACATTCCAAACGGTCTGATGCTTTGTAAGTGATTTTGAGAAGTGTTCTTTTTTTCCAATCCTCTATAACATATTACACTCCCCATTTATGAGAGTTCCAGTTGGTCCACATCATCACCAATATATAGTGGTTCCAGCCTTTTAATATATATATAATAGATATATGTATATCTATTATATAGTATAATTATATAATAATTATAGTTATTTATAGTATAATATAATTATATAATATATTGTATAATATAATTATATAATATAATATTATATATATATATATAGAGAGAGAGAGAGAGGATTGATTAGAGGTAGGATTGACATCATTACCCAAAAATGTATCTTTTGTCCTCAAATTTGTACACAAGTTGGTCATTGTATATTAGCAGTCATTCCCCATCCTCCTCACGCCCTCATCCCTGGCAACCACTAATCTTTCTGTCTCTATAGATTTGCTTATTCTGGTTGTGTCATATTAATGGAATCATATAATTTCTGGCTTTTTATGACTGGCTTCTTTCACTTAGCATAATGTTTTCAAGGTTTGCCAAGTTGTAGATGAATCGATACTTCATTCCTTTTTATGGTTGAATATTCCGTTCTATGGATAGTCTACATTTTGTTTATCTATTCATTTTTTTACATTTAATTTGCTAGAATTTTATTAATGATTTTTTTTGCACCTATGTTTATGAGGATATTGATTTGTACTGTCTTTTCATTAATAGCTTTGTCAGTTTTGGGAGAAATTTTATTTCCTTATCTAATTTATGATAGTGTTTATTTAAGATTATTATTCTTCCCTCCTTAATGTTTGATATTGTTCACCAGTGAAACCGACTGGGCCTGCAGCTTTTTCTGTGGGAAAGTTTTTGTTTACAAATTAAAATTCTTTATCAGACCTAGGATTATATACATTTTTTTTCTTTTTCTTTCAATTTTGAATTCATGCTTTTCAAGAAATTCATCTATTTCACCTACTTTGAATATACCAGTATGAGGGTGTTCATAATATTCTCTTTTTACCCATGTTATGTGCCTATAGGATTTATGGTAGTATACCATATTGTATTCCTAGTATTAGTATTTTACCTTCTTAGCTGTTAGTAGCATTTACCAATTTTACTACATTTTTACAAAATTTTTTTTGGCTTTATTAATTTTCTGTATTATTTGTTTTATATTTCATTGATTTCTGCCTTTTATTATTTCCATTCTTTGATTTATTGGGATTTAATTTACTCTACTTTTTAAAGTTAAACCTTTGATTATTTATTTAAAAATGTTCTTCTTTTCTAATATGAGAATTTAAAGCTTATATTATTTATTTCTAAGACTTGCTTAAGCTGGTTCACACAAATGTATAATGCTTTGTTTTCATCAATCTATCTTTTCAAATATTTTCTAATTTCCCTTGTGATTTCTTCCTTTGCTTGCGTTATTTACAAGTGAGCTATTAAATTTACAAAGATTGGAGATTTTCTTCATCTTATTGTTATTGAATTCTAATTAATACTATTGTGGTTAGAGAACATTCTCGGTAAGATTTTTTTAAATTATTGAGTTTAATTTTATGGCCTGTCAAAAATCTATCTTCTTGAACATTCTAAGCATTTAAAAAGAATGTTTATTCTGCAATTCTTGCAGTAGTGTCCTATAAATATCAATTAGGTCAAATTGGTTGAGATGGTGCTCAAATCTTCCATTTACTTACTGACTTTTAAAATAACTAATAAATTTATTTTTTAGAACAGTTTTAGGTTTACAGCAAAATTGAGAGGAAGGTACAGAGACATTCCATATACCCCCTGCCCGCATATGTGTGTAGCATCCCCCATTAACAACATGCCTCACCACAGTAGTATATTTGTAATAATCAATGAACGTAATTGACACATCATTATCACCCAAGGTCCATAGTTGACATTAGGTTCCACTCTTGGAGTTGTACGTTCTGTGAGTTTGGACAAATGTATAACTCCATTTATCTACCATTATAGGATCATACAGAGAATTGTCACAGCTCTAAAAATCCTCTGTGCTCTGCCTATTTATCCTTTCCCTCCCAAATCCTGGCAAACACTCATCTTTTCACTGTCTCCATGGTTTTGCCTTTTCCAGAATGTCATATAATTGGAATTATACAGTATGTAGCCTTTTCAAATTGGCTTCTTTCACTTAGTAAGACACATTTAAGTTTCTTTCATGTCTTTTCGTGGCGTTATTGCTCATCTCTTTTTATTACTAAATAATATTCCATTGTCTAGATGTACCAAAGTTTATTTATCCACCCACTTACTGAAGGACATCTTGGTTGCTTCTAAGTTTTGTCAATTATGAATAAAGCTGCTAGAAACATCTCATTCATTGCTGGTGGGGATGCAAAATGGTACAGTCATTTTAGGAGACAGTTTGTCAGTTTCTTACAAAACTAAACATACTCCTACCATACAACCAGCAATCATGCTCCTTGATATTTACCCAAATGAATTGAAAACTGAAGTCCACAAAAACCTGCACACAGATGTTTACCTTTTCCTGTGACAATTTTTGGTGATAAATCCTCTCAGCCTGCATTTATCAAAAAATTTCTTTATTTCATCGTGATTTTTGAAGTATTATTTATAATAGATAGAGAATTCTGGGTTATTTTTTGTTTAATTTAAGCGCTTTAAAGCAATTGTTCCAAGATCTTCTGGCCTCTATTTTTTTTTGGTGAGAAGTCAATCATCTTATTGTTTTCCTGAATGTAATATTTCTTTATTTTATGGCTGCTTTTAAGGTTTTCTTTTTATCATTGTTTTCAGCAGTTTGATTATAGTGTTGGAGTTTTCTATTTATATGGCTTAGGGCTGGGTATATAGATATGGATATGTAGGATGATTTTTAAAACAAATTTGAAATTTTCAGCTTTTTTTCTGTCTCTTTCTTTCTTTCTCTTTCTCTCTCACACACACACACACGCACACACACACATCTCCTCTCCCTTAGGATCTTAAATTACACTAAGTGGGATTACCTGAAGTACTAATGTTCTGCTCTTCTTCTTCTTCTTCTTCTTCTTTTTTTTTTTTGCTGAGGAAGACTGGTCCTGAGCTAACATCTATTGCCAATCTTCCTCCTTTTTTTTTCCCCCTTTTTCTCCCCATAGTCCCAGTAGATAGTTGTATGTCATAGTTGCACATCCTTCTAGTTGCTCTGTGTGGGATGCTGCCTCAGCACGGCCCGACAAGCGGTGCGTCGGTGCTCGCCTGGGATCCGAACCCAGGCCACCAGCAGTGGAGCGTGAGCACTCAACCGCTAAGCCATGGGGCTGGCCCTGTAGGGTTCTGTTCTTTTTTTCTCTGTATTCAGATTGGTTAATTTCTATTCATATGGCTTCTAAGTTGATTGACCCTTTCTTTTGCAGTGTTGAATCTACTGTACAGCCTATCCAGTGAATTTATTCAAGTATAGTATTATTTATTTATTTTTTTTTGGTGAGGGTGATTGGCCTTGAGCTAACATCCGTTGCCAATCTTCCTCTTTTTGCTGAGGAAGATTGGCCCTGAGCTAACATCTGTGCCTGACTTCCTCCATTTTGTATGTGGGACACCACCACAGCACAGCTTGATGAGTGATGTGTAGGTCTGCGCCCAGGATCCGAACCTGTGAACCCCAGGCCACCAAAGTGGAGCATGCAAACTTAACCACTTTGCCACTGGGCCAGCCCTCAAGTACAGTATTTTTCAGTCGAGAATTCCCATTTAGTTCTTTTTTGTAGCTTCCATTTCTCTTCTGGGATTTTCCATCTCAGCATTGTGTGTACATTATGTCTGTATATTTCTTTAAATTCATGATCATATATATAATAGCTGTTTTAAAGTCCTTGTCTCCTAATTCCAACATCTGTGTCATCTTGGGATCTATTTAAATTAACTTCTTTTGCTTCTGGCTGTGGGTTACATTTTTCCTACCTCTTTGCATGTCTAGTAGTATTTGGTTGTATACTAGATATTATGGGTGGTCTATTGTAGGGAACATAGAGTATGTTGTTTTTCTTCAAAGAGTATTTAGTTTTGTTCTGGCAAGTGGTTCAACTATTGGTGGTTTCTCTTGATTTTAGTTAGAATTGGTTTTATGTTTTATTTCAATGTTGTCCTTAGTCTTTGGCATGACTCTTACTATACGGCATGATCTTTACTCCTAGGCATGATTTTTCTGGCATCTCAATCCAGTGTCTGAGGTGCTCAGCAGAGCTTTTCCACTCTACAAGGGTTAGAATTTGAACATCCCTGCGCACTGGTTAATGTCTTGTACCTCCATTTGGAGGAACACAGGACTTAGCACTATAGTAGCTGCTCTCTGGAGGGCCTCGCAGAGTCTTTACCTGCATATGAGTTGTCCGTATTTTGCCCAAGGACCTGATGGCAGCCCCTATGAAGATTTCTTGCTTCCTCTGCTCCCTGCAGCTACCTGTCTCCAGTACTCTGTCCCACAAATTCCAGCCACCTCAGCAGCCCCACAGTCTGATTTATGCCTCCTTATCTCAGTGAGATTGACATTCTCTGTTTGGGCTCTGGCTTCCGTGCTGCCTCTGGAAAATGGCCCCAGGTGGAAAGCTGGAATTAATGTGGCGCTCACCTCATAGTTTCCCTTTCTCTCAGGGATCTCAGTGCTGTGCTGTCTGTTATCCACTGCCTAGAAATAGTTTCCTGATAGGTTTTGTCCAGTCTTATTGTTGTTTATGTCAGGAAGGTAAGTCTGATACCAGTTATTTTGCCATGGCTAGAAGCGGAAGTTTGAGAACTTTATCCATTATGTTTTTATTTAATATGGCATACATAAACATCCATTCTTGTCTGCCAAGACTCCTGACCTGGATGAGTCTGTAAATCTCACAGTTACATGCACTCCAGGGAGAGGAAGCTAAAATCAGTGGAGAAAATTTTGCTTTTTCTTAAAGAAAGAGAAAAAAAATGTTTGTGTTCTTTAAAATATTTGAAATGTCTTAATGTACATTTTCAAATTTTCTTTTTGTTAAATCTATTACAAAACCTTCATTGACTCCATTTTTTCTTGAATTAACTCTAAACTCTTTAGCCATGTATTGGACATCCTCAGTCACATAGCTCCAACCTATGTTTCTACCCCTATGTTTGGACTATTTGTTTTGTCCAAAACAAACCATCTCCCTTTCTTTAAGGTCTAGCAAACATGACGTTATATGTTCATTTTGATTCATTTGCTTATCTCTATTCTCAAATGTGATTTTACTCTCCTTCTGTTTTCCGTAAATGATACTTCACACATTCTACTGAGAATAGCCATTATTCTCTCATGAATAAAAAAATGTCTACACAAGTCTCCTTTTTGATTTTGAGTTCCTTTTCTACTTAGCGTAATGCCAGGAGCTTGGACAGCATCATTTCTTTCTCTCTTTCACTGCTCATATGCAATCAGTTATGAAGTTCTGTCAGCTACATGTCCTAAGCCTCCGAATCTGTTCTCTCATCTTTATTCTCACTGCATTTACCATAGCTTAGGCCTGACAATTTCTTGTCAGAACAGCTTGATTTTCTCCATCTCCATACTGGTACCAGAGTAATCCTTTTGAAACACATATTTGATTACAGCAAACCCTGAATTAAAATCTTTCAATGGCTCTGTCATGATAAAAAGTCCAGGTTTCTTAGCCTGGCCAGCTATTAGTATAGTTAGCTTGCCTGGTATAGTTTAGGGATGCATAACCTAAAACATCCACTTTAACGACTATTAAGAAAAGCTGCAGTGGTTTGAGGTAGGAAAGTAACATAAAGACTTAGGAAAGGCTTTTTTGATGGAAACAAACCAACTGAAATTTTTTCGAGCTTCAAGAAAGATAGTTGTATTTTACTGAGTTATTGCCATAGGAACATAATGTAAATCAGTTATGGGAATTAATTTTCCTTTCTGATTTTTAGGTTAATACTGCCAGTTTTTAAAAAATACTGTTTGTTGTTATTGATGAGTAAGAATATCAGTACACATGTCTGGAGGGATGTAACACTACAGCTCAGTAAATACACACCTATCTTTCAATCTGTCTGCTTCTGCACAGAATGGTGACAGTATTAAAGAATAGAATATTAACCATTGGAGTTAATAATAATGCTCAGAATCTGGCTAATGCATACTTTGATGAATTAATTGACCCTATCCTAAGTGTGATAGATGAGTCATGATACTACCAAAGAAAATACCACACAGCCACACAGCTGGTAAACAGACAGGAAGAAATGAAGCGAAATCCTTTGGAAAGGGATTTAGAAATGAAAGGCCTGAAGTCTACTCCAAGTTGGGTCACTACGTTACTAGTTTTTAATTAACTTGAGTGATTCGTTTCCCTTCTCTGGGCCTCCATTTTTTCATTTGTACAATGAAGGCGTTGGACTGTGTCATATCTAAAATCTCTATCAATTCTAATATTTTTATTTGAAATTAAAAAAATATTTCCATGTCATGTTTTATATTTTAAATGTGTATCAATCCTTTGGGAATTAAGACCTTTAAATTGCTTTTTGTTATCTATTGTGACAGTCCAACTGACAAGAGCTCTAAAGCCCCTCTCTAGGCGTTAGGGACCAACCCTCCCCCTTCTTTCCCTCAGCATATCCTAACACAAAACTGGAAATGTGTGTGTTTTTGGATATTATTCAAAATTATTCACAGAGAAATATAGCTAAGGAAGTCATGCCCAAGCGCTGTAATAAGTTGAAAGTTTCTGATCTTAGTTCATTTTTTGACTTCACTTGTGGTTCTAGTCATCTACCGTCTGAACCTAAGAGGCCTCCGATAAATTTCCTAGCTAGTACTTGGGAAGTATTTTCAAAGGAATACAGCATCCTCTCCTAGCATGTACTGAAGAAAGAGGCAGTAGAGAAAAAAATGATGATGGGAACTGCAGTGACCAAGTTCTAACCCTGGCCAGTGCCATAGTCAGAACACTGGTTCAGTCGATGCGTGCTGGTCTTGTGAACATAGACCAAATATTTTGAAGAAGTTTTGGTTGGAGAATGTTTCTTGTTGGTTTTGGATCCAGTTTTGTATTCAGCAAGCTATCTAGAATCTAATATCATTTTCATGTGGCCAATTTTATTGCAGTATAAGCTATAATTTGTATAAATACTAACGTCCGTCAGCTACAATATACCTTTGCAAATACTTTAGCCTATTATAAAGTACATCCATAATTAATTGGACACAACTTTCTCCTAAATGAGTTGGTACAGTCAAGGAGATGAAAAGAGAGAGACTGAGTGTTTGCTGGAGCAGCAGATGTATTGTGAATATTTCTCTAGTGTGACTAGTCTCAGGAAGACTGACTCATGGTGACAAACACACAAGAAACAACATTTAGATAATAATGTTTGGGTGCATTTGCACTGGGAGAGAGAATTCTTTTGCTCCACTGCCATTGGAAATTGCCAGTGTATTTTCTACAATGGGTTTCATGTATAGTTCATGGAAAACCAAAATAGTAATCACATGGTTTCTTGGAACATGTGTAATTATTACAGAGAGGTAGGTATTTCTAAGGAATATTTGGAGAGGCTGAGCTAGAATCTGGATAGTTGCCTTTACCTTGCTCCAGGGTCTGAAAATCCTCATGGTCATCAGGCATAGAGTGGACAAGACCACTCATTTATTCATTCACTTATGAACAGATATTTATTGAGTATAATCTATATGACAGATATGGTTCTGGTCTCTGGAAATATATTGATGAATGAGATAAACAAAGTTCCTGCCCTTGTAAAGCTTATATTCTAGGTGGAAGGAGATAAGAATTGAACCAGATAACTGCTGTCAAATCCTTAGTCTCCAATTGAGGTTTTGTTATATTCTTTATCTGTCATAATATCTTTATTTTGAAAATAGCGGTTTCCCATGACAATCATGTTACAAATTCTAAAATCACAACGTATCTTAAATTTCTCTTTTATTTATGAATGTACCTGAAATTGATCTTTCCACAGATGATCTTAAATGGCTGAGATTGCTGTGGTGTATACTTAGAATATTAATGGTGATAACTTCAATTTATTTAGTTCCTGTTCTGAGCCTAGCACTGTGCTAGGCACTTTATATATAATATCTCATAGGCTTCTTACAATACTCTGTAAAAAAGCATTTTTACCTATATTTAGGTAAAGCAACTGAGACTCAGAGAGGTTATGAAAGTTGTGTAAGGTTGCACAGCTATCTAAGTGACAGAACCAGGCTTTGAATCCAAGTCAGTTAGGCTCAAAAGTCAGGTTCTTTTCCACTAAAATACTCTGTTATCAGTTAGTAGGCAAGAGCTACAGCTAGCTAATTTTATCCAGCCCCAAGTTAGAGAAGTTATGAGTTTTTCCTTAGTTTCTTTGAGTAGAATCTCTTCAGGACCCAGAGATCTCTAGACCTTTAGGCAATCTGAGCAGATCACTTTCCTTGTCAAAATCTCTGAGACCTAATTTGTCTCAGAAAGTGTAGCCATGTGGTTCAACTTCCTTTGCCCAAGGCTTGAATATCCCCTAAAGGTGGCAGGAAGCCCACTAAAAGCAGAGTTGGGTAACTCCAATGGTGGATGGATTTGAGGGATAGGAAGATTTTCTTACATTGAGCTGAGAATTCTCTCCTTAAAGTACCAGCATCTTGCCCTGAGTTTGTTGGGGTACTACCACACTGAACAATTACAATATTTTGTCCATAAAAGACCTCTCTGGATATTTCATGGATTTTTATTTTATTTTATTGGATATTTATGGATTTTATTTTATGGATATTTATTTTCTCCTGGGAGTTACTTTCTCTAGCTTCTACACTTCCAGTTTCTTCATCATGTATCATCTGGTCACTCTTTCCTGGATGGGGGCCAGTTGGAACCAAGGATAGCTACGGGACGGAATCCACAGCTTAGCTGGAAGGTAAACATTTCATAAAAGCTATGCACATATTTGTGAAAGGTTTTCTGTGGGAAAGAAAGATCAATGGTTATGTAGGAAAGATTTTCAGAGATTATTGGAATATTACTCCAAACATTGCTGTTGAAGACTGTGTCCTTTCTGACTCTCACTGCCCTTTTTCTGTGGATGCACATGATAAATGCCTCCTGGAGTTTAGTGCCTGGGAAAATGTGTTTGTCACAATGAATCGGTATACTTGTCTTGATAATTAGACCTTATAGGTAAGCAGTTGTGGGGACAGGTGCAAGTGTTAGGTTGGTACCTACGTGAAGGAGCATCCTGTAGTATTTGATTCCTCAGACAGCTATGGTTAGCACAGGAATCCTGTATAATGTTACACTGTAGACTGCCTCTTGTCACAAGTGTTCCTGATTGGCATGAGGCCACCTCCACTGGGCAGGGATGGAGGGTGGAATTTCCTTCGGTCACGTCTCAATTGATCTCCCGTGAATCTCTGTATCTGCTCACTGAGGATTCAAGTTCTCCTCAAGCTACCTCATCTGGCTTCCCCTGCAGCCCCCAGGAGCAGGAAAAGTCCAAGTCTAGGCAAGATTGTTGTGGTGATACCCCTGAAATAGATGCCCAGCTCTTACCTAGACATACCAACTCGTCGACTGAAATGGACCACAGAGGTCAGTTAGTTTAATACTCAAAAACGCCCCTCAATTTTGTGCCCTAGATCACACGACTAGTAAGTGATTGACTGGGGATGTGAGTCCAAGCAGTCTGGCTCCAGAACCAGTTTTCTTCAACTGAGTTTCTTCAACTCAACACTATATTGCTTCACTCATAAGACTTTAAAATAATAAAAGAAATGTAAGATCCACATCATGCTTCCATGGAAAAAGAAAAAGACACTTGTAAAATTTAAAATTATTAGGAGAGAAATTTGCATGTTTTGATATGTGTTCAATTGCTCTTTTAGAGATATTTAGTACTGAGGTAATTTAAATTTGTAGTAAAATTCTCAGAAGAATGAGGTAATTTACATGAGTGAATTTTCCAGATAGCAAAGCTTATTTCTTTTAGTATAAAGCCTCTGCTAAAAAAATAAAATAAAAAAGCAAAAACTTTATTTCTTATCATTTTTAAAATATATTTTTCAAGTCTCTTATTTCTTAGAAGATTCCGAACATATTTTACAACTTTGATTTCTCAGCATTGTCATTATTAATATTAATAATTGTGTCGCTCCAAAAAAATACACAGTCCCTCTCAGAGACTTGTTAAAATGTCTGACGCTATTTGTCCCCACACCAAATGGCCTTTATTATTGTGACTTTTGCAGAGGCCTGATATTTATTGGTTTGGTTGTTTGTTTACTTTTTCTCCTTAAAATTGTTATTTCTCACCTTTTGAAAATGTCTCTTTTTCAATATCCTTTTTTTTCCTCTTTCAGACCAGAGATCAGCAAACTTTTTCTGTAAACAGCCAGATAGTAAATACTTTAGGCTTTGTGGACCATACAGTCTCTTTCAGAGTCACTTAACTCTAGTTGTAGCATGCAACAGCCATAGACAACACACAAATGAATGGACATGGCCGTGTTCTAGTGAAACTTTCTTTTCAAAAATAGGCAGTGAGCCCAATTTGGTCTGTGGGCTGTAGTTTACTAACCTCTGTTCTAGACTGTTGAGTGTGGTGAAATAGCTATGTAGAATAATATGTAAAGAGTAAATAGAATTTTTTAAAAAGTAAGTAAATGCTGTATAAGGACTTAACGTGCCCCTATAAATGAAATATACAACATTTTGTGCAACAATTTTATGATAGCATTTTTGGGTGCTTAGATGTTTTTCCTTTCCTTTCTCCCTTCTTTTATCTTTTTTCAAGTTTGTGTCTATATTCCAGACGTTTGAGGTTATTAGATAAATGAACTCTATCTTTTTTCAAGGTTGTGTCTACATTGCAGACGTTTGAGGTTATTAGATAAATGAACTCCAGATACACTTGCTTCTTATGAATGTGTGCATAAGTGTGTTACTGTATCTCAGGTATAGAGCTAAAGTCACTGTACCAATTAAGAACTAGGTAAGATTGGTTTGATCCCTATATTATAAATTTTGGAGAGTTCAATATTCCTCACCCACACCATGAATTTTATGCAAATTTTAAGGGGGGGGTTACATTTTTACGGTCACCTCTGGCTCTGATTTCTACTTCTGTCAAATTAAGTCAGTATTCAGTGTAGAGATTGTTCAGCTATTCCTGTTCTAAAAAAATTCTTGCCCATTTCTAAACCTCAGACTTCCGGCCTCCTACCATGTTTCTCAGCTTTCTACAGTCCCTTCCAGATGGCCCCAGGAACTCCAAATTCTTCTCACTTCATTATGCAGATTAATTCCATTTTCTCCAGCCTTACTCCCAAACTGCTCTCTGACTTCTCTGTACATTTTCTAATACATCAAGATGCTCTGCCGAACAAAAGGGACCTCTTCTCCTTTAGTTGAACCATCCTCCTAATAAGGGAGTTAAAATTTTATGTGGAATATTCTCCCTTATTGATATTTAGATGAATGATTAGGTGGATGGCTAGATGGATGGATGGATGGCTAGATAGGTGTTATTCAGTACTATAAATTTAAACTAATATTCCATGTGAAGAATAATATCAAACATGGAAAACCCATATTTGGTTTATTAGAGTTAATTTTGTGATATAGGAATTATTTAGTGTTGTTCTTCAACTCTCATAGCCAAAATACGCCCAATATGCTATTTCTATTATTATTCGCATTATAAGTATTTTATTTATTTCTTGTTTGCTTTTTAAATATCCTAATAATGATTTTTTTAATGAAAGGAGTCAAAATATCATTTCATATGACAGTCAACTAAATTATAGAAATAGAATATAAGATCATAAACAGCATATGATAAAAGTTAGGCTTGGACTCAAAGGAACTACATTGTATTCCCTCAAACTTAAAATAATAGAATGGTATTTCTATTTGGAGCTATTTCCTCTAATCTCCAATACTAGAAAAGCAGTTCTTCCATTCACCTAAATGTTTAATATAAAAATGATTTATCCTTACCCATAATTATTATTATTCAGTCATATATTAATTCATTCAGCAGCTTTAGGTTGTCTGCAGAAAGCATTGCAAAGAATATAAAATAAGAAAATATATTTCTAATTCACGAAAGGGCTTAAAACCTGCTCCTGGAAACAATACAAATATGGTGAAATAATTAGAAAAGAATAAAGAGAGTAACATATAAGAAAGTTAATTTTTAACTCACATTTCCTGAGCACTACACTAACCTAAAATTGATCTCTTCGAAGTCTGCTCTGAGTATAAAACTGGAGTGGAAAGCTAGTAGCTATATCGTGTATATGTACTTTTTCTCAGTATCACTAGGAAGTATTTGACCAGAAAAGATAGATACGAGTAAAACTAGTTTAAAAAAACCCAAAATTTGTCATCTTGTAAAAATCCACATTTATAAAGAAGAGTGGAGATATGATACTGAATGCTTTGGTTTGTTTTGTTGATACTTTTATTTTTGGTGGGCTTGCTTCATTCAGTTCTGCTGAGGAACATACACTGCCAGGCATCACAGTATACTAAGGCAAACCAGACACAGGGCTGTTCCTTGAGGAGTTTCTAGTCTAGAGGGAGAAATAAGCATGTGGACAACTGAGGAAGGATGGGCGCTTCCGACTTCAGGCTTTATGGAAGAGTTGACCTTTGCACTGGCCCATGATAGTGTTTAATAAACTAGAAAGGGTGCAAAGGACATCTTGGTTGAGGAAAGAAAATGAACAAAGGCTCAAAAGTTCACAAATCTGTGTCCAAGTAAAGCAAGTACAGGCTCACAATTCATTATCTACAGTTTCTAAATCCAAGAAGCCCTGAAAACCATTGTTTTTTTCTTAAGTTTGCAGCATACTTATTTGGTGGCACAACCTGACCTGACAAACTTGACATAAGGCTGTTTCTACTCTTCATTTATTTCATTTATGAGAATATTTGTAGATTTTGCTGCAGAACTATCGATGTTTTAAGGGGCTGCCCCAAGACACAGAGATTTTGCTAATATTTTATACATTAACTGTAGTACTTTAAAAAAATACCACCTTGTGCCCCCCAAACCTGCATTACAATACACACCTAGTCCCAGGTGTTTCAGATATGGGATTGTGGACCTGAAGTAATAATGGGTGATGAGATATTGTAGAAACTGTGGTCAGAAAACTAGATAAAGATTGCATTGGTTCTTTTTTTTTTTTTCCCTCAAAGCCCCAGTAGATAGTTGTATGTCATAGATGCACATCCTTCTAGTTGCTGTACTTGGGACGCGGCCTCAGCATGGCCTGAGAAGCGATGCGTCGGTGTGCGCCGGGGATCCAAACCCGGGCCTCCAGCAGCGGAGCGCGCGCACTTAACCGCTAAGCCACGGGGCTGGCCCTGCATTGGTTCCTGACTGTCAAGTTAAAGATGTCGGAAATTCTACTTTAGGCTGTAAAGAAACCATTACAGGCTTTTGAAGAAGGGAGTGAAATATTCAACAATGTTTTATCAAAGTTAGTTTGTATTCCTGAAAACACAGTGTTTTAAATTTCATTCTCCAAACAATTGTGAAACTTGGGATATTTTCCTGTGAGTGAGATGATGATGTCAGATGAAATGCCTGTTGAAAATAGATATGTACAGCCAGTACATCCATCATTTGTTTCTTGTGAAGTTGTGTGGGAGGAACAGGGTTAGAGAAAGCCATTTCAGATTGTGTTTGCAGCTTGCTAAGTGTCATACCATATAAATATGGCCAGGGTTTGCTGTCCCCAAATGACTGCTTTGAAAATGCATAAATTGCCTCCTGGAATAAAAAATGAACAAGCAAAACCAACAAGAAATAGTAATTTATTTCATTTTTGTTCTAATTCTCTTCAAAATAATTTGGTTTTAATTAGATTAAGAAAATTTATTGAAAAATTAAAGATGTTGTTGTGTGTGTGTGTGTGTGTGTGAGACTCGTAGTAAATCTTTAAACTCTGCTGTTGGAAACAAGCAGGAAAAGTTTGGGAATTACAAAATTGAATCTAGGGTGTACCCATCTCAGTTTTTCTTTCTTAGAATATCTGGATAGTTAGTTGGTCTCTCATTTTTCCCGAGCTTGTAGTAATTGATCCTGGGACCCCAGGAATAAAAGTGCATTGTATTTTCATTTTGAAAAATGTCATTTAGAGGCTGGAAGCAGAGGGAGGCATATGTAATAAAACTGTGAATCGGTACACTTTTCAAAAAGAGTATTTGGTAACTGCCTTATGATTATTACTAAATCCACTTCCTAGAAGTGGTATTTCAATCCCTCGAAGTCTGTGCAGGGAGTCAGAAAATTCCATTTACTTCATAACTTATGCTTTTCCAGAAAATTTCTACATTTGACTTCAGAAGAACTGTGAATAATAATAGCATGTTTACAAACATTTTATGGCTCTCAGTAGAGTCCAAGGATGAAGCATATATATTAGGGCAGGGAGGAAGTATTTTTTGATGTCGTGACCTCAAGAGTTTTAGTCTGAATATTTGACATTCTAAGTTTTTAAAAAAATCACTTATAAAAAATAAAAAAGATGCAGCTATTTTTAAAAATGGGTAATATTTATTTCTGATTTTAAAAGTAGTCAACATTAATTGTAGAAAGTTTAAAAATATAAAAATGCAGGAATCCATATTGATGATAATAGCTATTGAGTGTTTTAATATTCCACAGGCACTGTACCTCATGCTTTACATCCATTATCTCAGTTAAACCTTACCCTGGGATGCATTATTGTTCCCGCTTTATATACATAGAAACTGATGGCTAGAGAGTTAAGTCATCTTGCCAGTAAGCAGTAGAACAGAAGCGAAGCCCAGGAAGTCCAGTTCCAGAATTCATGCTCTCAACAGCTGTAATCTACTGCCTCCCCTCAATCTCCAGTAACCGCCAAAATAATCACCGAGAAATAGCCACTGTTATATTTTTGTGTATATGCTTTCAGTCTTTTTCCTCATGTGTATATATTTTTAAAACATAATTGAAATCCTAGTGCAGGCTATTTTTTTTTTTTTACCTTCAATGTTGGTCTTTTTGATAGTTGAACCTATTCACCGATACAACGCAAAAGCATGATCTTTGGCACTTGCTGGTCCAGAATGTAGCCCTGATGCTGAGGGTCTAGGTGGTACCTTGAATTACAAACAAAAACACTCTCTGAAGAAGTGGGCATCATGCTAACACCTCCTCCTAAGCAAAAGCTACTTATATTCCTCAGCTCGAGGTGTTGGTGACGGCATCAGGCATGTGGCAGCAAGTGGAAGGGGACTGATTTTCCAAATTTTATCTTTATATTCTTTCCTTTCCAAATATAAGAATCCAAAACATTGTTAATAACTTTAAAGTTTTAGAATCCACCTTTAAGAAAGGTATTTCCATCTGCACTTACAGATTATAATTTTTAAATACAGGAATGATCAGTGGGTGATTTATAACCATGTCCTGATTTAAAAAAAAAAGAAAGAAATAAGCTCTCTTTTAAAAATGTACTAGTCCTTGTTAAGCAGATCACAGATCTTGGGAAAAAGGAGACAAGAAACTCATGTGTGGGGAATCCATAAGTGCTAAACTCTGCATTAAGCATTTGCTTTTCCTTTTTTTTTCCCCATGTTTTGTTACCATAACAACTCTGTGAGGGAGGTCATTAGCCTCCTGTTGCAAATGAGGAAAATGAAGCTCAAAGCAGTTGAGAACTTTGTCCATGAGCACACACAGCTGGCAACCGGCAGCACTGGGATTTGAACTCAGGAATGTACAGCTCTGAAGTCTCAAATGTTTCCTATGATGTCACCTATGAGTGTGACAATCATAGTCTTTAGGACCTGGAGTGGACTTCCATCCAAATACAGGAAAGACGACTAAAACGGAAAGAGAAAATGGAAAAGAAGTCACCACTTAAATCAATTTTGTGCACCATCTTGCTGAGGCCAATTGTTTTTCTTATAAAATTTTTTTAAAATTGAGATATAATTCAGATATCATAAAATTCACCTTTTTAAAGGGTACAGTTGAGTGATTTTTGTATATTCACAAGACTGTGCAACCATCGTCACTATCTAATTCTAGAACATTTTCATCAGCCCCAAAAGAAACTCCATACCCATTAGCAGTCACTTCTTCCAGAGTTTTGATGAAGCAAAAAAATCTTCAAAATCTTTTTTTTTAATTCCAATTTTCTTAGATTTTTCTCTCAAACAAAAATGGTTCTCAGTTATTTATATAGATGTAGGAGAGAAGTTATAAAAATAATTTCATATAACAGATGATTGATGTTGTTGAATATATCTTTGAGTATGGAAAGGATTATTAATGGAAGAGCTCCCAAAAGTTATCAATGTCAATAAACCACCCACCACCACTATCATCATTACCACCATTTATTCAGCACTTACTCTCTGGCAGACACTATATTGAGATATTCTATTTCATTTAATTCTGACAACAATCCTGTTAAATAGTTATTAATACCTACTCCATTGTGCAAATAAAAAAAAAAAGAACTTTGGGGAAATGAAGTCACCTATTAAGTGTCAGGGTTGAGAAGTAAACTCAGGTCCAGTTTGATTTGAAAGTACAAGTCTTAACCACTGAGCTCTCCACCAAGTGAGAGGAAATGGATTGAAAGAGAACATAAGTCTAAAATGAAAATAACATTTGAGTCCAAATGGAAAATTTACACAAGCCCAGGATGTTGAAGGTTATCTAGTTCTAGCTTCTGGAAGCATTATCCCAGTGATTTACATATGCATATGATTGGATACTTAGAGTGTACACTTGCATAAAGCTATACAAACCAGATCTTTCTGGTCTTTCCATTTTTCATTATTTAATAATTAACGTATCAAACCAGAAATGGAATCAACTGCAAAGTCAGGAAGTATGAGATCTTTCTGATTGGTACTATAGAAAACTCTTCTCCCAGGTCTTTGTCTGTTGGTCTTCCAGGATCATTATGCTAGATTAGTCAATGAAAGGGTTCATAGTCCTGCTTTTCTTTCCTTCTTTTTTTCAATTATTTTACTGAGGTCATAATGGTTTATATCATTGTGTAATTTCAGTTGTACATTATTATTTATCAGTTTCTGTATATACTACATCGTGCTTACCACCAATAGTCTAATTTTTATCCATCACCATATATATGTGCCCCTTTACCCCTTTCACCCACCCCCCAACCCCCTTCCCCTCTGGTAATCTCTAATCTGTTCTCTTTATCCATGTGTTTGTTTATCTTCCATATATGAGTGAAGTCATAAGGTGTTTGTCTTTGTCTGGCTTATTTCACTTAACATAATACCCTCAAGGTCCATCCATGTTGTTGCAAATGGGATGATTTTGTCTTTTTTATGGCTGAGTAGTATTCCATTGTATATATATACTACAACTTCTTTATCCATTCATCACTTGATGGGCACTTAAATTGCTTCCACGTCTTGGCTATTGTGAATTATGCTGCAATAAACATAGGGGTGCATAAGTCTCTTTGAAGTGTTGATTTCAAGTTCTTTGGCTAAATACCCAGTAGTGGGCAAGCTGGGTCATGTGGTATTTCTATTTTTAATTTTTTGGGAAATCTCCATACTCTTTTCTATAACATTTGTTATTATATTTGTTATTAATATCATTTGTTATTTTTTGTCTTGGTAATTGTAGCCATTCTAACAGCTGTAAGGTGATATCTCATTGTAGTTTTGATTTGCATTTCCCTAATAATTAGTGATGTTGAACATCTTTTCAGGTGCCCGTTGGCCATCTGTATATCTTCTTTGGAAAAATTTCTGTTCATAACCTCTGCCCATTTTTTTGATTGGGTTGTTTGTTTTTTGTTGTTGTGGAGTTGTATGAGTTTTTTATATATTTTGGAAATTAACCCCTTGTTGGATATATGATTTGCAAATATTGTCTCCCAGTTGGTGGGTTGCCTTTTCATTTTGTTCGTGGTTTCCTTTGCCTTGCAGAAGCTCTTTAGTCTGATGAAGTCCCATTTGTTCATTTTTTCTTTTGTTTCCCATGTGTGAGTAGACATGGTATTCAAAAAGATGCTGCTAAGACCGATGTCAAAGAGTGTACTGCCTATATTTTCTTCTAGGAGTTTTATGGTTTCAGGTCTTACATTCAAGTCTTTAATCCATTTTGAGTTAATTTTTGCATATGGTATAAGATAATGGTCTACTTGCATTCTTTTGCGTGTGGCTTTCTGGTTTTCCCAATACCATTTATTGAAGAGACTTTCCTTTCTCCATTGTATGTTCTTGGCTCCTTTGTTGAAGGTTAGCTGTCCATAGATGTGTGGTTTTATTTCTGGGCTTTCAATTCTGTTCCCTTGATCTGTGTGTCTGTTTTTGTGCCAGTACCATGCTGTTTTGATTACTATAGCTTTGTAGTATATTGTGAGGTCAGGGATTGTGATGCCTCCAGCTTTGTTCTTTTTTCTCAGGGTTGCTTTAGCTATTTGGGGATGTCTTTGTTCCACATAAATTTTAGGATTCTTTGTTCTATTTCCGTGAAGATTGTCATTGAGATTCTGATAGGGATTGCATTGAATCTGTAGATTACTTTAGGTCTTTCACCTCCTTGGTTAAATTTATTCCTAGATATTTTATTCTTTTCTTTTTTATTGGGAGGAAGATTGTCAGTGAGCTAACATCTGTGCCAATCTTCCTCCATTTTGTATATGGGACACCACCACAACATGGCTTGATGAGTGGTGCATAGGTTCGCGCCTGAGAGATCCGAACCAGGGAACCCAGGGCTATCAAAGTAGAGTGTGCAAACCTAACGACTAAGCCATGGGGCCTGCCCCATTTTATCCTTTTTGTTGTAATTGTAAATGGGATAGTATTCTTGACTTCTCTTTCTGCTAGTTCGTTATTAATGTATAGAAATGCAGCTGGCTTTTGTAAGTTGATTTTGTACTCTGCAACTTTGCTGTAGTTGTTGATTATTTCTAATAGTTTTCTGGTGGGTTCTTTAGGGTTTTCTATATATAGGATCATGTCATCCACAAACAGTGAGAGTTTCACTTCTTCCCTTCCAATTTGGACACCTAATAGAACTAGAAAAAGAAGAACAAACAAAGCACAAAATCAGCAGAAGGAGGGAAATAATAAAAATTAGAACAGAAATAAATGAAATAGAGACCAAAAAAAAGAAAAACAGTAGAAAGGATCGGTGAAACTAAGAGCTGGTTCTTTGAGAAGATAAACAAAATTGACAAACCCTTAGCCAGACTCACTAAGAAAAAAAGAGAGAAGGATCAAATAAATAAAATTAGAAATTAAAGAGGAGAAATTACAATAGATACCACAGAAATACAAAGGATTCTAAGAAAACACTATGAAAAACTATATGCCAACAAATTGGATAACCTAGAAGAAATGGATAAATTCTTAGACTCATACAACCTTCCAAAACTGAATCAAGAAGAAATACAGAATCTAAATAGACCAATCAAGTAAAGAGATTGAAACAGTAATCAAAAAACTCCGAAAAAACAAAAGTTCAGGACTAGATGGCTTCTCTGGAGAGTTCTACCAAACATTCAAAGAAGATTTAAGACCTATCCTTCTCAAACTATTCCAAAAAATTGAAGAAGACAGAACACTTCCTAACTAATTCGATGAGGTCAACATCACCCTGATACGAAAATCAGACAAGAACAACATAAAGAAGGAAAGTTACAGGCCAATATTGCTGATGAACATCGAGGCAAAGATCCTCATCAAAATATTGGCAAACTGAGTACAGCAACACATTAAAAGGATCATACACCATGATTAAGTAGAATTTATACCAGAGATGCAGGGATGGTTCAACATCTGCAAATCAATCAATGTGATGCACCACGTTAACAAAATGAGGAATAAAAGTCACCTGATCGTTGCATTAGATGCAAAGAAAGCATTTGAGAAGATCCAACACCCATTTATGATAAAAATTCTCAATAAAGTGGGTATAGAAGGAAAGTACCTCAACATAATAAAGGCCATATATAACAAACCCACAGCCAACATCATACTCAATGGGGAAAAACTGAAAGGCATCCCTCTGAGAACAGGAACAAGACAAGGGTGCCCACTCTCACCACTCCTATTCAACATAGTACTGGAGGTTTTGGCCAGAGCAATTAGGCAAGAAAAAGAAATAAAAGGTATCACAATCCTGGTTTTCTTCTGGCTTGAGTTTCTTTTGGATCTTTTCAAGACCGCCTTTATTTTCCTCATAACTGAAACCATCTGGCGGGTGTGTCATTGATTTTCAGGAAAGACAGAAGGCATGATACATGTTGCTTTTGTATATAACTGCCACATAAGATCATAATAAGTTTGATCAAAGCCTTATCTGCAGATGAACTATATGGTTAACTCAGTCTTGAAAGAAACAGAATTATATAACTATTCTGCAACTCTTGGTGAAACTCAATTTCATTCAACAGCTATTTACCATTTCCTATGTTTTGAGCAGAGTCTGTTGTGGAGGAAAGTGCTTGTGGTGTATTTCATGATGAATAAACCTCAGAATTGCTATGAAAGGGAATGAAGAGTGTGTGCGTGTGTGTGTGTTTGTATGTGTGTTTGAGGTGAGGAAATGTGTATAAAACATATGCCCAACTAATTGTGATAGTAGGCTTGATGTGATAAGTGCCATAGGTTTTCCTAATTCCTCCAATTAGATTAACCCTCACCCCCTACTTTAGACACTACAGCACCATGTACTTCTATTCTTTTTTGCACTTATCACAGTTGTAATTGTTTATATAATTATTTGGTTAGATTTTCAATAGTATGCTTGTTCCCTTGTAAATCTATCAGACATAGAGGCTATAAATAATATGAACCAGAGATAACTGTGTGAATGTTTCATGATAAGAAATACACATATGTGAGCCCCAAAGGGGAGCATCTAGTCTAGTTAGAGAAAGGTTCTTAGTGGAGGTGACACTGGGCCCAATTTTTGAAGGATTGATATGTATTTACTGGGAGAAGAAAGAAGGTAGGATATCCAGGCAAGGGGAATAGCATATGCAAAGATATACAAACAGGAAACATGCCTCAAGGATATGAGTGGAGTTAAGCTCATGTAGAGAGATGGGAGAAGATGAGGCAAATCATCAAGGGTTTTGGACCAAGCTTAAATTGTTGATTTTATCTTTAATGCTATGAAAAGTTTCTGAAGAGCAAAATTCTTCAGAGATTTGAGTTTGGGGGTGATTATTTTGGCATTGTGGAAGCTGAATTGAAGACAGTTGGACTGTCTTTCATAGGCATGTTATAATAATCTGGCAGGAAGTGACAAGGGCCTGAAAGAAGGCAGGAACCGAAGGGATGGACATGAGAGATGTCCAGGCAATAGCATCTCTAATAGCCTCTGCTTGGAGGTGAGTTAGCAAGAGGAGTCTATGATGGCTCACAGGTTTTTGAATTTGGAAATAGTATAGATAATGCAGTCTTTTACTAAAATGTGGAGCTCAGGTTTTGGGGAAAAGAGATATGTCCATGTCCAGTTATAGATTTGTTGTTTTGGAAGTACTTGTGGAACATTTAAGTGGAACCTTCCAGGAAAGCTTGGAAATATGTAATTAAACCTATGGAGAGATCTGGTCATCAGGCAAAAATCCAGGAGTCATCAACAGTCTAAGAAATTTAATATGTAAGAGGATGCACTCCACCCCCCCAAATAAAGAGAGCAAAAAGATTAGAGGCTGTAACCCTGGAAAACAGTAATACCAGGGAAATGGGCAGAAAGAAAACCGTAAAGTTAAATGAAGAAGTAAGAAGAAAAACCAAGAGGAAACTGGTGTCTCTGAAGACAAGGAGGAAGACTTTCATGAAATAGAGAGTGATCAATGATTTTTATATTTATGGTTTATGTATAACTAGGACAAAAAGTGCCCATTGAATCCAGAATAGCCTACTTTATGATGATTTTATAAGAAGAGTGTTAGTGGGGTTGTGTGGGCAAAAGGCAGCATTCAACCGGATTAGGAGAGAATAAAAAGTGCTAAAGTGGAGATAGTACACGTGGACTCCTCTTTAACGTGTTTGTATGTTTATGGGAGGAAAGAAAGCATAGAAAGAAAGTGCACAGTCAAGGAGGGGTTTTGGAAATTCTACATGAGGCTCCTGCTTGGTACACGGAGATAGCATTCTTGGCCTTAAACTGTGCTTGCACAGGCACACAGACATGCATGTATGTGTATATGTGAATATATTGTGTGTATAAAATCACTTTAAAGGGGGCTAAGATAATCCATCTCCAATTACCACACCTTCATGAAACCTTCAATATGACCCTCATCAATGGCTCCAGTTAGCATTTTCTCTCCTCCTCCCCCTGTCCTGACCATAGATCCAGGACCACTTGTTAAACCACAGTTAAAGCTCACCATTGTGAGAGTTAGCCCAAGCCATAAGCTAAGACTGTCTCTCATGCCTTATTCTGAAATTAATAAAAATCTTATAGTTTACTATAGAGGCAATACTTATTTTTATTGTTGTCAGGTCTTTAAGTAAATGGCTGCCCTCTGCTTCTGGAAAGCAAACAATTTGCAGAGAGAAAATTCAATCTCCAGGAAAGGGAAAAATGCCCTGAAATCATTTCTATGCATTTTATAAAATAAATTTGATTCTTACACTATCAAAACCAGAAGCAGCAGCATAGTGTCTTGTAAAGAATATTGCACTGGGAGGCGGTATCCTGACTTAGAGTCACAGCTCTGCCACTAGGAACCGTGTGACTTTAGGGGAATTCAGTGTCTCCTTTCTGTCTTCTTTTCTCCTAAAGGGTGGGGCTAGATTTTGCCTATCTTGGTTTGACTTATGTTGAAATTTTATTCCCTGAAACTGTTAATGAAGTCAATTCACAAATAAATTTCCTTTTCCTATCTGTCTTTTGGAAGAACTCCGTTCTTGACAAATGTCACTATATTGGAGTGTGTTTTTCCATCGTTTACCTCCCTCCTAGGCAAACAGAATTGCTTCTCTCATGCTCTCACAATAGTTTTCACACATCTCTATCCTTATCAACATTATTTGTTTAGCTATCTGTTCTTCCCCATGCCCACTAGATAGAGAGGTCATTGAGGGCAGTGGTTAACTTTACAATTTGAAATACATGCTCAATAAACTCAATAAATGTGTATTGAATAGAAATGATTAATTTTTTAATTAAACTCTTTTAACAGGTAGACCTAGTATATACAATAGTCCTCCCTTATCCATGGGGGATACGTTTCAAGACCCTCCGTGGATGCCTGAAACCTCAGATAGTATTGAACCCTATATATATTATGCTTTTTCCTGTACATACTCAACTATGATGAAGTTTAATTTATAAACAGGCACAGTAAGAGATTAACAATAATTAATAGTAAAATAGAACAATTAATATACTGTAATAAAAGTTGTTGTAGATCTTAGTAACCTCAGCACACAATTTTTGTTCTTTCCTTATTAGGTCAAGAACTTTCACCTTTTCAGTTAAAGGAAGCACTTTATGGCATCTCTTTGGCATATCCGAATTGCTAGCGTCCCTATTGTTGCACTTCAGGGCACTATTAAGTAAAATAAGGGTTACTTGAACACAAGCACTGCTATACCTCGACAATATATCACTGACAACCAGGACGGCTGCTAAGTGACTAGATCTGGTAATCCAGACAGCTTCTAAGTGACTAATGGGCGGGTAGCCTACACAGCATGGATACTCTGGACAAAAGGATGATTCACATCCTGGGTGGGATGGAGCCGGATGGCTTGAGATTTCATCATGCTGCTCAGAATGTTGCACAGTTTAAAACTTATGAATTGTTTTTTTCCGGAATTTTCCGTTTAATATTTTCAGACTACAGTTGACCGCAGGTAACTGAAACCATAGAAAGCAAAACCTCAGATAAGGGGGGGACTACTGTACTATAAAATGTAGTGAGATTTTTATTTAGAGAGGATAGATAATGTGAAAGCTAAAAGGGATTGGTTGAGTCTTTATTAGTGGAATTGACGGGGTCTTTATTATTGTTTTGGTGTCTTTAATTCTTAAGATTGTTGGAATTCCATGAGGGCATGGGGGAGTCAAATGTAGCTTATTTCAATCATATGGTAATAATAACTATTTTTCCAAATGTCACCTAAATATAAGAGCTCATTTTAAAAAATGAGTACATAATTTAAAATTAATATAAGAGTAATATCTCAGATTTATGGCACTTTGGGCTTTTTTAATCTTTTATTTCATGTACCTGCTTTATCTTAGAGGATAAGGCTCATCAATACCTAACTCTTTTTGGTACCAATATTCTGTTGGTAGACACTGAGAAGGTATGATTCTGACTTGGTCTTCAGACTCTCAGGGCATCCGGACTATACCCTGTTAGAGACTTGGAAATGACATTTCTAGTTCTAGTGTATCTCCTTCACTTTCTGTATTTTTGTATTTTAATCAGGCTTAGTAATAAATAATTTTTTAACCAAAGCAAAATTTATATATTTTAACTTCATTTTGATATATTATTTATTTTGAAGAATTAATATATACACATACTACCAAGCTTTAAAAATACAAAATGGAATGCAGTCAAATGTAAGTCTCCCTCTCTCCCTTGTCTTCAGCATCCTAATCCGCCTCCCTAAGACTACACCTGATGTTCAGTTTCTTGTTTACCCTTTCAGAAAGAGTCCATGAATTTATAAACATAAATGTATGCACATTCTTTTTTCTCTTTCACACAAATTGTAGCATACTCTAATATTCTTTTATATGCTTGTTAAATTTAGTAATAAATTTCAGAGCCCTATTCATATCAATATGTGTAGAGTTGCTTCATTTTTAAAAAATTGCAAAACATTCCTTTGTAGGGATGTGCCAAAATTGAACTAGTTTCCTATTGATGGATGAGTATCTTTAGCATCAAATAGCATTATTAACAATGTTGTATTGATAACCTTGTGCTATTGTTCCCAGTTGTACCCTGTGCAACTATATCTGGACGTTATATCTAGAAAAGGCATTGACGAAGGGAGAAAGTGACTTTTTAAGTTTTAAAAGATAGAGACAAATTGCCTTCCACAAAGGCATTCAATGAGTATTGTTACCAAGGATAGAAGAGTTCCCATTTCCTTTACATTCTCTCTAATACACTGGGTTATCAAACATTTTCATCCCTGAAGTCTGAATAATTGAGAAATTATATCTTATTGTGAATATATTTTGTAGTTCTCGTGTTATGAGTGAATCTGATGACTTTTCATGTGTTTAAAAGTGAGTTATATCTCCTGCATAGCTCATATCCTGCCTTTAAATTCTTTGTGGGTTATTGTGCTTTATTTATCTATTACATACCTACACATAGATACATCTACATATAGATATATCTTAATATACGTACATATGTCTCTATCTATAAAGAGAAATAGATATAGAAATAAATATGATGTATGTGTAAGTGTGGGTTTGTATACATATATTTCTTAGCTCTCTTCACTGAGAGAGCCTAGGAGCAATGACACCTCAGTAACAATGAGCACACTTAGCGCCCAGATTTGCTCCAATAAAAAGAACTAGAACTCATTGGAGAATTGGTTGGTTCCAAAGCTGGACAGGGAAAATAAAAGATAAACCTGGAGCACCTTGTGATGCCAGAAAATTAAGGAACTGCTCAAAGAAAGGACCTGAGAGCTAGCCAGAAGGACCTCCCAATGGCTAAAGCTGGAACAATTTGAGCCACAAAATAAATAATGATAGCATTGGATTATAACCCAAAGAATAAATATCTATGAGACCATACTCATATAAATAAACAATTGAATAAATAAATTAGTGGGGGAGAAGGAACAGCTTTCACAGAAGAATTCCCATTACTGTAGAAGGAATGAAGGAAATAGAAAATCACTATCAGGAAACAGCATAATAATAATTGCTGCATGCAAGATTCACCAATGGATGCTAAAATCAGTGGAGGAAAGTTTGAGGAGAAACAGCATATTGGTAAAGCCTCAAAGCTTCTTCCTCAAGATATTTATCAACTGCAAATGATAAAAAAGTAACTTTACATATAGAAACCTAGCAGACACTACCTTAGCCAAGTGATCAATGTTAGTATCACTCATTGACATCATGTAGACCCGTGACAATAATGTACTGAGGAGGATACAACATCACTTTTGTGACATTCTTGCCAAAATGGATAACCTTAGAATAATCATTAGAAAACATCAGACAGACCCAAATTGAAAGACATTCCACAAAATATTTGACCAATATTTACTAGAAGTGTCAAGGTCCTAAAAGACAAGGAGAGACTGGGGGATTGTCATAAATTGAAAGAGATTCAGGAGACACGACTAAATGCAATGTGGATCCTAGTTGGACCCTGGAACAGAAAAAGGACATTAGGAGAAAAGACTGGTGAAAGTTCAATAAAGTTTGTTGTTTATTTAATAGCATGGCACCAGTGTAAATTTTCTGATTTTGATAATTGTATACCGGTTACATAAGTTGTTAACTTAGAAGAAGTTGGGTGAAGAGTATATATATGAACTCTATATTATTTTGCAGCTTTTCTATAAGTCTAAATTTATTTCAAAATAAAAAGTTTGGAGAAGAAGAAGTAGAAGAAGAACAACAAATAAAAACAATAAGAGGGAGAAGATAAACAAACAAAAAGCATGTGTTTGCTTTTTTGAAAATAGTTATTTGGACCGTGTGATTAATAAAGTAAATTAGCTGCTAGTGACTGTTCTTGTCACATTATCTGATGAGATTGGTTTTGTTGCTGTCTTTGTCCTTCAGGCTGCTATAATAAAAATACCACCGACTGGGTGGCTTAAACAACAAACATTTATTTCTCACATTTCTGGAGGCTGGGAAGTCCAAGATCAAGGCGCTGGCAGATCCAATGTGTGGTGAGGGTCCCCTTCCTGGCTCATAGATGCCTGTCTTCTTGCTCTGTCTTCACGTGGTGGAAGGGAAGAGGGAGCTCTCCAGGCTCTCTTTCATAAGGGCACTGATCCCATTCATGAGGGTGAAGTCTCCCAAAGGCCCCATTTCCCAATACCTTGGGGGTTAGGATTTCAACATATGAATTTGGGGGTGGATACAAACATTCAGTCTCTGGAAGTTGCCTCTCAAAATGGAACTTGAAGGTATTTCTAAGCCATGAGATACAGGCCTGGTTTTTAGCCTAGCAATCAGTGAACTATACATATAGTATAGAACGAAGATACTATGTTAGCTATCATACTGATTTCGATCTTTTAGTTTATGTGGTTGGTTTGATTTCTTTGTGAAAATAAAGTTGCTTGATAGATATTTTGCCATTAATATACTCATTAAAAACTTTTGGGCCTGGCAAAATTCTGAATATATTATTACTGATTCAATGTAGGCTTCCCAGCTGATAAATACTCTGATTAATTGCACAGCTGATGCCAAGTGTCAACAGATTCCTATGTTTAATATGAACAGAAAGTATCTTAGATAAGTCACCACTTAAAAATCTCAGAACTCCCTCGTACAATTATTAATTCCCAAAAACTGTGAGTGAATAACTCTTTAAAAAAAGGAAAAATTTAGATACTTGGCATTTAAACAAGTTCACCTATCACTATGTACCAGATTTCCCAGTCTCTCTCAGAAAGTGATAAATTATTTCATTTTGAAACCACACTGGTGAGTCACTTGCTAGGACTGGTCCAAGGTCAATCAGAAAATAGAAAGAATGCCTAACTTTAAAAATCTCAGAGACACATAATATAATTTTAAATTTGGTCATTATAAAATAATATGTTTTGAATTTAAAATTTAAAAATACGATTGCTGGTAAAATTTTATTTCGGCTTATGGAATAATACACAGAAGGAAGAAAATTTTAAGATTTTGCTTAATCTAAAATGTGCGACTTTCCTACCATCCATTGTGCTCTGGGATGCTACTAGTTTTGTTTTGTCTTGTTTTTGGATGTTATGGTACATGTAAAAATGCATTCTACTTAAATACTGCCCAAGATACTTTAGAAAGACTAATCTATATGCCTAATTATGGAACTGGATGACAATCACCTTAGAATTGCTTTAACAAGCCTATACATGGAAGTCCTGATAAGGGTAAGAACATTTATTTTTTTTAAACTAAATCTAAGTAATAGAATTCTGGTGATCAATTCCCTTTTATACCTACTTTGATCAAATATGCATAATATATAGTAAGAAAATCTTTTGCATTAAAACGTTATGTGCTCTCTTCAGTTTAATTTGAACTCATCCGAGAGTTCAGTAACAACAAAAATCTGTAAATGTGATCCCTCAGTTTGTTTTTTCAAGTACTGTGATGATCCATTTCTTTGAAGTGAATACACTTGACCATAGGAATCACTGTGACCGCCATTTAAACAAGACAGCAGGCCAACTGAATATTAATTGTGACAGAGTTGGCTTTCTTGCACTGCCTTCTAAGAGTTTACAGTCCTGTTGAGGAGACAGAAAATTCACATAATCAAATAAAAGAGCCCCTATGTTAGATCATTGAGGAGCACCTAGAGCCCAGGGAAGTTGGTAATAGCACCTTCTCTTGCCAAGATGATTCGAATTTTCAAGGCACTTTCACATGTTTCACCTCACTGAATCCTTGCAACAACCTTGCCAGGTAGGTAGAGACCCTCATCATAGATATGGAAGTTGATACTCCCGAGGTCAAGTGTGTTTTAAAATCACACAGAGACCTGCTCACTCTGCTCAAGTTCCTTGAGGTGAACCAGAGGCTTATCCTATTCCTTTGCTACATTTCAAAGAACAGCATTTCTCTCAAAGTAAAGAAACAGCTCTATGCATTGGGTGCCAGAGCAGGAGAGCTCTACCGGAAAGCTCTGCCTCTGCTGCAGCCCCAAGCACTATTTTTAGATGTTTTCCTTTTGCTAATTGTCTCTCCCTCCCTGGGGAATTTCTATGGGTAGCATCCCCAGATGAGCCAAGTTCCTCACTAATTCCCACAGAGACCGGAAAGACCAAGGCCATGGCCCAGCTTGCTGTGGGGCCTAAGAACCTCCCCAGTGATGATAGTGTGGTAGCTTTAGCAAGATCTTCAAGGACCTTGGAGCCCACAGAGCTTTGGTGATCTCATCGAACAAAGAGATTAGGAGGCAACTGAAAGGAACGCCTGGACATATCTCTTAGAACCACCCCAAATGACCTTGCCTGGAGCTCAGCTCTGAAAGGAGTTGAGAGAATGTGGAGCCAGTGGTGGCTGTGGGCTCAAGAGGCCCTCTAGATGTTCTGGCTTTCTTCCACCACTTTTGAGAGGAAAAAGGAAGAGACTTCTGAAAGAATATTTTTCCAGGCAACCGTTAGGGAACATCACAGGAACTGTGAAGTCTTAGCCCAGAGAAGACAAAGAGGAAAGAGATGATGAAAACCATTTTTACTCCTATGCAGGGAAGAGCTAACCAGCTAGTGCTAGGTGGCCTTGGGACAATGGGTGGAAAGAAAATGAAGAAAGTTTTTGGCTCAATGTCGGAGTAAAGCTTCTAACAGGTTTTGTGCAATGAACTACCTGGGGAGCTGTTGCGTTCTCTATCACCTGAACTGTTCAAGCAGAAATGCAGACATTGGTATGGACACTGGCATTTATTGGAAAGTGAAAATGATCAAAAACCCTACAGATAGGGGGCTAAGTAATAATAATTACTAACACTAGTATAGCATTTGCTTTATATCAAATGTTTTTCCAACACTCAACAAGGGGTATATAAGGTAGATGCTATTATTCACTTTCTTTTTGAGAGAGGTTAAGTGGTTTGTTCAAGGTCACACAGCAAGTAGGCATTTGAACTTAGGCTGCTTGTCTTCAGTTGTCAGTGCTTTTACCCACTTGCTGTATTGCTGCATCCTCTAAGGTCCTTTCTTGCCCTGAGGTTCCAGATAGGGTGGAGTACTGTCCCATCGCCAGCAGTCCTTGTATGCTTCACTCATACGACTTCCAAAAGGGCATTGATGGCCTCTGGAAACAAACAAACAAATAAATAAAGCCAAAGGGGTTGCTGATGAAAAAAATGGAAACCTGTAGACCCACTGGGAAGCTCACTGGTCATCTTCCGGGCAGGTTGGCAGAGGCAGAGCCTACCAGAATAATGTGCTAAAGTGAAGCACCGTTGTTTTCAGGTTTCCTGCCTCATCTGCCCCATCCTCTCTCCCTCTGGCCTTCCCATTTGGCCTCCTCCCTTTCCCCCTGCACCTGCCTTCCCACTGCATCTGTGCTAAGCTTTTCCAGTTGCCTGGAAGGCACGGGGACAAACAATCACGAAGCTGCCAATTCTCTGTTCCACACCCTCTTACCCGCCCTGATTTACGGAGGGGGAAAGTGACGCCCAGGGTGGTATGTGACTTACCCAAGGTCACAGAGCCCGGATCAGAAAATCCAGGTGTCCAAACTCCCCCATCAGCGCTCCGCCCACGCCTAAGCACACCTTCGCTCTCCTCGCCAGCACCCAAAAGCTTTCTTTATTCCACATCTCCGCTCCCCGCCCCCCGCCCTGGTTCCCCGGAGTCGTTTCTGACGCTTGGCAGCCTCCAGGGTCCAGCCCTTCCTGCGGGCGCTTCCCTTCCGCCGGATTCCCACGCCGGAGTCGCCCTCGGCCCGCGCGCAGCCCGCGGGAGCGCTGCCTTCCCGGCCAGCTCGGCCGCGCCGCCCGGGGCCCGCGGAGCCCCTCTCCCCGCCCGCAGCCCTGCAGGGCGGGGGCACTGAGGCGGGCAGGTGCCCAGGGTTCACCGCCGGACGCGGAGAGCAGGAGCTGAGGGGGTGTCCCGAGTCCCCAGGCCAGAAGGCCAGGGCCGGCGAGGGACCCCGCCCTCGTCCCTCTGGACGCCGGCACCTAGCAGGGGGCACCAACCCGCGGTGACGTCCTCCGCTCAGCCAGCCCACTCACCGTCCCGTCTGCAGATCAGCCGCCTGCTTCGAGAAGTCCCAAAGTGTCACATTCGAGCCCACTGGGGTGTGGCCGCTCCTCTGGCTCCCCCGGGGCCGCCGCCTGCCGAGCGGCACTTCGTCCTCCCCCCCCCGCGCGCCCTGGCCGCGCGCCCGCCGCGGTCCTGCCCCGCGCCCCGGCTCCTGCACGGTCGATGTGCAAACTGCTCTTCACCCGGGACGCGCGCATCATGGACTCGGGACCCGGCTTCCGAAAACAGGCTGCCTTTTGGTTGGACAATTAGCAGAGGTGGGCGGGGAGTTGACGAACCCCACACACGCGCTTCTCCATGAAGATTCTTGAGCTTTCTCTGAAGAAAGGAGTGCATATGCTGCAGTGTCTCTGTGGAAGGAGCCTGAGGTCCAGCAACAGCCTAAGTGGTGAGAAAATGTTCTATCCCCAGCCCTAAAACACTGCAAATGCCCACCGCTCCCACCCCCGCTGCTTTCCTCCTGGCCCGCTCTCCGCCTCCCTTCCCTCCTCTATTCAGCGGTATAAGTGGTGGAAGGAAGGCGTTTCCTTACTGGGGCGAGATAATAGCCCCAGTTCTGTCTTTGGGTGTTTTGTTATTGTTGTTGTTAGTTTCTTTCTTTTTTTTTAAATCCCTGAATTCATCAGCGCTTTATAGCACGCGTTAGCTCTCGCCGAGCGCCCGACCTGGAACCGACGGGTCTCTTTTCCAGGGGTGCTTAAAGTGACCTGCTTTCGCACTTCCTCGCGGCTCTCTCCTTGTGACTTGTGAGGGCGGCGTGCGACTTGGAGTTGTTCAGTATCTCCTCTTGAGAAGTTGCTGGTGCGTTCGACAGGAGAGGGGACTTTTAAACAGGTAGCTGGCGAGGCAGGTATCTTTTATTTTTCTTCCTTTGTCTGAAAAGTAGACACCCGGCAGTCCTCAGAGAGTGCATTTTCTGCCAGAGAGAGCATTTTGCCCTGGAGATCGAGGGCTTTCTGTCCTTGGTGCTGAAACAGGAGAGTTAGCCCTGGGCTTAACCAACCGGGTCCCTCAAGAAAGGCTCAGGGAGGAAAAGAAAGAAAATCAGACCCTTTTAATTACCTGCAGTATTGAGAAAAATGATTAAAAATTTAAAGGAAAAAATACCAAACTAAAATCAAATAAGTATAATTCTTTTCTGCTAAAGCCTTGCAAATGGTGTATTTTACCATACTTGCCGTTGTCCATCTCTCTTTTTTCA
This sequence comes from Diceros bicornis minor, assembly GCF_020826845.1. NCBI lineage: Eukaryota > Metazoa > Chordata > Mammalia > Perissodactyla > Rhinocerotidae > Diceros > Diceros bicornis. Next base: position 32,422,364 of record NC_080754.1, read on the forward strand.
AGGTGTAAATTCCCTTTAAAGTGATTATGTCTAGTAATCTTGCAAGCGCGAATCCAGTTTTTGTGTCTTTTGGTTTTCCCTTTACAAAATGGGGGTGGGGAGTGAGGAGAGAGAAAAGGTGCCCCTATTATGTCTAAACAAAGTGTCTCTTTGTAGAAGAATTTTTTTTTTGTCCATGAATTTCAGATAACTTTAATGTTCAAAAATTTAACAATATTATAATAGGTTTCATGTTTAAAACCTCATATGTTATTCTGGGGGATCTGATTCATTTGGTTACGTATCTATTTTCACTCTGTTCTGGAGCTATGAAGATTATATTTGGAAAGATTAGAATATATGTAGGTTTCATTCATCCTTTCTAAAACTTTGACTTTCTGGTTACTCATCACTCTAAGTGAAAAATAAAACTATTTAAAAAGAAATAATTAGATAATTTAACTATATGTGAAATATAAGAATATACACTTTTGAAATGAAATCAGCAATGAGATCTCATGTTTTTACTTTTGTTCAACTTAGAAGATTATTTAGACGTTCTTTTTTTGCAACCGTATTCATAAGTGCTAAAAGATATCAAACCACTACATTCTAAACTAATATGCTTGATGTTGAAGTTTTATGTTTTGAAAATACATATTTCAGGAGGCCAATAGAGATGTCTCTTAATATTATTTCATTTTTTTGTCTACATTAAATAAAACATGAATAGGTTGTATCTTGAATATGTGTTTCCTAGATGTGAAAAATTTTGTGTATGTATGGCTTGCAATCAAGACAGGGCACTTTCTCGTGTGAAAAGAAGTAACATGTTCAATTTACATGTAAAGTCAATTTCCCAGATAGTAAGAGATCCAAATAGAAGTGATAACATATGTTATCAGGCAGCATGTGTTGTTGCAAGCTCATGAGACTGAGAGTCAGAAGACCTAGTTATAAAGCAGTTTCAATAAAATCACTAAGAATCTTTTTACTCAGTATTTTAATCTGAAAAAAAAAGTGGAAATAATGATAGCTCTAGCCCAGTTCCTATATCTTATGTATTCCTAGAATTAACATGTGATCCCATGAAAACTGTTGCACTTTATTTATCCAAGCATTTTTACTTAGTGGGGTAGTTGGTTATTTTGGGGAACCATCACTCTAGAGGGATACTTGTAAAATGGTGTAGTCACAAGTAATGAAGATGAAGGTTCCCTCACAGCCTTTCCACAGACAGAGGTAATACACAGAGTTACTAAGAGATTGTTTCTGGGAACCACATTGCCTTTGTTTGAATTGTGTCTTGTCTTAACTTATGACCTTAGATAACTTACATGACCTTGCTGCTCCTCAATTTAATCATAAATGTAAGTTACTATGGTAATAGTACTTTCCTCATAGGTTGTTGTAAAGATTAAATGAATTAATAATACCTGAAGATTTATTGAGCTCTCACTATATACCAGACATTGTCCTAAGAACTTTGAGCCGACCATAAACAACATGTTCATGATATTTTAGATATTACTATTATTGTTTTCCTTTTTAAAATGATTTCTTTCATGTGACTTGTACCATTAGCATGACATCACAGCAATTCTGCATGAAATGTTGTTATGCCCAGTGTGAAAATTGAAGACAGCATATGCATTTTCATGGAGCAGACTTATAAAAATAGAGCTAGAATGCACTATTTTAATTTTTTAAACTTACCCTAAGGAGAAGTACAACAATATTTTTTTGAACTGCGTCAGCATGAATTAAAAAGTTTTGTTCCAGCTACTTCTTTCCCATTATTTTACGGTCGAGGAAAGTGAGCGCCACAGGAGGGAAGAACATAATTTGTTATAAAAGATTAGGAGATTCTCCTAATGAATTGCTGAATTTTTGAAATACTAAATATTTCAATATTTTATTCAGGTTTTGTTAAATAAATGGAGTTAAGAATATAAAAATAATCATTCTGACTTTTGAGCTTCTTAGTATAATGAAAATATTTTGTTGCCCCTGTCTTTTCTATGCATTATCAAATATTAATATCTTGTCTAATTTATCGATCGTATTAGTTTGTAAATCCTTTGTACTTCAGTAGGATGGAAATAGCATGAACTATCAAATAGAAACAATCTTAGACAATGTTATGTGGATTGTTTAAGGCTATTTCCTGGTGTCTTATGATCCTTTTTTTCCATTTCTCAAAATGAAATGATTTTTTTTTTTTTAGCATGAGGATCCTATCTATTAAAAGACAGATTAGCCTGTTTAAAATTCTAAACAATTCTGCTAAGAGTTTTCTATTAACCTGATAAAATACTAAGTTCTTAGTTCAAAGGGAGAGTAAAGCAGGTTCATTTTTTTCTACAAATGGGACTTTTGCAAGGAAACATACACTCATGGAAGAGTGGGGATTAAAACAATAGCTTTAACACCTGCTGCCATTCCTCTCAAGATCTGATTGGGAGGAAAGCAGAAGCGTTCTGTCAAAGAAGGGTGTTAAGGTTGCAGGTTTCTCATCACTATAGTAGGAAAGACCATTCTAGTGTTGTTGAAGAGGGTTCCTGTCCTAACAATCAGGCTCCTGAGTCAGGTCAGAGCAGGACAGCACTTTTGGTAGTAAGTCCCTATAGTAGCAGTAATGTGAGTGTGTTGCATGTGTGTGTACGTGCATGCACAACTGGAGCGGGGGAGCACTCTGCTCCTCTTATCACCTTAAGCTATTCCAGAGAATCAGCCATCAGACTCTCCTTCTCCTGTGTACAGTCATAACTCTTCTGTGATACTCAGTCAGTTAAGGGCTACTCAGCCTGGAGGATTATCAAATGTCCAGAGATTGGCTATACAATCACAACAAATGGCTTTGGTGTGGGATTGAAACACTCCAGGCAAAAATAACTCATCCAACCTATTAAAAATGCATATCTAAAACCCAGCCACACCCTTACTTTCAAGTATAGTACTGTCATCTAAATTCAAACTGCCCACTTAGAGTCAGGTTACATTAGCTGGTTGTATACCTAAGGGACATAGGCTTTAACTACTCTAAGGGGCAGTCAAATGATCCAAGAAAGAATGTTTGGTTGCAAAGGGGTTATTGCTTTAAGCTTATTTCCCAGAAAGGGATCCTCCACAAAGATGGCATTCTACAGTGATTTTCAGCTCCGCTCTACCTTTACTTCTAAGTATCCACATAGTCCTTTAATCTCTTTACTTTTTCTTCAAAGATGTAGGTAGCAGGTGCCCTCCAAAATCGGGACAAATGACAATAATGTATTCATAAACTGACTATATTTTAGATTCAAATTCAATATTCAGAAATCCACCAAATAAAAAAATAAACAACAAGATCCACCTTCTGAAGCCATGTACGCAGGTGTTCACATGGTTTTAATTTTGAAATACGGGTGACTTCAGTGTGTAACTCCCTTCAATTATCCAATCTTGGAAAACTTTATTAAAAGATAACTGGTGATTTATTTATAGCAATTATCTTTATTGTAGAATCATTCTTTGAGTTGATTTTTATGTCCTGAGCTTAAAATTCTTCACTATTTCAATTATGCTCTGATGGCTAAAATGAATGTGAATTATACAATATACAAAATGTCTAATATTTTCTTATGGCTTTCATTTTCAACAGAACTTTTTTTGTTTTAAATGAAATTTTCAGTGTTAATGTCAGAAAATTCAAGCAGTTAGTGCTTATTATTAGTTCATTTGTCTTATAGTACTTTAAAAAGACAATTTCCTAAGTGCCTACTGTGTGCAAATGTGGTAGTCATTACTACTTTTTGTCTAGTATTTTGGGGTCTCCTCTTGGGCACGTTGTAAGATGGCCTTGCTCTATTTCCTTGAAGTTAGATTTGGCCGTATGACTTGCATTAGCAAATGAAATGTGAGCAGAAGTGACACACCTCACTTCCATGTGGAGGCTTTAATAGCCAGAGCACAATTCACCTCAGGCTCTTTCCTTCTGATGATGTTCAAGGTAATGGTTTCTCTATCAGGCTGTGTCCCTGAGTGTCTGTAATAAACGGAGCCCTACTGTGTGACCCATGGTGGATATTTAGCACAACTGAGAAGTGAATACTTCTTTTTGTAAGTAAGTTAGACTTTTAAGGTCATTTGTTATCTGGCCTATCCTGATTGATGCAGTAATGCAGTATAGTTTAAAATAATAACATTTAATGGAAAGTTGTTGGGCTATGTTTAAGGTTCTTTCCAATCAAACACTCCAATTTCCCTACGATATCATCTGTAGTATATAAGGGATAGATACATTGGTTTCCTTTCATAATCTTTGAATAATCAATTTAGCACACCAAAGTGTGAGATTTTGTCATCACCCTTCTAGTTAGTGTGTGTCCTGAGTTTAGAGAGTACATTGTTTCTTAAATGATACTTATCTTTCCCCAAATATGTAATGAGGCTCCACAGATGTTTGAGATTATTTTTTCAAAGCTATAATTTAATTGCAAGGCCCTTCAGTTGCTCCCATGTCCACTTACTCTGAACTGTGGAAGCTACCTTTTGACGCCCCTAAGCATATCCTAGAAGGGAAGAATTAGCTACGTTACCTGAAAAGCAGTGACAATGTGACAGGTCTCATCGTTAGTGTAGTTTTTCCAGACAAAGGAAAGGGCAAATAAAATTGTTTTTCTTCTCCCAGCTTATAAACTAAGAGCTGTGTACATGGGAAGAAAACCAGGGCAGTACATTATGATGAAGGGGTTGGGCTGAATGCTCTCATCTGGGTCATGGACCAGCAATCCATCCATTTGCCTGGCTTTGAGTTAAGTACAACAAAAGAGAGGAGGAAAGCTAGACTTTTTCTGAAACGTAGGATACTTGTATCATGCCAACTAGCCCTCCACAGTTAGCAACCCTCCATTCTCTCTGCCCTTCTCCATCTGAGGATAGAAAGTTAAAGAAACATGTCTCTGACTTCAGGGGTTGCCATTTTTTAATTCAGCAAACATTCTTTGAAGAGTGATTGCATGCTAGGTTCTGTGTTAAGCACTGGAGACTCAGCAGAGAGATATATGTGTACAAGAAAGAGGTTATAATACTAGGCAGGATATGATACATTGCAAAAGTATAGTACTTGGACGCCTCAGTTTGTTTCAGTTTAACAACCTCTTACCTAGGATAATGTTCTATGGTAAGAATCACTGCAAGGAAGGAATAATTAATTCTGCCTAGGATTCATGTGAATCTCCCTGAGCTTGAAAAACATTTAGGAGTTCAAAAGGTAGTACAATGGTGGGGCAGATGGGGGGCTCTAATGGAAAGAAATAGTATCTCTGGATATTTTATTGGAAGAATGTGTTTGAATAAAAATAAGATGTAGATAAAAAAAGCAATTCTTTACAAAGGTACTTACCCTACAACTCAATTCAAGCCTACCTAGCATTGCTCAATTTAGGTATCTTGCTTAGTTATCTATAGTATTTCTCTCCTCTGCTCCTACTTCAACATAGATCCACTCATTCACAGCCAGATATAATATATCAGCTTCTAAGAAGAGTTAGAGTTAGAAAGGGACATCTAGGGAGTACTTATTGACCTGTCCTCTCAATTTCCATGGAATATCTTTGAAAGGACGAAGCTTTGCTTTGCACAACTTAGTGTAAAATTACTGTCTTTATGCCATGTTCTTTTCACTGCACAATATTATGAATGCCATGTCCGAATATTTTCTTCTAATGCCATTAAATGTTGCAGGGTATTTTCATTTCCAAGGGTGCCAATCAGAAAGATACTGTGAATCTTCCAAGGCAATCTCTCTTGCTGAAATGATCTTTCTTGTTTATACATAAGCTTCTAGTACCATCCTACCCCCTCCACTCATTACTGTTTATAGAAACGATAGCATTGCAGTTGGAGTCACTGATTGCCCACGTTGTTGCTTCAATGAAGCCAGCTGGGCTTCGATTGCATGGTCTTTAAATAAAACTTAGTGGCACAAAATGAATCTCTTTTTTGAGGGGAGGGGGGTTGTTGCTAGCTGGATCACTCTCTAAGGCATTAATTATTTGCTTAACTTGGAGGACCTTGAGAATCAGTGAATTGCCATGTTGGCTCAGTGTCTGACCTTGGCACTAAAGAACTCGTGGGTAGATGGCACAGTTAAAGTCTTTATGAAGCCATTCTCAAATTGATAGTGATGAACCCCTTACCCCCAACCCATTTAGGCACTCTACAAAGAACTCATTGACTGGAGATAGTGGATGTGTCTGTGCTCCAGCTACCCAAAGGCTAAAGCCAGAGATTAATTGAGATCAGGAATTCCAGGCAGTAATATTCTGTGCCAGCCTGGTGACAGTCCTGTGTTCACAGGCAGCATGGGGATGACCTGGAAATGGTGATAAACAGAGTGAAGGGTTGGTGTTGCCTTTTCTAAAACTGCCATAGTATGGAGAATGGAGTATGTCAATCATTAGTTTTGGCCTTTTGGCTTCCAAACTTCACTGTGAGTTAGGCAGGAGAGCATTTCTCTGTATAGTTATGTAACACAGATTAGGAAATAAGGCTTATCCAAGTGAAGATTTATATGTCTATGTACGTTTATTTTATCCTGAAAACTTTAAATTTATAAATGTATCTATATCTATCTACAATGTCTGTTTATTTATGTGAGTGTGTGTGTATGTGTGTGTATCTTTGGTTAAATGCATTCAAAATTGTTCATGGCAGTTACCTTTAGGGAGTTTAATGGCAGAGACTTGCTTTTTGCTTTACATATTTTTATATTATTTGAATTTTTATGAAAATGTATTCCTTTTATAATAAAAAAACTAGCGATGTATATTTCAGATTATACAGTTTTCTGCTCATAGCAGCAAACTTTGAAAATGTGAAATCTCTGTAGAATGAGAAAATTGCTTATAAAGCCATAAGCCCAGTATAATCCTTTCCATTCTTTGTGTGTGAATTTTTAAAACAAAAGTTGTCACATGGAAGTTATATGCTGTTTGCTTTTTTTTCTGTGAGCTTAAATAATTATTCTAATTATGAATATAGATACTCATGCTGAAATATTTGGAAAATACTTTTTTCCAGAAGGATTTATAAGAATCTGTGAATAGGGGTTAGCTATTAGGGACAGTGAAAAAGGAGGCTTCCTCTTTTTAGCTTTGCACATTTCTGTCTTGTTTCTAATGATTTGTACATATATTGACTTTATTTATCTCTCTCTATATAAATCAGGATATAGCTGGGTGGGAAAGTGTGGACCATTTGTATTTTCCTTTTTTTTACTTGTCTGTATTAAAAAATACTGATATGTCACTTTACAGAAGATTCTTCCAAAGATGATTTTGAATTACTTTATAGAATGACATCACATGTCTATGCGATAATTATCATCTGCCTACTGTTGTTGGATATGTAGATCACATCCATTTCTCTATGCCTTTAAATATTGTTTTTTAAATTTTTTGATGAATATCCTTGCATAGATATGTGGTGGGCTTGGGGGATGGTAATCAATGTTAACTTGTCTTTCTCTTCCTTCCCTCTACCTCCTTCCTTAATCTTAAGTTCAAAACAATTGAGAAAATAGACAATGTTGTCAAACAGATAGCTTAAATGTATCTGCTTTCTTACTGGATTGCTGGACTGCTGGATTAGAGAATGGTCAAAATTGAATTTAACACCTTTCTCCCAAAACTAAATCTTGACATATGCAACTCGCTAGAGGGAAGGTTTGGGTGGATAGAGCAGGCTCACCTGATAAGAATTTCACCCTTACCCCTTTTGAAGCCCAGTAATAGAGTAATAGAGTCAGACAGATTTGGACTCCATATCTACATCTAAAGAAAGGTCTGGGTCCTGACCTATTTGTGCCTACCCAGTGGCTCAGAATGTGTCTAGCCTGTGGAAGGCAGATCCACAGAGAGAGAGACTGAAAGAGAGGGGGAACCCATAACAGGCTAAGCCTCACCTGTCCCATTTTTTTCTCCTAATCTCACTAATTGGATCAGTTTTTCCTCTTCTTTGGAAAGAAGTGAGAAGGGTGGATGGAAGGTCAGAGACTCTCTTCCCATATGCTGGAAAAGGCAGAAGCGCCTCTTTTGTGGACCGAGAAGTAAGTGTGGAAAGTGAGAGTGAAGATTTACCCTTACAGCATGTAACTTTCAAAGGCGTAACTGTTTTGAAAGGTGTTGATATGTCCTCCAGTAATTTCCACTTCCACAGCCATGTAATATCTTCCTGGCCTTGCATGACTATGGGCTAATTCCTTGGTCTCCTCGTGCCTCATAGGTAATGGGGCTTAATGATGTTGCCTAGTTTATAGGGCTGTTCTGAAGATTAAATGCCTTGTACATTAAATGTCTGTAAGGTTCTTACCCTGTAAAATCCTGAGCACATAGTCAGTACTTAATGTTTTCTGCTCTTTTTCTTGCGTTTCATTCTTCCTAGTGTCATAAAATACCAAATGCATGCTATTAGTGTGTGATTTATCCCATCTTATTCTTTCTCTTAAGGTAAAAAAAAAAATGTGCACCATACTAAATCTTAGGATATATTTAAAATTTTGATCTGTATGTTTAGCTTTTCCTTGTTTAAGATGGGCTTTTATTCTGGTGAAAAGCAATAGGAGTCGTGTCCAGCTAATTTCATTTGTAAAAATTCCTATTTATTTCCTGAAAACCAATAATCACCGTACTATCCACAGCATTAAGAAAAATTCTGGATTTTATTTCATTGGGAGAAACAAATGTAAAATGGTATTCGGGAGTAATTTGGCTGTAACAGGTCATTTGGATGATACCCTTTGAAGTAACTTTTGATAACTGAATTTTTGGAATTAAGCATAGTAGCGCTAACTTTATTCTTAATAGTTCATGGTGCTCCAGTTTCAACTCTCTCTTGTGTTGGTAGATTATTTAGAAGATGAAGACAGGAGGCCCGTAAAAGTCAATGTTAAATTTTAACATTGTAGAAATCAGTGTAACCGAAAAACTTCCTGACCTCCCCAGGACTAGGAAGTAAATTCACTTTTGTTTTCAAGTCCTGACAGCTAGGCTCATTTAGTCAATTGCTGATTTTCCATTCCTTTGCTGTTTCCCTCACTAAGTAATTTCCAGGAAATACTGAAGAGTATTTACACATTCGACAAATCTGTCCTGGTGTTTGACATCTCTACCAATTGTCTTCACTCTGAATTGTGGAGATGCAAGAGCTTTGCCACTCTTTTCTTTCAATCTTAAGGACAACCAGACTGTAGGTCTTCAGAATAATTTACTGAATACTTGAGGAAAGCAGAGGTGTATAACAGTGGAGAGAATGGAAATCTGAAGACAGATATTAGCTATCATTGGTCCTAGAATCCATAGGCTATGTCCTTCTCTAGGAGAGCCTACTGGTCATCTCTCTTTAAGCCCTAGCCTATCTCTGCATAATGGATAATCTTTGTTCCCCCTACCAATTAGGAACTACTCTTCAAGTTTCCAGAGAGACAGTTAAGTTATTCCCATTCCCATTCCAAGGGTCATTGCTTTTTTTATTGCAGGAAGACTGAGAGTGGAACATCCATGTCCTTTAGGAGAAACACTCACTCTCCGCACAGGGTATGGTCTGGCTATTCCTGGTCCAGAAAAAGCAATCATGGTAGTTATCAGTACATTTCTAAATGTTTGGGTCCTTCCATTTTAAGTAATACCAGATGAGGAAAGCTAAGTGTACAGCCCAGGTAGCGTTGTGCCTTTCCACCGTCTTTCTTTTAAGGTAGATTGTGAAGGGGATTAGTCTGGCATGCTCTTCTTGGCATAACCTCTTCTCACAAACTCTTGGGACAAATAAGACAGATCTTCTAAGACTAAACAAGAATTTTCAAATAGGGCAGGCCTAAATATGTAGGGGAAAATTCTTTAACTCTACATGAACTTGATTCTGCTCAAAATATATCCAATTTAAATGACTAAACAAAATACTTAACATCTCACATGGAAGCATCTGCTCCACTCTCAGTCATCCTGAAAACAAAGGAGTTTCTATGACAAGGGGAAATTTTAATTCCTAGGGAACAAAAATTACCAATGCTTCCCCCCAAATGGTATCTATCTAGGTATAAGAATTTTAAAGTTCAGCCTCATTTGGTACCCTATTGCTTGAAGAGTTGAATATTTTAGGTTTGTCAAAGAAAAGACATTATGGAACATCACTTTATTTGTATGCTTATTCAACCAACATTTACTGAGACCTACACCACATGCCAAACAATGGGCTTGCATGAACCCCATTCTAAAACAACTCAAAATTTGACTAGGGAGGTAATACTTGAGCACAACTAATCCCAATTAAGGTATTAATGGTGTCTATAGTATGTCATTCTTAGTTAGCATTGTCATTATTCTAGAAGGGACTGCTATGTTTGTAGTAGACATAAATTCTCCCCCAAATTTTTGTTTTTAGATCATCTTCTCTGTTTGCCACTGTGATTTTTTGCATGTGCCCAGGTCAAGTTCTAGTTGAGTAGATTGGTTGTTAGTTAGTTTTCATCACACTAATCTAGAAATATTCCAGCTGTAGTTAACATTAGGCTAACTAGCCCTGGATGGATCATCATTATGATTTTGTTTTCCAAAATGCAATACTATGCATTCCATTACCTCAACTGGAATTGGTGTTCATGCCACTGGAATCAGGAGGGTACAAGAAGGAATAGGAGCTAAAATATATGTAGTTTGTTTTTAAGGTTAAAATGCAGAAATGGCCAGAGATTAATATAACAAACACTAATATACCTAAGACTCAGAATGAACAGATTGTTAACATTATGCCATATGTATTTCAGGATTTTTTAAAAAAATAAAGAAGTCAAACATTACTGATAAGATTAAAATCACTTAGAACTGTCCCCAGCTCCATCCCAGAGTCCCTTTGTCCTCAAGTGTAACAGCTATAATGACTTTGGTGTGGGTCCCTCTAGTCCATGTGTTCATATTCTTAATATATGTCCTATATAATATTATTTTGAGTGTTTCTAAAATTTATATAAATGGTCTTGAAGTGTACTTATCTCTCTGCATCTTATTTTTTCACTCAATTTTGTGTTTTTGAAATTCATCCCTGTTAATACAAATTTATCGACTTCAGAAACATGTGGCTTGGTGTGGGAGAGTCTGCCATAGTGGCTGAAAACATGGACTGTGGAGTCAGGTTGCCTGCATTTGACCTGAGTCTGAGACTTCCCAGTTATATGACCTTGGACAAGTTCCTTAACCTCTCAGGGCCTCTGTTTCCTCATTTGTAAAATGGTAATAATAATAGCACCCACCTTATAGGGATGTGATGAGGAGTAAAATGAGTTGATATATATGAAGCTCTTAGAATACGGAGCTGCACTTAAGTAAGTCTGACACTTACTAAGTGCAGTATAAGTATTTATTATCTGTATGTTCATTGGGAATGTGTATTGACCCATAGGAGGGGCAGCCTTGCTTGGCTGATATTCCCTGTTTTTTTTTTTACATTCAGCACCACGATAACTAGAAAAAAACTCTGTGTCGAGGGTTGGATTCCCATCAGAGGCAATTGGGCATTGAGTGGGGCAGAATGGGAAGTCACCTAAGCTGGAGAGGTTAGTGAGTCAATAAGAAGCAATTGTCTTCTGACCAAGGCTGTTGCACAGAGAACTGGTGTAAAGGAATTTGCAGCATCTCCTGAAGAATTGCCTTACTACTTGGGGCTTGGTTTTATTGCATCAGTGGGGCTACACAGACAGCTGAGAATGTCTGAAGTCCAATTCCATTTCCCTTAGATTATATGCTACACCTTCCCCTCCCTTCTCTCAGGAATTGTAAATAGGTGTCCTGTTATCTTGCCTTTTGAACTGAGAGGGAGTGGTTCTTGGCTGAGCTGGAACTAGAGTGAGTGCTTGAGACTGAAGCAAATCCTTCTAGAGGTTTAAGAGAAAAAATAAATGAAAGAATAGGTGGAGCTGAGACTGTCCAGTGCCTTCAGATTTGTGTCAGCTCTACTTTCTAAGGCACTTGGGCCTCCTTAGAAGGTTCCTTATAGCTGAAAATAGCCAGCTTTCTCAAAAAGATGGAAGTGCATTTCTAAGGCAGACATTAAAACTGAGCTAAGGCTTTGTTCTGATTGATCTCTCCACCCTGTGAAGCTTTTTGGCATGACCGAATTTCAATGATTCTAATGAACCTTGCTGTCATTATCACAACACAGAGATTAGGAAGCAAACGTAACACAAAGATTATATTGTAATCTTCCAATGAGGAGGGACCAATTATCTTATTATGCATAAAGCATAAGTGATTCAAAATGTAGAATCATAATATTTGGGTCCTAGCAACAATTGTAGGAATTGAATACACACTTTTATTTAGCAGATGAAGACATAGGCCCAGCAAACTTGAGAGAGTTGTTCAAAACCCCATGTCTGTGTAAAGTGGATGGATCTTTGAATCTAGGACTTAATGGTTGGTGTACTTCAGATCTGGACACTAATTTGAAATCTGTTTCTTTCATTCACTCATTTGAAGACTTTAGGCAAGTTTCTTAACCTCTGTGAGCCCCAAAATCCTTATCTATAAGGTGGGCATAGTCATCCTTGCCTCCATCAAAGCATTGTTTGAAGTCTAAATGAAATAGTGTGGGTGCAAAGCAGCAAAATCTAAAAAGCATAATGCAGATATAACATTTATTATCACTACTACTATCACATTTGATGCATTTATGACACAAGGCTATATTGGAGATAAAATAAAGCTCCATTTTATATTATCTTGGAGAAGGAGTTAATGGCAGAAGCCAATTTTATAAACATGAAAATTTATAGTTTCTTTGGAATAAGAATTATACCTTCCAATAGCTTTCACATCTTGTTGCACACAAAGTTTTCTGGTCTACCCTATTATGATGCTGCTTGCAAAGGGTGCTATTCCCATCAACAATACAGAACCTTTTCAGTCTGTATTGTGAAGTGGGACAACGTGATAGAGATTAGGGCATTTTGTTGATTTAAGCTTGCTTTAAACTCTCACTGATGACTAGTAACTAGAGTCTTGCAAAGGACGTGATAATATACTTTAATATCCAGACTAACTTCTATTTATTGAGGGCTTGCATTGCTGAGTTCTCAATCAATGGTGAGCAAATATACACCATATCAGAGTTTAATTCCTGAAATCTACAGGCACTTTTGTCTGTGAGGCAGAGAGAACCAAAGAGCTGCTTTTAGGTGTAGTCACCACATTAATGAGCAGCAGCTTCTAATAAAAATAACTTAGCACAGATAGATGGAAATAGTAAAATCTCATGTGAGCACTAATGATCAGACATATTCTACATAGTCGGGTTCCTAGTATGTGCTTGGCATTGGGCACATAAAGACAAATGAACTCCTACTACAAGGAGTTGGCAAGGGAATATGGCACTCCTTATGGCAACTCGCAACTCCTGTATGGCAAGAGAAGAAAGATATGAGCAAAAGCCACATCTTCAAGGGTAGGTGCTAGACTAAAGATAGGAACATTTATCTTGGAAGCAGGGAGAGATGAGAGCAGCTCCCTCTGCTTGGTGATGTGTGCATGTGTGCATGTGTGTGCGTGTGTGTGTGTAGTCAGGGAGGCTTATCTGGAAAGGCTTCAGGGGAAGATGCCACACAGGTGCATTTTAAAGAATACATAGGTATCCACTTTGCATAGAAAATGATGAGAAGGGCATTTTGGGTAAAGGAGAAAACATGCATAGAGCCAAGAAAGAGCATGTCCTGCAGGCTAAATTTGCTCCTTCTTTCTTTCATTCTGTCATTCCTTAATTGATGGCCTACTCTTTGCCGGTACTTTTCTAATTTCTGGGGATTCAGTGGTGAGCACAACATTGTCTATTTTAGGAGTCTACTTTCTAGTGCAGAAGTAAAACAATAAATAAATAAACAACTAGCACGCATATAATATAATGTCAGGTGGTGGTGGTAAGTGCTGTAAAGAGAAATACACGCATTAAGGGGATAGAGAGGGAAAGGAAGTGCTCTTTAGATACAGCAGTCTTCTCTGAGGGAATGGCTTGTTAGTAGCGACCAAAGGAAGTGGGGGAGCAAGCCTGAAAATACTGAGGGAAAATTTGCTCTAGTTGGAAGGACCAACACGTGCAAAGGTCCTGAAGCAGAAATAGGCTTGATGTATTCAAAGAGAAGCAAGAAGGGCAGTATGGCAGGAGTGAAGTGAAGAAAAATGGTAGGAAATGAGATGGTTTATAGTCTTGCAGTCCATGGCAAATACTTTGAAATTTATTTTGAGGATTATGGGAGGTCGTGAAAGGGTTTTGAACAAGGGTGTGATAAGTCATTTACATTTTAAATGGATAACTCTAGCTTTAGTATGAAAATAGACTGTATCAGGGAGAGTATTTAGGAGGCTAGTACAGTATTTCTGGTGAGAGGTTTGGAATAGAGTCATAATGTATTATGTGGTGAGACATGGTCTGATTTGGGATATATTTTGAGGTAGAGCTGGCAGGATTTCCTAATCACTGAGAGAAAGAGAGAAGTCAAAGATGACTCCAGTAATTACGCCTGAGCAACTAGGTAAAGAACTTTTATTGAACTGGGAAACAAAGAAGGGTAGAGTTGCTTTGGGGGATAAGCTCAAGTGTTCTGTTTTGACAATGTTAAATTTGACATAGAATAGAGTAGAGACATTGAATAGAAAGATAAAAGTCTGGAATATAGGGGAGGCCAGGGCTGGAGATATGAACGTGTTATTCCTGAGCATACAGAGGGTATTTAGAACCCCAGGACTGTATTCAGTCACATAAGGAGTTAGTGTTGATATGGAAGAGATGTAAGGACTAACCCTGCGGTACTCCTATATTTAGCCATTAGGAGCTAAATGCTACTAAAGAGATTCAGAAGGAGTAGCTTGCGAAGTGGAGGAAATTCAGGAGAGTGTGATGATAGAAGTCAAGTGAAGAAAGTGGCAAGAAGGAGTGACCAACTGCGTCACATGCTGATGAGAGGTCAGTAATATGCAGACGGAGAACAGATGCTTAGATTGGAAAAGGTGAAGGTCATTGGCAACCTTGACGAGCAGGTTCAGTGGAGAGGTGGATGTGAAGGTCTGATTGGAATGGGTTCAAGAGACTACAAGGTGAGAGAGTGGTGATAATGACTATAGAAAAATCTTTCTAGGAGTTTCGCAGTGAAGTTGTGTGGAGAAATGAGGGAATGTGGGATCACGAGAGCATTGTTTTTATGAGAAATATTACGGCATATTTCTATGCTAATGAGAATGCTTGACTAGAAAAAGGAAAGCTTTTGTTGCAGGAGAGAGATGGGGGATATTGCAAGAGTAAGTGGCTTTCCATGGTTAACAAATTCCAGGCTTGGACCAGCTGCACCATAGTCTCCTCAGACCCTTGTTAAAAAAACAGATTGCCTTGTTCTACGCTAAACCTTCTATGTGTCAAAAGGTCCAATGTACTCATATTTTGAAAAACTCCCCCCATGATTATAGTGTAGAGCTAGATTAGAAACTTTTGTTTTAGGCAATACAACGTATTGCAGTGGTGGGAAAGGTCCATTGACTTGGGGTGGCAGAAGATGGGGCTGTAAGTCTTGACTTTTTGTAAATCTTTAATCTCCTAGCTTTCTTTGCCTTTTCCTGATCTTGGCTTTCCCCTCCTAAGAATGATATTAGCATTGGTGACTGGAGGCTGCTAATGGTTTTTGGAGCCCATGTCGTTTCTCTGGGGGATATTAATGGAAATATCTGGCTCTCACTGTCTGTGATTGGAAACATTTTGATTAAGATTTTAAGCTAATAGTTACCCATTGAAAAAGTGAGGATCATAAGTTTTCCTCTCTTGTAGGAATACACAGATATAGCCATGAGACTGCAAAATCTAGCTCAAATGTGTTCAAGAAATTGGGTCAAAGGGGACCATTAAGATTTATACCTGATATATTGAGTCTTAGAACCAAAATAGGTGCTCAGATGCTTCATTATTTAGGGAGAATAACACCATGAAGGGAGATTGGATCTGGAATCCAAAGGCCTGGGTTATAGTTTTGGCTCTGTAATTTACAAATTATGTGAATTTTGGCAAGTTATTTGTATTCATATGAAAATGAGCATTTTAATCTTTCCCTACTTTCTTCCTAGAGTTGTGAAGATCAAATGAGGGGAAAACATAAAGACTTACAGATATGCATGTGCATGTGTGTGTGTGTGTATGCATGTGTATATATATATAGTTGTTGATGTGAATTGTGAAAAACAGCTTTTGTAAACACAGTTTTACACTGCATGACATAAATATCTTGGAAAAGTGATCATTCACACCCCACCATCATTTGTGATGCAAAGTAAGGCTGATTAAAATGTATATGTATACATATATATATACACGCACATATATAAACGCATATGTAGGTGTCTAGTTTTGTTTAGTATTATGTTTTGTTAGGTTTACTCAGAGATTAGGATGATCTTTGGGTTATGATTAAGGAGACTATAGAAATTATATGTTAGCCTAAATCCCCAAATTTTTCCCACAGTGGTTTCAAATATGGAGATAAGCCCTAGAGCTTCACTGTGCCTTTCTCTGCACTACAGCTGTGTTTCAATCTGTGTCCAACAAATTTGGAAAAGAAATCAGAAATGAGAGAGTGAATAGAAGGATACAGCAGGTTGTACCGTTGTACTCCATGCTGGTCACAAGACGCTTGGACGTGGGAAGGAGATTGTATCTGGTCTTGGGTGGCGTGCTTCCCAAGGAATGTTATTACACTATAGTGCACCTAGGAGATGATGACCAGGATATTAATAGGATTTAAAATCATGACTCATAAGGAGCAGGTAAAGGCCATAAAGATATTTAGCCTAGAGAAGAGAAGAGAAGATTGAAGTAGAATATGATATTCTGGTGATTTTCAAGGAAGTAGAAATAAGTTTGATGGATTGAGTTTGAAAGGCAGCACTGAGCTGAACAGGAGGTACAATGACTACAATCGTAGGGAACACACAGTGAATGTTTTGGCTGCTTATGACTTTCCAGTTACTGTTATTGTACAAACATATGCTCTATGACTATAGGGATATTCCAGAGGGATTTAAACATCTTAGATGAAGCAGAAATAGATGGCCTATGAAATCTTTTCTAGCTCCAACACTCTGTGTCAAATCTAAGACTAGGTAAGGAAGAGCTAGTGAATTTTCTGAGCTCTAATGGAGGGTGGGGGAAAGATACAGAAGAAGATGGACACAAGGAATTGTTGGTTATGCTAAGCAGTAGAAGGAATTTTGAGTTTAGTTCAGAAGGTGCCCAGGAATACAAAACTTGCCATTTAAATTCTCAAGTCTTCAGTTAAATCTCTGGATACAGGTTATTCTGTCATTCTATTCGGATCCAGGAAGTCAGAACAGTGTCACTAGTGTGTAGCTTGGTCTCTTCCAAATGACAGAAAAAATGTCAGCCTCTGAGTCCTCTTTATGTCCTTCTTCAAGAGGTAGAATTCACTGAAAAATAAAAAGCCCTTTAACGCATAGCCCTGAATCAGTGGATGAATCGAGTGGAAGAAGCAACAGCTTAATTTATGTGCCACTTAGTTAACAATAAGTTCATTTGATGTACTTAACAGCTAACTGTGTTCCTAATGCAGACTTAATGTATTATACTTTGACTCATAGATTGATGTTGCTGGAAGGAACCTTAGAGATAATTTAGTCCTTTTATAAATGAGCAAGCTGAGATTCAAGGAAGGAGTCTGCTAAAAGGCACACGATCTCAGAACTGAGACTAAGACCTTGGACCCCTGCCACCCATTGTCTGAGGCATGCTCGAACTCTCCACACTTCCATTTGTCTCCTACATTTGTAATTCCCATGATCACATATTGAGATGATTATTTTTCAATTTTCCTGGAAATAATTTTATCTTACAGCATCATTTTTAATCTCTACCATTCTGTATATGAATTAGAGCAGTCTTTCAGCACTGACTCAGAGGAAAGCGTCCTTAAGGAGACTTTCCCCACACTTAACGATGTGTAAGGAGCAAATAGCCAGCCCTGGTGGTCTAGTGGTTAAGATTCGATGCTCTCACTGCCATGGCCTGGGTTCGTTTCCTTATTGGGGAACCACACCACTCATCTGTCGGTTGTCATATTGTGGCAGCTGCATGTTGCTGTGATGCTGAAAGTTATGCCACCAATATTTCAAGTACCAACGGAGTCAGCCATGGTGGACAGGTTTCAGTGGAGCTTCCAGATTAAGACAGATAGAAGGAAGGACCTGGACATCCACTTTCAAGAAATTGGCCATGAAAACCCTATAAATAGCAGTGGAGCATTGTCTTATATAGCACCAGAAGGTGAGAGGATGGTGCAAAAAGACCGGGCAGGGCTCTGCTCTGCTGTACACAGGGTCAGTGGAAGTCGGAATTGACTATACTGGCATTAACAACAAAAGGAGCAAATATCAACTAACACAGTAACCCTAAACTCTAGACATTTACGCACCTCCTGTGTAATTTTGATACATCTGTGTGCTCTCTGTAGTATTTTTCTTTAAATCAACACACAAAAATATCAATTTAGCCTTATCCTAGTAATTATAACTGTAAAATCACAAGTTTAACATACTGGAGTTTTTTTCTAATATAAAAATAGTTATTTTAATATAACCATAATTTCTTAAAGATTTCATCTGTATGTCACCTAAAATCATTTTGCATACCATGCTTTGGGAAATACTGACAAAATGAGACTATTTCAACAAACTCTCTGCTAATGTAATGAATCATAGTCATTTCTTCCTCTCCACTCTCCCCATCCCATTATTGATATCTCAGTAATAAAAATTATATATATTTTTCTTTTTCTCTCCATGGGAATGGAGGAAGTAGGGAAGAAAGAATAAAGAAATAATTTGTTAGAAAATGAATGAATTAGGTTACATTCATACGTTAACTAATGATATAGATCCCTTTACTAGAAAAAGTGATTAAGAACATGTGTGAAATAAGTATTTCCTTCCTGCATAAATATTGATCAGTTGTTTAAAAATTCTCATTAGAGATGAAAGATATAAATAAAGCCTACTTAAAGAGTTTTTCTTCCTGTAATGCCACCGAAAGGTTCACATAAACATGAATAAACACAGCATTGTAAATTCAATTTTGGGAATTTGAGTCTTTGGTATGTGCTTTTATATGATGGATGACACTCCTGTTTGGTTTTAGATGATGCTTGGGACAATCTATCTCATAGACATACTTTTTGTGTTTGAGCTCAGTTTACTAATGGAGACAATTACATTGCTTGGAGGAGAGACAAAAAGCCCTGATCCCATCTGAACCAGAATCCTTAATTCTAATGAATTCGTAGTTTTCTATAACAGGGCTTTCTAAGCAGTGTGCATATTTACTGTCCTCTAGCCCTAAGGAGCCTTGTTATTTTACTCTAATGTGGTACAATAATTGTAATTTTCTAGGTGTGCCATGATGTGAAAAAGGCTAGGGAATACTACTGTAAGACGATGAAGGGCAATGCTTCTAGTTTGTATAGTGCTTTGGAGTTTTCAAAATACTTATGTGCATCAACTGTCTTGAGATACATAGTGTTTCTGTGAGATAAACGTTATTTTCCACGTATTTCAGGCGAGGAAACTGCAGATCCTAGAAGTGAAGTTACCTGCGTAAATTTCCATGGCTTAAATGATTAGCAAGTGAAGACTTGCAAGTGAAGTTCCTACATTTTTAATCCAATGAATCTTTTATTACGCTACAGCTGCCTTCACAATTTCAAATGTTCATCCTATTAGATTACGAAAACTCAAGACCTCATACACTCATATGAACAACTGATCTCTTTGGTACATATATTTCATAGGAAGCTATTTTGAATTAAAACTCCATTCAGAGATGTTTCCTGACCTAATATGTGCATTGAGGTATGCGATGGCACAGATGTGATCCTTGCCTTCAGGGACATCACAGTCTTTTGAAGGGTAGTGTTACATATACAAACACCTCAATACAAAGCAGCCTGGGATATGTGTTATGTGGTAGGTATAGGCAAAATTCTATAGAGGAATAAGAGAGAAAGAGGTGAAATTGAAAGGAAGAAGTAACCAGAGAAAAAATTATGGGAGAAATGTGATTATGTTCATGATTCTTTTTGGTGTGGCTAAAGTGTTTTTTGTTTGTTTTTTGAAAACTTTTAATTTAAATATTACATATAGAGAAGAGCATAAATCACACATTTACAGCTTGGTGTAATTTCATGAAGCGAGCACACCCAGGTAACCAGCACGTATTAGAAACAGAACATTACCAGCATCCTGGTAGCCCTTCTTGTGCCTCCTTGCAGTCACTACCTTCCCCAAGGGCAGCAATTATCTTGCTCTGACACTAGAGATTAGTTTGCCTGTTTTAAAGCTTTAAATGAAGGAATACAATGTATGTTCTTTTATGTCTGGATGCTTTGTTCAATGTTTGTGAGATGTGTCCATATTGTTGCCTGTAGCTGTAGTTGTAGTTTGTTCATTTTTGTTGCTGTAAATATACCACACATTTATTATCCATTCTACCGTTGATGGTCATTTGGGTTGTTTCCAATTTGTGGTCATTATGAATAGTGCTGCTCTGAACAATCTTATACCTGTCTTTTTGTGAATGTATGCATGCATTTATGCTGGGAATAGTCCTAGGAGTGGATTTTCTGAGTCATGGAATATGCCTATACTAACATAGCTTTTGAGGAGGAAAAATAAGAATGGCAAAGGGCTTCACTGATGGAGGAGGAACCATTTACAAAGACCTGTGATGGACTGCAGAGAGAATCCAGAGAGTGATGAGCAATTTAGGTGGCAGGAATACACTGTGTTTGAGAGCTATAGTGGAATGTAGATTTGGAGACAGAGAGAAAGAAAAAGGGAAGATTTTTGAGAACCCCTGAGCTATTTTACAGAAAGATAATTGTATCAGTTAGAAAGGCATTCAGGGGCCAGCCTGGTGGCGTAGCAGTTAAGTTCGCGTGCTCCGCTCTGGCGGCCCAGGGTGGCCGGTTCGGATCCTGGGTGCAGACCTACTCACTGCTCACGAGGCTGTGCCGAGGCAACGTCCCATTTAGAAGAGCTACAACTCTACAACTATGATACACAACTATGTACTGGGGCTTTGGGGAGGAAAAAAAAGAGGAAGATTGGCAACAGATGTTAGTGCAGGGCCAATCTTTCTCAAAAAAAAAAAAGTGAAGAAAGACATTCAGCTGCAAGTAACAGAAGACTTCAGTAAGTGTCTTAATCAGATGGATTGATTTTTCTCAGATACGAAGAAGTCTGGAAGTAGGCATTTTTCTGGCTTTCACTCAAAACTCAACAATGCCATCCAGGATCTAGAAGCTGTCTTTGCACTGTGGCATTCTTAGCGTGTTGCCAATCATGTTTTTACTTTCTGCTTTATAGTCTCAAGATAGTTGCTGTAGCTCCAGAGAGCAAGTCTAAATTCAGCAAAGGGTGACAGAGTGATGCCAGCCACATCAGTTCTCTTTCAGCAAGGGAGTAAAATTTTCCTAAACATCGTCCCCAAAGACTTTCTCCCAAGTCTCTTTAGCAAAAGTGGGTGACCCCCAGCTGAAAGTGAAAATGGGAAATTGGGGAAAAATATTATTAAGATTGGCTTGTATCAGGGCCGGCCCCATGGCTTAGGGGTTAAGTGCGCGCGCTCCGCTGCTGGCGGCCCGGGTTCGGGTCCCGGGCACGCACCGACGCACCGCTTCTCCGGCCATGCTGAGGCCGCGTCCCACATACAGCAACTAGAAGGATGTGCAACTATGACAGACAACTATCTACTGGGGCTTTGGGGGAAAAATAAATAAATAAAATCTTTAAAAAAAAAAAAAAAAAAAAAGATTGGCTTGTATCAATTACCATTCATTTCCTGGGTTGAAGCATATTGTTGCCATGAGGGACACTGGAACTTTCTTAGCAAAGAAGAAAAGGAAATGGATATTAGATAGGCAATTAAATGGGTCTTCCATAGCAATGATGACCTCGAAGCAAAGAATGGGTTAGGGGAAGGGGTTTTATGTAATACACAATTTTAAATTTACGTAGGAAAATTGGAAATTTTTATAGAGAAAATTAATGATACGATGATTTAAATCATCATTCCATTTGATGATTTAAAACTCATCATGGCTTTTTATTCTTACTATTGTTATCATTATTGTTATTATTGTTCGTAGTGAGATGATGAGGTAAAAAATAATCAGATAATATCTCTCAAAGTGAGCTTGCTTTAGCAAATTAGCAGTTACATAAAGTGACTTTTTACCAGCTTTTCTAGAATAAAGTGAAACTAAAGAGGAGGCAAACCTTGCGAGCTGCTGCAATTACACGCAGAGTGGTGTAAAGAAATTTCTATGATGCATAAATTAAAACATCCCATCATAAGGCTAACAGATCCAAAATAGCCCTAATTTGGTCTTTCATGTGACTTTATTTCTATCTCTAACCTGCAGTTGTTGATTTCTGACAAATTAATTTGTCATGAAATCAATTGAGTTACTGCACAGAAGGACAGAACATTGACTCAGGTGTGTTTCAAAAACTCATATGTATTGCCCTAAAGGGAGAGAAATGGTCACATGAGATTCTTTTGGTTTAAGCAAGTCTTAGAAATCAGGTCATTCTATAAATTTGGTTTCCTGACAATTTATTCCGTACTAGCAGCAAAATAAGGTGCTTATTCAATTACGGTTCACAAAACATACTTCTGTGTCTAGTGGGTGTTTATTATTTTGTTTGGTGATATGGTGGCATTATTAATTTAGCAAGGTTGAAGTTTTCTGTATTGGGTGAAACTAAAGAAAAAGGACAGAATCATAACTGTGTCGTATCCAATGTGGTATTGATGGAGGTAAAGCTAATGGATGGAGAAACTTTTATTTTACACTGAGTGGGATAAATGTCTTCTCTGTCCAAGAAGTTGTGCTCAGGGAGAGGAAGAAGAGGGAAGGAATGTGAGTGTGATTGGAAAGTACAATTCAGACCTGAGTTCAGCAATATTTGGATGACTCTGTTTTCATATGTGATTATTAGTGATGAATGGAATGTTTCCTAATATGGAAATGTTTCCAAACATTTCCTAATATGGAAATGTTTCCATATTAGGAAACATTCCCTAGATTGTTTCATAATTATGGTGTCCATTGGTCTGTTTCAAGACTATGTGTAGAACAATAGAAGTGTAGCTTTTATCAGGAGGTAATTAATGGAAAAATTTCATTATTCTGAGGGATGTTATAGATCCAGAATATACATAAGCTTAGGAAAACATGTGAGCTAAAAGACATAGCTCATAGTTAAGTAATTGGAAGTGTTTGGGGAATTAAGTGATATAAGTTATACTCCTATTATTTTGGAGATTTTGTCACAAAGTACAACCATGTTTTTCCATTTTGTAGCCTCATATGTCCAAAGCACAGTACTGGGCTGAGTGTCCAATAGCCTGACATTCATTCAACAGGTTATTTACTGATAAACTTAGCACATGCCACTGTTCTAGGTACTGGAGGTAGAGCCATGAACAACTTAAAATGCCTGACCTAATGCTCCTACATTCTTATAGAAACATATTTTTTCATGGTGTTTTTTATGACCTAACCAAATTGCCATGCTTTCTAAGCAGATGAAAGAAAAAGTGATGAAAGAAAATTAGAAACAGGATTCAGCTAATCTCAACCCAAGAAGTTGCACATGATATACAATAAGGACTATACATTCTTTACTTTTAAATTTACAATTAAATTATAAATAAAGAAATTTAAGCAGCATATATTTTGCCCTCAACACTTGAATATACATACAGTGCAGCACCCCTCAAAGGACCCAGCAATGTCTTAAGCAGAAGATGTAAACAGTGCAGAGTCCAAGTGTGAATGTCTTCAGGAGAAGCATGATCCAACAGGTGAGCTTGAGCCCTAGGGTAATGGCTTGCAGAACTGAAGTTAAGGACTGGGCTATGGATGAGCACAAAGACAGGATAAGTTGGTGTTTCATGTTTAGGTGTGGTCTTGAAGGAACAATTGGACAAAGAACCTGGGGTTGTTAAATGAACAAAGGTCAGGCTTTGGGAAAAGATCAAGTTAGGCATGACCTAGACCAGTTTTGAGTCAGCACTAGGGACAGTTCCCAAGGGCTATGACTGTTAATTGCTGTAGTCCCTAAGAGGAGGTGACAAAATAAATGCATCTAGATACATCCAACAGGTGAGACAAGTGAATGAAGTAGGCTAGTTCTTAGGCAATGGGGGGATGAGGGGTGGGCAGTGTTTAAAGACCTCTGACAAACAGGAAATTACAACACTTTTCAAATGGGGAAATTGAGCAGAAGCTGCTCAGCTCCAGCCAATTGCTTATAAGCAGGAATTGCAGGCTCAGTGTTACTCGATTTTCCAGAAATTTAAAAAAAAATTCGGAGATGTAGGAAATCCAGATATTTTAGGTGAAATCTCATAATATTAATAATTTTGGCAACTCAAATTAAAACATAAAACAGACGTGCAAACATTGCCTTGGATGCGGTTCCTTTTAAGACGATTTTGGTCCTGAGTGAAGGAGGCTGCATCCTCGTCTAACTGCGTTTTGTCAACGGCGTATCTGGCTGTTTTACCCACTTCAGCCTGATATTCTTAAAATATAAATTATAACATGTTTTTCCACTGCTTGTACTCCTCAGCAGCTTCCTAGTCCACTCAGAATAAAATAAAAACTCCGAATATGGCTTTCAAGTCCCCTAATGAAGCTCCTTGCCTTCCTCTGTAACCTCATCTCATCCCATTCTTCCCCACGCTCACTATTTCCCAGACACGTTATTCTTCGTTTAACTCCTAGGACATGCCAAACTTTTCCTACATTAGAGATTTATAACTTTTTATTCCCTCTTCTGGAATAATTCCCCTTGCTGTCTACTCTTTGTTCGGTTTAGATGGCTCATTCTTTCATCTAAGGATCATCTTAAACAGTATGTCTCCAAGAGGCTCCCACTGATCATCTAATCTCCACTGGTCGTCTAAGTCACTCTACTCATCAGTGGACCCTCTTTATTTCCCTCATACCATACACTGAATGCAATTTGAATTTACTAAAAACATTTTTGTTCACATGTTAATTATCTATCTCACACTCATTTGATTGTAAGCTCCCTGAGGATAGAGAACATGTCTATCTTGATCACTGATGTAACTTCAGTGTCTAACACACAGTAGATAGTTAATAAATATGAATGAATGGATCACTGCATAAGAGGACTTGAAAGATCTGTGTCTTTTATATGTTGATTTGGTGCTGAACTCTCTGGACCTAGATCTTGTAGAGCAGTGTTTCTCAAATTTAGGTAAGGTACTTAACTCTTTTGATGAAAAACTGCATCAATGGTCATCCAGTGCAATTTAAATTATTTTTATTACATATAATATATGTATTACATATAAATCTAGGCATAAACTTGTTTATAGCTCTTATAAAATTAGAAAACTAGAAAATTTAAAAATTAAGTTATAAACAAGTCTATGCAGAAGCAGTTCAATTCAAATTAATAATATTCCTTTAACGTTATAGGTGATGTTTAGATGACATAAAATTGTCTCATTTCAGATGCAGTTCTATATTTAATGTTTCCGTGCTTTTATTTCAGTAATACGTATGCAGAGAATACCTATTCACATAAGTATATTGAACAGAATTAATAATTTCTTGGTTTTATTTGTTAATTGAAATTTTTGACCTCATACTTAACTGAATCTCTGCCTGCCAGAAAACTAAAATGTTAAATTTAACTACATGTCATTCTGAAATTGTTTTTTTTTTTCACTTGAAGATAAAGTTAATAAGTCAATATTACTGGAACTACATTAAAATGTTGTGTGAACTAGTTGCTGGAATTCGGAACAGAGAAATTTCTCATTGCACATTTGCTATTTATTCTTACTGTGAATGCATTGTTGCAACAATAGTATGCTGAGAAGCTGGGATTTCTGTAATAGATCTGCCAGCAAAATAAAATCTCTTCTTACCACAGAGACACAAGCACTTTTGAGTTTTCAAAAGTCAGATGATTACTCCATTTTTCTCTATTTGAACCGCATAAACAATTGTTTATTCAATGCATGGTGATTTCATCTGACCTTTACTTTGAGTGAAACAGATCATAATCAAAAACAGAAATGCTGGTTCCAAAATTTTGTGTCAATAATCAGTTATGAAGTAATCATCCAGATGCCTCAGAATATGTCTACTTGCAAATATATAGATATACATACATACATAAAAATACATACATATTTTTAGATATAATATATATAGGGATGTATCTATGTTTGTGTGTGTATACATATAAAAATTTTTTTTGTTTTTTGTGAGGAAGTTCAGCCCTGAGCTAACATCCTTGCTAATCCTCCTCATTTTTGCTCAGGCAGACTGGCTCTGAGCTAACATCTATTGCCAATCCTCCTCCTTTTTTATTTCCCCCAAAGCCCCAGTAGATAGTTGTATGTCATAGTTGCACATCCTTCTAGTTGCTGTATGTGAGACGTGGCCTCAGCATGGCTGGAGAAGCGGTGCGTTGGTGCGTGCCTGGGATCCGAACCCCGGCCGCCAGTAGCAGAGCGTGAGTGCTTAACCGCTAAGCCATGGGGCCAGCCCTAAAATTTTAAATTTAAATTTTAAATTCCTATGGACACTCCCTTCTCCACCCCTTACCTAATTTCAGAAACAGTATATTAGAAGATCCAACTATGTTTCAACTCCCAGAAGCCTAGGTATTGACTATGGAAGGTGAGGTTTTAGACTAGGCTTGAAACGTGCAGGCTTAAAATGAAAATACAAATAAGAAGATGAAACCCACTTGAGTAAGTGATCTGTTGTCTTTGAAGCAAGCTCTGGTCTGGGGAAGGGCCAACAGTTCAGAGGATACCATTCATACAATTTTCTGGAGTTGTGCTTCAAGAGATGCCATTCACATAAATACAATGTGAATAGTGTTCCCTGAAGCCGTGCACTGTGGACCTGTCCATTCAGCAGTGGGAGAGTGTATAACCATCCATTTCTCTGGCAACTGTCCTCTCCTTCCACCTAGGGAAACCTGCACTTTTCCTATTCTAGCTCTCACAGCCAACCATCCACTTTGGTATTAGTTTAAATGGGAATTTCCTCTCAGAGGTATTCACATTCTAAAAGTTAACTCCTGTATATGATGACTATTTCACATCCTCGAGTAATGAAGGTAGAGCAACAGGTTGTACTTTTCCTTCTATGGGGAGATGTAAGAGGTGCTCAGCATCATTTATGTTTTTATCATATGGAAGCCTGGATTGAAGGGTCTGTGTGGTGTTTGAGATTCTATATTTATATCAGGTTCTAGAGCAAGTTCTAGATCAATAAAAACAGATGTCTTTTTTTTTAGGGGGATGGAATGATCTCCTTTGGATTAAAAGAGCATCCAATGATTGAGTGTCTTTTTGCCTTTTTGGAGATTTTGTCCTTTTTGGAGATCAGAATCTTTGCACCTCAGTGGTGATAACAGAGTCCTCTCTCAGGGACATACTTGCTCGCACAGTATCAATTCTCCCCAAGATGCCCTTCCTCTTCAATTCAACGAGACCAAAATTGCCATCTCATCTACTTAACAGGGCCATCTGTGGGTATTCTTCATTTCTATCAAGGATATAATCAGTTCTTCAATCTTCTAGTCTCAAGTTCTTGGATTTAATTCTAATACTTCATTTTATTCTTCTTTGCTATCTATAAATCACATATCACTAACACTTTTTTCCTTACAATGTTTATTATGCACAAGTGACTTCTCAATAATGTAACGGCTCCCTCATATCTATAGTAAATAGGCGAAAGCCTTAAGCTTTGGACTTATTCATAGTTTGGCCTTACAACAATTCTTATTTCCTACTGCTGTCCAGCATAGCCCATGTGATTGTACATGGGTTACTTCTCCGCCTTTGCCACATACAAAACTTACTTTTCCTCCAGGCTACTGTACTGTGTATATATATATATTTCTACCTGAAATGCTTTTCAACTTCCTCTCAATTAATCCAGATACTATCCTTTTCTCAATCTATGCCTCACCACACTTCTACTTGTTGGCTAGTGACATTGGGATGATGATTCCTTGATGTGAATTCTTCTCATCATTTACATACATAGCTTATAACACTAATTCATCCCTGTATTTTAAGAGTAATTTTCTCCTTCTATTGTTTGTGTATTTTAATTGAGCTGCTATTTACTAAATACTTATTTGTGAATTGTCTCATTGTAGCATCTTAAGGAGATAGAACCATAACAGACATAATTCTGCCCATAAGGAGTTCACAATCCAGGAAGAAAAATAAGATATTTTCACATGCAACCCCTATATAAAGATTTTTGTTGTTGTTGTTTTGTTTTTCTTTTAAGGGCAAGCAAGTTACATATAAAGGGCTGTAGGAATTTAGAGAATGAGAGACTACAAGTAGTGTTGGTGTGTGAATCCCCACAAAGGAGGCGACATTTGAACTGGGCATTGAGACATGGCTGTAAGATTCATTTTCTTGGTCTCTGACTAAGTATAGACTGAGAAGAATTGAGCAACACACATGGTGTAGTAATAAGGTGTAGTAATCCTTTTGAGTAGAATTTATGACTAGAAAATATGACGCAACATGGCTTAAACACCAAGGTGATTATCTGGCTCATTTTACTGGAAAATCCAGAGGTAGACCAGACTTCAGAGTTGGTTGGTCAAGTGGCACAACT
Organism: Diceros bicornis minor; assembly: GCF_020826845.1. NCBI lineage: Eukaryota > Metazoa > Chordata > Mammalia > Perissodactyla > Rhinocerotidae > Diceros > Diceros bicornis. Next base: position 32,451,126 of record NC_080754.1, read on the forward strand.
CTCTCATCAAGAACTTGGTTTGTCTTCATCTTTTGCTCAACTATCTACAGTGTTGTTGGCTTCATTCTCAGGCTGGTTTCACTTGTGGTTGTAGATAGGATGCTTCCTGAAGCAAACTGGGAGAACACCCTGTGGGACAGTTTAGGTGCCACTGAACAGAAGTTTAAAAAGTCTCTGTGACCAGAGAATTGTCATTCATTCATTAGTGTAGATGTAGTTTACTTAAACAAACAGCGTGGGTAGGATTACCCTGACTGAAGTGGATTAATTAGGACCTTCCCCCTAGAGCTGGGGGTTATTGGTAAATCCAGTCGAAACAAAATGGCGGCTGCCCAAGGGATACTGGAATGAAAAACCGGTGTCTCCTATACATCAGGATAAATGATATTTTTTAAAGCATTCAAGCCATTTATGCTTTTTCCAATTTCAAAGAGTTCTTTTAAGAATTTATGTCAACATACCTTTATATGAAATTTGTTTTGGAGACTGCTGATGAAGTCATTACTCAGCAAACCCTAGAGGCCTTTGAAGTGAAATTTCTGTTATATGAAGTATTCTGAGCAAGACAGGCAGTGAGTGAAAAATTTCATCTGTCAGCATTATTGTTACTTCATTTTGCAGGGGAGGTTAAATTGAGCATGTTCTTTTAGAAAAATAAATTAAGCATATGGAGCATTAACCAGTGCTACCCTCTTCCCTGCTTCCATGATTAGAGCTAACCAATTATAACGCAATCTCCCTTGATTGAATTTTAAGTGGATATTGGAGTAATTAATCTGTGTTAGTTCAACATGTAAATGAAAAAACACTTTGATCAATCCATAGCAATCGATAAATGTCAAAGATAATTCAGTTAAGCTGATTTGAATTCCCTTCTAAGTTTCAAAATGTACTGAAATCCTTTTTGTTTTTTTAGTGTAGAGTACATCCAATATGGCATAAGACTCTAGATGACTTTTTCTGTGTCCCATATTGCTAGTGATTGAGACTTGGGCGGGGACTTATGTTTATTCAGTTTAAGGAGAGTTGAAAGAGATCTCTTAATGTTTCCTCATTGTGAGATATCTGCTTTCTGCATTTAGCAGTTATTCCACCCAACTGGCCACTTTGTTCGTAAAATACTTTCCTCTGTTATTGTTTCTATACGTAGCAGCACGGTTTGCCTCAGAATCCTCTCTGTTAATCAGCATATCCTTTTCCAATTGGCAAGCACAGAAATCCATCTACACTGAGTGACTTCCTAGAATTAGTCATGGGCCCTCATACTGACCTTCAATATGTTAACTGTATCCAGAGGAGAACGGTAGGAATTTAATGTTGAAGATCTAAAGTGTGTTTCCACTTATACCAAATGGAAATAAGTTTCCACTTATACCAAGTGGAAAGTTAGGGTCCCATAGTCCTGGTTTTGTGGGAAGAAGAATGGATTTTTTGGGCAAGGGTGAGAAAAATGGTGAAGTTCCTTTGCAAAATCTCATGATTATTTCTTTCCTCTTTATTCTGTTTCTGTCACCATCAACATTTAGTCCTGAGATTATTTCAGTTGGATCATCATTAGATTCTTTTATTCCCTTTCTTTATCTCCACCTCCACAGAAAATAATTCTACAGGCTGGTGCCAGCTGAATATTCCCAGCGTACTGATGTCCTTGCTGCTATTATCTCTCCACCATCTGCATGACAACCCAGAAAATCCTTCTCTCTTCTCTTTCTCAATCCAAATTCTATCTGTCTTTAAACCTAATTCGTACCTGTGCCACCAACTCTTCACCAATACTCTAGGCCATAATAAATTCCTGAACTCACATGCTATAGTCTTTAGAGTCTTCATCACCCATAATTTTTACTGTTTAGCATAGCCCATCTTGCTCTTTTTATACACATTATGCACCTTAATATTCTGGAGGATGAGGTATGGAATTTAAATTTTGCAATCCCCAGAACTGGATACACAGGAAGGCACTCAATTAAAATGGACTGAATGAACCAGGCAGCATTATTATGAAAATATAAAACATAATTTTGTTTAACCAGACTAGGTTATTAGATTTATTCTGTTTTTCTCTCCATCTTACACCCACCATTCAGGAGCAACAAATATATCTTTATTTGTTTTGGTTTATTAGTAGGAAGCAGGAGAGTTTGTTGACTTTTGTTTTTTTTTTTTTTTTTCATTTATCATTTTGTTTGGTGAAAAAGAAACTAGGTAATGCTTAAAGTCTCCCAGGTTTTTTTGAGTTGGACAACTGAAATAATGAAATTGACTAAATCTGTGTTACTAAGACTCCATGTGACTTTACTGGGTCACATGTTGTAATAACATCTGACCCAGATGGAGACTGGGACTTTGGGCAGGTGAGCATCTGCTTTGCTCGAGGACCCATCCTCCTGCTCTGTCTCTTGAGACAGCTGCTGCTGCCCGCTGGAAGGATGAATGTGCGAGACGCTAAACATAGACTGCACTGATGTAGTCTCCTGTGGCCTTGAAAGACTTGGAAGTAGAATGATTCCCTTTATTAGCAGGAGAAAATGGGAGGCCCAGGCACATTGCCTGCTCAGAAGGGAATGCATTTCCTGTATCCAGCAAAAGGGGAACTGGAGGAGAACAGAACTGAACTTTAGATGAGAATACATACCTGCATGATGTTTGACAGTACTTTCACACAGCATGCCTTTTTTAGACTGCCATATATTGATCAATGTGTACAACTAGGGATTTATCCTGTTTTATAATGTCTGTTCTACAGAAAAGTGGGCTGAGCAGGTTCTGAGCAGAGAAAATTTGTAGTACAGACACATAGTACATCAAGATAATGCCACTGGAATGTTGCATGCTTGCTGGAATGTGAGAAAATGTTTCTTTTGAGTTCATGCAAGTCAACAGTTATACTGAAACAGTGACTTAATTCTGAAGAGCAGCTAAATAAGCTATGATTTTAGTGGAAAGGGTATTTTTTTTAGTTTTCTAAACTTCCTTTTTCTTTCAGCCAGTATTCACCTTTTCAATTACTTCAAGTATGCTGTCACACAATCTAGTATTTGAAAACTTTGCCTCAATCACAGGAAGACTGAAAGCCCTTAATATACAATAAAGATATTTGTGTGAAGAGTGAACAGAATAATCTCTTTGGAAAGTTATACTTAGGGAGTACTGATGGTTGTCGGTATATAATAAAAATATGTACATTTATATAATACTTTACCTTTACACAATACTTTAACATATGCCCTTTCATTCAAACCCCAAAAGATTATTATAAGGGAGGGGGACATAGTGTTATAGTGTATAGCTTGGAGTCAGGCCTGCGTCTGGGATCAAATCCTGACTTTATCACTTACTAGCTATAAGACTGTAGGAAAATTACTTAACCTAAGTTAACAAGATTCAGTTTTCTCATTGGTAGAATGGAGATAACAGCAGTACCTATTTCTTAGGTTGTTGTGATAAGTAAGGGAGCTAAGTATGTCACTTGGAAAATAGTAGGTGCTTAATATATATTTTCTGTGAGAGGTTAGAGAGGGCAAAGATATTAGCTTGAAAAGGACAAAAGACTTGCCCAAGATCAGAGAGCTGAAATGAGACTTGGTCTTAGGCCTACTGCTTGCCAAGGATATTTTAATTTTATCAATTCTTCGCAGAGCTAAATATAGAACTTTAGCCTACGTTTTTCACAAGCTAGTTTGTTATCGGTGGCATGAAGGTGTAACCTATGGATGCCCATGTGCAAAAGTAATGTCTCAGGAGTTGAATCCAGTATCTAACTAAATGATATAAAGTACAATCACTTAGCTCCTGATTAGGAAGCACCAAAATTTCTGTCTACAGGCGCTTTCTTTTCTGTCATGAACTTGAAAGATATAATTGATCAAACAGCATATTAAACTATTAATATCAATGAGTGGCTTCAAATGACGTTAATTCTTAATTATCCATGCTCGACTGTCTACTATGAATAATTCTTGGCTAATTTTTCACCCTAGATCAAATTATCTTGTGTATACTTCTGAGCCCGTCTTGACTCTTGTTCTCCCACTCTTACCTCCCATCTGAATAGCTGGTATAGTTATAGAGACTTGAAATACAATATAAATGAGTCTAATGTTTAAAAATAAACATAATTATGTTACATAATCACTGGGAATAAAGTGTCTTGCATACTGGTAATAATTCCAGCTATTCTATCACTGTTTCTGTTCACTCTTCATTTCTGTTAATATAGATAACTAAAAATTGTCTCTAAACCATACTGCAGTAGAATTTTCCTCATTATTTGCAAAACTTTGAGCCAGACGGCTTCTGTTTGTGCTTCCAGATCCCCTCTCCACTCTCCTACCTCTGCTTTTGACCTGAGAGGCTGACCTGTGTGAATTCTTTGAGGGGTTCCTATATACTCTGGCTTCTCTGTTGGGTTTGGCCAATGGGGAGCCTTGGCAGGAGATGGAAGGGAGAGAGACTGAGATCAGTGTATTTATTCCTCTGGTTCCTTTCCTATAAAGCTACCTCTAGCTAGCCATGACAAAATGTCACTACTTATTTCCTGGTAGTGTGGGTTGCACAACTTTCTCCTCTTCTGGGTTTGAGTAACCCTTCCCTCTTTTCTTTTCAAGCTAGTAGAGCTCTGTTGGTACTAGCTCTGTTGGTACTCCCTCCTTATAGTTTTCCTACACCTTGCTCTCTCTTCTGTAATTAGTCTTTTTGTAAGTAAACCCTCTCCAAATTATTCTAATTTAGGAGTGCCATATGTTTCCTGATACCAACCTCAATCATTCAAAAGCACTTATTGGACACTTGCTTGTATATGGCTCCAATTGTGTTATCCCTTCGTTCAGGAGCTATTCAGTGTCTCTCTATTGCTTTCAGAATACAGATCATCCAAGCCCGTTTACAACTTGGCTATAATCAGTCTTTCCTTCTTTACTCTCAGCAACTTCCTCCGGTAGCCTCTATTCTAACAAAACCAAGCGGCCTAGTACTTCTCCAATCCCCAGTGAATCACTTTGGGAAAGTTGCTTTACCCCTCTGTTCTCAGATCCTAAACTTTAAGCTTCTTTCCAGTGCTTTCACATGATCGTGGTACTTGTGGTGATAATTCCGTGAAAAGGCACCGTGGGAATTAATACCACCAAAATAGGGAGCGTATTACAGGTGGCTTTGAGGACTTCAGGCTTAATGCCATTGATTCATTCATTCATCAAATATTTATCAAGTGCTGCCTGTATGTTGTGATAAAATGAGTAATTCATTGGGGTCATGGAAAGTGGTGGGGAGAGTAAGGCTTTGAGTCAAACAATTGAGGCTCGTATCTGAATTCTACCACTTATTAGTTGAGGACCTCTGAGCTCCATTTTCTTGTCTCTAAGCAGACAGAATATTTTACTCACAGGTTGCTATGAAGAATAAATGAGATCGGCACTGTGCCAAGCCTTTTAGATAAATGGATATAGAAAAAAGCATCAAAATTGTAGCTATCATTATTAATTTTTATATTTTCCTATCTTTTAAAGTATAGAACCTCACATGTGAGCCCTGAAGCCGATGTTTAGGCCATGCATGGAAAGTCTATATTAAGCTGAGTGACCTTGTGTCTCTCTCAATGTTCAATATCAGATGTCACCACCCCTTGAGCTTCAGGCTCTCATGGGGATTAAATAATTCTGTTTCTCTGCTGTTTGATGATAGTTTGGGGAATTCATATATTGTAACATTATTTGCTGAATTGCAAATTTTTCAGCAGGATTTTATATCTGTCTGTCTGTCTATCTATCTATCTATCTATCTATCTATCTATCTATCTATGTATCTATCTATCTATCTATCGATCTATCTATCTATCTGTCTGTCTATCTATCTATCATCTGGCTATCTATCTAGCTAGCTATTTACTTTAATGATTTTAGGCTTGCAAGTAGTGAAATTCTAGAAGGATGTTTTATGGCTGTTTAATCAGGATCATATTTCAGACACATAGGAGCTGTGTTCTGTCCCTCCAGACTTTTCTGTCATAAGAACAGCTTCAGCAATAATTTGTAATCCTTCCATTTCTTTATCATTAAAAAATCATGAACTGAGAATATTGGGTCTAGAAGAACCAGGCCTGTCCTAATGATACTGTAATCCATAATCACTTTAGGGACTCTGGCTTTTTCTATTATTTTAGCTTTACAATCTCCCATCAATGGGTAAAAATATCTTTGAATTTGTGCTTTCCTCATATTTTCTGCATTTATTTAAGTACTTCTGGAAACAAAATATGAGACTAAGCTGTTATTGTAGGTCCTCTAAGGTTTGCAACCATGTTCTTCGTACTTCCTTATAAATTTTATTGACATTTACACAAGTTGCGTGTTTATAAGTGCATCATTTAACTTATCAGCTTTCTGTGTCCCAATCATTCAATTTATAGATTAAAGGGAAAGAGTCTTCTCTAGGTGTGGGTGGAAGCTCTGGGGGTGCTCAGGAACAATCCATCCTCAATCCTCACTAACTTTGAGCTAGAACAGACCATTGATTTAGGTTTCTCTGGCATGCTCACAAGAGCATCATGTTTTACAACCCAAGTTCTTGGACTAGATGAATTTAATTTTTTGTTTATAAAACCAGTGGTTGAAAGCTACTTTAATTTGAGTGGTATTCAATACCATTTCTTTATAGTTACAGATGCAGAACCTCAATTTGAATTTACTTAAGTAAAGAGGGAATTTACAGAAGGATACTAGGATTGCTAATAGAAAGAAAGAGCTGTATGAATAAGGTTCGATATGGGATTTCAGGGACTGGGCAAAGGACTCAAGAGCCCTCAGAACATTCTGTCACTTCTACTATTCTCTCTCTCTATTGGCTTTGTTCTTTCTCTCTCTCTTTTTCTTTTTTTACATGATGGTTGGGCATGGCTGAAGACCACTGTAGCTGTGAGTCAAGAATAAAAAAAGAGGAGAGTTTTCTCCAGCCACTTCATTATATGAAAATGCAAGAGAGGGCTATTATCTTGGCTCATATTCCTGTCCATGCACCAATCACTGTGACAGAGAAAATAGCGTTCTATGATTGGCCAAATCTGGGCTATGTGCCTACTACTGTGGCCTGGGAGGCCAGTGTCCTATGACTGGAAACTTTATAAGAATCACTTGCCCCTAAAAAAAGGATGGATGTAGCTACTGGAGGCAGAGGAAGAGATTCTAAACTGACAAAAACAACAGATGTCCAATGCACAAAGGGAAACTAATTTTTTAAGTTTTAATTTCTACATATTTAAACAAAACCTGTTTTACCTTATTGCAGAGTTATATTTATTCAAAAATATTTATTTAGTACTTGTTATGTGCCAGATCATAAAAAGACAAATAGGATATGTTCCCTACCCTTAAATAAAGAAAATAAATTTTCAGTAATTTACCCTATGTATTAGCCAGGTTTTCTTTCACGTGCTATGTAACAAACAACCATGAACCTCAGTGACTTACAACAATAAATATTTGATTCATACTTGCATTCCATGAGTGCTACAGGTCATGAGTCCTGGAGTCAGCATGGCTCTGCTCCATGTTTCTTTTCATTCTGGAGCCCATGCAGAAAGAGTAACCCCTATCTGAGACATGATATTCTCCTGGTGGAGGGCAAGAGGAGGAAAGCTTGAGACAAATCACGCTTTACATTGAAAGCTTCTGCTTAATCTTGGCAAATATCTGCTCACAATTAATTTGGCCAGCACATGTCACGTGGCCAAGCCCAAAATCAATGAAGTAGGAATGTGGTCTTTTCCCACAGAACATATGACAAGTCACATGACAATGAGTAGAGATGTATAAGCCTGTTATAGAGAGGGAACAAATGATAGAGGACAATAACTTAAACTACTCCACTTTATAAAGAAATATTGGTTTCACTCTTATTCATTTGGGATGTGTTTGAAAAAATGAAATATTGGTGAATAACTAATAATTACGATTACTTTTCTTTAGTGTAGATGGAGATTCGATAGAGTGTAGTCAGCCTACTTATGTCACTTCTGTATTTAGTTTCTTGGATTCACCACCATGTATGCAGGCTTTGATGACTACTATAATTTGGCTATCCTACAATAATCATCTACTCCTGATAAAGGATTTCCAGTAATTTCAACTGGTCTAGAAAGTAACTGGTCTATGAGTAACATGGGGTTTATAAAGATGAAGAAACAACTGGAGATACTTAATTCTGTGACCACTTGGAGAGTTTTTGTGTCTAAAATTTAAAATACTGAAATAGAATACTAACCATAGTATACACTTTCCCCCTTTTTTAACAGATACATTAATGTAATTATTTTATTTTTATGGTTGTATTATTTTTATATTGTTACTAGCTTGGTTATACATGGGAATCAGTAAAATAAATGTTTTGTCATTTGCAATCTCTTCTGTTATTATTATTATTACTGAAAATAATTCTGTGGCACATAGGAGGGGAATTTTAAAAAGTAATCTCCTCTGAGTGTCAGATGTACTAGTTATATCACTACCTGGCTCCTGAAGCTAGGAATAGAGGCAGGGACTCAGGGCAAGCTCTGTCCGAGGGATGGAGACTGTGCCTTGAGTGAAGCCTTCCCCATGGAGTACATCTCTGCAATTTGAGCAGGGCATTTATGGGGCATCCGGTCCTTGCTAGAACTCGCAATATGTTCCTGGAACTGACTATGACAGTGAGCAAGTCTGAAGGACCATACATTCTAGTAGGGAGAGAGTGAAAATAATCATGTAAAATAGAATACTTTAAATTAGAACACAAACCAAATAAAGCAGCATGGGGGTAATGAGTGATGGAGGAGCGGTAATGTAGATAGAGGGTCAGGCAAGGTTTGGGGAGAAGTGCCAGCTGATAAGGAGCCAGTGATGTGACCATATGGAGGAAGAACAGGGCAGGCAGAGGGATCAGCGAGCACCAGAGAGAAGTGTTGGCTGCATGCAGCAAAGGAGCAAAGATAATAGGTTTCCTTTGTCCGAAAGATAGAGAAAAGGCCACAGTGGCTGGAGTAAAATGAACACGGGGAAAAGGAGTCTCATTTTATCTTGTGGAAGGAAACTGACTTTTTAGAGCCTAGAGGATTAACACATGCACTCTGATAATGACGAAATGTTCATGATCGTTACCAAACTCCACCATTCTAATGATATATTTCATAGATCTAATGTTGGATTTTCAAAGCACTGTAATGCATTTATACAATTATCACCTGCCATTTTGAGTTAAAATGTCTTCAGTGGTAAATTTTAAAAAATCTTTCTTACTCTTTAGCTTCCTGAGGCTTCGAATGACAAATGTAATGCAACTAAAATTTTTATTTTCAAATTAAATAATTTATTTTGTTATTGGCCTTTTGGTTATTTCACTGACTTCTTATACATTGCCTATTTTTATTTTACCTCAAGTGAGGAAATTTGAATTATACTCTTCAGTTCATCACATGTTATTATCTTGGTTTAATGAAAATGTATCTCTAATTTTATTTTATCCTAAAATACTTTTTTCCTTTATATCCAATTCCCACTCCCATTTCCTTCCCACCATGATATGAAGGATCTTAGAAAAGATATATCTTTTTAACATATATCATGCTTTATGTAGGTATGTATTTTTAATTTACATAAATGGTATTGGTGTTTATTTCCTCCTGATTGTTCATTCAGTGCTGTGTTTGAGGTCTGTCAAGGCTGTTGTATGCCTGCCTGGTTTATTGCACAGTGGCCCACTCTTTGTATCCGTTACAGTTTATTTTTCCATTCTCCCAATGATGGACACCTAGGTTGTCTTCAGTTCTGGCAACTACAGACAACACTGCAGGGACTATTATTACATACACTCATTTATAGACCTGGGTATAGAGCACAGAATGGATTTTTTGAGTCATAAGACACATAGCTACTTAATTCCACTTAGCCTAGTTTCCATCTTACACAATTCTATACAGTTTGCTAAACACACACACATACCTTCGTCTTGGCTGAGCAGATGATTGTGGAGGCCAGGCTCTGCAGTTGATTGTCCTCTGACACGATCTGAGAGGCCAGGTCTCTCATCACTGGAGAAGAAAGTTACAAAGAAGTAAGGCTGCCATGCACCCTGTGGTGTTCGATTGGATTTAGAGGGATCAGTAGGAACTCATAGCTCATAGTATTTAATATACATACGGATAGAAAGATAAAGAAATGTAGACACGTAAATATGCATGTGTTAATATATGTGCACATATTTCCTAGATCTATTGACTAAGAGGTTCTAGAAACAAAGTTACAACAGTGGCAATGAGCACACTTAGCACCCAGATCTTAGTTTCTAAACAACATTCTCCAGTAAAAGGAGCCAAGGCACCTGGGAGAAGTGTTTGATTCCAGGGCTGGGGAAGGAAAAATACAAGATGAGCCTGGAACATCTTGTGATTACAAAAATATATGGAAGTTCTCAAAAAGGGATGAGGGCTTGTCAAAAGAACACAGGAGCAAACCTGAAGGGGCTCTTAATGGCCAACACGTGGGCAAGAAAATAATAATAATAGTATTAGATTTTAATCCATAGGATAAAATAAATATCCAAGAGTCCATACTGATATAAATAAATGATCAAATAAATAAATAAATGGAGAGAAGAGAAAGCTCTTCCTTATAGAAGAATTCCAATTAATAAGTGCGGAGGGAAAGAAGGAGACAGAAAAATCACTATTGAGCAAACTCCACAGTAATAACAACTGCAGAATAACAACTCCAGATGGATGCTAACCTCAGTGGGTGAATGTTTGAGGAGAAACAGGACATGTGTGTAGCTTCAAAGTATCTTCCTCAAGATATTTATTAACTACAAATGGAAAGATTAAACTTTATGGTAGAGAAACCCAGAAGGTGTCACCTTAACCAAGGGATCCAAGTTAACATCACTGGATGGACATATTGACATCATTAACTCCTTAATACGATACACTGACAAGGACACATTATTTCTGTGGCTTTCTTTCCAAAAAAATGCATAATCTCAATCTAATCATGTGCAAATAGCAGATAAGCCTAAATAGTGGACAGTCTACAGTTACTCATTAATATTTCTCAAAAGTGTAAGGATCATGAAAGACAAGGAAAGATTAAAAGATTGTTACAGACTGGAGGAGATTCAGGAGAAATAACAACTAAGTGCAATTTGGGGTCCTAAATAGGATTCTGAAATAGCAAAAGGACAATTAATGGGAAATCTTGTAACATGTGAATAATGTCTGTAGTTTAGTGAATAATACGGTACCAATATTAATTTGCTGGTTTTGGCAATTTTACTGTGTGTATAAGTTGTTAACATTAGAGGAACCTGGATGCATACAGGAACTCTACTAACTTTTAAACTTTTCTATGAGTCTAAAATTAGCTTAAATAAAAAGTTAAAAATAAAAGAAAGATTGTCCTGGAACCCAGCAGACAGGAAACCTTGACCTCTTTAGTCACAGGACTGTAGTCGCAGGCCTCCATGACTCCTGGATACTCACATCAAAGGGGCCGTTTGAATCTCTACGTCAGGATCTGCTCACTCTCCAAAGTGAGCCACTCGCTCTCGCTGTGAACCCTAATGTCCAGGAGGCTGAAGGCAAAGAATTTCCCTGTGAACCTCTTTGAATTTTCAGTTCACATGCATTTTCTGAGAAAGCTTTGCCATGCGTTAAGCCCAGAGTCATGGGAATCAAAAGAGCTGTTTTCTAGTTTGAGCTCTGCCGTTCCCTAGCAATGAGGCACTGGGCACGCGGTAGTTCTTTGTATGTATCACATGCCTCTCTTTTGGAAAAGTACATAATCATCAAAGGCCTTTTCAGCTTCTACTTCTACGAATTTACAATAGTGTAGTTCTCTTTCAAATTAAAAAATAAACAAACAGAGACCTTCTTTGTGGCTGTAGCTGTGTTTCCCGACACAGCTTGTGGGAGGCGGCTATCATGTGAAAGCTTCCCGCTTAATGAAGGCAAGCGCCTCATAACCTTCCCTGTTTTTCCCTTCGGTACAGCACTCTGGGCGACCTGCTCACCCACTCCGCTCAGTCTGGCGAAAGTAAAACTCTGCTGCCACCCCGTGGCCAATTACAGGAACTGTAGAGCCTGGAAACTTGCAAAGAGAAAACCGATTCAGAAATTACAGAATCATAGACTTTTAGAGGTGGCAGATCCCTCAGAATTCACCTCAGTGGATCCATTTGTTAATCGATGCCCAGAGAGGGACAGTGACCCGCACTGTGCTCCTTCGTGATCAGTGGTAGAACTAGAACAGAAGCTAGCCCAGTGCAGTTGAAATTATTTCGTCAGACGTATGACAAAAGGAAAAAGATTCCGAGACTTTGAAATTTGTCTAGCTGGAAAAATTCTAAAACCTTTTTGGAGCAGATAGATATTTGTCTTTCTTTTATTTTGCTTTATGAAGATGTTACAACAATTAGGCAAAAAACTAAAAATTATAAATAAATACAGCCATTATTTACTATTTGTACAAGCTTCTAACAGAATAGCTATTTTAACCCTGAAAAGGCAGAACATGGCTAAGAATACATGGAGATTCTTTTATGTTACGTCTTTGTTTTTTTCTCACTTCCCTGGGGGCTAAGGCAACTTCTTTGCTGTTATGAAGGCCCATCCACACACCACAATTGAGGGAACTACTGGAAAAAAGGAGATGACAGGGGGCCAGGGATTTGAGGAACTGGGTGTGATTTCAACTCCTTCACATTCTGTGAATTTAAGTAATGTAACTCTGATCAAAGCACTGACTTCCTTCTTCTGGTCCTGCATTTCCTCATCTATAATGGTGAATACCTTCCTCACAGGACTTTTGTGAAAATTAAGAAAATTAAGGTAAAATTGGTTGTAAACTGTAAAGCACGGTAAACATGCATATAGTTTTATTTTAATCATGGACTGGATTGAGATGAGACAAAGAAATTCATCAATGGTATGAAAGTCTTCAGAGACTGCCATTCCTCTCCTGCTGAGGAAGGGCCCTCTGGTAAATGTAAGTACATTTGGTTTCACACTCTATGGAGATATGTGGCCTGTTGTACCCGGGTGCGGGGCCACTCTACATGAGAGAATTTATTACGTGCCTAATTTTGTCTGAGTGCACATATGTGTGTTTAAGTGCCTGTTTTGGGGACATTCAAGACTAAGCCACACATTCCATGATTCGCCATGAAGACTCACATCACTCAGCATATAGTTGTAGTCACCACTAAAGTTAATTGCAGGGAAAGAATACATCAAAGGGGGAAAAAGACGGGCAGAGTCTGTAGAAATCCACATACAGACTTCTAACGCATTCTCTCTCTTGCGAGGAAACACACCCAGTGCGCTCCTTTCTCCAGCAAAGAAAAATGCAATAATACATTGCCATGTTTCTGCCCAGGGGAGTCCATCAGGGACTCAGCACCCAAGGATTTTATTGTGGGATTGGTCACACTGGCTCCCTCTGCCTGCAGCCACCGAATTTCTAGACTCCTAGAAGGAAGTAGGTTTTCAACATAAATCACATCATTTGTATAAACAGTCTATGAACAAGGAACCATCTTAATCAGTTAGAGAATGCATGGAACGCTCCAAAAGCCAACATCCATGATGCCAGCCAAGGGTCAACCCTGCAAGCCAGCCTGTCTAGAGATAGCAGCCTCAGGCCTGCTTTATTAAACATTTTTTCTGCACAGTACACAAAACTGAAACAGTCTAGTCGAGACTGTTTCCACAGATTCCGAGTGCAGAGGACGTTTCCGGTTTATTTTATCAATATTGTCGTAGACCTTCATGTATTCACATAATGTATGTATGTTAATTCTCAGCTTCTACCTGTATTGTTTGTGTATTTGTATAATATGTTTTAAATTGGGGGATTTTTGGAAGATATTTAAGTCTTTCACTGTCATCATGCTGAGTACTTCTTTTTTTTTTTTTTCCTTTCTTTTTTTGTGAGGAAGATCAGCCCTGAGCTAACATCCATGCTAATCCTCCTCTTTTTGCTGAGGAAGACTGGCTCTGAGCTAACATCTATTGCTAATCCTCCTCCTTTTTTTTTCCCCCAAAGCCCCAGTAGATAGTTGTATGTCATAGTTGCACATCCTTCTAGTTGCTGTGTGTGGGACGCGGCCTCAGCATGGCCGGAGAAGCAGTGCGTCAGTGCGCGCCCGGGATCCGAACCCGGGTCGCCAGTACCGGAGCGCGCGCATTTAACCGCTAAGCCATGGGCCGGCTCATGCTGAGTACTTCTTTGAGAAGTTTTTCAGTGGACTCATACGTCAGAGAACTTTTGTAATGCCTTCTTGACCCGTTAATTTGTATTTACCTTAACAGAAAGTTCTGCAATGTAAAAATTCTCCCATAGCCGTTAGTGAATAATTGGGACTTCCCCAGGCTTTATTGAGATAGAATTGACATAACGTTTTGTAAGTTTAAGGCGTACAACGTGTTGATTTGATACACATATGTTGCAAAATGGTTAGCCCCATTGAGTTCACTAACACCGCCATCATGTCACATAATTACCATTTCTTTTTTGTGATGAGAACATTTAAGATCTTCTCTCTTAGCAACTTTCAATATACTATTATTTATAATACACTATTATTAACTATAATCATTGTGTTGTACATTAGATCCCCAGAACTTATTCATCTTATAACTGGAAATTTGTACTCTTGAACTGAGACTTAATCTGTTGGAATGTAGATGCCAAAAGGGAATTTACATTAATATACACCTACAGAAATGTCATCACATTATGTTAAATAGAAGTTGTAATATGCTATATGAATTATAATATATGTGATCTCTAATAAGGAAACCCACAATTAAAAATCATTAGAGACCCAGCACTTTCTTCCCCCCCCCCAGTAACTTTATTGAGATAATAATGGTTTATAATATTGTGAAAATTCGGGTGTACATTATGGCTTATCATTTTCTGAGTAGGCTTCATCGTGGAGACCTGGCCTTTTTTAATTAACTTCAGAACTATGAAAATGAGCTAGAAACTTTATTTTTCCATTTTATGCTTAAGTTTTACTCTTTCAACCACAGGACATTTCTCTTCTTCACAGCTAGACCTTTCAGAGGTGTTTCCAGCACCCAGTCTCCACTTCCACACCTGTCACTCTTTCTTGAACACAGTCCAACAGACTTGCTCCACTCTCTCCCCAATCCACTGGGAAGAGGTGTGATGGAAAGCAGAGACCATTTCTGCCAAAGGAAACCAAAGAATAAAACAGATGAATAGTAGCTGCTCTGGTTGAAGTGAGTTAGGAGCTAAAGTTCTACCCCAAGGCTCTTCTCCCTCTTCCATTGTCCTTTCAAGTGATTCCTTATCGTGGGTAGAGCTTCTAGAAGCAAAGTTCCACTAGCACCCATTTTGTTGGCCTGAGATGATGTCTAATGTTCATTGGAAATCAAATGTACAACTGGTGAGTGCAGCTCTTGGGATGTGTGATGTTAACCTTCTTGAGTGACTAGGTCAACTTGAAGAGTTCATTCCCCAAACGTAAGACAATAGCCAACCTTTTCAGTTATTGGAAAAAAGGTTTACTTTTCCCATATAGAGAATATTGATAATTCCAAAAGGAAGACAACAGCAACAACAACAAAACCTTCTATTGTCCAAAGGTAACAACTTGGAACAGTTAGGCTATTCTTTTCTAGTCTTTTTGATGTTGTTTTCCCCCTGTACGCCTGGGACTTTTTTACAGTGCAGGTTTGCGGCTTGCCACTTTTCATTTAACACAATAGCATGAGCATGATTTCATGTCTTCACAAACTCGCCATATGCTTTATTTTTCATGCCCCTGCAAGCTTTTCGTAAGCCATTATAATTGTGTGGGTTCTATAAAGTACTTCTCTTGTATGGTTGGGCATTTGAATTGTTTACATTTTTAAAACAATCAATTATATGTATAATTAGTACATATCATTATTATGTTCAACTTTATACATAAAATTCTTTTTTTTTTTCCTTTACTTAAGGCAATTTCCCCTATGGACTCCTAGATCAAAAGTTAGGGATCTCTGTACTTAGTGCCCTTTCAATGGACTTTCACATTAGAGACCCTGGGTAATGCCTTCTTGACCTGGCAGATCCCTGGCAAGACCTCTGTCAAGAGCAATCTATATTCCCATCATTTTATGGACATTAGGAATTCATATTAATTTCAATATTTTTAAATTACATCCTTTTTTAACGTACATTCTTGTAGTCACTAGTGAGTTTTAAAAATATACCTTTTCAATTTCAAAATGAAACAAAGCCATGTGTATTTAATTCATTCCCTTTCATCCAGTAACCTTTCAATAGTAGTTGTTTGTTTTAAACATGTCTCCGACACACACTTCTATTTAGGGTCAGAGAGTTGGAAAGTGAATTCAGTATAATCCCAGTTGTATACCTGATAGGGATGAAAACATAAAATTTCTTTAAATTAAGAAATGAGAAAACATATGGTATAAAAGTACTGGTTACGATTTGGTAGATACCAATTTGTAATTTCTTCTATAAATAAAATACAATTCCTATCATTATTAATCCTTCAAAGGAATTCTTGTTTTTTTCTTTAGGATATTTAACAGAATTTGGGAATGTTCTAGAGTGCTGATCATTTTTGATATCACAGTGCCAGTATTTTCAATTGTCATTATAAATTTGGCAAATGTGTTCTAGGAAAATTCTGTTTATGTTTTTGTATGATCTCAAGTCTGTATTTGGGGAATTGGAAAAATGTATGTGGGTCATGCTTTTGCCATGTTTTCAATTTTTAAAGCATCCCTGCCAATGTAATTCAAGCTGCATTTGTTATTAGAAAATATACCAAATGTTTTACAACATTCACAAAAATACCATTGGTTATATGATTGCATTTTCCAGGTAAGCTTCAGCCTGTGAAAAACATGTGTCCTTAATGGTGTATATTTTATCATACTGAATAAACATTAAACTCCTGAATCAGGGATCATGGCTTCTTAATTTTTAAACTGCCCTCCCCCACCATGTCATTTAGCACAAACTCTGAAACATAACAAGTGTTTAATAAATGTACTTTGCTTGAAAAGGAAAGATTAGTAACAGCACTGTATGGTGGAAAGTACATAGGAATTAAAATGCTTGGCTTCTTGTTCCAATTCAAGTGACTCTGGGAAATTCATTTCATCTCTCTGAGCCCCATAATCCTTGCCCTCACCACCTCAAAGCACTCTTATAAGAAGCAGGTTAAATAACAGATGGGAATTAAGTCGCCAACTGTAAAGCACTGTCTAAATGCAAGGTGGATATTTTTTAGCGTAAGAAAAAATGGTACTATTCAAATGTTCAGGAGAGACAAAAAGAAATTCCTTCCCAGTTCCCTCTGCCTTTTAATATTATATTCAACAAGCATTTACTGAGCATTGCACTAGTTATTGATGGTGGGAGAAAGATGATACAGACCTTGAAAGGCACAGTCCCTGAATTCAAGGAGCCCAGAATCCAGTGAGAGAGGACTCAGATGCGCAGCAAGATTCGTGGTATGGCTACAAACACAGGGTCCGAGGAGCGTGGTAAAGGATGACCGTGGAGACTTGGAGGGGAGATACGACAGCCTCTGAGGCCCTGTGCTTGCTGGTTGCAGAGCATATACTCTACTTTGGGTCTAGGAACAGTAGGTTTATGTGACATTTGTTTGAGAGTGGATCCCCAAAAACCTACTACCCAAGTCTTATATTTCCCTATTTTCCCCACATTGAGTTTTAAGTGGTCATACAGGTCATGCTGTATGTATGCATGCCATTTGTTATTGAGCAAAAACAGTGGAACAGTTTTAATCCAGAAAGCTTCAGTTTCTTCCAGTTGATAATCATATCATCTGCTTACAAGCACCTCTTCCCCCAGTGCAGCTTTTACAGATGCTACTTGGTTGGCATGGGGCTCTTACATCATTGGCTACTTTTTATGGGTTTAAAATCCTTTCTTCCTACTTTTGGTGCTCGCTCCAAAGCAAAACTGTAGGAAAATGTATACTCTGTGGATCTCTCAGGAATTCACTGGGGAATCTGCAGTTTCCTGCTGAAGCTTGTCCCAATCAACTTTGCTGAAAACCTCATGTCCCAGAGCGGGAAATAGAAAACGCTGTAAACAGACTACAGTGGTGGAAAGGAAAGAGAACGTGTTCTTGCTCCTGAGAGTGGTTCCATTCAGCAAGGGCTTTCATGGTAACCACGTGGAACTTGCCTCTTGGGAAGGGGATCCTAACAGTGATGCCAGAGCAGCAGCAGGGAGGGAGGGGCCTTCAGGAACCTGGGAGAGGTGAGGATGGTTAGCATAACAGGAAATGCGGAGTTTATTTCAATCATGGCTTCACTGTCTGCACGTATTTATTCCCCAACTGTTTTTCCTCCCAGAATTTTGCATTTTCAGAACCACCCATCCCTGGGTTGTGCTTTCTCAAGAAATTGAATGCATTTGTTAGCCTAAACAAGTATGAGGTAGATGTCAGCCATGTCTGGTTTGGGTAACTTTGTGCTACTGTCTTTCCAATTACATGAGTGATTGACAGTTAAAAGCAAGGGCTAAATTCTCCTAGGAGCTTGAAGAAATCCCACTCCTTAAACAGTCTTCTGTGGTCAAGCATGTGGTTAGATCTGACCAGTATCCTGGAGTTTTAGCCTGTGCTATAGGCAAACATCACCCAGAAGACCGCACATATGACTCCAGGCAGCTCTTGCATTCTCTGTAGGCATCCTTTTCACATACAGAATATTTTACTTCTGTGTCAGGAGATGAAGTCCTTCTCTGCTCTGGAGAAGGTCCCACATTGTGTTACCAGCCAGGTGGCCCAGGAGGCTGGCATGTTTTCCAGTGGACACTCTGAGCTTCGTTGTCTTTCATCTAGCTCAGTTCTGAGGCTGTAATCCAGGCAGGTTTCTGAGTTTAGAAAGAACTCCGTCTTCCTATCAAACTTAAAGATGAATAGGAATGAATTTGTGTGATCCAAGTGGCTAGTGCGGCTAGTTCTTTTGGGAAAGGAAGAAATTCAAGCAAGGGAGAACAGATTAGAGCATGCTTTATATTTTCTTTGCCTATATGACCAAAGAACGAATGTTTTCTTTTCTCATTAAGTCTCCAATAGTCATGGAGGTGTTCCTAACTCTCTCTGACACACAAGGTAGAGTTGAATTCACTTTCCCTCTCACCCCCACAACTATTCCTTGCACTTCCATTATCGCCATATCGTAAATGCGTTTGTGTCTCCTTACCCCACAGGACTTGAAGGTGGAATTTGATCTAGTTCATCTCTGTAGTTTAAATGTCTAACACAAGCCTTCTTCCACAGAAGGCACTAAATAAAGACTTTTTGAATGTCTTTATTCACAGGGAAGATTATCTTTGGTATTAGTAAGAATGTAATTTTTTAAATATACGGTACACATGTAAGCATCACCATGTTTTAACCAGTAAGATTAAAGCACACACATCTTCAAAATTAATTTATTTTTCTTTTTGGAAACCATGCAACCATTCTAAAATTGGTTCTATTATTAATCCATTTCCACATTTGAGTGAATGCACATGGTGTGCCTAAGTGCAAGGCTCATGCAGAATGGTGCTTTTTTTCCTTCTTTTTAAAAATAAACAGGTTTAAAATGTGTCTGGTTCCCATGGGAACCAAGCCACAGACAGAAGAGATGAAATAACATTCATAGTTTTGTTTTTGTTGCCACTGCTTAGCATTTTCCAAATCCTTTTATTTCGAACGTGGCATTCACAATCAGCAGGTGTGAAACAACTTTAGTTGACCAACTTTTGTCTCCTATGTGCCAGGCAATTCCTTTGAAATGGAAGAGAATCAGACACAGAAAATGCCAAATTCTGTGGCCTTGCCATTTACCATTTGCAGTAAGCCTCAGGCTTAACCTTTAGATCTGATGGGAAGTTCATTAACTTAATTGAGTTAGTGAAACCAGGAAGCCACAGTATTTGAGAATTTATTTCTGAATGCCTCTGGGATGCAAAGACTTATGCTACAAAAATCAGTAAGATGACATCCCTACATGCATGGATTTTATATCTTAGAGTCTAGAGGAGAGAGACTAGAGTCTGCAGGTATAAGGACCATACATTCCCACAGCGATTTCTCTATCAATGGAGAGTGGTTCAGCTGACTCCCTGATATTTACTAAGCATCTATAGTGGCCAAGACTTAGAGCTAAATGCTGCAGGGTGCAGTACTTGCTTTGCAGTCTTTGCCTGCGGAATTCATAGACTAGTGTGGGAGACAGGAATGTAAACGGATTTATAATACAAACCAGACTCTAGTCCCTGCCAGCATGGAGTTAGGAAGAGTACACAATTGGATTACAAGGAGGAGGGACTCTTTCTAACTGGGATAATTAGATTGGTGCCTGGCATAGAGTAAGTGCTCAGTAAGTATTTTGTTCTATGAACGAATTGTTTAATAATAATTTTTAATAAAATTTTCAATGTTTTTATTAATCAAAAATATAAAAATAAAAATAAGATATCACCTTTATTATATGTAATTAGCCATTTTTTTAAAAAAAGAAAATGCCTAGTGCTGATGAAAATACCTATTGCTGAGAGAGAGAGAGGAAGGGAGAGAGGAGAAAGGAGAGGAAGAGAGAGAGAGAGAGATGGAACAAGGTCAGAAGGGAGACAGGAAGAGGGAAAGGGAGAGAGAGCGACAGAAGTCAAGTGGGTAAACTAGAAGGATATACATAAAATGTTAAATGTTAATGCTAGTTATCGCTAGGTGGTGGAATTAAGTGATTTCATTTATTCTTTAAATATATCTATTAAAACGTTTTATAATAAGCATGTATCGCATTTACAACTAGAAAGATTTCTCTTCTGAAAATATTTTTTCATGCATTATTCAGATCTAATTGTAATGAGATTCTACCCGCTAGCTCTGCTTGGGACCAGGCTTCTGGTTAAGATTCCCCTAAGTCTCAGCCAGCCTTCTGCCTCCTAATTCCAAGTTTGCTCGGTGGTGTAACAAATTTAGTTTCCCAGATTTTTTTTATACATAGCCCTGGAAAGCAGAAATGAATTTCTGAGATGTGAATAGATCTACAGCATGATGATAATGCATCTCTAATCTTAGAGCCCAATTAAATTTCAAATATTCTATCTTATTTTCCTCATGAACAAGGAAAATGTCATAGATATTACCATGTTTTTGGCACCTCCTGGATTTTGTCATATACCCAGGAGTAACTGGAAAAGCTTTGGTCAGACCATGTGTATCATATTTTGTCTCAGTGTATGAGAAGACATGGCCATCTAATGTATCAATCCATCTATTTCAGAGTTTAGGTGAAGTGAGTCAGGCTGAAGTGATAACATATTATGGATCTGAAAGACTGAGTTCCTGGCTTTTTGTGGCCACTCTGCAAGGCCCCACCTTGTCAGTCATTTGGCTTCTATCTTGAGCATCCCATGAGCTGTGTGAAGTGTGTTTTCATTTTTGTGGTTTCTAATGCATGTGTGTTGAATTGTGTTGGAGAGCCAATGGACTGTTGACATTGAGTATTATGGAGGCATGTAGTTATTCAGAGTGTATTCTCAATTCTATTTATTCATTCAAAAAAGAAAATCCCAGAGTTATTTATGACAGTAGAAACTACAAACAATCTAAATATGCAACAGTAGGGTAAAGACTAAGTACACTAGGAGAAAACTCATGGGAATATTATTCAGTTATTGATAATGTTATAAAAACTTTGTAACAACAAAACATATGTTTATGATATAATATTAAATAAGAAAGTTATAAAATGATGGCAATGTCATAAATACGAGACTGTGCATCCTTCTTAAGTAGAGATCATGCGAGGGGAGGGGGCTAACCCTGACCTTCTCTCTGTCTAAATATATTGTCATCATTTCTATTCTGCTGGAGGTACACCACATTCATGCAGATGTTCCCTGCAATCACTTCTCTTCCCAGAGTTCCAAACAAAAATCAGGGCCAAAGCCATGTATACTTCTGGTTTCTTCTTCGACAAGAGTTTTGGTCTTCTTGCCTTCACCCCTCCCTGAGCTGAGAACCAGATTGATGGAGGCACTGGAAATCTGAGCGTCTCAGAGAGCTTCTGACCCTCTTCTGGTCCCCTGTAAAAAACTCAGTATTTCTTCATCAAAAGGTTTCTATGTCCACTTTCCATCTAGTAGAAACCTTCTGTACATCATATCCTTCTTTCCTACTCTATAGACTTAATCTAGGAAGTTCTTGCTCACTGTTTTCCAAGCAATAAGTCTCATGGCTTAGCCTGGATGTTAGAAGTTCAATAAAAGTAAATTTTTTACCAGTAAGAGAAAATACATTTGGTGGGGGGATTATTTAAAAAATATCCTCCTCGTTTCAAATTAGTAGTAATTTAAATGAAAATACATATTAGTATATGTTCCAGGGAAATCAATACTAGAAAAACTCTCTGGAACTGAGGTGTCCAAGCCCCTAGACATCCAGAATAGCTGTAATTGAGTTGCGAGCCTACAGTGTGTCTTATCATTGTGTTCAAAATTGTTTTTCTGGTTATGTCACCTGACCCTTTCCCAACTGTGACATCTTCCTCTTCTCCGATCTGCAGTAATCAACCACCAGCACCATTTCTTAACTTTGGTGAAGTCCTGGCTAATGGTTTGATACCCCTTGTTTTCTAGAACCTTCCTTCACCACATGAAAAAGGGTTGAACCATGTAGTCTGGTGACTGTGCCTTTCATGCTTTGCTAAGTTTTTATCCTTACTGCCTCTCAAGGGAATTTTCTCACTTTTTGTGCCGAATTTCTGAAATGCAACATCCCCTTATATCTTCTCATTACCAGTGAGCCTCATTTCTTTTTAAGCTTCTGAAGTAGACTATTTATTCATGAACTTTTGCATTTTCTTTTCCTTCCACCAGACACTTAATTATTTTTCTTCTTTTATGCATATCTCTCTTTTGGAGTGTGTAATATTCCTAGACTACATTTGTACCAGGCATTCCATGTTCAGTTTATTCTGCTGATGAAACAGAAAAATCTCTGTATTTTTGTGTGAGAACTATGGACGTTTGTCTTTTTGCTAAATCTTGATTAGAAAAGAGATCATAGACCAAGAATATTGCACAGAGCGAACAAAATCTCCTTTGTCCTAAAGATGTATTATTTGCACAGATGTCGTACTATTTTAAAAACATACTTTGAGCTGATAAAGAAATGGAATTTAGACCTAAATTAGTTAAATTTCATCTAAAAAAATGGACTTGAGTTAACTGACTAATCAAGGCAAAGGTCAATGTGAGCGTGAGAGTGGGAGACTAATCCTGGGGGCGATTGTGGTGGGAGAACTGAGCCCAAGATTCTTGCTTTAAGCAGACATTCCCTTGACCCCAAATAGGCAGAAGTGGTCACAGATCAGCAGGATCCTCTGACTCTTGACCAAAAACAAAAAAAGATGCAAATCTTCTCTGAAGGAAAGCAACCACAATGATAATTTTTGAACAATACTTTAAAGAATTAGGGGGCTTTTACTTCCATTATTGAATTCGACTCCTTAAGAGACAGATAGAGCCTCATAATTTAAAGAGATTATATTCAATCAAATTTGAACTGTCAATTAAATATTATCAAACTCCAAAAGAAAGCCATTCTTAATGAGAGTCAGCAGGTACAACAAATAATAGATTTAGACCCTCAAGAACCAAGAACTTCATATATTAGAATTGTCAGTTTCAGAATATTCAAGAGCTCTGTATAATGTATTTCAGAAATAAGATTTTAAAAACTTTACATGACGAAGGAACAAGGGATTTTCAAATGCGACCAAATTAGTTTCCAAAAAGAACCAAATACAACTTTTAAACGTGAAAAATTTATTTGAAATTAAAAACTCAATGGATGGTTTACAAGCATATCAGACACAGCTAACAAGAGAATTTGTGAAATAGAGGCCATATATGAAGGGATTACCCAGATTATCGTAATGCAGAGAGACAAGAAGACAAGAAATATGAAAAGTTAAATGATATGGAGGACATAATAAATATCTAGATACATCCAATCAGAGTCCCATAAGGAAAGAATAGAGGTAACTGAGAAAACGATTGACTGAAAATTGTCTGTAACTGATGAAAGACATATATCATAGATACACAATAGAACATGTATACTAGTGTCTTAGTTCGTTTGGGCTGCTATAACAAAATATCACAGACTGGGTGGCTTATAAACAATGGAAATGTTATTTCTCACAGTTCAGGGGGCTGGGAAGTCAAAGATCAAGGCACTGGCACATTCGGTGTCTGATGGGGGCCTACTTTCTGATTCATGGATGGCTGTCTTCTTGCTGTGTCCTCAAATGATGGAAAGGCAAGGGAGCTCTCTGGGGTCACTTTTATAAGGGCACTAATCTCATTTATGAGGGCTCCACCCTCATGACCTAATCACCTCTCAAAGACCCCATCTCCAAATACCAACACAATGGGGATTAGTTTTCAACATGTGAATTTGGTGGGGGACGTAAACATTCGTCTATAGCAACTAGTTAGGTTAATAAAAAGAAATACATACCTATGCATAATGAAATAATAAATTACCAAAGAAATTATAGTGAAATTAAAGAACATCAAAGAAAAAGAGATCTTAGGAGCAGCCAGAGAGAAAAGATTGATCAGCTGCAAATGAACAATAATTAGGTAAAGAGAAGATTTCTCAAAAATGGAAGCTAGGAGACAGTGGACCAATACCATAAAAGTTCTGAGAAAATCACAGCAAGGTTACTGTATATAGTCACAAAAGTTGCCCACTGAACAACTCCAGGGGGGTAGCACTCACACAGACTTTAGTTTGCATAGTACTCTGTGGAGTTGGCCAATGCTCAGAAAATAGAATTTAGGATCCAACAAAACTATCTTTCAAGAATGACCTCAAATCTTTCAGGAAGTAAAGAAAGGAAGAAGCAATTTCAAACTCAGTTCATGAGGCCAACATAACCCTGTTATTAAAACCTGACAAAAATTTACAAGAAAATTAATACAGATGTAACACATAGCCACAAAAAATCCTTAACAAGACATTGACAAATCAAATCTAGTAATATATAAAAAGGAAAATAAACCACAGCTTGGTGGAACTTATCCGTGGGAAACATGGTTGATTTATCATTTGAAACTGATCAATCAATGTAATTCACCATATTAACAGAATAAAGGTTTAAAAACCACATGATCATCTCAACAGAGAAAACATTTGACAAAATTGAACACCCATTCATGACAAAACAAAACAAAAAACCTCTCATCACACTAAAAATATAAAGAACTTTTTCAATTTGGTAAAAGTCATCTACAAAAAAACCTTTACCTCAAAATGAATGATTAAATATTGAATGCTTTCCTACTAAAACCGAGAATAAGGCAAGGACGTCCAATTTCACTAGTTCTATTCAATACCGTACGGAGATCCTTGCCAAAATAAAAAGACAAGGAAGTGAAAAAATAATCTATAATGCTGAAAATATGCATATTCTATAATTACCTATTCTACTTTGAGGCAAATGCTGTGGATAAAACTCTTGCATATCACCAAGAGACACAAACAAGAATGTTTAGACTAGCAAAAGTCTGTAGACCACCCAATTTTCATCAACAATGTAATAGATAAATAAATTTTAGTATTTTAACACAATGGAATACTATAGAACCATGAAATGAATAAACTAAGGCTATATGTTACTACATGAATGAATCTTGTAAACAGATTTTTGAGTAAAAAAGCAAATTGTGGAAGATTAAATGCAATGTACTAAATACATGTGATGCCATACTTGATCTTGACACATTCTTTGTGTGTGGGCTTTTTAGTAACCTCCTAACTTTAGTAATCTCTTAAGTCCTCAACGTTACTTATCTCCAGTCCGTTATATACCTAAGAGCCTAATAATCATCACAAACATAGATTTTATATGATGTCCCTTGCTCAATAGTAATAATGACGCCAAATAAATTCCACGCGCTGGAGGCTGGTTTCAGTTCTCATGGTTTCCACACCAGCCTTTTAAATTCTTCCTGTTGCCAAGCATAATACATACTGTGCTGTTCAACTGGTAATTCCCATTGTCCTTCCATTCTTTCCTCTCTTCCCCACAAAGCTTGATGTTATTATCTTTAAATCTTATCTCTTGACACTTACAATGGCATAGTACAAAGAACGTTTTTAGGAAGTCAAGAAACTTGGATTCTATTACTCGTCATTTTCTATGTGACCATAGGAAATTATCTAAATATTTATCATTAAGCACTGTCAGTGTGGAAACAATTGTGTTTGAAATTTTGGCAATAAAACATAACCATAGAAGATTTCCTGTCCCTGAGTAATGTACAGCTCCCAGAGAGACGAAGGGAGATACATCCATGGTGACAATACAAAGCAGAGCACTGTACGCATTATAAGAGAAGCACAGATCATTTTATGGGGCTTCCAATGATGGAGCAATCACATTTAATATTGTTAGTGTAGACTAGGAAAAGCTTCGTGATGGAGGTGGTATTTGAAGTGGGAGTAGGAGAGTAGGAGTTGAACATTGTTGGAAATGTACTGCAGGTAGAGGAAAGGTCATGCACGAAGGTACAGAGTTGTGCTGAACACACATGACAAACTGTAACCAAGGAGAATGCTTTAGATAAGGGATCTGGAGACTGAAGGAAATACAGGATTGACATAGAGTTTGGTATTTTCACTCTATTTGAAATTAAGACCATTGGATATAGAGGTTGAATGATCTGTTCACTATCAGAAATTGAGATGGGACCATGGCCAGCACGATAACTATGAAGGTTTAATCCACTGAACTGCATTCTATTGAGTTTTCTTTAGATTCTGATTTTAGGGCCAATTTTTCTTTATATGCTAAGTAAATGAACCTTGACTACTATGAAGAATCAAGCATCTTTTCTATTCAGTTTGGTTTATTTGGGTGAGCCATGAAATGGATACCTCATTACATAGTGTTTATTACAATTGTGTAGTCATTTCATCAAAAGTTAGGAGGTTAATCTACCTGGTATCCTGTGTTGAGTTTAACCTGTGATCTGTACTAGTGTCCTGTGTTGAATATTGCCTGTGGCTTCCAGCATTCACTTTGTAATTAAAATTGGATATAGTATAAGTCTTCACTTTTTGCTCCTTAATGGGATCCTGTAAGCTCATCTGTGTGTAGTGGGTTGTCTCAATATAGCATATACTATGATGTGATGCTTTTGCCTTTGAGTGTCTAAGAGAATGAGTTGGAAGGGGATGGCTATAAAGTGACGCTGAGGTTAATAGTTCTATATAATTAAGTATTTCTTCCTTTCTTACTTGATATGCTTTTATTCATGAAAAGAGTATTTTGGTGTAGTGAAAAAATCATTGGATTTTGGAATGAGAAGATCTGGGTTTTGGTCTTGGTTTTGTCTGGGCTGCACTTGAATTCCTTCATCTTGTAAGATGGTGTGTTGGTTAGGGTCCAATCCAGAGACAGAAACCACACAGTAATTTGAAAAGGGAAAGTTTAATATAAGAATTATTAGCTATAATGTGGATTGATGTAACAGAGAATTGGCTAGTAAGAAGTAAAGAGAGTTCTATAGAATGTAGAAATAGCATATATAAGGAGCAGCTGCTATCCATAGGTCCAGGGAAGAGTACTAAGAAAGAGCCCCCCACCCCCACCCCAGGCTGAGATCCAGACCCCTTTGGAGAAGGCATGGCCATAGCTCATTGGATGATGGAAAAGTCACTGAAGTATCTTACCATTGGGATGTGCTAGAAGCCTGCCTCCCGGGATACTGGGAGTGCAATCCATGGGGAAGTGCTGAACCTCAAGACTTGCTGCAAAGTTGCTGGAGTCAGTGCTTTGCTTCTGGGCACTGCTAGCCACCAGATGCTGCACGAACTAGGAGCTAGGGAAGCCCTCTTCTGTAGGAATGGGGCATTGGAGTAACTGCACTCTGCAGAAGTCAAATGCTGGAGAAAGCGTAGTTACTGCAGGAGCTGAGACTGGTGGGTGCAGAGAAAGAGCTGGGGTGTCAGAAGCTTGCTCACCTGCAGGGTGGTGTGAGGCCTGGGGTGCGTGGTATCCACTTTGGCAGCTCATGCCAAGGTGGTCACTGGGCTGGGGGGCCAGGGCCACAAGCTCACTGCACGTTCTGGGCATATGACTCAGGCAGAGCACCCCTGGATTCCCTCACGTACTAGTGCCTGGCTGCCAGGCAGTAAGAATAAGAAGAAAATCAATCTAATAGCACACTGGAACCAGGAAGAAAGACCTTCTCCTCCAGCACCCTCTATCGACAAAGCTTAACATCATTCTTGATGTAAAGGAGAGAAGCTTAAAGGGTTTAAGTGCATTATCACAGAGCAGATAATGAAGAATGGATTTGGTCTGACATACAATAAATTGATAACTTGCATAGAGGAAGACATATCCCCAAAGGTATCAGGAAGATGAAATTAAACTTTAGTTTAAAAGTCCTTTGTGAACTCGCAAACAGAAATCAAAAATTCACTGTTGCTACAATTATAATTTGCTGTAATTAAACATGATGCTGACATAAATTTACAGTGCCAGAGTTGGATTGGATAGATTGTACTGCAGTAAATCTGGCTTTCTTTTTAGGGAATTTATTTCAAGATTATATTTGAGCAATGTTGCACCTGAAATTATACTTACTTGGGCCTCCTAAGCTAAAATACACTGCGTGTTGGTGACCATTATTCAGTATGAAAAATAATATTTATTGAAATCTAATTATATGGCAGGCATTACAAATGCATTTACTCTTGCTAATATTAATATTATTAGCCCTATTTTAAAAATGAGGAGCTGAGGTAAAGTAACTTATCAAGGCCATACAGATAGAAGGAGTTGAATCAGGATTCAAATCTAGATTTTTTCTTATTCCAGAACCTATGCATCTAACTTAGAACCAAAGCATAGTATCTCCCAATGCCAGGATAGTGTCAAAATGCTGTAACTTGGGTAAAATGCTTTGGAATTTTGATGTCTGTGTGCCACTTACCATTTTGGTATGGTGTTTCCCCTCCTTTTTAAAGGTGAATGTTTCCATTTGTATCTGCCTC
The DNA here is from genome assembly GCF_020826845.1 of Diceros bicornis minor. Classification (NCBI taxonomy): domain Eukaryota; kingdom Metazoa; phylum Chordata; class Mammalia; order Perissodactyla; family Rhinocerotidae; genus Diceros; species Diceros bicornis. The sequence goes on from NC_080754.1 coordinate 32,480,241, forward strand.
AGTATCTCATGAATTTGGCGCTAGAGGTAAAGAACAGATAAACAGAAATTGACTTAGAGTTGGTTGTCTAGCTCTAACGTCAGAAAATGACTTATTTACAGAGTGCAGACTAACTGAATGAGGCACATTCAGGAAAAAACAGTCTTCTACAACATTGGTAGATTTCTGCAACCTTTTCACTAAAATGTGTTTTAGGCTAAAAATATGACTAGATTAAAATATGGTTAGTCATAGGAATTTATATGTTATAGTCCCAACCTGGAAATAATCCATGTGCCCATCAACAATGGAATGGATAAATAAAAAGTGTGGTATATTTATATAATGAAATACTTTAAAGAAGTAAAAATGAATGAAGTGCTGCTACACATAACAGCACATGGATGAATCTCACAGACATAATATTGAGCAAAAGAAGTCAGGCACAGTAGACTATGAAGTTCAAAAACAGGCAAAACTAATTTATGGTGCTGTAAGTCAGAACAATACCTTTGGAGGGTATTGCCTGGGAAAGGACATATGGTAGGCTCTTGGGTGCTGTTAATATTAAGTACTTGATCTGAGTAGTAGTTATATGAGAGTAGTTTGTAAATTTCATCGAGTGGAACAGTTAAGATTTATGTGCTTGACTATATAATATGTCAATAAAAATATAAAAATGGTTAAAACCTAAGTTTTTAAAACTAGGAAGATAGTAAGTAAAAAATAATATACTAACATGATTGAATGTTAGATAGCCATTGAACAAAGCTTACTAAAGATTTTTGAAAGATAAGAAAAAGGTGTTTAGTTTACAATATTGGGAGGAAAGAAAAGAGTCCAAGCTTGACTGCATTATATTATCCCCACTGTGTAAAACAAATGTCTAGAAAATTACTAGAAAAAAAAACCATCAAATAGCAGTAGTGTAGAAATGGGTGATTTTTCTTCTCTCTACTTCACTAAATTTTTCAAATTTTCTGCAATAAATGTTTAAGTTCTTTTAATAATCAGCTGTAATAGTTATTGAGAAAAATGAATATTTGGGGAACCTCTTCCTCTTTAAAGACCCCACTGTTTTCTTATTTTGTAGACAGTAAACAAAACCTACTTTTCTGAAAACTCGAGAACTCTGGAAAATGGCTCCAACCTGACTTTCTGGCTTAAATTGTCCGTGCTGCCCCAAGCTTTCTCTATGCCTTGGCCACACTGGACTTCATTTAAATAAAATAAAAATCAATTTTATTTATTGATTTAACAAATGATTTTTAAGCATCAGTTATTTGCCAAGCACTCTAGGTATTATACAACAGATAAGAACAACAATGATTTCTGTTCTCTTGGTTTCTGTTCCTTCTACTGGAGCAGACAAAACATAAGTAGTTGTCCTAAAGACTGATTAGGATGAACATGGGAGAAATCCAGGGTACTTCGGAAGTCTAAGCAGCAGGAAGACCACATCTGGTCTAAAGGGACAGGGTTCTCGCTGGAAGAACAGTTTTGTATAAGCAAAGACTGCAAAGAGGAGTAGAAGTTTGCCAGTTGTGAAAGGATAGGACATGTGATGGCGGATAGTGGTGACAACAATCGATTATGGATCTCAAGAAGACTGAGGAATCGTTGGGGAGTGGTGGAGGCAAGTACTAGAAGGATGAGAGGAAATGAGTCAGAGTTGGAAGCTTGAGGTGAAGATTTCAGAGGAGGGATAAGTCAATGTGTGATGTGGGTTGGTGGGTGGGTTGGAGAAAAAGATCATTCAAGGTATGGATGTCAGTGACCTCAGAGCCAGTGTTGGGTCGGTTATACATGTGGATGTTGACCTCACTGGGAGGTGAGGGGAGAGGTAGAAGGGAAGGAACATTTCTGCTGTTGGCTGTTATTCATGCTATTTCCTCTGCCTTGACTCCCTAGACTGTGGTTCCTTTAAAGCCTTCATAAAACATGACTTATTCTGTCAGACCATCCCTGAATTACCCCATTTGATACATGCCTGCCTTCCTTTGATTCATAGCATCTATAACATCTAATAGATTCCGAGCATCTAATAACTCGTTACATAAATTGGTGCTCAATAAACATTTGGGGAGTTTAATTTAATACTTCCGGGAGACATCACTATTAGGAATGGACATGCTGAGCCAAATGAACTGTGTTTAACCTGGAACTATTGTTATGTTCCAGTAGTCAGGCAAAGGGATTCACCTATTCTGAAAGCGGTCTTGTCTAGAGAATAACAATCCGTGATTTTCATTTTGTACACAGCAACATAGTTTGGAAAAAAGTTTCCATGCATTTGTGCTAAAGAGATAAAACTATGGCTTTTTAAGTAGCCACTTAATGTTTGTACTTCTGTTTAATGTCTGGCTACAGTCTCACTTTTCTGTAGGTAAACCTGCAACATCAAATGAGATGTACGGATTCCAAACAGATGCCTCCAGTGTCTGGAATCGAGACAAATTATATCACTTGGCTGTCACAAAGAATGCCTCTTCTGATGTTATGGAGCAATTTGTGTAATGACACAATTGCTAGGCTGTGGAACAGATGACTGTCTCCTTTGTCACTCACAATTCCTGGAGCGCTGCAGAGAACCAAGCAGTTGGTACATGATTGGTGTGTCTGGGTAACTGCAGTCTCGGTGCCTGAGTGGGGATGAGGAGAACAGCTCTGTGCCACTGGGAGCATTGAGACTGCTGCTTTTAGGGTGGGAGCGGGGCTGTTTTCTAGCAGCTATGCTGCAAGTCTTCTTGCTTGGCTAATTACTTGGAGCTGGAAGATTCCAAGTGCAATTTCAAACAGAGTTTGGGATGAACTCTTTAAACCTTGCCATGTGCAATGTGCCGCTGCGTGTTGTGCTGTGGGGCCCCCCAAAAAGATGAGTGAGAGCCCCCACCTTCCAGGATGTCTTAGCAAAGAGACAGATCTCTGATGATCTCAAGTAGAAAGGTGGAATAAAATGACTACTTATAACATGTATAGGATGTGACTGGGCTGAAAGACTCAGAGGAGGAAGCATTCCTAGATTTCATTCCTAGGTTTCAGCCTCAGAAATTCTGATTTAATTAATGTAGGGTAGGACCCAAGAAACTGCACTTTAAAAAACATTATAGGTGATTTCAATGTAAATGGTCCATAAACCATTCCTTTGAGGATCACTGGTGTTAAATATGAAAAGGTAACCTGTTTTTGTAAAATGAATGGTAGTTTCAGGAAAGAAGAGATTTCCTCGGGGGAGAGTTAATGGAATAGTAGTAATTAGTGCTCCACTTTAAAGCATGGGTGGAATTTACTGCTCAGATACTATGTAAATTTTAATTTGAGTGTAATCTGCATAATAAGTGCTTCTTTTTCTTTGAATTTCTGACTGCTCCAAATCCTTTATTTGAAGAAGGGAAGTTAGGGTTGTCCTTCACCTTAGATTTTACCCGAGGACAGATTCATTGTACAGATATTTCTGCTGCTACTCAGAGAATACCTAGGATGGGGAATTCATAAATTCAGGCTTCACTTCAGTGACTGGAAGGTGTTCAAGGCATTTCAAAATACAATTCTCTTAAACGTGTTTTGAGAACTAAACTGAAACTCAGTCTAGTTCTCAGAGTGAAGCATTTTCCATTGAGTCCACGAGGTGGCACTGTCCTACCGTTCCAGGCCTCCCATGCCTGGCCAGGGGGCCTGTTGATGGTGTGTCTAAAAGCAGACAGAATCTGGGAGATCCTGTCAGCATTATGGAACAGGCTTGTTGGAATTATTCTTAGAACATTAGAAATGACAACATACTCTGCTCTTTTCTTACTTGTTCCAGTCTTGTCTAAATGCTGAAGGTCACATTACCCTGTTCCAGAAACAATGTTAGGATCAATTGGCTATATAGCAAACACAAAAACAACCTCACACAAAGGCAAGGCGAGAAAAGACAAGAAAAAGAAAAGACCAAAAAAAAAAAGGAAATGAAATGAGGTCTGGGAGTGAAAAATATGTAATTCTTCTAATAAACTCACTGAATGGGAAATATTGGGAGGTGAGAGGAGAGAAGGGAAGTGTGGCAGATGGTGAATTCAGGTTCAAAGAAATTGAACTCAAATCTTACTCGCCCTTTTCCCAAGGTCAGATTTCAAGGTCAGATTGGACAGCACAGGAGTGAACGTTGGCCGTGGCATGCTGGTCCAAGTTCTAGGGCTTGGCGCTTGGCTAAAGAACCCAGGGCTACCAGATTGATGGTCATTTTTCTATTTCTTCCTCACAATCAACTCGTTAAGATCATGCAAATGTCTATGATCCAGTAAAACTTTATTACTTTATAAGATGCTACAGGGATTTCTGAAACACGGGGAATCCATGGTCCCTGAATTTGAGGATAGATCTCTGAGTTCCCGGATGAACTTGATACCTGGCATTGTGCCAGTACTGTGCCCTCAGTACCAGTGCTTCTCAGCTATTGTGTTTGAACACTGTCATTGCCACCTGCTTCACTTGCTGCTCTCCTGATTCCCATAAGCTGCAGAGCCTTGCACGTACATCGTGGACCAGCACTTGACTGTGAGGGGGCGTTTTCATCAAGACTCATTTTGTTTGAAGCGAATGTCTTAAATATCAGAATGAAGGGGAGAGCAAAGTCCACACCAAAAATGCAAATTTTTCTGAGCTAGAAATGATCTTCAAAATAAGTTTTGTTTTCTAAGCTTATAAAAATACTGAGATACATTTTGAACTCAGGTCCTAAACAAAATGCTATTTGAAATATTAAGCCAAAATAAAATTATTAGCTGTGCTTCCTGAAGCAGAATGCTGATTATGTCACACCTGGTTTTCAAAATCTTCAATAACCTGAAAGATAAAGTTAGATGCTAAGCTAAGTATTCAAAGTTCTCCATCCATCTTTCCAGCCCTATTTCTTACTACTGTCCTATAATATTTCAAGTTATTTATGTTTTTATAAAATATATGTCTTATACAGTATATCTATATTCTTTGAAGATTTTTGTATAAGAGAAACAAGGAATATTCCATTCTATCACATTCCAGTATTGACTCAGATCTGGATTTAGGAGCCACTGTGATAGAACCACACAGAGCAATAAATACCTCACTTGAGGTGTCTCCTGAGTGACTATGATGTTTATACCTGTGACAAAGAGGATGGATATCACTGCAAATGTCTGAATTCCTCTCTAATAAGTTTAGCTAAAATCCAGTCTTCCCAAATAAAACTCATCCTTTCAGCTTAATGATAGTCCCCATTAGTGATGGAGGTCATGTGGTTTCTGTTGTTCTATCTGATAATAATAATGAGTTCTTTAGATAGGGCTCATCTCAATTACCTGGCAGCATTTTTAGGCATCATTCAATAACACTCTAATTTTGATCTTTGTGGTATATAGTAGATCAAAATTAGGCTTCTAAAATGTGTATACAATTAGTGGGATTAAGGCGAGTCAGGAGCGAAGGCAGTTTTTTTATTGTCTTTCTTGTCTTTCTTAGGGGAAAGTAAGTTGTGTTGAGTTAATTGGACCTCAAGCGTACAATTCTGGTACAACTGTAAACCTTTGAACTACGAATAGGAAAATACTGTAACGGTTGGAGTTGTTCACCTGGAAGCCCAGGCCAATCTTTGTGAGGTAATTGGTACCTGCCCATCCCTACCCCACAAGGTTCTGGCTTTGGAATCGCAGAGGACTTATTTGTTAAACAATCGTGTCTCCTAAAGTAGAATTTCTCTTGCTATCCTTTGTACAAAGAGAAGAAAATAATACAGACTGGATCTAAGGGATGAAGTGCTGTCATTTCCCATTTGAAGAGGTCTTTTCATACTGGAAATGAACAATGCTCTCAGTTTATGGTCCATCTCTTTATTCTCAGAGGGATATAATTGAGTAAAGAGCTTCTTTCTGTGGCTCCCTGGCTTTGGGGCTGTGACAATAGGGTGTCAGAAAAAATGTGCAGCATCACTGGGAGAAGTTTCATAGGGGAAGAAACCAAGGCAGAGAGGAGAAGAGGCTATCCTGGGATCAAAGAGTGAGTCTTGGCTGAACTGGGGTTAGGGTCCCCATTTCCTGGGATCCTACCTAATGAGTACCCTTTCTACTCATTATATCCTCCCTCATCTTCACTCATTTAAATGTCTATTCATTCACACCTTTATTTATTCAACAATTACTCAAGAAAGATAAGGAAAGCTGTTATGGCTTCTGTGATAAATGCTATGCTTTAAGGTACAGGATCCCATTGAACTGAATCTTCAGAGATTAATAATTGAGGCAACTGAAGCCCAGGAAAGTGAAATAATTTGCCCACTTTTGCAGAGCTAATTAAGTGGCAATACTGGCATTAGAATCCAAGTCTCCAAATATACAGCAGTCTCCCTTTATCTGCAGAGGGATACATTCCAAGACCCCCGCTGGATGCCTGGAACCGCGGAGAGTGCCGAACCCCGTATATACTATGTTTTTCTTATACATAGATACCTGTGCTAAAGTTTAACTTGTAAGTTAGCCACAGTGAGAGATTCAAAACAATAACTAATAATAAAATAGAACAATTATATCACTATACTGTAATAAAAGTTGTGTGAATGTGGTCTCTTTCTCTCTCAAAATATCTTATTGTACTGTACTCACCATTCTTGTGATGATGTGAGTGGATACACTGCCTATGTGATGAGATGAAGTGAAGTGAATGACGTAGGCATTGTGACATCGCATTAGGCTACTGTTGATCTTCTGACGATATGTGAGAGAGAGAATTATCAAGCCGTGATGATGTCGATGGTTGGATGTGAGGAGCAGGCGAGGTCTGCCGTTGACTGCAAGTAACTGAAACTACAGAAAGTGAAAGCACGAATAAGCAAGGACTACCGTAATTCTCTTTTTATTATACCGTATACCATTATACCCTTACCAATGCTCAAAACAGTGCCAGGGATTGGGAAATGTATTGTTATTTATTGTATCTGGATTAAGGCTCTTTATCCTAGAGCATTTTCCTTAGAAATGTAAGATATGGTTCCTACCACCAGTGAGCTTGCACTTAATTTGGAGAGAGATGCTATATACATTAAAATTTAAGTTAAACTGTAAGTCAAATGTCATTTTCAAATTAGTATATAATATTTTATGGGATGGAGAGATGTTATCAGCCTCACGATGGATGCTCATAGGGACCGATGAGTTAGATTGTGTGGCTGGTGAGTAAGGTATCATTTGTTTTATTTTCAATTTGTTGAGTGATTAACATTTATTAGCAGAGCAAACAGAGTTGAATTTTCAAATGTAGCAGATGTTTGAAATTCTCTTACCATCTGCAAAACAGAAGATTTAAAGAGATTCTGCCCTATATCTTTGTGCCCTCTTATTTTTTTAATTTATAGAGATTCCAGAAGCTAAACTTTAAAAGATGCTTAAAAAATAGGAAAAAGAAGAGGGTTACTCAAGGAAAATCTTGAAGCTCAACACACCAAAATTCAAACTTATGATCTTATACCTCACAGTGTGTCTGTTGGTAGTATTGCCATGTTCTGGGAATGGTACTCAGACTATCCTGTTATTCTAGAAACCTAGAGATCACTCTTAACTCGTTCTGTTGCTCCTATCCCATACTTCATCTGACTAATTATGAATTACTCCGCTGCCATCGCTTTAATCTTATTTCTTTCACATAGACTATTGCAAAATACTCCCAACCAGTCCACCCTGGGACTAAATGCCCCCTCATTTGATATTTTCCCAGACTGCAGTCAGAGTGACTTTTCAAAATGTGAATTTTTTCATCCCGTCAACTCTTTAAAACCTTTTAATAAATTGATTATTGCTCTTATAACAATGGCGATTTTTTTCCAATGATCTACAAAGACAACTTTTTTCCAGTCTTTTTAAAAAAAAAAATCCTCTTATTCTTTATACTCTCACACCACAGAGCCTTACTACATACTGTTCCCCCTACCTGAAAAAGTGTTCACTTAGGTACCTCCATTCTTAGCCCTTGGTCTTCAGCTCCACATTTACTTCTTCAATAAAGACTTCCCTGATTGCCCTCTCCTTGTATTATACTCCCACACAACCACGTACCTCTCCCTCCTCACAGATGCAATTTCACATTTAACTTGTCTGATTATTTGATTCTCATCTCTCTCTCTCACCACTAGACTCTGAGCTCAGTTCAGGCAAGAACCAGATCTGATTTTGTTTGCCATGATATCCTCATGAACAACACAATGCCCAACACATAGAAGGAAATAACCAGATATTTGTTGAGTGAATGATCCAAGGAAAATGGGAATATTCTGATTCCAGGAAGAGAAGATTAAAGTGTGGCTTAAAAGAGATCATCATAGGAAGCTGCATTACACTGAGAAAAGTTTGAAGTTCTTTTCAGCTCTGCTGAGAATGGGTAGAAGAGCTCTACGTTGTGTGGGACATAAAGAAATATTGGGATAAATTACCAGTGGATGCTCTAAAATCTATGTAAAGAATATTGATAGTGGCAGAATGTGTGTTAACAGGAGAGCATGAAGGCAGGATCAGTGGACCCCTGAAGGGGCTATTATAGTAAACGAAGTTATTATTTTAATAAAAATCTTCAGGCAATTTTACATTTATGTTCGTCTTAGATCTAAAGTCTGAGTCTGATTGCCCTTTACAATTATCCATATGAATGTGATAGAGGCAGACAATCCCATCTTGGTTATACTGTGTCTTGGATGATTCTTGAAGACCCACTGCGAAGAACAATCACACTTGTGACTAGATCCACATACTTGTTGTTGTAGTTCAGGACAAAGTGGCCCCAGAGGGTTGACCACACTTTGTGACTCTCAGGCCAAAACGCTCTTGTTTTAGATTCAGTCCTGTGGAGGTGCTTCTCTCAGGCCAACCTCCATTCCTCTGAAACCAGAGGGCTTTATAAAGCCAGAGAGGCCTGCAGGCCCAAGGGACTCGGAAATGTTGCGGTGCATGCAGACTGACTTCCTTAGTCACACTGCAAACGCCACTGTGATGCTGTGCTGGTCAAGCATGAGCTCTTTTTGCTGGAATTCTGATAAATTGTCTATCTTTGACTTGTATGCTTCCCTCTTTAGTGATATCTGCCTGATTATAGCAGCAAAACTGTCTCTTCTCTGGGTACTCTGCTGTGGCTTTTACCCTTCTGCGGCTGGAGCAGAAGGAGGCTTATTAACTACTGATCTGACTGCAGTGGCATCAGGAAATAAAAAGACTGGGAATTCCTCGTTCTGCCTTTTGACTGATAAGGATAGCCAACTCTATTCTCCTGTTTTCCTGAGGATGGCTTCTTCTAGATTGGCTGTAAGTTTTTAGGAAGGCATAAAATAAGAACGCTGTAGTAGTTTTTACCTTCCCAAATCACTTTAACAAATGATAAGTTCAAGCCTCAGGTTGCAGATATGCAGATGAACAAGGCATAGTCATTGTCCTCAATGATTTTAGCATCTGGAAGAGAGGTAAAATTAGAAGGTCATGAACCATCATTATAATGCTAACAGAAAGAAGCAAGTACAAAGTTGAGAATCATATCCAGCTAGAATCAGAGATACTTTCATAGTACATTTGAGATTTTTTAAGGAATGGTAGGATCTCATCAATGGGTGAAAATGAATAAAATACTATCCTCCAGTTTGAGGTGCCTAAGGGATACCTTGGAAGATACATCCAGAAGGCAATTGGAAATGAGAGAGTCAAACTCAGGGTAGTAGTAGGTGTTTGAGAAAAAGCTTGGATTCATCACTACAGAAAAGATTTTTTTAGTCAACTGAGATGATATGACTGCCAAAGAAGACTAGAATTCAGAGACTTCCTTTACTCAGGGACAAAAGAAAGGAGAGACAGGCGATGGAGGTGAAGAGGGGAGTGGAAAAGAGCAGGAGGCAATGCCTGAAGCTCAGGGAAGCTGGAGACTTCAAGTAGAGGGTTATTCAATAATGTTTCCAGATTACGGGAGGCTGAAGAAATAAGCATATCTGGAATGAGGATTACTAGCAAATATATTCCCACTCTTGTAAATTCCACTGGCTTTTCTTTAAAACTTCTGGCTAATGGACAGAGCTGCTACCCAACTTGTTCTTTATACAAGCAGCATATTTCTCTCTTATCATCCTGTATTTCATGGATGCCTTTTAATAACAACAATAGTATTTCTCTTTTCCTAATGCTCTTGAGACTGGGATTGTCAGTGTTTTATTGTAATCTTTGCAGCTCCATCAGTCTCTTCCTCCAGTTACTAGCCTCCTTAATAACTTCTATTTCCTCCTCCTTTTCCCAGAGAGTTTTCCTCCTCCTCTCTGCTTACTTAGCTATAATCTTTTCTCCAAAAATCTTTTGCTCCAAGCATCTTCTAATGAAGCTAAAATGCACGCTACAAAGATGCAACTCAGATTATATCACTCTCATCCTTAAAAACCTCTGTAGCCTCCCATTTTGAAAAAGAGAAGCCTAAGCTCCTTCACACACCATAGAGTGAGCACACAAGGAATGTTTTTTGAATGAATAAGTTAATAAATTAATCTTTGTGTCCTTCAGCACCTACCCAGTTTCCATCTTTGTGTTCTCTAACACCCAATGCGGTGTTGGGAGACAAAGCACCTTGTATGTAGTCAGCGATCAAAAATATGGGCTGCATTCTAGTCTTTTCTGGGAAATGTCATCCTAAGCATAACTTTACCTAGATGTTTGAATCTATGGGGAAAGAAATCATTAATCAGGCAAGCTACTCAGAAATAGACGTAAACTTAAAAGTGTCTTGTAAGTACAATTATTTTGGGAAAGGAACGTCATCTAATCTAATCTAGTGGCTCTTCTAGCCTGAGGAGCTTTTTAAACCTACCAGTGTCAGAGCCTCATCCCAGATTAATTAGCTCAGTTCATGATCATTCCTTTCAACAGAGGTTCTCCTCTCCGAGTGTGGGCCCCACATCAGCAACATCAGCATCAGCTGGGAACTTGTTAGAACTACAGACTCTCAGCAGCCCCCACACCTTCTGAATCAGATAGCTGGGAGTGAGGCCCAGCAAACTGGTTTTTTTGTTTGTTTGTTTGTTTGCTGGAGAAGATTCGCCCTGAGCTAACATCTGTGCCAGTCTTCCTCTGTTTTATACATGGGTCACCACCTCAGCATGGCTGAGGAGTGGTGTAGGTCTGTGTCCAGGATCCAAACCCATGAACTGGGGCCGCCCAAGCAGAGCACGCTGAACTTAACCACTATGCCACGGGGCTGGCCCCCATAGCAAACTGTTTTAACAAACCCTCCAGGTGATTCTGATGTGTATGAACATTTGAGAACCACTGATTTTCAGCATCTAAACTCTGACTATCTCCCACTGTATCCCAGGGGGCAAAGCTAGAAGCAAAAGAAGGTGAGTAGTTCTCTCTGGTACCTCACTACAACAAAATATATCATTTTGGGCCCAGGGAGCTTCTACTCCTTATCAGTTTACGTTGGATCACGATCTAGAATGAGAATGAGCTTCCTGAAGATGAGGACTATGACTATATCCTCCTGCGGTCATGTTCTTCTCTTTCCCTGAGAACCCCAGCACTTAGCACAGGGCCTGGCATGAAGCAGGTGTTCAGTAAGGGCAAGAAGAAAACCTTGAGGATGACTCGGGCTAACTGAAAGAAGTAGATGCGTTAGTTGTGTTGTTTTAAAAATACTCTTTAGGGGGCTGGTCCCGTGGCTTAGCGGTTAAGTGCGCGCGCTCTGCTACTGGCGGCCTGGGTTGGGATCCCGGGCGCGCACCGATGCACCGCTTATCCGGCCATGCTGAGGCGGCGTGCCACATATAGCAACTAGCAGAATGTGCAACTATGACATACAACTGTCTACTGGGGCTTTGGGAAGAAAAAGGGAAAAAAAAAATGAGGATTGGCAATAGATGTTAGCTCAGGGCTGATCTTCCTCACACACACACACACACAAAATACTCTTTAAAATAAATATTCTTTTTAAAAATGCTAGGGAATTATATAACTTAGCTAAGCAAATGTTATTTATCATTTGTGCTTCTGAAAACGTGATTAGGAGGCTTAGCATAGTAACAGATTGACAATTACTCTGCACAGGGAAAACAGTCGAAGCAGATCATATCAGCAGAGACCAAACAGAACAAGGAGAAGGAATGTTTATTTTGATTAAGCCTTGGTATACTTCAGCAGCAAAAGCGATAACTTATTTCACTTTTCAGAGTAACTTGCCTTGTAAAAAACAAAATTTCTGATGTGGAAAGACCTAAAGAAGTAAATGGGTAAGCTTCTTTCTCTTATAGATGAGGAAAGTAAGGCGCAGGAGACTCATCCACAGTCCCCTGGCTGAGCAATGCTGTTCCAGGACCAGAACTTGCCTTCCAGTACTCCATCTGTCATACCAAAATGTGCACTGATTTCCTAAAACTTGCAAGTGGAGGAGACCAGTGAGCCTAGGGATTATTACAGTGAGAAGCCCTAGGAGTAGGGAGTCAGAAAATCAGGGCTCTTTCAAAGACTTTTCTTAAGATTTCCTGTCTCTTGCAAGTGACTTTCAATTTCAGAATTGAAATTCTCACTATTTTTCCTTTAAAAATAATTAAAAATTAATTTGTCATTTAGCATTCAAAGAAATCAAATTAGTTGTTGTTTTTGTTTTTGTTTTGTTTTGTTTTTTTAACTAGTATCGCTCTAAATAAGAAAGACATCTGAGATAAATACAGGATATTCTCCCTACCTCACAGCCTTGAATGTTTTCTCTTCTGAAGCTTTCAATTTGTGATTTAAAGATAAAAACATACACCCTAGAACACTGGAGCAGCCATATAATGAGGCAGCTGAGACCAAGAGCAGGATAGGAGTTACCCAAAGTGTTATAGATGGAGTAATTGTGAGAATGAGACATAGAGCCATTTCTCCTAAGTCTTTCTGCAGTGTTCTCTGAACCCTTCAATGGCTAAGATGTCACCCTTGAGAGACTTACTCATAGATTCAAAAGCAGTTGGATGAAAGAGTACTGCTGCCCTCACTAAATGGAGAGAGAAACCGCCATGAGTTGCTCTATCCTCCTACTTTTGACGTCCTGATCATGGGCGTTTTAACTAGCATACTGTGGTCTGGGGGGAGAAGCCTTGAGATAGGCTTTCCAATCACTGCTGAGTCAAACTAGTTTTTGAGTAGCAGTGACAGCTGTTTATGGTCCCTAAAATCGACTCCACAACCCATTCTTTATTCCTACAGGCTATAACTGTAATCAAGTAGAAGAAATAAGAACTCAAAAAAAGTCAACTCCACATTAAGATCGAATCACAGAACACTTGCTTCCTTTCCTCTCTGCCAAACACACACACATGCACACGTCCATGTTTACATGCACATGTACGCACAAACACAGGTGCACACACACACGTGCATGCACACACACCTGCATGATCACAAGCTTGCTCCTATGGTAGTATGTGTAGCATACTGATAAAGCATATGAAAGCTGAATTCAGGCTGTCTGAGTTCAAATCCACCTCTACTCTTTACTAGCTATGAGACTTCGGAAAGGTGCTTAATCTTTCCATGCCTTATTTTCCTCATTACAAAAAGGTTGATTTGTTTTACAGTTTTCAGGTTAAAACTGAGTCCTGTGCCTCCGCTGATCAGAGGCGAATCAAGCTTCAGCCTCATGGGTTCTTCACTTGCACAGACCCTTCCATGGTTGGGAGGGGCCCTAGGAATGTGTTCACTTGGTCACATGTTTTGTAAATTTGCAAAAGTAAGATTTTTTTTACTGTAATTGGTTTAACTTCCTAGCTTTTCCTCTTAGCCATCTTCTTTATTGCTCTTCTGTTGAAGGACAGTGGAGTGGTCACTGCCTTTGTTGGGATCTGGCTAAGAGGAAGTTGAGTTGGGGACACATTTAATTTGGGTTCAGTGGGATTTATTATCATTTATGTTTACAGTCACTTCCGAGTAAATCATTGTCAGGAATACTCCAGGGGCCCACTGTGCTGACTCAGCGGGGGGCATGACGCAAAGAGCAGGGACAGAGCCTGTGTTGTGGTAGGACCTTAGCCCATGTGGAGGAGACGTGTACAGAAATTAGTCTGTGGAAAATCCTTCCAGATTTTGTAGCTCATATGTAGTAGAAATTGAGTTTGTCTTTAAATCAAATTTGGCAATAATCCTAAACATTTACATGACATTAACAATAATGAGTGGTAGAGCTGAATTAAACATTTTTTAACTTTTAACAATTAAAAACAAATAAACTAATCAAGTTAAAGGCCAGATTGAATCATCTATTTTCTCTATACAAAATACTGCAAAATTGTTATATGAAAAAACAATGAAAGCATATTTAGACGAAAATTATAAGGAATAAGTATTAAAGCTGTGTCTGGATGTTTTGATGTTTATGTTATTTGTAATTTCTTTTAAATGTGTAATTTGGTCTGCTTTCTTATTTTAAGTAAATATTTACTTGATAAGTAATTTTGTGTTTTCTTGAGAGAGTCCCTCAAATTGCATAAGCTTCAAGCCACATAAAACTTGGCTGTGTTCCTGCAATTGACTACTTGTGAGAGGTTGAAGGAGATACTTTCTTGGCCTCATTGTTTCAGTCTATAAAATGAAGATAGGACAAGATTACTCCTAAGTATCTCTAAGGATGCTTACAGCTCTAAAGTTTTGTGATTCTGTCTTCTCTCCACAATAACTGGTGTGCTAGGGTCCCCAGATTGCCCTGGAAAATAACTAATCTAAGAATGATGAATCAATGCCCTTTCTAGGAATTCCTTGAGTGGAACATTTGGGGGGATTGATGACAGCTGGATTCTCGAGTGTTTGGTGATCTGAAGGGTACCATTCCCAGGAACTGTGTGGATGATCAGAGTATTGCTAAAATGATTTGACATCCTCAGGAAGCTTACAAATCCTGTATACCACTGTGGCTCATTTCATTTAGGGAAGGTATATTAGTTTTCAAGTGTTGCGTAACAAATTATCAGAAATTTAGTGGCTTAAAACAACATATGCTTATGATGTTTCTGTGGGTCAGGAATCTTGGCAGAGCTTAGCTGGGTCCTCTGCTCAGGGTCTCATAAGGTTTCAGTCACTGTGTCTCATTTGGAGCTTGGAGTTCTCTTCCAAAAGTCATTCATGTTGTTCACAGAATTCAGTTCCTTGAGGTTGTAGGACTGAGGCCCCCATTTTTTTTCTGGCTGTCAGCCATGACCACTCTTAGGTCCTGTAGGCTGCCCTCAGGACCGTACCACATAGCCATCTCCATAGGCAGTTCACAGTATGGCAGTTTGCTTCTTCAAGACCAGCAGGAGATTTTCTTTCTCCTGCTAAGGAGGAATCTTATATAATGTAACCTAATCCAGGGAGTGACTATCCACCATATTCACAGTCCCACTCATGCTCAAGGGGAGTGGATTATATGTCAGGGGGATGGATGGGGCCATCTTAGAATTCTGCCTACTACAGAAGGGAAAGGGCAATATTTTTTGAGTACCAAGCATGCACTACTTTATTTATGTTCTTTTATTTTTCAGAATAATTCTTTGAGACAGATATGATTATCCTATTTTTCATGATCAAGATACTAAGACTTGAGAAATCAAGTAATTTGCGCAGACTCAAAGAAGCAGAGTCTGCATTTGAATCCAGGTCTATCTGACTTGAAAGTCTGAGTGAGGTCTTTGCAACATATCCCATGGCCTCAGGGATTGATTGCCTGTCTGCACACAAGGGCATTTTATGGCCTGTCTGAGCACATCAGCTAACATGGAATGTACAATCATCTTGTGATATGCCCTGCCTCTCTTAGGGGCCAGGGCTTCATAAATACAAGATGTGTCTATTAATTAATTGATGCAGTACATGGGCACGGTCTAAATGTTAAGCACCCCCCATCTCCCCAAAGTTTCAAGTTGTCCAACTTTGATTTTCAATTTAATTTAGCAAATATTTCTTGAGCTTTCCATGAGAAAAGCAGTGGGAGAAATAAAAATTAATCAGGGATATGTTCTAAACAATAGTTTTTATAAAAATAATTATGGTGGAGTGCACAGAGCACTGAATGTAGTCTGGAGACCTGGGCTCAGTGCTTTCATTCACCAATCGCTTTAACTTTCTAACCTTCAGTTTCTCTCCTCTGTAAAACTTGTCTCAGAAGGATAGTTGTGAGGATCAAATGAAATGATTTACAAGACAACATATTATAAACTGTAAATTACTACAACTCCAGTTTTATAGGCTATCACATATAAGCTATTTTAGATGCTGCAGAAGCATGAGGGAAGTAATGATTCTCCTTGAATGGGGGATTTGGGAGGTTTCTTGAATGAGGTTGAATTTAGGCTGGACTTTTAAAGAAAGTGGAGCTTATATAAAATGAGGGAAATGCTTGCCATTTAATTTGACAATATTTATGGAAATATCTCTAGACATTGAGTCATTTCCACGTACTGAAAATCTGTGTTTCATAAGCAGCCCTGATCCATTTAATTACTTAAAATTCACTGGTGCTATAATTACAGTGATGATCAATTAAATGACTTTCAATTTGGCCCCCTAACAACATTTCCAAGAACAGTTTTTCAAATTTCCAAGCTCAAAGTGTTTTTCAAAGAAGTAGTGTTTAAAATCATTTCCTTCTCAATATCTTGCCTAGTAAAATGAACAAACAAAACTTCTTTCCCTTTGAATGACACAAATGATGGTAGGACTTATATCTCTGTAAGTTAGAGAATGTGTTAACATATGAGCAAAATAAAAGAAATGAGCTAACAAACAAAACCCAGAATTGGCTTTGTGTTGTTTAAGCAGGAAGACTTTGGTTCAGAGGATAGTGTTACAGCACACCACTAGAGGTTTTATATATTTGTTTTCCTCCCTGGAGGTATGAAGAAAGCTTCTTGGAGGAAGTGGCTTTTGGAAGAAGTGGATAGTGGGATCTGAATGGGCAGAAAGGAAGGAGAAGCTTCTAGTTGGAGGGGACTAACGCAAGTGAGGTTGTGCATTGGAAGAAGGATGGTGTCTGGCAAGGAGAAAAAATTAATAGGGTTTACCTGAAGAGATTATTGTGGGCAAAAGATGGTTCAGTGCTTCTTTCTAGGTTAAAGCATTTCATCCATCGTCTCATAACAACCCTAGCAGGAAAGCAGGGAACATGTGCTTATCCTCCTTTTACAGGTAAGGCAACGGAGGCTCGGTGATGGTAACTTGCCACATGAAAAAGGGTTAGATGTCTTGTAGACATTCTGTTTCCTTGCCTTTTTCTCATCTCATTGTTCTGATTGTGGAAGGCTCAGTATTATCCAGGAGGAAATTATGTTTCTTTGAGTGCAAAAGTGGAGTGACAGAAACAGGATTTTAGGAATATTGTCTGATTGATAGAGAATCAGTAATCTGTACAGAATCTGTAAAAAGAAGATAAATGCCATGAGAGCAGGGCTTCTCAGTCATGGTCACAGCTTTATGACCAGTGCCTAGTGTGGTGCTTGTCCCAAGGTGGTCAGAAAATATTTGTTGAATGAATGAGTGAGTAAAGTATAAGAAATGGAGTTAAGGAGGTCAATGAGAAATCTATTGTATGAAATCTATAATCTATAATGAAAATGTAGGAATCTATAATGAAAATGTATTTATTTTCTGGTGGTGACACTGATCTTTGCGGTATCCTATTGTGAACTCCCAAGGGTTAAAGTTTTCTCCTGGCAATTTTTACCTCTCACGATGTGCCTTTTCTCTGTGATATTCCATGAAGATGGAAATCTTGACTCTCTACTCATTAATACTGTTGTTTGTCATCTTTTGATTAGAATGGACATTCTTAAAATTCCATGAAAAAAATCCATGAAAGAGATACCAGTGTTCAAATTAAAATTTAAACAATTACCATTGAGTGATTTACTCAAGGTTTCCATCACTATGGACCACACGACATCTCCCTCATATACCATGCACTTTCATGCTCATTTGTCTATAGGGTTCTCTTTGGATAGTATCCTTATCTCCGCTTCCACATTATTATCTGTTCACCCAAGTGTTATTTCTTCTTTAAAAATAATATATAGTGGGGAAAGGAGTTTCTGGTTATAATTTTAAAACTTATTCATTATAGAAAACGTAGAAAATATAGAACAATATAAAGAAGAAAATTTAAATCTTTTATAAATTTACCAAATAGAGATAAGCATTGGGGATATTTATTGTTTGCACATCTATTCTCCATGTATTTATATAAGTTTATATTTCCTATATACATGTCTAAATAATAACAGAGAAACATATTTCCTATATGTAAAGTCACATATAAATTCTCATACATAGATATATATGTGCAATATGCAATTTAAGTAAAATTGAGATTGTATATATTGTAAAGTTTTGCATTCTGTGTTTTCTCTTAATACTATATTCCAGTTCCTTATTTTATTTGATTTGGTAATGTGATTTTTAAAGATTCCTCCATGTTTCTTTGTATATATAGCATACTTTTTAATTCTTCTACTTTTTTTTTGAGATGTTTAGGTGGTTACCTTTTCACAACATCTCTTACACATTCCAAATTGTGTTCTAAAATGATTGAACCTGTCTTACCTCTTAGCTACCATGCATGCCTCACTGAGCCTAGCCAATTCTAGTCTTGCCTTTTGAAAAGATAACCTGAGAAGAGCTATTTTAAGTTGTAATTTTTAGAACTGTCGTATCCCTTAAGGCCTGGCTTTACTGTCATCCCTTCCTCCATCTGAATCAAGATTCCAACAGCACTTTGAACAAGATTGTTTGTTTATTCTGCCCCGTAGAACAATTATTTATTAAGTTCTGTTATCTCCATTAGACTCTTAACTACTTGAAGACAAAGATCATCATTCCTTTTCTGAGTCTCTGTTAGTGCTTAGGGGAGGGCCTAGAGCATCACTGGTGTCAGTAAACATTGAATGTTGATTGTTGAAATAAGTCCCTTGAAGAATGGGAGCTAAGGGTGAGAGACCACAGGCAGGCAGACCTGATCTAAATGGTGCTGCCCAGGTGAGTGTTGATGGAAGCCTGGGTGAGGACGCAGCAGTGGGAATAGAAAAGAGGCAAGACAGACATTCTAGGGGGATAACATTGAGCAAAGTATCCGTGTATGCAGATGTGTGTGTGTGCTGTGCTTGGGGTGTGTGAAGGAGAAGTTATAGTCAAAGAGAATGCCCAACGTTCCTGATTAATGACCTGGTGGAGGTTAACGCTGTTACCTATTAGCTGATGGGACAAGTTAGGCTGGCTGAACATACTGAATTTAATGTTTCACCAACCTTTCTAGATAATAACAAGATTAGTCTGTTACACTTTATAATAATAATATATTGAAATACACATATGTAAGTAATTTACAGCCTTTATAGAGTCAAAAATTTTTAAAGTCATTTTTTAATGGTAGAGTTGAAATTCACTAGGACTCAGGGCTAACTTATTTAGAGGTGACAGAGTTGTTAAAATTAAGAAAGGTATTGAAAGCCAGGGTGCATTCAGGTGGGAGAGGCCAGACTGATTCTCTGAGGAATGGCGAAAGGAAATAAGGATGTTTTGTTAACAGTGACAAGAAGAAACAGAAAAATAACATTGCTCTCTGCAAAAATCTGAAAGACTGCCCTGTGGAAGAGGTACGAGAATAGTTCTGAGTGTACCCAAATGGTGGAACTAGGGCCAGGGGAGATGCATTGTCTCTTAATATTAGAAGGACATTTTTACAGTCTTAGCTGACCAAAGATGAAGGAGAAGTCTCAGGAGGTTGTAACAGTCCATCAGTAGAGATTTTCAAGAAACACTTGTCACTTGATGAGGAGTTGGACAACTTGGCCTTCCAACCCCAGGATTCTGTGATTCTCAGAATTGCTTTCTGTTCATCAGGTTTGTATTTGAACTCATTTGTCAATTTTCCCTGTCATTTTTTTATTATAGGAAGTAAAATAATGGTGTAAAAACAGGCTCTTGGTTTTATTAGTTTTCTAGACACATTCACAATAGGAATAAAGTGGTATATACTTTTAAAATTCTCCTTCACAGTTTTTCTTTTTAATACAGCTTTACCATCAGGGAATCAAGCTATTTTGCTTCTCCCCTTTAGCTCAGATCTAATCAGCTCCTTTCTATTTGACTTCCAAGAAAATCAACCTAATAACAAACTTTAAATTGAAAGGTTTCACTTCTACTTACTGCTTACAGGTGCCCCCAAAGTTTCTCTATTCAGATCCCAGGTGCTATGTAAGTAGAGAGCTTATCTCTGAGGTTCATTGTAGGGGGTAAAGGCAGCATTTGCCTTTGTTAGAATGATCCAAGTATTCTCCATTCAGATCCCATTTGTGTTGGAGTTCTCAGGATAATTCATGTTCCTTCATTCCTTTGGTTTACAAGGTTTCTTCAAAATAATGGTGCTCGGGAAAAGTCGTTTGACTCCATTGTAACTTGGGGTTGACAGGCAACCTCAGGTATCTCTTGACATGAAGTTCAGTGGAATTTAGAAATTGTTGATATTGGGCATAGTCACAACTGTCTGAAAAACTCAAGCTTTCAGAAATTCAGGTAACAAATATGTCGCAATATACTGGTTACAGTATAGAAGCAGGTTTCTTGATTCTGTACCGATATGAATCTTGTCTTTCTTTGCCTGTACTCATTAAGACCCAAATCCAGCACTGCCCTCCTAATAATGTTTTCTATTAAAAATAGTAGTTAGTGAAGTGCTTTCCTCTTTCCCCCTTTCATCCAAAGACCGATATGTTACCTTACACAGAATAAGAACTAAATAAATGAATTGAATAGTTTTTAGTCAACTTGTGCATTATTTTGAGAAATATTTGTACATTATAAAGTAACTATTCAGAGAATGACAGTGAAAAACTAAATGGCAGGAGTGGGGTCAAAATTGTTTCAGGCATTTTGTTTCAAGGAAGGTCCAATTCCTTTTTTTTTTAATTTTTTAATTGTAGCAAAAAAAAAATAAGAAGAAATTTCTCATCTTTACCATTTTTAGTATTCAATTCAGTAGTGTTAAGTACTTGGACATTGTTGTGCAACAGAACTCCAGAACTTTTCCAGCTTGCAAAATTGAAACTCTGTACTCCTGAACTCCCCATTTCTCCTTCTCCCAGCCCCTGGAAACCACCATTCTACTTTCTGTTTTTACGAATTTGACTACTCTAGGTACCTCATATGAGAGGCATCATACAGTTTTTGTCTTTTTGTGACTGGCTTATTTCATTTTGTATAATATCCTTAAGGTTTGTCCACGTTGTAGCATGTGACAGATTTTCCTTTTTAAGGCTAAATACTATTTCATTGTATGTATATACCACATTTTATTTATCCATTCATCCACTGATGGACATTTGGTTCCATCTTTTGTCTATTGTTAATAATGATGCTACGAACACGGATGTGCAAAGGAAGGCCCGATTCTTAAAGTAATCATAAAACCTCCAAAAATGAGCTTATCTTGAAATTGTTAGTGCTATTTAACAAAAATGGCATAGTGGCAGCTGAGAGAATAATTTTCTTAGCATTGAAAACCTACTGTGTGTGGCTTTGAAGGAAGCATCTGAAATATCTGTACCTAGGTATATTTGTTTGTTGTTTACTTGTTGCAAAGAATATCTTAAATGCCTTTTGCCTCATTTTTTTTTCTTGATGGTATTTTCTGGCACAACACACCAGCAGTATTTTTTTTTTCGGAGTGACATTAACAGATATCCTCTCAAATCTATAAATATTCTTATCTACCTTAATTCCTTTGTTAAGATTAACAAACACCAAAGTGTAGGCCAACCCACATCAAAAGTAATATGGATTGTGTTTTAAACCAGCAAGCATCCACATGTGACCAGCTTTTCTTTTTTCTTATTTTCGTGGTATCCTTCGAGGAAGAACACCTGACCTTTGGGGTAAAGTGTAGGCGCATGGTTCTAGAAAAGGAGTAATGGATGTAGAAAGGGGGAGATTTTATAGCTTATTAAGATACAGCTATTAATACCTCATCTTTATCCAAAGGAGAAGGAGCACATGAACAAAGAGAAGGAGGAAGGAGAGGGGAAAAGAAGGAGTTAAGAGAAGAAAGCATTGTTTCATTCAATCCATTTCTCTTTCCAAAATACTGTGCTATAGACGACCAGCGCCTTCCTCCCTCCCATCACAATATGATCTGTTCTTTTGTTGTTATCCCTTACAGGCCTGTCTTTAGGAAGGTGTAACTGTATTTCATGATGTAAAATGATTAGTATGTGAGGACTGTTACAGATAAGAGTCCGGTGTCTTAGGCTTCCTGAAGAGGTAGGCCTGATGCCAGCCTCTTCCCCATCTCTTCTGGTGAACTTGGATATTTCAATTTAATATCGATTCTTGAAGTCTTTTTTTTTTCTTTTAGGCATTGTGCTAGGTGTTTGGGGGTGGGTAAGATAAATATAGTTCCTGCTCCAAAGGAACTTATGGTCTAGTTGGGAAAAGTATATAAAAGCGTACGTCAGTGTATAAATGAAAGTGTATGAAAGTGATGCAGGGAATTTGAAAGAGGATTAATAAACGGACGGAAAGAATCAGGGAAGATGTTAAGGAGGAGGTGACATCTGAGTTGAGACACACAGGAGAGGTAATTCCAGGCAGAAGGATTACCATGTGCAGAGTCTTGGAGATTTCAAGGCATATGAAATATTTAAAGGAACAGCCTCAGATTCTCCATCTAAAGTTAAGAAAGGTCCCTTCTTATTTTTCCTGGGAGGTCGAAAGATATTGGCTAATAGTTTTTTCTCTCACATTTCACTATTTCAAACTCTGACATAGTCACCAGGTTGGGAAAGTGAGAGATTAAGCCCAGATTTGGAGTTCCTTCTACCATGTCCCAAAGCACTGCACAGTTATGGGAACAAAACAGAAAATTCACTGACAGGTTTTAGGTCCTTTGTACGTTGATAACATCTCAAGTAGTGTTTTCTCTTTTTCTTTTTTTATTCCTGATACTCTGAATATTTTGTAATTTCGAAAGGGAACTTTCTCTGAATTATTTGTTTGGCAACTCAGAAGTGTAAAAATCAACATCACTATCAGAGTGGTTGTTTTCAGTCGTAGTCATTTGTTCCTCTTATTTTCATACACATGAACTTTTTTTTTTTACCCTTCCCTCCTTCCACCTATGCTTCCTTCCTTCCAACACACAATGAATTAGAACGCCTGCTTCTAAGTGAGTAAGCTAGATTCCCTGCCTTCTAAGAAATCATAGTCTAGCAGAGGAGGTAAGACACGACTAAGACATGTATCAATAAAATGCAAGGCAGGAAGCTGTCTTTGCTATGAGAAAGGCATAAAGTGCCTTTGACCTTCAGAAGGGAGTGGGGAAGTCCTGTTAGTTCACAAAAGAAGTTGCAATTGGGAAGGATCTTTAGGGGCTTGAGTAAGGAAAGCATTTTCCACCTGACCCAACTTTCTATAATATTAACATCCCTTTGTTTTCGGTTGGAAAAGCACAGTTGAGATTCTAAGACATTCTCTGTGGCTGGTTACCTGAATGCCTTGGATCTGCATTCTGGTCTAAACAAATATGAAATTAACAGGGATATTTTTTCAGATGGCATCAAGCATAAGAGGCCATGTTTCCCATACGTGCTACTCTGCGAGTGGCTGCAGTAAGTGGGCCATCTCTCTGTTTCTTGGAAATAACATAGAAGGGTTCTGTTCCCTGCTGCTGAGTCTTAATTACAATGATGCTCTGTCAAGACTGTACCAGCAAATGCACTTTAAGTGCTGCTCAGTATCTCCTCTTGAAAAATATTTTTTTCTCAATGTGGTGCTTATACTTCCTCTCACAAACACATACTGTTGGGGCACTAAATGAAGCAATGTGAGAACCACTATACTATTATTCATGTTTCTTTCCCAAATAAAGGAAATGTCCACCATATTGATTGGAATTCACTTCGGATTGCCCTATACTTTGTTTCTTTTTCCATCCAGATAACACAAATTATAGATTGAAAATCCCATGCTGGTTTAAAATATTATTTGTGTTTTTATGTTTATTGAGTACCTGGACTATGTTAGACACTACCACATACATCATGCAAAAATGTTACACTTACTCTCACCTACCCTTGTAGCTCTCTACAAATGTTATTGAAAAATCCCAGGTGATCTCATCATAATAAAAAGAGCTACTGTTTATTCAGCACCTACTGTGTGGCATGAACCATGCTGAATAATTAATGTATTTTCTCATTTATTCCTCAGAATAATCATATTAGTATTTTTATTCCCATTTCCAAGGTGACTAGCAAACTAAAGGACAATAAATTAGTAATTAATCTAAGTAATTAATCTAAGGCTCTTATTTAGTTAAAGAATGAAAATTTAAAGTCAGGATTCCAATTACAAGTCAGACACTCTTCTACTCTTGAGACATTTGGTTCTTTGGAATCTTGATAGTTCTTACATATCTCTCTTTCTAACACAGCTGAAGAGAAAAGTAAGTGTGTGCACTGTCTCTCCAGCTCTTAATAGAGTTACTGGGTGTTACCATCTTTCTTTTGTATTGTGCTTTTTTTCTCCTACAATTCTGAAATAATTTAGGAAGTTAATGAGGAGTATTGCTATACATACTGGATTGCCATCCTCTGAAATGCGGTCATCTCTAGGGTAAAATGAAACATTTGTTTGAATAGCTACACAGATTTCTAAATTTGAAGTCTAATGTATTTTCAAAAGTAGCATTAAGCACAATGCAGTATTCCTATTGTCTTAGTTTATTTGGGTTGCTATAACAAAAATACCATAGCTTATAACTGGGTAGCTTATGAACAACAGAAATTTTCATCTCACAGTTCTGGAGGCTGGGAAGTTCAAGATTAACGCACTGGCAGATTTTGTTTCTGGTGAGGCACGTTTTCTAGTTCCTAGATGGTGTTTTCTAGCTATAACGTTGCATGGTGGAAGGAAGGGCCTAGGAAGCTGTCTGGGGTGTCTTTTATAACCGCCTCCAGGAGGCCCCATCTCCAGATACCATCACATTGGGCATTAGGTTTCAACATATGAATTTTGAGGGACACAAACATTCAACCATAGCATCTATGTAACTTCCTGCCTCATCTTTTATTTTACACCTTTGTTTGCTCGTTTTTTCTTAAGAAGATACTAACACTGAACAAAGTAACTCCAGCTCCTGCTGTGCTGAGTGTGGAAACTGATGGGGTGATGTCTGAGGTCCCATCCCAGCTACCTCATTGGAATCACAGACCATCAGATCTCAAGCAGACTGTGGAGGCTACCAATCTGGCTCCACCTTTTATAGATGATGTGACTGGGCCACAGAAAGGGGAAGAAAGGCCCAGCGTCTTAGGGCAAGTTGATGGTAGAAGTTAAGGGTAGAAGCAGGACTAAATCCAGGTCTGATACTACTGGTTGTGAGCTGTTTTCCATGTATTGGAAACATATTGGGAAAGTTTGTGGATATCTATACCTGTTTTTCAACTTGCAAAAACACAAAGTGTGGCTACCCGGGATTTTCAATACATTTGTAGAGAACTGTTGAGTTGGTGTGAGTTAAGTGTAACACCTTAGAACTTGATCTCTTGGAGCTTTGTCTAATGTGCTATTTGTATCCATTTAAGAAAGCTGTAGTAAGGTAATTCCAACCCCATGTAACTTTAATATATAGAATTTTAGTTTAACGTAATGAATTGAATCTGATTACTAACTCTGTTGTACCACATTTATCTCAATCACTTGTGTTAGAAGATGCAATAGTACAGAACTTTATTGATTAAATTGTATCACAGTCATTTTTAAAAACTTTCAACAGCTCTCTGTTGCCTTCAAGATGAGGCACAAATTCCATAGCAATACATTCTATTCCCTACCGATGTGTTACCAAAGGAATGGAGGAACGAGAAATGAGGAATGGAGGGATAGATAAAATGTATGGATAGATAAAAATAGAGGTATATAAAGATGTAGAAAGTAAGGAAAATAAATACTTTGGTAGAAAATTTTGTAATAGATCACATTTCATCTCTTTACCAGTCTCCTTACTGTAGTATTTAAAAATTATATAGATGTATGTATGTATATGTATACACAAAATTATGAATATACTGGAGGTGAGTTGCTACAGAGAACAAACATGGCCATTTACGGACTTTCCTCCCCTGGCATGTGATTCAAATTACACATGTTCAAGACATAGGCAAATTCATTTCTTCACCGAATTTTCCCTAAGCTATGGTTGTTTTTAAAGATGACTTGCAGGGCCGGGCCTGTGGCTTAGCGGTTAAGTGCGCGCGCTCTGCTGCTGGCGGCCCAGGTTCGGATCCCGGGCGCACACCGCTTCTCCAGCCATGCTGAGGCCGCGTCCCACATACAGCAACTAGAAGGATGTGCAACTATGACATACAACTATCTACTGGGGCTTTGGGGAGAAAAAATAAATAAATAAAATCTTTATAAAGGTGACTTGCAGGCTAATGAATTCTCCAGTAATGAGTTGCAAGTTTTGGGTTTAATTTAATCTTTGAAGCCAAAGAAGCACAAGGGGTGAACTAATTAAATAAATTATTTATGTGACTATCAGGTGCTGCGGCATCTAATGCATATATTAAAGGCAACGCCTGCCATGATATTACCTGGCGGAGAAGATCCTGAGGCAAGTTCAGTGTCCTGCCTTTCAGCTCACATGTATTCTTGGCAGGCTGCACCAGATGTTTTGCAAGCAGCACTACCTGGTGAAGAAGACTCTCATTAGCATCACAAAGAATTCTGTGTTTTGATGATACTTCTGTGGTTACAAAGAGAATCATGAGGCTTTTATCCTATGCAATGAACCAGCAGGCGAAACTCCTATGATTCTAAAGAATCCTGTTTTATTTGAAAATAAGTGTTGGATGCAGGATGAGGGGAAGGGGGCAGTGAGGCCAGACAGAAGAAATGCCTTCCTCATATGCTAATTGGGGGCATTTGGGGGAAAGCATTGATATTCTTTAACGAAGATTTTATAAATCATTTGATCTTACCTAAACAGGTAAGTTTAAAGGAGGGAGGGGAGGGAGGTCCACAAAAGGGAATGAAGAATTTCAAGTTAAGAAGATCAGAGCTAGAGTGCAAATGCCGTCTTCGTTGATCAGGAATGTGACCTTGGCCCACTCAAGGGCCAAGTCTGAGCTTCTATTTATGCATGTGTAGATAGGGCATATAATAATATTAATAATAATAAATACATAATTTATTGAGTGGTTGTGAGAATTGAATGAGAAGCATGCTATACATATTCGTTTTTATTTGTCTTCTTTTAAAGCAAAGCCTCAAATATGATCTTTAATCGAAAAATTAAATCTTATATCAGAGAGAACACTGATCTTAGAATCTGGAAGCTTGAGCTATATTTTGGCTTAAGCCACCAATAATTATGGGACCTAAGGTATGCTACATCTTTTTCAGTCTTCAATTTCATAATCTTTAAAATAAGAGCAGTGGCCTCGATGATTCTTAGGGTTCCTTCCATTCCAGTTCTTATGTTCAGTGATTCTATATCTAAATGTTTGTAATGAAAGTCTACTATTTTCATTTTCCAAATAATCCTAAGGAATAAAAATGGTGAGCTGTTTGCCCAGGCTCTCTCAATAAGCTAACAGCAGTTATGCATTAAAATGCAAAACCCTAGAACTTCGTGACTTAGTGCTGCGCTAAGTTGCTCTTCTAGATACGTCCTACCACGTGGTTCCCTAAGACTGAGTACTCTGAAAAGAAAATCAGAGGTTGGCATTTTGTGGATACTGCCTGTGTAATTCTTTTAAAATCTTACACACATTTTACTGGCTCTGGGCGAATTGGTTAGCAAAGCCATACACACTTTAATTACACAGATTATGCAACAGGGGGCTCTCTAACAAAGAAGAAAATTAGTGAGACACACATTTAGGTCTGATTCTGTTTCAGAAGCAGAATAAGTCTTGCTTGCAATTTTCAAGGAAGTAGAAGTGAGATGCTGTGCTATTATTACAGGGCTCAGTTAGGATTATAAACTCAGGGGGATGTCAGTATTGAGAATTACTTTATGATGATTGTAGGACAACAATGTGATATTGGATGGTTAGTGTTCTGTCCAACAAAGGGAGCCATAGCACAAATCCTGAGCAAGGTCAGACCTGCCCGCATCCTCTCCTTGGTGAATTTCTGGGTTGAACAACAAGGAAGGACGGAGAGAGGAAGATTTGCAATGGATCAGAGGAAACCGTCAGACCTGGAAAGGATCAGTAAAACCAATGCGGTCGAGTGGAGAGAACAAACATCTCTTTAGAAGTGAATAGATTTAAGTCCTAGTTTCATCACTTATTAGTTATGATCCTGACGATTTGAATTTACTCCTCTTTCAATGTTTTGTTCTGTAATAGTGTAATAATAATAATAGTAATATCTATCATGCTTATCCCACAGGATTATTGTGAGGATTAAATGCTTGGAAACACTTAAATCATAAGATGTGATATGATTTTTTTCTCAATCTAATCTCCCAGTTCATGCACATCCTCAGCCGTTTACAAGGAGAAAAATCATGGGCCTGCTCCCAACCTCTCTTAGCGGAGAGCGTTCTTCCTATCAGGTTTTCCCACCCTGCCCAGCTGCATCTTTTCTTTCTACATAGGACAATAAAAAAGAGCTACAACAACCATCACCATCACCAGCACGCCATGTCCTTGTCCCCCACGGCCACCAGAACCACATAACTGGGAGGTGACTGACCTGTTAGTAAAAGGCTGGATCCAGACTTCCTGTGTTCAAATCCTGGTCATTCCCTTTACTAGCTGGATAACCTCAGCCAAGTTGCTTAACTTTTTTGTTCCTCCGTTTCCTTGTTGATAATAATAATACCAGCTTCATAGGGTTGTTATAAGAATTAAATAATTGATACATATAAAGTGCTTAGACCAGTTCCTGGTACATGATTAGCACTCAAAAAACATTTGCTTTAATTATTATTGCCTTTATCCAGAGTGAGAGAGAAGTGCTTTGTGGGAAAAGATAAGCAGTCAAGTTTAGTTCTTCTGGGGACTAAAGGCATCTAGCCATGGGCCAGGGGATGAAAGATAACCAATCACTCTTTTTATTTTAGTTAGCTTCTCTGAAGTTACTTTGGAAGATGAAAGGAGTATCTTAGTTTGTTTTATATAAGTAATACGATGTGGTGAGCATTATAGTTAGAGTTTTAGGGAGGGAAGAGACTCTAGCAAACATATAGTTAGTCTCATTTTAAGATGAGAAGAGGAGACCTAGAGAGAAGGAATGATTTGTCCAATTTCCTCCATACTGAGTAAATAGCATGAGAACGAGATTTCAGCTTCGGCTAGCAGTAGGCCTATTAGAACATATTGTTTCTGTTGAGTCCTCACTGCAGAATTATCTCTTTCTTTTATCTCAATTATTACAAAACTCCTTATTAACAGTCATCTGAGATTTCCTGATCTGTATACATATTGTAGACAGGAAAAAAAAAAAAAAAACCTCTCGAGTCCAACTATGATGAGAAAGCTTTATTTTGTTTTGTGCCATCTTCATGATTAACAGCCCACTTCATCATTCCTCCTCCACCACCATTCACTCAGAGAGAGAGAGACCCAGTTTGAACCAAAATTGGGAGAAATTAGCAGCTTCAGAGAGTATCATTGGGATTGGAGTTGTTTATTCTCCTGACAGTCTTGGCTACAGCTACTATGGCCTTTCTTTTTCGAGTAAGTGGTCACATTGAAAATATTTGGGTATGTTAGATTATATACTCTTTTTTTCTTGCTGTTTAAAATCCCTAAAACTGGATGTCACTCTTGGTTCCAGGACCCTTCCAAAAGTAACCTTCCATTTGAGGACTTAAAACATAAAGATCATCAGTTATTCTTTTAAAATTTTCTCATTTTATAGATTAGTAAACTAATACACAGAAGTTAAATGACCTTTCTGTGGTCAAACAACTTTCTTTTCAAAAATGCTTCTTAGTGGGACACAAGCTTACTCTCTAATTTTGAAGATAATACTGCATATACAGTAAGTTAAAAATTGTCAACCAGGAAATGGGAAGATTGCCGTTTGATATTCCTAACTTCATGAATGTGACAACTGTCGATCCACCGTCAAATAGCTCTCCATCTTCCTCATTGTTGTTTGGAACATTTTGTTGAGTAATCATTGTGTAAGAATTTTTCTCAGTTTGTAGTAAGTTTTGTCCAATGGGTTTTGAGTTTTTCAGAGTTGTGATTCTCTTTTTTGTTTCTAAAAAATGAAATCAAAGATATTATGTTAAAAGCTGTAAATGTGTACATAGATTTAAATATTTCCTTCTGTCCTGCATTAATGGAGTCTCCAGATTTCTCTAGATTACTGGTAGGAGAAATGGTAGATGTTGTAGCAGACAACTGCAACTTCAGGCCAAAGTAAGTATTTGCTTTTCACACTCTCCATTGTGAGCCTAACAGTCTACCTACAGAAGACTTCTGAGCAGGGAACTATCATAGAGCTCCTAATACTGTTCTTTGCCCTCCTAATCATTTTCCTTTGGTTCTCTGTTCACCTATAATCTCATTAGTTTTTGGTTACTTTACAGTGTCTTATCTAAATATGGGATCTTTCCTGCACAGGAATCCAGAAGGGTCAATGACCACCCTCAGCAGGATCCACTGTGGTTTTGACCAACACCCTAGGGGCTTTTTATGCTGGCCTTCCCTGGGGAGCTTTCCTTGCTTACATTTTAATAGGCTCATTTGTTTTCTATTCCTTGCTCTAGAATGCCACAACTCAGAGGAACATTATCATTTAACTTTCAACCATTCATTAAGAAGCAACCCCTTTAATCAGCTATGCCAGCCTTTGCAACACACATTAATACCATATAAAGGAAGGGTTAGCCCTGTGCTTTCTTCACAGGGCTATGCTTTGATATGCTTTCTTTGATTGTCTCCTTGAATCTTGAATCTTGCCCCATTCTACTGTCATTTTTTTCCCACTAGCTATCAGTTTCACCATTCATTCATCCTTACCTTTTTACTTAAAAAAAAAATATTTTGCCAAGTATTGCCGTGGATGCAGCCTATAGTGATTTTGACCCATTCTCCACCCCAGTAATGCTAACTGTAACCATTTTATAGAATAGCTGTCTCAGCTCTGGGAACCTTTCTGTGGTGTTGCTCCTGATTTTGACTTGAATGTCTCTGATGATGGGAAACTCACTTCCCCTTTTTGTGAAGCAGTCTATTTCATGGTTGGTCCTCACTTCCTTTCACATAACTGCTTAACTAAATCCAAGTTTGCCTCTAGGCACGCAGAATACCTCTTTCTTTTTTCAATAAAAACTTATCAAATGCTTGAAGGTAGACATCACTTTCCTCAATTTTTCTTTCCCTGGGTCTAGTTATTAAACTAGTATTTCAAATGAGGCCATGATCATTGGGGCGCAAATAGCGTGGGTGCCTCTGACTTAGATTCTGAGTGTCCTTAATTCATGGATTATCTTAACTTTTTTAACATGTCCCCTTATAAATTCATGTTGTGGATTCATCATCAGAAAATAGTCATGAAGACAGCTTTGGATTGGGAGTCAGCTAACCTAGATGTGAATTCTTGACCAAACCCATAGTTCAGACAGTTAATTAATCTTTCTGACCTTTAGTTTTCTCATTGCACATGTGGATAACAATGTTGGCCTTATGGAGTTATGGTGAGGATTAAGTAAAATAACCTGCATAGAGCCCAGTACTGTGGCTGGTGCATCGCAGGTGCCTACTAAGTCTTAGTTTCTCTTCTCTTTCCTACCCTATCTCTCTTTTTCCTCAAATACTTTTAACCTATAGGTGGTCTAGTGGTTAAGATTCTGTGCTTTCACTGCTGTGGCCTGCAGTCGTTTTGGGTCAGGGAACCACACCATCTCTCTGTTGGTTGTCATATTGTGGTTGCTGTGTGTTGCTGTGATGCTGAAAGCTATGCCACTGGTATTTCAAATACCAGCAGGGTCACCCATGGTGGACGGGTTTCAGCAGAGCTTCCAGACAAGGCAGACTAGGAAGAAGGACCTGGCCACCCACTTCTGAAAAAACTGGCCATGAAAACCCTATGAATAGCAGCGGAGTATTGTCTCATATAGCACCGAAGTTGAGAGGATGGTGCAAAAGACCAGGCAGGGTTCTGCTCCCCTGTACACAGGGTCATTAGGAGTTGGAGTTGAGTCGAGGGTGTTAACAACAACAAATACTTTGAACACAAAATTTTCGGTTGACATTTTTACATAATTTGAACTAAAAGCATAAGATGTGCCTGAAATAAAAATTGGGGTTAATTTAAGACTTCACTAAAAGCCAGTGTGTAACAAAGGAAATTACAATGTGGAGAGTAATTTGCAACCGACATCAAAACAACTTGATATGGTTCACTCTCTGGAGTCCAGCTCCAGACCGATATCTTTGGAGCCCCTATGAGATTGTTTTTCTGTATAGTTTCTGGCCTGATTCTGTTTGGTAGAAGATCTCTTCCTTTGACAGTCAGAACAACCTTAAGCATGGATGGATTACTCAAAATCCAGATACAAGAGAGAAAGGCATACCCTCGTCCTCGAGTTTTAAATGCACCTAACCAGGTCCAGGTCTCTTTTTTATCTGATGCCTGTAACTATGACCTTCTCCTCACTTTAGGGAATAACCCTTCACCCCCCCCCCCCGCCGCCCCAGGAAGCTGTGGGTTTACCCTAGGATTTTATCAGGATAGCATCATCAGAAAATAGGAGTTCAACATCTGTGCTAGAGATACAAAGAGGATAAGGGAAGCACATTCCCAGATTAAGACCATGTGTTTTCCACCATATTTATCAGATATTTGCTCCTTTTTTAAATTATAGTCACTGCTTAAATGATACTGTCAGAAACTAAAAGTGGTACTACTATTAATAAAAGCATGCCTAAGGTTTTGCTTAAGGTAAAATTTGAGATTGTTCTTTTTCATCCTAAACATTTATTACTTTCAAGTCAAAATTAAATCAACAGACATTTACACAGAATCTACTATAATCAAAGTACAGTACTAGATCCTTACAGGTACAAAAAATGTAAGTCATGATTCTCACTCCCAAATTCTATTTCTAATCTTATACACAGATCATATTTATAATATTTTTTAGTAATGTAATCCACTTATTTTAGCATGAAGTCAACATTCTTTCCCTAACTTTTGTCCTCAGCAAATAATAAATGCTTCTGGTTACTTATCTTTTAAAGGCTAGCTATGGCTGTTTCCTTGTCTTGTTCTTTTTAGGCATGAGTGGAAGAACAAACTGTCAAAACAAAGAGAAAGGAATGTGCCTCTTCTCCATTGCTGTGCTCTTAGCATAATCAACCAACCAGAGACAGTTTTCTAGCTTACTTTAAAGATGCCTTTTCTTATACTCTCTAGATGATTACGTATGTATACATTGTCTAGAATGGGCTGATGACCTTATGAGATCCCTTCTTGTGAACAACACAAGTTTAAACACTAATATCCTGTCCAAACATTACAAAAATATTATTGCTGCTTCTTGCTCCAAATACTATTTAAAGAATTATCCTTTTACAATCATCTTATCCCTTTCTGGATATCTGAGCACTGAAATGCGTATTTACATCTATATTCCTTCCTTCCTTCCTTCCTTGCTTCCTTCTTTCCTTCCTTCCTTCCTTCCTTCCTCCCTCCCTCCCTCCCTCTCTTCCTTCCTCCCTCCCTCCCTCTCTGCCTCCTTCCTTCCTTCCTTCCTCCCTCCCTCCCTCCTTTCTTTCTTTCCTCTATCCGTCTATGTATCTATCTATTCTGGCTTAGATTTCCTAAACACACAGCCATCTACACTGACGTCCCCTTGATTTCATGTTGCATATGCTGGGTTAGTGGGAAAAATTAGGTACAAGGGAATATAGTTTTATGTGAAAATAATTGTTAAGTGAATAACTGAGAACTTTAAGTGCTTTCATTTACTACCCTGGAATTCTTGAACATTTTCTTGTTTGCCTCCCAGTATTATGAAAGGAAACTCACCAAATATTTTTTATTTTTGTTTTGAGCTATTTTGCTTAGCCTAACAATGGGAATTTAGAGATTTTTAGATGAAAGATGCTATATTTCATCCATCCATCCATCTACTCATCCACTCATCTATTTATTCATGCATTTATTCATTCACTCATTCATACTTTTCCTTGTTTCAAAAACAAGTGGTATATATATTATTTTAACTAATCCAGGCCTTATATAGTAGTCATTCTGCAGGCAAATAAACTTAGGCTCAGACAGACTAAGTAACTTTATGAAAGGACAAATCGTTTACTCTAAATTGCATACTCTTTCTACTTTACATTTTATTTTTAGAGAATTCTAATAACTTAAGACTAGAAATGACCTTAGTGGTCACCTTGTCCTAACCTCCCATTTGATCCCTTGACAGTTTTCCCTAACCAGTTTTCATATTTCAGTTATTTCCGATAAAATCTTATTCAATATCAAATACCTATGAGCACAGGATCAGTGGGGCCTTTCACTAATTGTTGTTTTCACAGCGCCCAGTGCTATGTGCATGCAGAGGACAAAAATGAATTTATTACAATTTTAACAATATAGTTTGAGTGTCAGTCATGTGCTGGGCGCTGTAGGAGACTGCTATTTCAACAAGATCCATTCCCTGAAAATTTGGAATCTAAAATTA
Source organism: Diceros bicornis minor (assembly GCF_020826845.1). Lineage (NCBI taxonomy): Eukaryota > Metazoa > Chordata > Mammalia > Perissodactyla > Rhinocerotidae > Diceros > Diceros bicornis. The sequence goes on from NC_080754.1 coordinate 32,514,903, forward strand.
GAAATGAGAGCAACTAGGACTGGTCCATGAAGAAAGCAGCTCAGTAAAGGTGGGTGACAGCATGAATGTTAGGATTATCAAACCATTCTAAGGCCATTTTGATCATATTCTGAGGCTTTGAAAATTGACTACTCATTTTATCTGTTTATGGTCTCTTTTTTCCTTGTTGTTATATTCCTTTTCTTCTGTGAGTGTGTGTGTGTGTGTGTGTGTGTGTGTGTGTGTGTAAAAGAGAGAGAGAGAGATCAGAACTGAAACTATAGGGCTAAATATGGGGGGTGGGGGTTGGTCAGAGCAGAAATCTAGGTACAATGTACCCTCTCATGCTGTCAGATTTTAATAGGTGGATTGAATTTCGGCAGATAATTTTAGAGGGTATTGATAAAGCAAAATGATCAACTTGGAAATGTGGATGCTAGCCTTGAGTCAGCTGAGTCTGTTTCTTGATATAAGGATAAATGTTCCACTTTTGACTTAAAAAGATGGATGAATGGATTAATTAATTCATTAACTAATTCATTCAAGTATTTATTGAGCATCTGCTATATACTAAATGCTATTTTAGACACTGGAGATAGGAAAGTAAACAAATAGACAATCTCCCTGTCCTTAGTGGTTTTACATTGTAATGGGGATCGTCCAGATACATTTCTCTTCTAGAAGGAAGGGGTATCACTGGATCAGTGGCAGTGGAAATTAGAGAAGGGCTAAAATGATGGGGAGTCAGTTGGGGCAGGTGTCTAACATCCTCAATCCAGCTGGGAAGGAAAATAACCAAGTGCCAACCTTGTGGTCTAAGCCAAATCAATGTACATTTTTTAGGAATGGGAATGGAAGAAATGTAAATTTATCTTCTTATAAGTTTCTCTGATTCCTGTTTTGACTGTTTCCCTATGAAGCTCAACTTGAATTACTGAACTAAGGAAGAGAGTGTTGGGAGGCCACACTCTCAGAACCAAAAGGTGCTCTCTCATGGCCAAGAGTGGGAAAACCACCACCTTAGCTCCCTGGCCCAGAAAGGGAAAAGATTTGAGACACTTGTGTCCCTCTCCCTCCCGACATCAAATGATCTCTTCAAGGTTATTTACAAGATGTGAAACCCTGCGAGGGAAGCACTAGAGGTTAGTGAATGAAAGGACATTAACATTCCCATTTTTTTCTCTATGTGACCTTAGTTAGGACATGGGAGACATAGAGGTCAGAAGGCCTGGATTAAACTCATAGATCGTCATTCATCTGTTGTGTGACCTTGAGAGATTACAACACTTATTAGAGTCTCAGTTTGTTTGTAAACTTGGGTTATTATTATCTCCTTAACTTTTCTCACAAGATTGTTGAGAGTTTCAGTGAGATAATACATGGGAAGATGATTCCTAAACAGTAAAATACTATATAAATGTGAATGATAATTACATTCTTATTTTATTACGTGATTATAATATTCATGGTATCATGTTTTTATTGGCATACAGTGTAACACAGAGGATAAAAGAGAAGCCCTGGAAATAAATTACATGAGTTACATTTGAACTCTACCGATTGGGTGACCTTGATTAAGCAACTTAACCTCCCTGTGTCCCAGTTTTCTTCGTTTATAAAATGAGGATAATGACAGAACTTACTTCATAGAGTTGTTACAAGGATTCAGTGTGTCAATAATTGCAATGCACTTAGAACTTTGCAGGGAGCTTAGCATTGGCTCACATTAGTTATGTCTCATGTTTCTTGTCAAAACAGACATTCTCCAAAACATTGATAATTTCTCTACTTGGGCAATAAGGATACCACCTTTAATCTGTGTCATAAAGAAAAATTAAATCTATTGTCTTTCCTATTTTGAGAGATAACCAAAACCAGACATACATATAACAGGCAGTAATTCAATTGTTGAACTGTTGCATAAAGCACCGTAAATGAATTTTCTGTATAAAGGAATTCACAAATTATTAGAAAGTAATTGTTTATATTGCTTCTGCCAACCTATTTTAACTGACAATCTGGCAGAGAAAAGCAAATGGAAGCACAGCTACTATATGGGATAAAATCCGTGGAGGAAAGGTCTTCTTCTGCCTGTCAATCTTGCTGTGTCAGAGCCCATGAGCTCATATACACCAAGCTTTGAGTCAGGGGCCTGATCTCAGAGCAGGATGATGTATGAGCAGAGCCAGGCTCCTTTGTGTTCCCAACAGACAAGGACATTGACAACATTCAACTAATGAAAATTTTGTTTGCCATTACAATGTCAAGGTTAATCATTCATTTCAAGTAGACTTCCAGCCTTCGTTAAATACATTATGTCCAGGAGTGAATGATGATGTGTATGAATCACAAGGTATGTTTTCCTGTTTTGGAAAGTCTGAATTTTATAGCAGGGACTTGATTTAAATGGATATTTTAATGACAGCATGCTCATTCTAATACTTTACATTATTATCACATCTTCTTTGAGCCCCGCAGCAGCCCAGGTGGATTAGGACTGCTAATCATTACCATTGATCCATTTTGCAGATGTGGTTTAGAGAGATTAAATAACTTGTCCAGTAGCATACGGCTGGTGAGTGATTAAGACAAGAGCCAAATAAGACCATGATGGCATGAACTGTAAGCTTGTTGAGGGCAGGGAGAATGTAAAGGTGTATAGAGTTCCCCTTGGTAACCGAAAGAGAGCCTTGGATGCAATCTGTGCTCAATTCAAGCTGTCAGATGAATGGCTGCGAGAGTTCTAATAGTTTGATTTGGGAGTTGGGAGACTTGGCCTATGAATAAGGAAAGACTATTAAATGTTCTGTATTTTTTCTTTCTAAAATATGAAGATTATTAAGACTGTCCATGTTTTGTTTGTTTGACTGGAGGTCAGAAATATAAATATAACTATATAATTATCTTTTCAGTGTGTATCTGGCAACTTCATCCAAAGTAATTAAAACTGCTTCCACTCATAATGTCTTCAGAATTATAAAGGGAAATTCTCAAGTTGTCAATAGCCTAAAAATCAAGGTATCGTTATCCATGAGATGTTGCTGTTTAAAATAACCTGATTGTTTTACCTAAATCATCAGTAGGTTGATTTAATCTCATTCCTGACTGCAAAATGCAAAGATACTGGAAGTGTCCTAGTAAACATGGAGGAAGACTTATGAGATTTAGTGGCGAGGTAGGAAAGTTATGAATTTCTGGATATCAAAAAATTTAGTATTGCTTCTGATCTCAACAGCCATGTCCATAGGTCCTACATAATTTCTCAAATTTTCCTATACTTACCTCTTCTTCTCATTGTTGAAATGGAGTAAATGATGCTGATGATGACTTAAAGGGATAAACAGCTAAAATGCACTCTGACAAAAGCTGCAGGAGTGCAAGGGAAAAAATAAGGTCTTTATTGTCTAATTGAATTGAATACACCACATTCTTTTAATAGAGATCTAAAGACAGGAATAACATTACTCTCAGAAAGCTGACATTTATTGTTTTCGTTTTGTTCCTTAAATGCCTAACTTGATGCTGTCATGCCAAGACAGAGAAGAGTACTTCAAACAGTAACTGCTATCTTCTTTTTCTTGTGTTCTCCGTCACCTTCTATCCTATGCTGCTACATTGGTTAGTTACCTTCTGCATCAAAACATCTTCATTTCTCATAAACCCACAGAAAAAAGTCAACACACTCAAAGATCAGAGAACACACATTCTCTTTCCAGGCCTTTTTTTTGGGCACAAGACTGTAATGTTGGAGAAATGTGCTAGATTTTGAGAGTTTTGAATTTATTTCTCCCTTCTAGTGTTATCTACATTATATATCTACACATATAATGTAGGTAATGTTTATATATCTATAAAAATTTTATATTTGTTTATATAAATGTTTATATATATATAAAACATTCAAACTTTGACACCTGAAGAACTTGTTAAAAACTCAAATTCCTGCACTCTACTCATAGAGATTTCTGCTTCACGTTCTGAGAAACCATCAGGAATCTGCCTTTTCAAAAAGCATTTCAGAAGAATATCATGCATTTTCTTAAAAAGAAAGTAAACACTGTCATCATCTCTTTTACTCATTTGGCATTTTCCAGTTCTCCAAATGCTTGCACATACATATTCAGTTCTGTGAGGTAGATGGGACTGATTATCCCCATTTTGAGGATAAGAGGCTCAAATTTAGCAATGATTTCCTCAGGGCCTCACTATACACCCTCCCTCCTGCCCATTTCTCTGGGTTCCTCACCTTAGCTGACCTTTGTCTTTTTGAGTGTTGGACTGAAAAAGGGAAGGAGCCCCAAAAGCCAGCCAGTACTGTCTGTGCCCGCCTTCCTCAAGAATGAGACAAGTCTTCTGGTAGCCAAGCAAGGAAAATAATTTTATCTGTGGAATGTGAACATTTCCCTAATTGACAGTGTTACCAATTGATTTGAAGTAATTCTCCTTGCCCCATCCAGATGCACTTTTGAAAATGTATGCAGCTGGCTTCACTTTTGGAGGAGTGTGTATGTATGTGTGTATGTGTATCTTTTTCACCTGTCTTGTTCTGTATTGTTAGAATCCCAAGTTCACTGTCATTCAGCTACACTGAACTGGTGCAGGAGATGTGTGCTCTCCCCTGTCAGGGCACCTTGCCTGTTTAATCCTCCTCCCATCTGTCTGCCCCATAAGCCCCTGTCTGCCTGTGTTATGCCAGGAGGAGCAGGAAAGGTCCAGGCCCCCAGACACAGTAGGGTTGTTTGACACTGCTTGATCTAAACAACCTCACAGGTCTTCATCCTTCTCATTGCCTAAGTGAATTTCTGCTAGGCCCACAGGTTTGTGCCCACGTCTAGAGAATTCCTGGGGCTTCTCCAGGTCCCACATCCATTTTCAGCAGCTTCCAGGGCCTGCATGTTCCATGATCTTTATTAGGGTGTTTCCAGCATACACCTGTCTCTGCTTGGAAATGAAGCATTTAATCTTTTGGCACTACCCTTGATGCTTAGCCAGGTGTCTGTGAAGGGAACGGATTTGCAGACAAGTTGAAGAGAGATGGTGAGTATAACTAATAGCCACTTCCAGACCTTAGCATGACTGGAAAGTGATTACTCCTTTTAGGTTTCCAGAATCTTTCATGCTGCATTTTAACTTGGGTGACATTATCTCCTCTGCTGAGTTCTCTGTAACATCCAGCTGTCATCACAAGCACTCCTGGAGACCTGATTGCACTCCAAAGCTGGTTGTTGACTGCCCTTGCCCACAGTCACCCTCTTACCCCACCTCCATTCTCCTCTCTGTGCAGGGTGCTCACTTGGTCCCTCATTTTAGTGATTGAGTCTGCTTTGCAGCTTTCTGGATAGAACCAAGAAATCTGAGTTCCAAGGATGCAGAAACACCTTTTCCGGTTCCAAAATGAGCTGACAATGGGGCCCAACATGAGGGCATTGTTACTTTCTCCAGGGTCCACTGCCCGCCTTCCTAAACAGAGAATTCTGTGTGCCCCAGCTTGCCGGCGGGAGGGTGGACCGCTTTCTCGCAGGTCCCCCACCGCTAACCCTTTCTTTGCGCCCCGCCTTCTCTGTGCACCCAGGGTCCTTTAACCGCCTGGCTGGTGGTTTTCTCTTGGGGGAGGGACGGGACGGAGCGGACCCGAGCTGCAGTTCCCTTGCTCTGCCTCTGAGAATTTCTCATCCAAACCTCAATCACGTAGGATTGCGTAGAGAGGAGAAAAGGGGAGAGACAGAAGACAGAGAAGGGGGAGAGGGGTGACGGGAGGGAGGGAGGGAGGAGAAGAGTCTGGGAGCAGAGGGCGTGAGGGAGGGGAGGAAGACCCGCGCGCGCTGCGCTTCTCTGCGCTCCGGGAGCCCGGCCCCCCGCCTGGCCGCACCTGGGCGCTCTGGAGCTCCCGGGCGGGTGGGCGAGCAGTGCGGGAGGTACTCCGCGGCCGCCGGCTCTTCGTCCCACCCGCCGCCTCGGTGGCGGTCTTCCCTGCCAGGAGTTTCCTGCGGAGCTAGCGCTCCAGCCGAGCGAGCCGGCCAGGCGGCGGCAGCTCGGCGCGCCCAGAGCCTCAGCTTATGAATGGGACTCTGCCCTGAGCGCTCCCTCCGGGGCGGCTGGGGGCGCCCGGCTAGTCCGCGGCTCTGAGCGGCCACCCGCGCAGCAAGTTGGGCGAGTTGGCGGCAGCCCGCACCTGCTTCCTGGCTCCGGCCCCAGAGCCTGCGTCCGGCCCCGAGGGCCCCGGTTGTGCGTTCGGCTGCCTCCTGCCGTCGCCGCCGGGGGCCTAGGGGCCCCGCCTGTTCCCCCGGCGCCAGACCATGGTGGGCAGCCTCTGCCCGGAGCCGCAGCCGCCTCGAGCCGACGTCGCCCGCAACCAGCCCCCGCCCCACCCGAGCCGACCCGCGGGGGTTCGCAGCGCGCCGGTCACTTCCTTCCTCCGCCGGGATGGGCCGCGCGGGACCGAGTGATCGGCCTCGCGTCCGGCCGGTGATCCTCATCTGATCTGCTGCCTGTGAGCTGCCGACTGCCGGGCCGCGCGAGCCTGGGGAGCCCGGGCAGCGCGGCGATGACCTGATCCCGAGCCCGCCAGGGCACCCCCTCCTTCCCTCCTTTCCTCGCTCCCTCTGAGCCTGTGCGGAGACTGGCTCTGTGTGGCGGCCCGGGCGGACCATGGCCGGGAGCTCCAGTTAAGGGCGTGTGGGCGCCGAGCTGGAGAGGACACCTTCGGCATCGCTGCCTTTTGAGGGGGCTTATTTAAACTACTGAGTCATTCCAGATTTAGGATTCCCTAAATAATCACCAACTGTGCCGTCTTGTGCCAGAAAGCAAGCGGAAAGAGAAAGAGCGCCCGCTCTTGGGACCCCACGTATCCCCGGCGCTCGCCTCTCACGGGTTTCTCCCCGAGGGGTGCTTGGCCCTCGAGGATCTCCCTCCCTCCCTCCCTCCTTCCTTGCCCGTCCCTCCTTCCCTCCCCCCTCCCTCGCCTCCCGCTCTCTTCGCAGCGCTGCCGGCGGGGAGTCGCGCGCACCGCAGCTGGAAACAGCTGCCCCCGCCCCGCGCCCCTACCCCGACTCCGGCTAACCGCTCCCACTTCGCGCCTCTCGGAATTCCAGAACTCGGGCGGCCAGCCCCTGGAGACCCGCAGCCGGTGCGATGCATTCCGTAGACCTTACCCAGCCGGGACTAACCTCCTAATCTCCAGAACTGCGGGCCGCAGGGAGTTAAATTGCTGCCTTCCTCTCCTTCTCTCTTGCGGTTGGTGGCTTGTTTTCTAAAGGAACGTTTTATTCACTTTTTAGTATTTTCTACCGGGGTCACGCTACCCGCCTCGGTCCAGACTCTGCTTTGTAAACGGGTTTTATATGTATGTATGTGTAGATATACTTTGGACACCTTGCAACGCTTGCGCCTCTCCAACCGGGGCACGGCTTGTTGTTTTGGACATCCTTCTTCCCCTTCCACTTGGTACTCCGATCGCAGTGTGACCAAACACCCCACTGCCTCTTGGACGCGGATCGCCTTGGAATGCAAGTTTGGGGTGCAAGAGACTAGTTAACAGGAAGGCCTGGGACCGCCCCGCCCCCGCCGCCAGCGGTTGGGAAGTTTACATCTGGAATTTCACACATTTTGTCGCCACTGCCCAGACTCTGACTAACCTTCTGGGCGCCAGGTTTTCGGTACTGCAGCCTCCTCAAATATTAGCACTGCCTCCCCGCATCTGCCCTGTCCCTCCCGGCCGCCGAGGTCCTGCCCTCGCCCCGGCGGAGCGCGATCCCGAGGGCGCAGTGGAACCCGGGGCCTGGGGCCCGCGCTGAGCAGCTATGGCTGCGGCGATAGCCAGCTCCTTGATCCGGCAGAAGCGACAGGCGAGGGAGTCCAACAGCGACCGGGTATCGGCCTCCAAGCGCCGCTCCAGCCCCAGCAAAGACGGGCGCTCCCTGTGCGAGAGGCACGTCCTCGGGGTATTCAGCAAAGTGCGCTTCTGCAGCGGCCGCAAGAGGCCAGTGAGGCGGAGACCAGGTCAGTAGAAGCCCAGACAGTGGGCTCCCCAGAGGCTGACAACCCCCTCCCCTTCCACAAAGAACCTGGGGGCATCCATGGATGGGAACTAGGATCCTCCTCTTCCATTCTGGCACCCCCTTCTCCCTTAATTTCCAGATATCTCTTTCAGTCACTCTCTTTCAGTTAATAGCTTCTTGTCCCATATTCAGGAAAACACTTTATACATTGATGAAACCACGGTTTGACTAGGATGAGAGTTACATGTATAGATGTTCCTGGTCTGGTATAGCCTGTAGAATCCTGGCTGTGACCACCTCATTCTCTCCCTCTCTCATCCATCCATCCATCCATCCATCCATCCATCCATCCATCCAGTCCTTATACTGCCTACTGAGGACCTAAATATAAATAAACCTTCCTCCCTTTATCTTTCACAACATTTAGCATAGTTCTTGACACATTATAGACACCTAGTAGATACCAGATGAACTTAAATTTATTTTCTTTTTCTAACTCTTCTGCCAGGAACATATGATATTGCATCTTTCAGACATTGTAATTTCTCACCTCCCTATTTTCCCACATATCCTTTACATAAACCTTTTCCTTTCTCTTCCTTCAAGTACTCTCGTGATTCCAAGGGCTCTGCTCATTAACTTTTCTGTCCTATTACTCCCAGCATTTGCACACACATTTACTTTTGGGACATTAAGGGAACAACGTAGTGTCTGCAGTTTGGCCTCAAAAAGTGCAAAGAAAACTTTAGACTTATCAGAGATTTTTCTTGGCATGGGCTTTCTGCAGCTGATTCTCTTCTTTCGCCCCAAACTCAAATGGTTGGTCTTTGATGTGTCTCTATTGACAAAGGGAAATTGGACATCTTGAGTTTCAGAGTGAGTAATTCCCAGCTTAGGCCGGGCCAGCTTAAGAGAATGAAAGCAGAATTGCCTAGGTCTATGCTTCCACCAGACTTTGTTGATCCTCTGGGTGTGGCCCACAGAGTCCTTTGCAATCTGTAGATATTCTGTGCTTACTGTGTACAACTGAAAGGAAATACTGTTTAGAAAGAAAGCTTGCTCTGTGATCAGTTGACCGGTCTAGCTTATCCTCTTTGCAACTCTGTGGTGTTCTCCTGGGTTCCAGGAATGAGGCATATGGGCTAGTGTCATTGGGGGGAGGAAAACACTTGGAAAGTCTGAATGAGCGGGGCTCAAAATTAGTTTAGAAATTTGGGATTAAGTCTTGTGAAGAAGTCATCTCATCTCATCTTTCTGTTGGGTTTTCATGATGTTATTCACGCCATAGTGGGCTCATTTTCCTATTCTGAGATGTTGATAAAATAGTAAATTTCAGGATTAAACAAAAATAACTGTGATCCCAAAGCAGGAGCTACTCCAGTCTCTGTTATTTTGCATTCAATTAATGTAGGCTGTTTATTTCATAAAGTGAAGATTTCTGCAAAAACTAGAATTATCTCCGCGCCGTAAATAATTCATCTTAGGGGAAATAAAATCCCTTGTATTGTGCAGGATCATGTGGGGGCCATCTTCTCTTAGGGCTTATGTGGTCTATAAGGAACTTCAAGGCTCTGTATTCAATGTGACTCATGTCTCAATCTCTGAAGTATGTTCTTGCACTCTACTTGGGATAATTATATGATGTCTGTGACTAGATCTTACTCAGCCTTCTCAGTTAAAAACAAGGTAATAAAATGATAAGTGGATTATACTTGTGAATGGATAAGATAAACTCACTTGATCTTTGTTGAAGTTGGTTTGGAGACGAGCAATTTGCATGGCTTAATTTTGCATGGGAAAATCACTTCCTGTGGCCCTTTCCTGAGCATCTCACTACAAAATAGAGAATTTGAGGGAATTGCTGAGTTTATTGTTTTCATTTAATCTGCTCCTCTTTTTCATCTGCTTAGTGTACATCTTGGCAGAGAGAATCCTGACTGGTGACTTCCTTTAGCTAAAATAATAATCTGGCAGAGAGATGACACAATCTCTTAAGACATGCCCAGTGCACAGGCAACATGCATGTGTCTGTACACCATGGACTTCAGTCTGTTCTGAAACTTAGTGTATAAAAATGGGAGTGTAGGGTGGAGAAAAGCTTTTTGGGAAGATCATAGTGTGCTATTATCATTACTAACAAAGCCAAATAATTAATCTGTTGCTTTGCTGTCAGCGACCATGATTCACATAGCATAGGATAAGCCTATTTATAGAGAGATAGCACCTTCCACATCTCAATTCCAGAGAGAATTCTTTAGCTTGATTGGGAGGAAGTTGCTAAACACCAAAAAGAAAAACTATTTCAGGGAATCTGTTTTATAAGCACTTGGATGTTATGTTCACTTAATGGTTGAGTTATTCTTGAATTCACTAGCCCTTCTAAGCCATGTCCTTGTGAACTACAAACTGAGTCACAGATGGTAAAGTGGTGAAATGGAAGAGCTTGTCCCGATAAAGAATTTCCACTCTGAATTTCTGTCACTGAGACACATGTTTCATTGACCTGACTTTCCAGGGGAGTGAGGCTGAGACAGTGAAGCTAAGCCAAGTATTGGATGGGAAAGGCCGCGGTTGTATTTCTGATTTCAGGGCCGACACCTTGAGGTCTCTCAGTCTCTTGTCTTAGCTCACCAAGTTCTGATATGTATAATGTTGAAACTTTATAAACACAGTGGGAATACTGAAATTACATGGTAAAGGTCTCAGATTTCAAATCATGATATTGCAGAACGAAAACGTGAGAAGTGGCAGGGCAAGACCTCACATCATGCAGTTCCCCGGCCACAGTACACCTCAGATGCTTTGTGAATGCCGTCCCTGGAGCCCAGTGTGATGGCTTACCCTGGGATTGTGCAGCAAAATCCTTACTTAGATGAGAAATCCTAGAACCAGAGCAAGTTGGTGGTTTACACAAGGTCACACGGCTGGATTGTGGTAAAATTGGGACTAGAACTAGATCCAGTTGATTTTTTTTTGCCTCTTCTCTTCACAGCACAACACTGAAAAAAGTAGTATGAAGAATTGAGTGTCCTCTGTCAAAGGATGGAAATAATTTTGTGGATTATCTATTTATTTTTACCATTAGGGATGGTTTTTCTTATTATTATTTTGTGATTAGATCAGGAATAGGGTAGAATAGGGGAGGTGACTGGTAGAAGGAGGCTTAGGCTAAGTCAGGCAATTGGCGTTCTAACATACCATCCTATAGCTAGCATGCACTATAGAAGTAAATCCAATAGTTAAGACATACAGACAGCATAGGAATAGTTGGCCCCTTAAGCACTTTGTGGACTGTATCTCTTTGGAAATGAAATGTTGGAGACCTTGAACTGGCAAGTTGACTGAGGTCATTGAACCATAAAAAAGCCTTCAGAACATTTCTGTCTATGCACTTTTTCATAAAGAAAGGAGCAGTCTTATGGTCATTACTGAGTCATTATTTATGTGTGAAACACCTGTATTAGCCAGGCCTGTTAGAATATTTGCTTAAATGTTGATGTCACTTAATTTGCTATATCTAAGCCATTAGTGCATCCATGTGAATTATGTGACTTATTCATTTCCAACATTTGTTTACTTTTGAGTAGAAACACTGTACAAATGATTTAAACTCAAATTATTTATCTTTTGACTCAGAAGTTACTGCAGATAATGGATAGCATTCACAATCGAGAAAGGAAAGGTGTTTATAGAATCTTTGAATGTTGGAGTGGCCATGAACCTTGGAGGTCATCTACCATCACTCTTTCATTTTTCACATGAGAGCCTCTCTGGAAAGTGCAGAGTAACCAAATGAGCCTAAATCTATGTACTTTAAGTGATTTTGTGTTTTTATTATTTTTCTATATAATTTAATTCGTTCCCTCAAACCAGAGCATTAAGAAAACATCAGCAATCAGGAAAAGATCCTTACCTAAAAAACATTAGATATTTTTCATAACTTAAGTATTTGGTTTTATATGTCCCTCCCTTTTTAAAAATGGTGTAGTATATTTACACTTAATGAATAAAATACATCAAAGAAGGATTATAATTTTACTAAGTTTTGTTGATTTTCTTTGTCTTATTTTTCTGAGTCCTCTTTTCTACTGTTATAAAAATTGTGGTTATTCAAAATATTTTAGTATTCTTCCAAATTGTTTCGTTAGGTGCATAGTATTTAATTGCACACTCATTCAACATTTTACTATCAAACATCCTTTTACATAGATGAAGGAAACATCACAGAAAATAGAAACTTCAAGAAGAAAACTGACAAAAAAGGGAAAATAATCCTTAATCATGTGACCTATGTAATATAAATTAGATTTTTATAAATTGAACTAATTTTGGTCAATATATAGATCGAGAACAGATTCATATGACAGGTGATATTTTATATTTATAGCAAGTACTTTTATTGTATTTTCTCTTTTAAAAGTATGACTCATGTCTGAACTACAAAATAAGCCTAATTAAATGATATTTGGCTTGGTGTCTGTTAAAAAAACAAGCTTTTCTCTTCAGAAACCCACCCTAGAGTTTAAACTGATATTTTGTATGTGTTTTTTTTAATCCTATTTTCTCTACAGCAGTGCATTCTCATCAACAAATTATGTTTCCATTGTAAGAACGTTTTAAAATAGCAGGTACTGTGATCTCTTGATTTCTTTCATCCCACAGAGATCTCATCAAGTCATAATTCAGGATTAAGTCTTTAAAGTTTTAATGAAGTTGATGTTCTTGAACAGAATTAGAAAAACAATTTGCAGGAAATGAGGCAGTCTGCATTTGAGGAAGCAATAGGATTATTTTGGAAGATCTTTAGAAACGAAAGCTTTGTCCCATAAAATTATATTTAAAAAAAATCCTGGGCTTACCAGTATAGCGCCACATTGCTTTTATTCTTGGTGAGAGCATTTTATGCATCTGCGTTGGTTTGGTTTGGGAAATTTGTTAATAATGATTAATTTTTTATTGTCTCTTCCTTGGGTACTTCATCATAATGTATATTTGCTATGACTTTTACTTCTACAACTGTTATAGATTTTATAAGAACTCTCAAAAACAGCCTCCTTGGATATAAAGGACTCCATTAATATAGTACTACATTTTAGGTTCTATCTAATGGCCTACTCTTGGAATTACAGAGCTTTACTTGTTGTCCAAAGAAAGATGCACCCAACCTAAAGGGCTTTGATTCCCAGGCCACCTTCTAAGTATCTTTGAGAGGGAGGAACCTTAGATACAAAAAGTCTATAAATTAATCATATATAATAATAACAGCTAACTTGACTATGTGGCTTCAGGATTTATAGTTTCTTTACAACTTTTGCCCCTTGTATTCTTTATAGCAATCCACTGACGTAGTTAACCCCTTCTTTGAAATAAAAAAACTAAGCTTCAAAATGGCAGAGAGACTTGTTCAGGTTCATGGAATCCGGAATCCCCCAGCCCCCGCACTGCAGATCATCTGTCTTGATCTTCCACCACGTTGAGCTAAGAAGGCTGAATCTGACTAACTCAGTTTGATTTGAAGCTGGGAAACTCTTGTTGAGGGGAATCTGATGAAGAGTTCAAGGAAATGTGGAGTGTGATGACATGTTTGCTTTTTGTGCTATTTGTGTGATCTAGAGCACTCTCTAGTGAGGAGGAGGGAAGTGGAAAGGCTGGTGGAGGTCTGCAGGCCAGGGCTGAAGAAGCGGTCCTGTGGCTCTCTTGTTATGTACTGGTCCCTGGCTCCTGGCTGGGGTGTCCCTCTCTGCGTGCTAGGAGCCTCAGAGATATCAAGGGTGCCACTTGAGGCACGTAAGGACCCGCTGGGAGACTTGGGTCCAGAGGGGCCGACTTTCTTGACTGTAAACATAAACAATTGCTTCAGGTGTTTTCGAAGGTAAAGAGGTTAATACCAAGGCCAGGAGAGCCCTGTAGGATTTAGTCTTTGAATTCGAATTCTGAATATGTTATTTGTAAGAACGTTAAGCAAGTTTCTGAATATCTTTGAACCTCGGTTTGCTGATTGGTAAAATGAAGGTATTATCTCTAGCATTTCGTCAGGAAATGTCTCTCTGAGGAAGAGTCATTTAAGCTGAATTCTGAAGGATGTGGCAGACAAAGAGGGATTGGAAGGCTGTTCAAGGCAGAAGAGAACACCTTGCGTGAAGACTGAGGTGAGAGGGAGTTCTGTGATTTGAAGAAGTTGAAGTGTGGCTGGAGCAATGAGAGGAAGGGGTACAGGGCTGAGTTGTGCAGGGCCTTGAAAACCCTCCAAGGGATTGCGTATTTTAATTTAGGATCCAAAGAAGAGTCAGAAGTAGGGGGTGATATAATGTGACTTGCATATTTAAACGGACATTCTGGGTTTGGAGAGGAGAATGGGTTGCAGGGGAGCCAGGGTGGCAGCTAAGGAGTCATCAGGCGGCTAGGGCGTCAATCTGGGCCAGCATTTCTCAGAGTGTGGTGCAGAGGCCCTGGGAGCTCCTTGAAAACCTTTCAGTGCGTCCACAAGGTCAAAACTATTTTCATAATAATATTTCCTAATAATAATAATTATTTACCTTGTTCACTCATTCTGTCACAGTGCCCAATGGAGTTTTCTAGATATTATTTGATCTATCCACAATCGTCTGAAAAGGCTATGAAAAATTTCCTCCCTTTTCAACCACACATCGGTGTGAGGCCAGGTTTTCTTCGTTTACTTCAACCACAACAACGTATCGCAAGAGATTGAATGCAGAAGGAAATGTGAGAATCCAGCTGATTTCTATTAAGCCAGACATTAAAGAGATTTGCAAACATATAAACTGCTTTTTCACTCATTTTTTTTTTGTTTTGGAAAATATAGTTATGTTTCATTAAAACATGCTATTTATATTAATATTTAGCAAGGTTATTGTTATTTTTAATAAATATTTGAAAAATTTTGTTGTAATTTCTAAACACAGTAAACATTGAAAAATATGAACCACATAAACAAAAGCTCTTTGGGGTATTCAATAATTTTAGGAGTGTAGAAGGGTCCTGAGACTAAAAGTTTTGAACACCACTGGTCTAGACTATAGATAATGTTGACACAACACATTACGGCAGTGGCCATGGATATGAAAAGAGTAGGTGGTGGTAGAATGAGCATAACCTGATAACAGGTAGATATGAGTCGAGAGAGAGTGAGGTGCCTGGATGATTCCTGGCTGAACAATTTAAATGTGAGTGGCACCTTTGCTGAGATGGAGGAAAGCTAGGGGAGAAGCAGGATTGATATGGTTCAAATAATATCATTCCAAACTACAAAGCACTATAGAAGGCTAAGGTGAAAAAACTGGGTAATGGTGTTATTTATTATTTAATAGTTTTACAATGTGATGAAGATCCCGATTACCCATCTGTATAAGGCTATCTACTTTATTCTTGAACTCTCAAGGAAACATTTTAGAATATTCACCCTCCACTATTGATCTAGAGTTACTACTTTGCAAGGGCAGTTCTATGAGGGAGAGAAAATTATCAAGGAAAGTGGAAAAGCTTAATAGTTTTTCTAATCTTTTAAAATTGAAACAAAATATTTGGTATCAAACAGGCTTTCAAAGACATTTGACCTGCTTCAGTCCTGAATATATCTTGAATATGGCTTTCGTATGTTTGGCACGTAGGTGGATTTCATACGTGAGTATGGGCCAAGTTCATTGATTGGTCTTTGTGTACTCAAGTGACTTTGAAAAGACAAACTTTGTCAAGTCCTCTTTATTTGTCTGCCTTTTGTTAGTCATTTGATTAGTTTATGGTATTTATATATTACCTGGCTCCCTGCTTCTAACCATACTTTGGGTTAATGTTTCTTAATTGGAGTTTAAATGTCTACAGCCTTTTCTTAATGACTTTTCAGGGCTCAATAGAGAGGGCTCTAAGGCCTAAGACCAAACTTGATTCCCTAGAGGAGACGGATGACATAGGACAAATAGGATGTGCACACTGAATCACAAAATGTTAGAGCTTAGAGATTATATAGGCCAGTGGCTCTCAGCCCTAGCTGCAAAATGAAATCAACTGGGAGTTTTTAAAATGTGCTCATGTCACACACCCAGAGAATCTGGTTTTACGTGTCCACTCTGGGGCTCAGGCATCAGTCACCAGTTTTGTTTGTTTTTAACATCCTAGGTGATTCTAATGTGCAGGCAGCGTTGAGAATCACCCACCTGCTCGAGTCCCATCATTTCATACCTCGTGACCCTTAAAAAAATAATTATTTTATTCATTAATGTCTTTAGGAGCACATTCATGATGTCTAGAGACTGTGCACACCAATTTTAATTATAATGATTATCCTTTCCGTTGGCTTACTGTTGAATTTTTCAAGTATTTAATGGAGTCCAAAACCTGAGCTGCATTATGTGATGTGCTTGTGTGCCTCATCTTCCTGACTAGCATGTGAGTTCCTGAGGACAGGACCCGTGCCCTGTTCCTCACTAGATTCTCAGCACCCGGCATCCTGCCTGTGTCACTGAGTTCCTCAATTGCTGTTAAATCAATGAGTACATGACATACTGACTCACTGAGTCTTACCTTTACAGCAAGCCTCAGAGAAAGAGGGATTCTTCAGTTAGTGTCTCCAGCTCTCACATAAGGATGCTGAGGTCTAGCAAGCCTGGGGCTTCTCAAGTACATAAGACAAATTCAAAATAGATTCTGAGTTTGAACTCAGATTTATTTTTCCTAGTCTACTTTTCTTTCTGCTCTGCCAGCACTAGAAATGGACCTTAGTTTCTTTCTTTGAAAAACAAGGAAACTATATTAAAGGATGTCTAAGGGCCTTTTTAGCCTGAAAAGTCATTAAATAGCTCCCCTCCCCCAAGGAGAAACACTCATGATGGGAGACTGCATTACTCATCTGCTCCCTGCTCCTTACTTACACAAGAAGCATAAAAACTATTTTCCTAGTGTGCTGTTTAGGATGTTCCTAACTGCGTCCCATGGTTTAATTAATTAAGTAACCTGTAATGTGCTTTTAAACACATCTTTGTCTAAAATATCAGTCTTTATTTCTTTTGACCCCCAGTTAGGCCTATTCTGTCACTTCAGGATTAGGAATTAAATCCAGTGTGCTGCAGTTTTTTAGACTTTTGTAAACCTAAGGTCAAAAAGGGGATTGAAACGAAGTGTGAAAGAGACTCAGGAGAGAAAAACTGTGAGCTTGTATAAGTTATTGTAAAAGAAAAAATAAAAATTTCCAGAAGATATGTTTTTTATTGCTCCTGGTGACTTAAATGTTTTATTTTAATTTTGGGAATTCGAAAGATGACCCAGATCACCTTCACAGTGTCCTAGAATCGGATAATACTCCTCAAATAATTAAGAACCAGGGACAAAATTTAAATAAGTACCAACAGTAGGGAGCCATATTCAAAAGCCTGGTTAGAATAAGTGTTAGATTCTGTTTTTAGACAAATAGCTCTAGCTGAGCTGTCCACATAATATCCATCCCATGTCAATATTATGTTGAGGAGAAGACTTTAAGAAAGGACAGCTACTCAAAAATCAGCTACAGAGGCTGGAACAGAAAAGGTTGGTCAATGTCTGAATAATTAATAAAAAATGATGGAAAATAAGGAGGATCTCAAATTCAAGGAAACCCAAGTTTCTCACTATGGAGAGAGTTAAAACTGTGGTGTTGTCATGCTTTATTGCTTCAGAGGAGGACTGCCGTGGATTTTCGCAACCAGCGGGTAGCCATGAGCTGAAGGGTAAGTGGCATACGATGTGATGGTCCAGAAGCTCAGAATTCTAGGAAAGGAAGTCACGGTGATAGAAACCCAGGCTTCCTCTGTAGTCTGCTTCTTGTGGGATATCCCTCTGAGAGATTGGAGAAGATTTACTTTCCCTTCAGAACAGTAGAGAAGGTTCCTGTTTGCCTCCTTGCTGAGCCTGTCTTTCCCCGATAGACCCCAGAGCCATTATCCTTTGCAGCTTTTGCTGAGGCAGAGTAGTTCGTAGCATCCTGGCTGGGCTGCCTCCACATTCTGCAGCTCTGGTATCCCAAGAGGTCTGCCTACTCTTCCCTCTCCACCTACAGGTCATGTGAAAAACAGCACCAAGGAGAAACTTTGAAATAATGCTTTTCCTAGTGTTTCCGCAAGATTCCTTTCTCTGAGGTAGTCCTGAGCTGCATTTCCGGATTACTACGTGGCTTCTTGAGTTAGAGTTCCATTCATTATGGCTCTGCTAAGGGGACCACCATCTTGGTTGGAAACCTGAAGATGGAGATTCTATGGCCCTCTTGTTACCTTCACCTAAACCACAGTCCTGCCAATTCTTTCTCATGCTGAGCAACCACATTCAGTCTGAAGCTTGTTTCCATGGAGCTGTTGAGTGAAGACTGGAGAGCAGCAAGCTTCATGTACCTTGGTTCATTTTTTGAATATAGTCGATGTCTGAAATTTGGATTAAAAACTCTTGTTAGAATTGGTACTTTGTATAAGACTTAGTCTCATGCCGTTACATATCTGCTTGAGAATGCGTATCTGTGACTTCAGCCTTGGGAGGTCCACCTAGTGGGATATATGACTTAAAGTGTTGGTGGGTTTGAATTGGAAGACATCAGAGCTCATTACGGTCACCTACCTTATGGAGGACGGAACTGAGACTCCGAAGGGGTAACAGGTCACACAACTATGAAAGGCAGAACAAACACTGAAACTAAGCATAAGCCTATGCCTTACTGCTACACCATAGCTGTCTCCTGTGGGACATTGCCCGATGCTGGTAGCAAAATCTATTCATCTGTTCTTTGTCCTGAGCAATTTAAATGTGGGTAGTTGCTTTTAAATATTTATAGTCAAATAATATTGCCATACATCTATCAAATATCTTTTTGGCATGTACTTGGGAATGGGATACACCAATAATGAAGAAGTCCCTGTTCTTTTCCTGTAGGGCAATATATAATTAGGATTTGTTAACTTGGGCCAGATTTGCATTTCTATGTTCCAAGTTGTAGTTGTGCTGTGTTCTTTTGGACAGTTTCTCCTTTAATGGCTGTATTTCAAGAAAAATAACAATAATTCCTTAACTTAAAAAAATTAGCCAAAATCTGTCTTTAAAATGCACATGTGGGTTCAAGGCCTGGCTGAGAGCAAGCTGTTTTATTATATATATATCAGCATGAATAGGCTGCACAATCAAAGTTCTTTCTCCACCTCTCCTCACACAGTGCTCTAGCCAACCCCAACCTTGTTGACCTTCATAGAACATTTACCACATCTATCCATTTCAGTTCCTTTGGTTTATAGTTGTTTCCACCAGGGATGCCATTAACCTCCACACCTCTCTTTTACTCACCCAGACACAGCCCCTCATTTTTCCACCCTGCTGCGGTCCTGCCCGCTATTTGAAGCCCAGCTCAACTCCCATCTCTTCTGCCAGACCTTCTCAGATCCTCCTGGGTAGAATGAATCACTGCCTGCCCAGGCTTCTTTTGGCTTTATACTGTATTGTTGTCTGCAATTCAGTCTGTCTTGTCTTTTAATTACTGTATAAGTACCTATCTCTGCGTTTGGAGGATGAGTTCCTACAGGAAAAGGACCCTGTCATTTCAATGCTGTCTCCATAGTAGGTGGTCAGAAATAACTCATCAAAAGGAAGAGAGTTCTTTTGGTGATTAATGTGCTCATGGCATCAGTACTAGTCAGGCTCCAAGGGAATTTCTGCACAAATGTGAAAATGCTGAGGAAGAAAAAGAATTAGTATTTTAGGATAATATTAATTTCCTTTGGTTTGATATTAAAATACAAAAATATCGTTAATCCATTTTCATTTGATATAAAGCTATTAGATAAATACTTAGAATCTCATGTCTTCCCTTCCTCCCCAATCCAAATCCCAATTGCCAACCCTGTTTCACTCAGTATAAACTTTCCTCTTTCTCAGCAGAGTAACTGCTTATAAAGGGGGCAGCTTCTGTGGGAATGCTAAAAGAGGGAACATCTTTATATTAATTTATGTCTTTGCCCCAGAAACTGAGGGGAAGTGGATGGTGTAGCCATTTTGGAAAGGGGCCCGTTTCTATTTTGACCGGCTTTGATTTCTTAACACTGGATTAATGAGCAATAACCTTTGCCATTGATTTCAAATTCCATCATGCCTGGTCCTTACATTTACAGTTGAGACCAACAGTCATTTTAGTGTTGAATACCCTTGAGGGAACATATTCACTGTGGTTTCACTTTCCCTGGTGAAGCTCTAAGTGATGGAGGAATACAATATTGATTGGGTCTAATGAAAAAGCTTCTTTCTGTCAACTCTTTATTACCTCATTGGCTTTTCTCCTTTCCTCTTCTCTTACTTTTAAAACTATGGATAGCAGCATTAAGTCAGTCTTCTGTGTATGGTACAATCCTCTGTATTTATTCTTTTGCTTGGTTTGAAACCTAGTCTTTTTCTTAAGAAGATATGAATAAAAGAGCCCTTTGATTCAGTCTAAGGTAACATAATGTCATAGAAATAACATTGAACTGGGAGTCAGAGTCTTTTTGACCTTGAGGACGTCTTTTTTCTTCTCTTCAGCTTAGTTCCTGATTTTTAGTATGAAGGGGTTATATCGGATGGTTTCTGAGATCTCTTTCAGCTTTACCATTCTTGATGTATATTTCTGGTGTTAATACTTATAGAGGATAAGTAGTTAGATTCCAAGATATGTGTATGTCAGATGTAAGAAAATAGCTTCTTTATATGTTGGTTATGAAATTTTAGAAGATTTGAAATATATATTGAATGGAATAGCAAAAAAATGAACAAATATATTTTTGTTTAACTGCTCTTTTCTATACTCTTTGTTCTTAGATCCATTAATTTAATTGAACTTAAACTGACTATATTTCTAAATTTTCCTTGTATTATGTTAGTTTTTAGCATTTCATTGGGCATTCAAGATAGACATAAAAGTTTTTAGCATTTCATTGAGCATTCAAGATAGACATAAAAGCACTGAAGGAATTTAATAAGATGATGGAACCAGGTTTTGTTCTAATGGAAAATACATTTATTTATTTACTAGTGCAGCCTCAAAGAGAAGATAACAATACAAAACAGACAGGAAAGGGAACTATGTGATATTGAGTGAAAGCTGAAGACTTATTTCTGAATAAGCTAATGTGGAACATCATATTTCATGACAGTTTTAAATTAAGCAATGGAAATGTAGTATAGAGTAGCATAGAAATTTGAATAGTCGTAGAGAGGAAAGTCGTGCCTTAATTATAAAGTTTTTAGATGCCCTAGACCTTGGGATACACTTTTTTGATACGTTTGCCACCAAGACTTCATCAATAAAGGAAGAAAGAAATCAATCAATATTTACTGACTACGAGGTTTGACATACTGTTAGCAGTCATCACATTTATTTATATTATGGACAGTTGGTGAAATTTAATTCTGTTCATTAGGTGGTAAAACTTTAAGATTCAGAAAAGAAGAGTATAATTAAAATATTGCCTAAAATGAGATTTTAGAGTTTCTATGAGTTTCGTTTATGTATATCACCCATATCATCTGTTCTCATAGGTATTATTGGTATTTGACCTTTTTCTTCTTTAGTTTTTTCCAGTTCCTTATCTGTGCAGCATGGTTACAATATACATAGGGGAAACTCAGTTTTATCTTTTGAATCGTTGATCTTGTTATTTCACCAAAATTAGCTTGGCCTGTTCCCTGAAACTGAAGTCTCACACAGAGTCAATTTTAACCCTTCCATGAGAAGAGCTATTTTTGTTTTTTGAAGAGAATGTCATTAACAATCAGTAGAGGCTACCTCACAGTGTTTCCCAAGTATGAAGAATCTTTAGAGAAACAATTTGGAGGGCGCGTATGGGATTATTTCTCTGTATATAGATGTGAATTGAGAGTGAAAGTAGGATTCTATTGAATCACTGGCTGGTTTCCTGTTTGATTAGAGCATGGGCTAATAAAGTTATTTCTTGAGGTTAGTTCTTATGTAGAACATGGTTATTAACATATTTCATGTTAAAACACAAAGCCTAGTGTAGTACTTGGCACATAGATGTCTCATAAATTTATTTGTTGAATGAATAATCTTACCAATGACATAGGCCTAACAAAACAAGTAAAGACAGTTAATTTACTGGTAGTTACAAAGATAAATACGAATTATACCTCCTGGTGGAGAGAGAGAGTTGAGGGTCACTCAGTGATGTTCTATGAGCTTTCATAAGTAGAGTCATCTTCATATATATGCTGCTGATCCTTTGGGAAATCTGAGTTTGTCACTTGAAATTTTCTGATTCAGCTCTATCCCACATCTTAGATGAAAAGGGACATAGGTAGAATTAAAAGCAAAATTGTACTCATTAATATTGTAATCATAGAGTCTGAGGGTTATAGAAGACTTGAAAGATCATCTAACTTACCTGATATTTGAATACTGTGACCCTATCACCATTGTTTATTTATTTACATTTTCATACAATTATTTGACACACATCCATTGTCTACTTACAATCTATCACTGTGGTATGGGGCAACAGAGAGAAAGACACAGATCTTTCTCTTAAGGAGGTTGTGGGTTAGTGGGAGGTATGGAACACCAAGAATTTCACGCATAGTCCAGGTTTTTACTTGAACAGCTTAAGAGTTCTTTAATTATTTAGTTTTTTCCATTTCTTTATCTATGCAGTGTGGTTACAGTATACATAGGGAAATTCAGTTTTATCTTTTGAACCATTGACCATGTTATTTCACCAAAAATAAGCTAGGCTTGTTCTCCTAATTTGAAGTCTAAGACAAAGTCACTTTTAGGTTTTATAGCACCTAACATTGCAAGGCATATAGTAGATGTGTTGATGATCCTGATTACCTGCCTCTGTACAAGCTCCAGTTTATCAATATCATTGTGGAGGATGTTGCTTGGAATCAAACATAATAATCCAGCTTTGGTCTGATAAACCCAGAGTAATAAACCCAGAGTAGAATACCCTCAGTCTAGATTAGAATTTCTCTGAGGCCTATAAGAGGTCACTTATCCCTCTGCACAGTAATATTTGGTTAACTGTTTTTGCAACTGCTGTTTATAATGTGCTTTGAGAAAAGAACTTTATAATTTCACAGTAGGGATTTATTATTTTTTAATGTTAACTAAACTCTTAGGATTTTCATAAGAGGTTTTTGCCTGTATTCTAAATTAAGTCTCCAGTTGGTCTAGACCTCATCTGAATAGTTTCAGGCACTTGCACAGGTAGATTTCACAGCATGTAAGCTCTATGTTCAGAGGCCTTATTGTGTTTAATTTTAAGAGTTCTGAGTATATCTTTGTTCACAATTTCACCCTCACAGTCTGTGCACTATTGTAATGAAGAGATATACATTTTACTAGTCCCAAGACAGTAGTTCTTTTTGTCCTCCCTGGGCTCGTGCAAGCCCCATTCATCATTCAGACATATTTCCCAAGTAAAATTCTCCACCGTCTCCTTTATGCACCCACTTACTCTGTGGATACTTTTAGCATAATACTCATAACACGTTATTGAAATTGTTTCTTATAGTTTTTGTTTTTCTGCTAGATTCTAAACTTGTTGGCAGCTGGGTCCATGAGAGCTGGGTCGTCTTTGTGAGCATTAGTCTTTGCTGAACCATATCTTTAATAGAGGTATTAGTGGGTTTTTTTGTTGTTGCTCTTTGTTTATTTTTTCTCCTATCTCTGTTACAGTTTCTCCTTGGATGAGCTCATGCTTATTGACTTCACCTGTTTCCTCTATATTTCTGACTCACAGATTGACACCTGAGCTCCTCATCCAAATTTCCCACTGCATGCTAGATACCTCTTGGGGTTCCACTGTGACTCAGGTGCAACTTGCCTCATCTTGAATTTATTTTTACATTCCTTTAGATCTCAATCTGCTTTGCATCTTGAGTTTCGCATCTCAGTGAATGGCACTACTTATGATTCCTAGTAGGCACTTAGCAAATATTGGTAGTTTTCTGACACCAATCTTTTTGTCTGCCAAGTTGGGACCCCAACTTGTCTTTGACTCATCTCTTCTTTATCCTCATATCCAGTCACATACCTCATTGATTTGATCTCTGCAAATCTTATTCCTTCATTTATTCATCAGGCACTACCTGAGGACTTTCTGGGAACTATAAAGAGTAGTAAGATGAATCAGATGCAGTCACTAACATCATATAAACTGATGATCTTTGTACCATATTATCTTTTTTCTGTCCCTCCTGTCACTGCCAAGATTTAGGGGCTTATTGTTACAACCTGGAATGTTGTAAAGTCTCCCACCTGGTGTCTCAACCTCCCTTTTCTCGAATCCTTGATCATTCTTTACACAGAATTTTTTTTAAAAACGTACTTAATATCATGTTACTTTCCCATGAAAACCTTTGTAAAGTTTCCCAGTTGACTACAAAAGCACATTTAAATGGCCTAAAAGTGACTATGATTTCCTGAGATCTTGTTCCATCAATCTCTTTATCCTACTTTGAATGCACTAGGGTGCATTTATCCACAGCCCCCACACTCTGAGTGTGGCATTTGAGTCAGGCTAGGGCAGATGAGGATTTCAATAGGAGTAAATGTGGGCAGTAAGCAATGAACAATTGAATAGGGATGGGAAACTCGATGCCTGTGTGTCCCAGCAGTTACTTATACTCAAAAATACATGGCACAAAAAACCCATTCATCATTTTGATATTTCCCATGCAGTTCGCAATCTAAGTAGCTATTTTGGATGTGTCCTATGGAAGGAAACTCATGGACGTTTGAATGTTTTTTATAAACTAAGAGAACTAAGTTGGTGATTATGAGTCAGCCTATGAGGGAGCTCTTTCTTTATACACCTGGGTTACCATAACGCCTTTCTTGGATTAGATTAAATATTTCAAAATCGAAATGAGAACCTTGGAATATGATATTTAAGTATAGGTGGCTCTTTTTGTTACCCAGATATTATGGATAATGATTTTAAACAGACACGTAATATTTATTTCATCATTTGTTCCTTGGGTTGAATTTGCTGCCATCATCTAGTCTAATTTTACCTTGTACCTGACGCCTTTGATTTATAATCTCTCATAGAAATAATGCATTTTGTAAGGTGGGTCTTATACTTAATATACTTATAAGAGAATGCCTGTATATTAACCTTTTGTATCAAGTAAGGATTTAAAATTGATTTTAAGTAGAATCAAAATAAAGTGGAATTGATCAATGTTTTGTTTTTGCTTTTTTTTTTACTTTATGAAGTCAATTGAACACTAAGCACTAGGAATGCTTAGTTTCCTTTTTAAAATCTGGGATTAAGAAAGAGGAAGTGCTCATGCTGAAGGGATAGCATTAAATTATGTGTGAGCAGTTCCCAACCTTCCTCTTGAGGATGTGCTCAGTCTGGTGGTCCCAGACCTCAGGGGAGAAGTGTGGAGTAGATATTATTAAATTAAGTCTTTTCACATTTGTTAGCCATTCAGTTCTGTTTCATTATAAGATGATCTTCTCTGATTTTTTTCTTGGTTGTCTTTGTTTCCTTCTTATTTTTTGACTTCTTTTCTCAATAATTGGGTATCACATACATCAATATCAGGAAATAAGTGACAAAGTTTTGACACTGTTTTATATTCCCTAAGATACAGGTAAAAGTTTTTGCTCATTTTGTTTTCTTCTTTTTCATATGCTTAATTTTTTAAAAAAGTTAAATTTTTTTAATGTATTTTCCAAACTTGAGTACCTATTTCACAGTACTTCACAGTCTGACAACATATAGCAAGTTGCTTTCAAAAATGTAAAATATCTGGGGCCAGCCTCAGTGGCCTGGTGGTTAAGTTTGGCGTGCTCCACTTCAGCGGCCCGGGTTTGGTTCCTGGGCACAGACCTACACCACTTGTCTCAGTGGCCATGCTGTGGTGGCCGCTCACATACAAAATAGAGGAAGATTGGCAACAGATGTTAGCTTAGTGTGAATCTGCCTCAGCGCAAAAAAAAAAAAAAAAAGTAAAATATCTGAAAAATACAAATACATTTATGATGGCTTTAATTAAAAAACAAATGGTATTAATTTTTAAATTTTTATTTTTTCTTCTGTGCTCCTTTTATCTTCAACTCTTATTCCATTTATTACTATATTAAAATTATGTATTTGTAAGTCCTATATCTCCCTTAATAGATAGGATTCTTTTTAGTGCATGATTTCTAATTGTAGCCCCCACAACATCTAGTACAATATCTTGCATTTCATTATATTTCACTAGCCAAAAAATAAAGAATCTAATATATATTAATTTCCATAACTTCACATATTTTAAATAAAATGCAATATAAATCTCAATGCCCTCCAATATAATAATTCATTTTCTGTAATTGAGAATCCATTACACTGATTTGAATTGTCTTTTTCTTTGCTCATTTTCATAAACAGTTATGTTTTATGTACTTTCAATTATATAAAATAATTAAGAGTAGCTACAGTCAAATTTTAAAGTTATGCCATTTCTGTTTTGTTACTCTACTTATTGAAAATCACTGTCCTGATTTATTGAAAGAATGAAGTAAGACATAAAGAAAAATCTATTTTGTAAAAATTTATCAAAAAGATTACTCAAGCAGAACTTGGCTTTCTGAATTATTTTCTTCATAAGCCATTTTCCTTCTCTAAACCTAAAAAAAAAAAAAAGACATCCTTGGATGTCTAGTCATCCAACAAAATGGTTAGATATACTTTCAGTTCATTTGAGTCTTAAAATTCTAAGCTTCTGAGAAACTCCTAACTGGTCTTATACTTGTCACATCTGTTCTGTGAAATCACAAAAGGGCCAAGTCTGAGGTGTCATTTGAGTTCTTCCTTGGAGATATTATCATAAAATATTAACCATCTTCTCTGTAGGGCTTTCCTGCAGGCAGGCATGCCAGGGCACATTCTGATTCACTGATAATAATGGGATCTGATTATGATCCTTGGACTTCCAGTGCAGTTATCCCATGTCTGAGACAGAAACACTAGGGATATTTCCCTGTATTCTTTCTCAAAGACATTGCAGATCCCTATTAGCAGTTGCCCTTTTTCATATTCATATAATTGTTATTCATACTATTGTTACAGAATTCTGATGCCATGTAAGTAGCTACTACTGCCATCTGCAGTGTTTAGAGATAAGGGAGCACCAGACAGGTTAGTGTCAACCTTATGGAAGACAATAAAGCATTTAAGGTTCCAGCTCTGTGCCTAGAACATCGTAAGTGCTCTATACCTTTTAGTTTTTGTTTTGCCCCCCAGCTTTTGACTCTAATTCCAATGTTCTTTCTGTTACACAAGATTGTCTCTCCTAGTACCCTCTTTATTAGGTAGATCAGAAATAGTTTTATTTCTGCACTTACCCAATTGGTCATTTTCAATT
The DNA here is from genome assembly GCF_020826845.1 of Diceros bicornis minor. Taxonomy (NCBI): domain Eukaryota; kingdom Metazoa; phylum Chordata; class Mammalia; order Perissodactyla; family Rhinocerotidae; genus Diceros; species Diceros bicornis. Next base: position 32,542,253 of record NC_080754.1, read on the forward strand.
TGTCTTCTGTATTACTTCTTTGCTTCTGTTCATGCATTGCTCTGTATGTGGAAGGAAAAAAAGAGAAATTACGTAAATCACTCTAATAATGATTATATCAGAGCCTTCCTTTAACTTTCACATTCACTTTTATTTTTCTAGATTTCAGTGGATGATAGGACTTTATATCTATGATAAATTTAAGAAAATGAGAGAAGTAATTTTTGATGAGATTTGAATGTTGTTTTGGAGGATGAGATGTATAAGCATTGCATCCCTGAATCATAAATCAGTCAGAGCTTATGACAGATGAAATTTGTGTAGGGAAAAATCAATTAAGAAATAGGACTCAAACAGTAATTGCCACAAGCCATGTTTAAGATATGTTCCCAAGAGACACTGCAGCTAGTCTATTGTGTGTGTCTGTGTATGTGTGTGCATATGCGCATGTATACTTACACACTAACAGACGTAATGTGTAAGTGAACTATCAAGAACAGTATCCAAAATCATGAAAAACCCACATAGCAGTGTGTATGTAAGTTTGGAACCACGGAATTAGCTCTGGAGAGAGGGGAACTGTGATCATATTCAGACAGTGTCACTAAGTGTGTGTCCTTTATTCTTCATATATTCAGCCCATATTGAAAGTTCACCATGTATTAATAATTGGGCTAAGTAACAGTTAGTTACTTCACCTTCATGAGCCCCAGTTACCTTGATGTTAAAATAATCTAATAAGAATACTAAAGAGTCTTCTAATTCTTAGACAGGAGGCCTTTGTCCTAGACTCTACTCTGGCCTTCCTCCAGGCTAGTCTTTCTCCATGGAGCAAAGAGTCCAAGGGGCTGAGGGTTCATTTCCACCTGGAGCCTGTGCTTCCTCAGTCTCTACCACATCTGGGTATCTGGAACCCTAGAATTCCCTACCCAACAGCACTGAACCCCCTGCCAGGCTGTGTGGGCCTTTTCGCAGGGTCAGATAGCACTGCAAGGGGTATACTCCTAGGCCTGAAAGGTCACCAAGGCTGTTAGCAGGAGGTGTGGCAGTGTGGATGGCGCTTGGACATGTAGGCTTCTGTGTCCACATGAATCCATATGAGGCCCCTGGCAGTGCTGGTTGGCTGGAGCCAGGGATGGGAAGAGAAGAGGTCTGAGCTATGAGCTGGGGGCTAAGTTATCTCAGTGCTGCCCTGTTTGGCAGAAGATTCTGAGGAGCCCAAGAAACTTAAGTTTGACTCTGGGCTTCTGGGTCATTAGGAAGGTATAATTTTCAAGTAGCAAAACCAAACATTTTATTTAACAGTTAGTTATCTTGATTTATAAGTTTAAATATTATACATACAGTATGTGAGTCTCCATTTGTTCTTTTGCCCTGGGCCCTACAAATATTAGGGATGGGTTTGAATGACACCTACCTTAAAAGTGTATTTTTTGGAACAAATAAGATATATATATGTTAAAATATTATTTAAATTAGAAAAAATGTACACAAATTTAGAATATGTTATTACTATGTCATAATATAAAAATAAATAGTAACAGAAGGAACCCAGTGGTAAAGAGATACATGATACTTTACATAGAACCCCAATAATAGTGCTCAGGACATTGTAGGAACTCACTGCCACAGCCACAGTAAAATTCATTAAACATGACAAGCCCTTTCATATCTGGGTCTTTGCACATGCTTTCTGAAAAATCATGTCTTCTTCCTTCTTACCTGAATCAATCAATCAATCAATCAATCAATCTATCTTCATCATCGTCTATCTATCATCTATCATCTGTTGCTACTGTATACAGATGAGGACATTATAAAACAGAGAAAGTAAATGACTTACCCAAAATGAGAGTGACAGAGTTAGGAATAGAGTCAAGTTCTCCTGACACATAAGACAGTTCCTTTTCACTCTTCTAGACTGATTTAGGAATACACAGGTAACTGGCCTTCCAGTCTATCTGTGCATATGGTGCTCTGAATGGCACCTCTGGAGTTTGGCAGTGGAAAACCTATGGTGACTAAGTGATAAAGCCACTACTCAGTAGATATTCAATGTAGTTTAGAGAAAAAACTATATATATATATATATATATGTATATTTCCATAATCCTCACATATGTACTAGAAATCTTGAGTGAGATTTACCTGCTATAAAGAGGAGCCACCATATTTGGGAGCTCCTCAACACTTTTGCATCTGAATAAGCAAATTGACATCTGTTCTAGCCTTCTTTCCTTCTGTTATAATGAAGTTATTTTTTCTTCTAGCTGAGACCAATCTCCCGGGTTCTAAATTTCATCCCCTTCCACCTTCATAGGAAGGATACTTTACCTTTCACTCCTCTCTCTTGGATTCTTGTTGTTTTCAATTCAATAGGATTAAGTCTTTGTAGAACAATCAAATAACCTTACCACAATTCCCAATCTTTTGTCAGGTGCTTAATTTTCTTCTTGTTCATGTTCAAGCTTAAAATCCTCTATATTTACTGTCAACTTTTCTCCGCACCTCCTATCTTTCTAATCTGGATTCTATTCTCAACACTAACAAAACTGCTCTTGCCATGGTTGCTAATGATCTCCAGTTTACTAAATCTAGGGGATATTTTCCAATCCTCATTTACATGACCTCTTGGTAGCACTCAACACTGCCGGTCAATCACTCATTTTGAAATATTGTTAACTCCCATCTTTCTGGTTTGTCCTTAGTCTTCTCAATTAGCTTATCCTCTTTTATTCCATTTTTAGAGATTCTCAAGGCTCAATCCCGGGTCCTAGACACTCACAATGTACTCTCATGTCTTCACTTCTCAGAAGTCCACTCAGCCTCATTTATATCCTCAGTAAGACCTCTCTTCTGACCTTAAAACCTGGATATCCAACTTCCACTTAGTGCCTCAAACTGAAAATATCCCAAAGTGAATTTGAAGATTTACCCCCAAATCTGTTCCTCTTTTCCTGTTTCTCTTCTCAAGTAGTGGCACCAATATCCATCTTGTTTAAGTCAGAAACCTTGGACTCATCCTTGGCATGTTAAGCTGGGTCTGACCACAAAGGTTTATCTGGGTTCAAAGACTGGTGAGAATGACCACTTTTAAGTTGGCTTTTCACCCTTTGGTTTACTTTCACACCAGCATATGAACAGTGCAAAGAGCAAGGACACAAGTTAACATGTGCAGCTGCCAGTGCCTCCCTAATTTCTCACAGAGGCACTCTGAGCTCAGTGGTCAATATAGCTCACGAGGAGAGAGGGATCTTCATTAAGTCAGAGAAATATAAACTCTGGGTTTTGTCTTTCATGCCATGCTGGGAAGTGTATGTTATTCTGGGGCGTCGGGGGAACATATCAGTTAAGGCTCTACTCTATTTACTTATAAGAAAATTCTGACTGTTTCATAGGTCCAAACTTCCACTTTCTATTTTTACCGACCTCCCACAAATCTCCTTCTCTACCCACATGCAATTAATAACTAAATAAAGACAATTCTACGTCCTAAACTCCTTTCTGTCTCCAGAACAGTCTAATCCAAGTCTACTATCTCTTGATTGGTCTACTGTTGTTACTTTCTAATTTATCCCCCTTCCTATCTTTGTATCTATTCTTTCTCTTGCAGTCTCTACCGGGCTTTTAAAGTATAGGTTAGATTGTGTATAGGTTAGATTATGCTTAAAACTTTTCAATGTCTTTCCATTACTCCTTGCAAAAGTTAAAAGTTTAAAATATAGGCATTCCTTCTACAGATAAGGTAGTTTTTATAATCCAAATTTTATAATTATATATATTGGATTAATACAGTTGGGAAATAATCCATATAAATTATATAATTATGAATTATAAATATTACACAAGTATAATTTATCCGGGTTTATTACTTGCTATAGGTTAGTAATAACAATGGAGGAAAAACTAATTCTATTGCTTGGGTAAACCGGCTGCTTTCTTTGAGTGACTTTGTACTTTGTTTTTTATAGCAATGCATTTTGTTATTGCTATAGGCAATAGAGAAAAAGACCATAACAATAATTGGTAAGAAAATAAAGGCGATTATTCTTTGACAAAAGGTACATAAAATCAAAGGCTGGGTTTATATAATGAGGTTTAGGTTTTTACAGCTATGTGTTTGAAGGTCTACACCATTGGCGTGGATAGAGAAGAGATGGTCAGCTGTATGTAGATGGACCACTGTATTAGTGGCTAATTGATGGGCAAGTGCAGTAAAAAGTGTACCCTAAACTGCCCTTTCTATGTATTCCATATATCTCCTGCTGTTTCAGTCCAGAGCTTCCCAGATGGCTCTTGCTTTCACACTGCTTCTTCCAACTTGATCTATAATATTTTGAATGATATGGACTCATCTTGGGCCACCTTCCAAACTCTTAGTCTCTAAACTCCAGCCACACTTTCAATTGTTTAAACTCACCAATCTTTTCTGTCCTTGACCCTCTTCTCTTATACTGCTGCCCTTGTGTGGAATGTTGTTACTTTCCACTTCCCAGATTTTCTCCCACCTCCCTGCTCCATCAAGCTAATTCCTCTTTATTCTTTAGGACTCATCTTCAATGTTATGTCCTGATGGAAGCCATTTCTGAATTCTGTCTTAGTCCGTTTGGGCTGCTATAACAGAAATATCATAAACTGGTTGGCTTGTAAATGATAAAGATTTATTTCTCACAGTTCTGGAGGCTAGGAAGTCCAAGATCATGGCACCCATAGATTCAGTGTCTGGTGAGGGCATGCTTTCTCACTGACGGCTGTCTTCTTACTGTGTCTTCACGTGATTGAAGGGGCCAGGGATCTCTCTGGGGCCTCTTTTATAAGGGTACAAATCCCATTCATGAGGGCTCTGCCCTCATGTCCTAATCACCTCTGAAAGCCCCACCTCCTCATACCATCACCTTGGAGGTTAGGATTTCAACATATAAATTTTGAGAGGACACAAGCATTCAGTCCACAGCAACTCCCTTGAGACTAGGTAAAGTTCATCCTCCACAGCAGCCAGGACTCCTTCAGGTACTTCTCATATTTGTAATTAATTAATTATAGGATCTTTTAATTAAGTTCTCTCTATTCCACTACAAGGTCAGTTTCACAAGGACACTGACCATAACTGTCTTGTTCACACTTGTATTTCTTGACTTAGTAGCAAGGCCAGAGTATTGGAGGAAGGAAGGACCAGTGTAAGAATGGAAGGAAAGAAGGCAATCAGGCAGCAGGCTTAGGGTATCATTTTTGTCTTTCATCTTCCTTTGATATGTATTTTTCAGAACATGTGTGATCTTTGGTTATTTCTATCGTGTTATTCAGAGGATTCACATCATGAGTCAATGAGATAATTATTGCTTTATGCAGCAGGCACTTAGTTGCTTTTTGAAGAAATACGTCCATCAAGATATGCAACCATCTAGAGCTGTGCTGTCCAATATGGTAGTCATTAGCTAACATGGCTTTTGAGCACCTGAAAGTGCCTAGTTCGAATTGAGATATATTGTAATTGTAAAATACACAGTGGATTCTGAAGACTTAGCATGAAGAAAAAGAATGTAAAGTATCTCATTAATAATTTTTATATTGATTACATGTATTTATATTGTCTTGGGAGGATAGCATTGACCTAGGTATAGAAAACAACATTCTGTCCTTTGCTACTAGATCCTGAGGGAGAGGGAAGCCATTCCGGTGAAATGAGGTCACTGCCTTCAACGATGTTGTGCTAAGAAGTCTAAGAAGTTCTACTTTGCTCCTTAATGGACAATTAGGGGCTGATTTCCCCAGGTTATTTTATTATCGTAAATAGAATTTCTGGAAAGAACATCATTGTCGCCTTCTCATAGTGTTTTATAGTTTAGATTATTTATTTTCTCTTGTGAATTTCTACTCTGATGGCCACCATCTCTATTTCCTCTGCTAGATTCTAGAATGTGGTTTGGCATATTTTCAGTTAAGCAAATGAAAGTTAATAAAGTTTCAGGCTTTGAAATAGCCTGAGAGTTTTCCCGATGTGAAAGAGGATGTTGAAGTCAACCATAAATTATCTCACAACCAATATTAAGTTCTAGAACTCTGAATTCCAAGAAGATGCCAGTCCATTAGGCAAACAGATGACATATGCTTTGCCAAAAGGTTTCTCTGCAGCCCAGTCAATTGTAATTCTTAATAATGAGACACGAAAGGGACGCTTGGGTACCTGGAAATGAAACTACACATCACCCACTTAATTATTAGTGGATATTAATTATTCTTGCTTAAAGTTGGAACTGATTTAGTGTTCTTACAGATTTCTGGCACAGCATTTAATTTAAATCTTGTTATTAATTTCTGGCTATTTTTTTCCCCAAGCACTGAACTGTAGAAGGTCTCTGTTATATACCACCGTGGTGTTTGAATCTGTTCAAATCTTGGTATTTCTTGGAACCTGATAACTAAAACATAAAAAAAATCATAAGTCAAAGCCTTGTAATTACTGTCATCGTTGTTTTAAAACCCTGGGATAAAAAAACCTACGAAAGCTCTTGACAATCCAACTCTTTTTGAGAAAACTGAGGAATGAAATAAATTGCCAAAGTGGCAGAACAAAGACTAAAATTTAAGCCTTCTTGCAGTGTTCTTTCTGCTAACTTCACTGAGGGTATATTAATGCCAAACTGTAGTGATTAGAAATAAATTGTTAACTCGGTAAATAACGCAGTATCCTTAGGTATGTGAAAAATTTTAAAAAGCTACAAATTATTTAGTTGTGAGTGTGTACATGTATGCATGTGTGTGTGAATGTGTGTGAAATGTGACATTCTGGGAAGTAGGCACTTTGTAAATTTCATTGCTTTGTTGAATATTTCCAAAAGAATTAAAGCTTTTCTAGTGTCCCTCATGTCCTTATATTTCTTGCTTTTATTATTGCAGATATCAAAGTACAAAGGGACATTTTGCCTAGGTTATATGTAAAATGTATGTTATATATTTGTGTTTATTAATATATTTAATAAATAGTCATACATACATGTATTTATTACGTAGTCATATGGGAAAGGTAGGTATGAATTAGTGAAGCTAGATAGGATGTGTCTCTGACTCTGTGGATTTAGGGGAAAGAATCAAAAATAAAACAAGATAGAACAAATAAATGTTACTTTCTTAAATCAGACTGTAAACTTATGCCAGTCAGAGAATGGTCTTAGACAGTTATCCTCCTAAAATGCAGTTAATGAATCCCTGCTCTGTTACTTTTAGAAATCTTGAATTTAAATTTACTAAAATTATGTTTATCAATAATCCGGGATTTACCTATTTAGTTTCCAACTGCAAAAGTAGTTAAGCCCATATCTTTGCATTTTTAGAAAACCTTTTAATAGTTAGGAGAAAGAGTTCGGATTGAATTTTGATGAATGTGTAATATCAGAAAAGTCATTTTTCCTGCGCTGCGGCTCCATTCCCTCACTTGTAAAATAAAGAGAGAGAATAAGAATAGCTTTCCCAACTGGGGGTTTGCAGTCCTCTAGGGAAAATAATATCTGTTTATGTGTATTTTTCTCTTTAAACCAATTGAGTGCATTATTTTGAAATTTGTTTTCCCTTTAAGATTTAAAGTTTGGAACTAATGAGCTCCCTACTGTACTCCACTCTCTTTGCACGTGCCTGACCCTGGTAGGCACTCACTTAGTGAATGAAGGGCTGCTTGACACTTAGAAGGGGTCAGAGAGGTGTGCCCATGACTCAGTCCTTCAAGATTTTTTTTTCTTTTTGTCCAATTTGATTACACAGTTCTAACCACAATGCTGTTTTGAATATTATATGGTTTTAATGTTACCCCCATAATGTACCGTTTGTTAAAGACAGGAGGCATAAGAAGCATTGATTTTGAAATGATAAGACTTTGACTGTTATAATCTGAACTGTTACAAAAGCACTCTGCCTCTCACTTAAAGTAGATGGATCTGCAGGAGAGAATATAACAACAGCAAAAATTAAAATGCATAGTTGGGCTCAAAACCAAAGAGGGGAACTCCTCTGGTAGCAGAAACGAAGAGGGAATTTATATCCATAGACATGAGTAGGAGCTGATTTCATGTGCTTAAAGGGGGATTATCAGAACCAGACATGGGCATCGGTAGATAGGCCTTGGGTTTAACCCTCATGTAGGCACAGGAGATGAGTCCTCAGGACTGTATTGGGCAAGCAGGGACCTGTAACAGAGGCACTGCTCCTTCTGAGAAAGGGTGAGTTAGAAAAACTTTCTACCTGCCAGTGAAAACTGAAAGGAGCTTGATGCCCACCTAAGGTAACAGGTGGAAAGCATGACCTGTGAGGAATTAGAAACCTAAACCTGGACCACTGCCTGGGTGAAGGCCAATATCAAATTATAAAATATTAACAATATTTCCTTGTTAAGCAGCAATTCCAGTCTGAGAAGTTAATGTGAAACTTCTCTGCAGTTGGAGAAATCCACAAAGAATCGTGAGAGCCAATGTAAACCCTTCCTGATGGCTTCACAGTCCAAGGCAGCACAGAACAACTCCCTCTGAAGAAAATCTCATAGTCCAATAATAGAAACCACACAAGGATAAAACAGGAAAATTTGAAGAATTCGTACCTAGAATTCAAAAATTCTAGACACTAGATTAATCTGAAATAAATTTTAAAATAAGAATATTTTCAATGTTTAATAATTAAAGGAAGCAGAAACCATAGACCAGGAACAGGGCAGTATGGAAAAAAGCAGTAGATTAAGAGAATCTAAGAATAATTATATAGTAATTGCAATATTAGGAAAGAAAATCTATGCATGTGTTCAAAAGTAGTCTATGCACAAATAGAAAATGATTGAATTGGAATTGAAATCAGAAATCACTTAGAATGCTTCTCTGAGAGATTGAAAGATGGAAAACATCGAATGAGAATTTGAGAGATACAAAGTATAGAAGGAGAAGCTCCAACATGCATTTCCTAGGAGTTCTGAAAAAGGAGAGAGAAATGCCAGATCATCTATAATCAAAAGAGGCTAAAACAGAGAATTTGTAGAACCAAAAAATTCATATGACCTTATCCCATCAAGTTCTTAAAAAAAATTCCCACCTGGACTTGTAGTAAAACCACATGACAAGGAAGACAAAATAGCTTAAAAGTAGCCTGAGAGAAAAGACAGAGTAACTACCAGTGAAAGGTAGATAGATTCATTGTGGACTTGTCATCAGCAATAATGGTTGCTGAAAGACAATGAGATAATATTTTCAGCATGCTGAGAGAAAATAAGCATCATTTGATACAGTATGTGCATTTAACTACAATTCAAGAGAGAGAAAAATAATCATCGTGGGAAAGATTGAGAAATTTAACCATTTACAGACCCTCCTTATTGGTTCACAAAGAGGAGGTTGAATCTAGAGGGAAGGAGGGGTTGAAAATGCAATGGTGAGCAAAAAAGATGGCAAACGTGTTGGTATATCTGATACATAATGATTGAAAAAGATCCTATAACAAGTCTTTCATGGGCTTAAAAAGAAGCTGAACTCCTAGACAGTGATAGGAGTGGAAGGATTTCTGAGTTTTAGGGTGCCTGTGTTTTTTAGTAGGAGCTTAATGATAACAGTTACACTTGGACTTTGCTGAATTATAAATTTATGTTAAATATTTAAGAGTAACTACTAAAATAATAGAAATAGAACTGTAATTTTCAAATCAAGATAAGGGAAAAAATTGGAGGGAGAATAAAGAAAATGAAATCAATCCAATTAAAAGAACATAAGGATAAGTAGAGAAGCAAAGAAATGCAACATAAATAGAAAACACAAGCTAAGATGATAGAAATGAAAGCAACTAAATCAAAAATTACGATGAATGCATAATGATTATAGTCGTCTATTATGGGACTTTCAATCAGATGAAAGTTCAAAATCCAAATATTTATATAATATTAATATAATGTTGAATGAGATGATCAGATTAGTGAATGGTATGTATAGCATGATACTTTTTATGTAAAAATGTACAGTACACAAAATAGCAAGGGAGTAAAGGAACAAAAATATAAACAAGAAGACTACATACCAAATTCAGAAGTATGGTTGGGCCTGGTTAGGAAAGTAATGGAATGGAATTAAGGAGACATCTATAGTGTTTTAATTATGTAAAAAGATTTGAGGCAATTATGGAAAATGTTAGTATTTGTTAAATGTGTATGCTGAGTTCATGGATATTTGAGAGGCAGTAGAGAACAGTAGCCTGCACTGTGGATTCTGGAACCAGACTTCCTGGGCTCAAATCCTCAAAACCCTTCCACTTATGAAGTGTGGGACCTTGGGCGATTATTTAAGTTCTTTGTACCTCAATCTCCTCATCTGTAAAATGAGAAAAAAACAACCACCACCAAAAATTAACCTCATAGAGCTGTTGTAAAAATTGAATGAGTAAATACTATGCATAGAAATCATTTAATAGTCCCTGGTTCATGGTAAGCACTTATTGAAGGCTATTGTTATCTCTATATTTTTCACAGGTTTGGAATATTTCATGTTAAAAAGAGAATTTAAAGAAATGAAGGAGTTAATGAGTAGGTAAAATTATAATAAATCTGCAAATTGTAATCAAGATAATCTTCACCAAAACTTAAATTAAAATCACTGATCAACGGGCCAGCCTGGTGGCACAAGCGGTTAAGTGCGCGCGCTCCGCTGTGGTGGCCCGGGGTTCGCTGCTTGGGATCCTGGGTGCGCCCCGACGCACTGCTTGTCGAGCCATGCTGTGGCGGCATCCCATATAAAGTAGAGGAAGATGAGCACGGATGTTAGCCCAGAGCCAGTCTTCCTCAGCCAAAAGGGGAGGATTGGCAGATGTTAGCTCAGGGCCGATCTTCCTCACAAAAAAAGATAATAATAAAATAAAATCACTGATCAAAATTCTTATATGGCACATCAAAAAGTTTTTAGAGCCTCAATATCAAAGTTAAAAGAGAAAATCGCGTAAACGTTGTATCTAATTTGGTTTCCCATTTATGACAATAAAGATGATCTACATGCAGAATGGGTTATGTGTAGATACATACTTGCAAAGAGCTACACATTTATTCTCTTGTCATTTAGAAACAAAACAAAGATTCTAAAATTATAACAGTTTTTTATAGAACAGAGTACAAGATTTTGAAACCAAATAAAAAATTAAATTTTTTTTCTATTTTTGTATCTGTAACACATAGGTAAAATTTAATGCACGTTTTAATGTTTAATTGTTTTCCCAAACAAACATGACAATTTAAAATTTCATTTGTTGACAAATCATGCCTTTTCTTAATAGGACATGTCAGATATAAATGGGAAACTGTTGATGGAGTTGTAAATAAGTTGTGGATGTTAAGTTCAAGCTGGCATCCTCTGCAAGGTTTGGGAGAATCATTAGCTGAGGATAGATCACTCCCTCCTGCGTTGAACCCTGATGTATGTTTCCTGACATGGCCATGAGAGAAGCAGGCTTTTGGTACATTGATGTCTGGAATTAGAGTGGCCATGCTTGAGAGTATTGTTTTGGCACTCTTGTCTGAAACCACTGGTTCATTTCTTTGTCCATGGAATTTTTCAACTATATATCTATATAATGGTCCCTCATTATCAGTCACAGTGGTAGTTCCTTGTACTTCTTTGTCAGTTGCTCTCAAGGTGTCCCTGAGAGCCTCCCAAAGTGAATTTGGGGTATAGCATACAATCTCTGGATTGTATCCATATAAATATCACATTTATATGTTATATATATACTACATTATCTATATCACAAGTGCACCATCCACATTTGATAAATATTTCCGCTTCTCTTTTGTATATTGTAATATCAGGTAATAAGCTAATTGCATTATTATAGTTTGTGTAGATTATATTTTTAAATTAAATTTTAACAATCTTATTAATGTACAATGGTGAGAGATGTAGTCTATTAAATATACTTTCTCCATTTTTAATTCTAACTTATTGAAAATCGCTTGCAAGTATCTATTTCTGCTTATGAATCTCTTAGGTTTCTAGAATCCTAGATTTGCAGCCAGTGAACTGTTCCAATACTGTCATTCTATAGATGAAACCTGAAGCCCAGAAAGAGAAAACCAGTTCATTGAACAAATATACGTGTTAGTAGTGTTAGTACGTTGTGTTAGTAGGCACTATGCTAAGTACTGGATATATCGTGGTGGATAAAACGAACATGACCTCACCTTCATGGATGCTACAGTCTAGATGAGGAAATAAATATTCAACAAATAAAGAAAAATAGATTCTAATTTCAAATTGGGATAAGTGTGATGAAGGGGAAAAACATAGTGTGCTAACAGAGAATGTGAACATGAATATGAAAGCAGATTTAGATTGGGGGCTTAGGCAAGACCTCTATGAAGTGATATTTAAGCTGAGACTTGAATTTGTCTTAGGAAGAAATCAATCCAGACAGAGAGAAACGTGTGTGCAAAGATCTTTAGATCTGAAGAGAAGGAAGGTGCACGTGCCTAGAGCTCAGTGAGCCAGGGAGAGAGTAAACTGAGATAATGATGGAATGGTAGACAGGAGCCAGATGGTGCAAAGCTCTCCAGGCCATGCTAAGGGTTTGGCGTTTTATTGTAAATGAAATGGGAAGCTATTAAAGGGTTTAAGCAGGAGAGTGACATGGTCCAATTTATATTGTAAAATATAACCTCCACTGTGGTGTGGTTTGGAAGGGAAAAAGGGTAAGAGTGGTAGTGAGGAGGCTGGTGGAGGAATCTAGCCAGGAGCTGTTGACGGCTTGCACGAAGGTGGTGGCAGTGGGGACGGAGAGGAGCAAACAGTTGGATCAGACCCCAGATGTCTGGATTCCCCTGCCCAGGGCTTCCCGCGGCACCACACTGCTTGGCCTGAACTTGCCACTGGGTCGAGGCTGATCGATATGCTCTCGGAGCTCTAAACTGCTCTTTTGCAGAAAGTATTATTCCCTCTTCAACTCACCCTGGTTGACTCTGCAAATTTTTCTTGGTGGATGCTATAAACAAAGACGATAGACAAAGATCACATTTTACAACAATTGCATTTTACCTGCAAGTAATTTAGGTTTGTGGTGTATGAGAGAATTCCCCAGGCTCGCCAACGTGGATGAACAGATCTCCTCTGAGACAAAGGACGGTTTTAGGACAGGTTCAACGTTGTGCCGCTCCTCTGATGTCAGGGAACTGTCATGCCTGTACACTCCCAAATAATGTGTCCTGTTCATTTATTTCTGGTGCCAAAAGATGTATCTGTGAAAAAGAGGCCTTAAGACTGAGAACATTTTTCTCTGCCAGGTGAGGATGCTTTCATTACAGATGACTTTTGTATGCATAGAAGTGTTTATACCTTCTCTCCTGCCCTTTTTTTTTTTATACCAGGAGGCCAAAGACCATGTCTTCAACTCCAGTTTAGTGTTTACTGTTTATTCCTAGTCCTTTGCTTCATAGATTTCTACTGTTTTTGTGGGCTGATCACAATTAAGGAAGAAAAGAGAAGTATCAGTATGTTAGACTTCTTTAAGAGACAACTGATGATTAGCAGTGAGAAGTATAAAGAACAGAGAGATCTGGCTTCAACACTTGGCTCTGGCGTTTATTAGCTCTGTGATTTCGAGCAAGTGACTTAACCCCTGTAAGCCTCAATTTCCTAATCTATTAAAAAGGCCCAATGATAGTACCTGCTTTAAATTATTTCTGTGAGAATTCAGAGAGATAATCCACATAGAGTTCCTGGTATGTGGTAAATGTTTGGCAATTGTCATCTGTGAATGACACTCAGGAGAATTTGCCAATGCTATTGTTCCTAACTATGGGTCTTCCTCTCCACTTTAATTCTGTCTGAAAGTTAAATCCATCATACAAGCTTGGCTGCTTCCTGGTCGTACAACGCACACTATAATGTGTATTCTTAATTCCTTAGAACAGCCTTGAGAAGCAGGTCCTTGTCATTCAAACAATTTCACAAGAAGCAGAGTATGCCTATGCATAAAAAATAAAATAGCTTTCTGGATACCACACAGCTAGTTTGGGACAAGGCCAGGATACCTCTGGGAGGTATGAAAAATGGTTTTCATTTTAAGGGACACAGAACAGAGGGATCGTGGTATATTTGATTGGAAGATACAGTGCCACAGGGTTTCCCCACCCTCTGGTGTTCTGCTTCTTTGTAAATGAGGTAGACTTAGATCATCCTGAATGGCTTTTCTGGTTCTAAAAAAACCTTGAGATTCTAAGATTTGTCTTTATGTTTTATATATCTTGTGGTCTGCATTCTCCAGAGCTCATTCTTGAGTTGTCTTGAAGACAATGTTCGTTCCAGGTCTACTTCCCCGCGTAATACTCTGAGAAAGACCAAGGAGTTGTGACTCAGTGAAATTGACCAGAATCAAACTCCTCTTCATGAATGGAAATCCTTAGAAAGTCAAAGACATAATTTGCCTTCCTGGAAATGCTCACATTAAGCTTTCTTCACTCACACCTTCCGTGATATTCTACACTTAGACAGGGCTTCCTTAGAAGCCTAATGATAGAGGTCACGCATTTTTCTAGAACTGAAGAGAGTCTACACATCCTGTCATCCACTAAGCACCACCAAGCACAGTCAGTCCTCAGGCTGACGTCTTCTTTCCACTCTCATTGCCACTGCCAACCTAAGCATCTTATTATATGTGACAGCTCCCTGAGTGGCTTCCGTGACCACAGTACCACCCACTCAAATTCATCTTTCTCTATTTTTCCCCAATTTGGCTTGCTAAAATACTTGACTTAAAATCCTTTAATATTTCCCCATCGCCCACTGCACTGGTGCCTAATGCGTCTCCTGTCTGAAGTGGGTGGGGCAAGACAATCTTTTGTCATGTGGAAAGAAATGATCTTTATTTCTGTTTGTGTTTAGTATTGGTCTCATTTAAACATCTCAACTTTGCTTTACAGTATGCACATAATATTTGGAGTAATACATGCATGTAATTTATAAATAATAAATATACATATATGAAGGCTATAGGTTTAAAATTTTTTACAGATAAGGATGTGTAATCAAAAGAGTTTGGAGGTCATTATTAAAGGATCAAGTAAAACTTATTAGCTTTGCTTAAGGAACCTCAAGTGTTCTGTACCCATATTTCCATTCTGCTGTCATCTCCGTTCACTGCGTGTATCCTCTTAATTCTCCACACTCTGACCACACCTATCTGCTTGCCCAGTCCCTGAATATGCTCAGCATGAGCGTCCCACTGGACTATTGCTTCTGCTGATGCTGCTCAAAGCAAAATCCCCCTGCCTGTTCAAAGCTAAGTCTAAAATGTTGCTTCATCTTTGACGCCTTTCTTAACTGCCTCTTGTCCCAAAACCCACCACCCCAGGTAAAATTAGCATCCTCGCTCTGTGATTCCGTGGCATCTTGGTTGTTCCTCTATGACAGCGCTTTTCATGTTCACTGCTATAATGATCCGTTGTGTGTGTGTCTCCCTGACGAGGCCGTGGGTGCCTTCAAGGCAGGAATTGCATCTTACTCATCTTTGTACCCAGCACCTAGTGCATGTCGGAAGTCAATAAATGGTGTTGGAGTGATTTTAAATTTTCATGAGCATCTTATAGAGAAGAATCTGGGAGGCAGGGGGCTAATGGTATGAAGAATAAAATTGACTCAGTACAAAAATCCCATCCCTATCGGCATTTCGTGTCCTAGCTCAATTTCCCCGCCCTGCTTCTCTCCTGTCTTCCCCAGCTCAGATGCTTCAGTGAAGAGGATACTCTGGAAAAGCATGTCCTTTCTTTCCATTTAGCTTTGAGGCAGCGTGAAGGGTAAGGTTTGCCCGTCTCAAGGTCACTTGATTCCCGTTGAAGTGTGAGGCAACTCAGGGCTTTGGAGGCTGAGCAGTTTATGGAGGACGATGCTGTGCTTGTCAGACTGTGTTCAGTGTGGAGGGGCTGAGACTGAAAATGGAAAGAAATGCATGAAGGCCAGAGGCATTATATTAAAAGGCTGTAAAGAGCTTTCTTACAAATTAGAGCTCCTCAGAAAGTCACAAGTGACAATGGAAAATCCCAGAGATAACTTATCTCCTTTCTTTCAACATATGAACACTTCTCACCTACCCTGTGCCTGGCACTGTGTTAGGTGCTGGGACAGAGTGATGAATAATTCAAGATCTCTGCCCTTGAGGAGCTCGTAGTTCAGCAGCAGAGACAGGCACATAAGCAAGCAGCTGTAACAGCGTGAGGAGTCCTCTCCTAACCAGTGCAGAAGGGAGCTCTACAGAGGGGGTGATTAATTTTGCCTCAGGGTGTCAGGGAAGGCCCTGTGGAAGAATGCTAAGCTTAGAAGACTGAAGAGGAGTTTTAGGCAGAAGAGGAAGATGGAGGTTGTGCATTTCAGGCAGAGGGAACTGCATCAGCAAGGGTCTAGAGCAAGGGTTGGCAAACTATGTAAAGGGCCCGTGAGTGAATACTTCAGGCTTTGCAGGCTGTAGGATCTCTGTTGCAACTACTCATCTCTGTTGTTGTAGCATGAAAGTAGCCACGGGCAGTATATGAATGAATGGGCATGGATGTGTTCCAATAAAGCTTTATTTACAAAATTGGCGGTGACAGGGCTGTAGTTTGCCAACTCCTGGTCTAGAGGAAGGATCTTTAGAGAGCCTCTAATCTGATATGTCCTAATCTTTTCAAGTATTAGGATTACTTTGCATTTGCTGCCTCCTGTGCCAGCCTGGAATGCTCTTCTTAATGCTCTTCTTTGGGATATCCCCAATGGCTTGCTCTTTCTCTTCATTCAGGTCTCCTGGATGTCATCTAACCACGCTGTCCACAATAGCACATGCATCCCTCGTACGCTCCATCTTTGTTCATTGCTTTGGTTTTCATCATAGCACTTACACTAAAACTCTATTACATATTAATTATCTGTTCACTTTCTGTCTTTCCTACTAGAATGTAAGCCTCATGTCTTATTCTCTGTTATAATCAGTGGCGTGCTGGAACCACTTATGCTCGTCTCTTCCCAGCTCCAACTCTGCTTTCAGTGATGTGAAGTGGTGGTTTTAGATTGGCCATGGTGGGAATCAGTCCCATGGAAATCAGATTTGGAGCTTTTTTTTTATTGTTTTGAGAGTTGGTGTACAAGCACACTTGTGCTGGAGGAATAACCTCCACAGGGCCCAGTACTCAATAAAGACTTGTTTTTTGAATGAAATGTACCATTAGTATCTGTTGATTGAGAAAATAGATATGCAGTTACAGATACAGAGTCCTCTTGCAATTAGTAGCTCTTCACAGAGATTTCCACGGCCCTGAGGTAGGTAACAGCTGATGGCACTTGTCACCTTCATTTGATCGATGGAGAGACTGTGGCCTCAGAGAGCATGTGACTCTCTTTACCCCACAGAGCAGATTCTGCTAGGCCATAGTGACACATCTCGGGCCTTATGCATTCTGTTCCTCAAGGTGCTCCTTTCGGTGTGTCCACTGCAGTCTAGTGAGCGAATGAGGACCTACGTCTCTTTTTCTAAACAACTTGTATTTTTAATGAATTCCCGTGCTCAATGTGGTTGTAATTTTTTCAGTATGTTCTAAAGCCCAGATAAGTTCTATCCTCTTTCAAGTGACTTACTGTATCCCATTTCTGATTTGTCTGGGGCTTTGATTTATGGTATGTAAATGTGCCCTAGTCTATACCCTTTAGCTGTGATTGGTTAGAAATGTGTCTGTTTGTGAACAATTTCCAAGCTTAATGGTCTAATTTCGAAATCTGCAGCAGTATGAGGCCCCAGAAGCACTTGACAAGAATCACATTTAACAGCCTCTTCAATCTCAGTTGCTTTAAGTGGGCAACATTAAACCTTAATACTGAGGGCCCATTTGTAAACCCACAGAGACTAATTAAAAAATCCACATCGTCAAATTACTCCACAATCCATGTTTAACATTTCCAAAGAACTTTGCATTTTTAGGATGCCTGGTAAACAGTTGTTTCAATTCTCTGTCCTAAGCACAAACTAAGAAACAGAAAAATGATCTCATATTTAGCAGGCCATCTGGCTTATCCCAAAGCTTTCCAGGACCTCAGGGTTGGAGAGGACGTTGTATTGTAGAACAGAATGCCTTACCTTTTGGAGACATCCATGTCCTTCTCAGTTCTTCTGACCTTTTCTGCTTCTCCATGTTTGCTTCCAGCCAGTGATAGAAAACTCACTCTTTCCTTAGGCAGCCTGTTCTTTCTTTGGATACAATTTACTGAAAGTTCTTTTTTCTCTGCTTCTCTGGAACTTTCACTCATTGGCCCCAGTTCTATCTTTATGGAGCCACTCAGAACAAATTGGCTTCTTCGTACTTCTGTTTGAGAAAGTGGGGACAGCTCTCACATCCCGAGTCGTCCCTTCTCCTGACTGCATATCGACCAGCCATTCATTCAGCCATTTTGTATGTGACAGTCCTTTGTACCCTCTTCATTTGGCTCTCTTTTCTCTGGACATGTTCCAGCTTTGCCAGTGTCCTTCTTCAAGTGACTGAACAGTGCTGGAGAGTGGCTAGGACCATAGCCTCTTAAGCTGGACCTGCATCTTCATTTACTAGTTCTGTCACCTTGGGTAAGTAAGGTAGCTTCTCTGAATCTCAATAATCCCATCTGAAAAATGAGAAAAAGTATGTTGCACATTCAGTTGTCGTAAGCACTAAATAAAACTGTAGTAAAAATCATCAGGGGAGTGTCTTGTACAAAGTAGATGGGTTCAAAATATGGCCATTTTTGTCATAGGTACTATTAATTCTCTGGATATGGCTTCCATAACAGAATTTGGATCACCGTTATATTTTTAATTTTAGATTGAAGTGTACACGGGGGAATATTTTGACACTTTCTTTAAGTTTGGGTGCAAATGTTGAATAGGCTGGCCCTAGGTAAACACAATCTAATTTTAGTATCAAATATATATATATACATATGTATATACACAGTCATTGTTCCTTGGTAGCCACAGGGGATTGGTTCCAGGACACCCCCCATACCAAAATCCGAGGGTGCTCAAGTCTCTTGTATAAAATGGTGTAATATTTGCAATATAACCTACGCACATTCTCCCATATGTTTTGAATCATCTCTAGATTACTTATAATACCTAATACAATGTAAATAGTTATTATACTTTATTGTTTAGGGAATAATGACAAGAAAGAAAGTCTGTACATGTTCAATACAGACACAGCCATCATAGGTCTTTCGATTTGCGGTTGGCTGAACTCGCAAATGCGGAACCCAAGGATACAGACTGTAAACATATTTCTTGCACAGTTTCCTATAACCACTTTTCTTTATCACCCCTACACTCTAATAACTGATACACAACTAGGTGCTTTTCCCCGCCCTTCTCCTCTCTTTTCTACCTCTTTTCCCCCCAACTCCCTAGCTTGCACGAGATATGGATTATGTCTTGGCTGTTCTTTGGAATAGAAAGGATGATGTTCATTCAGTATATAGGAAAGGAGTTCTTGTGCTAACTCATCTGCTAGTTGGGTGCTCTTGGACAAGACAGTTTCCCTGAGAGCCTCAGTTTTTTGTTTTGTTTTTAAATCTTTGACATTGATGAAGGAAGATATTTGATGAAGGAATGTATTGGATTCCAAGGTCCTTTCCAATTCTAAAATTCATTTTATTTTCTGCATTCTAGTATTCATCCTGAGATGTGTGATCAGGCCCTCACAGTTCCAACTCTGTTTTGAGTTTCCATTGTGTACCTAGATAACTACTCCATGGCACTACACTTGAAGCTAGCAGGAATGTCTGGATAGCTCCTTGAGGTCTCAGCTTTTCTGAGTGGCTTTGAATTCAAACCTTCTGTTGAAATTGCCTTGTCATCCTGAAGGGAAGCAATGCTGAACATGAGTTCTTATCCTTTGCCTTCTTTCTCACCCAGTCTCTTTGAGGATACAATTTCTTACTTTTGTGGCTATAATTAGTATTTTTAATAAACTTTTTATTTTGGAAAGGATTTAAATTTGTAAAGAACTTAAGATAGTATAAAGAGCTCCCATGTACACTGCACCCAGTTTCCCATATTAACATCTTACATTAGTTTGGTATATGTATGACTATCAATGAATCAGTATCAATACATTATGATTAACTGAAGTCCATACTTTATTCAGATTTCCTTAGTTTTTACCTAGTGTTCTTTTTCAGTTCTGGGATCCCATCCAGAATACCACATTACATTTAGTTGTCATGTCTCCTTAGACTCCTCTTGGCTGTGACATTTTCTCAGACTTTCCTTATTTTTGATAACCTTGACAGTTTTGAGAGGTATTGGTCACCTATTTTGTAGAATGTTCTTCAGTTGGGATTTGTTTGATGTTTCTCTCATGATTGGACTGGGATTATGGGTTTTTGGGAGGAAGATCACAGAGGTAAAGTGCCCTTCTCATCACATCATATCAAGGGTACATACTGTCAGCATGATCTATGACTGTTGATGTTGACTTTGATCACCGGGCTGAGGTAGTGTCTTGTTTGTCAGCTTTCTCTACTGTAAAATTACTCCCTACCCTTCCACCCTCATTTTACATTGTACTCTTAAGAAGGAAGCCACTATGCACAACCAATGGAAGTTTATTTCTTATTCAACTAACTGTCCATGGTAGGTATTTCTGATGGCTATTGTCTTTTCTCTGCCGGTTATTCAGGGGCCCAGAATTCTTCTATTTTGTTGACATCCCCTAGGGCTTTGTCATATAAATCCAGCCAGTGTTAAGGAAAAGAGAATGTGGAGGACAATGTTTGCTTTTAAAAGCCTCAGCCTGAAAATGGCACACATCACTTTCACTTACGTTCCATATGACACTCATTCATCTGCCAAACCTAACTGCAAGGGAGGCTAGGACATATGGTCTAGCTGGGTGCCCAGGAAAAAGAGGAAATGGATTTGGGAGAAAAGCTAGCAATATTTGCTACACCGCTTTAGAGTACAAAAGGTAACAAACCAAACCCATGCCCCTCACCATCTAATAATATAGCCATCAATTCATGAAAAAAGAAAAAAATAATGGAAAAACATAATCTTAGAATCAAGAAGAGTCATACAAGTTGAAAAAAATTAGCTTAATAAAAAACTTATTCCATTGACCCTATTTTTCTTATTTCACTGTTGACCTGTGAACATGTGTTGAGAACAGGCACTTACCTGGGTGTCAGCATTTGAGAACCTCTGCCATATATTATGCTTATACCAAGTCTGCCTCTGTTTTTTTGCCTCCATCCATTGTCTCTCTGGAATGCCCTTCCTCTGATTTCTTTGTCAAGGAAAATTCTACTCACTCTTCAAGTGATAGATGAGGTGCCTTCATCCAACCTTGAGACAGAATTAGTCCCTTGCTCTTTGGTGCCATCATGTTACTCTGCTATCCATCATTTAACAGCTATCCTACACTAGTATTATATATAAATATATTTCATGTATTAAGCTAGGTGCTCCCTGAGGACAGCACAGGTTTTTATTAACCTCTTAGATCCCTAAGCATAGTCTGACAGATAAGCAAGTTTGTTGAATGCACCCAGAATGCTAGATGTTCCAAAACGTGGTCTCATTTTTGTCACCTCTTTCTTTAAAATACAACAAAATATATTCTCCCGCCTGCCCCAAGCCCCCCACCCCCCCCATCATAAAGGTGATCCTCACTTATGATAGTGTGCCTTCATGGAGAAGGTGCTCTTGAGCTGAGCCTGGAAAGGTTGGTAGGGTTTGAGGGATAGTAATAAGGGTACAAGTCTGTCAGGCAGGCTATATTGCTTTCTATGACACGTCTTACAGCCAGAGCTTTCCTTCAATAGATGGTCAGGTGTCCTTTGAAACATCTATAGTGCAAGACATTCGCTTTCATAGATCATCACATAATTAAAAGTCAGACTCCAGACTTGTTCTGGCACTGCTCTTGGGCAGTGGGGGATGGTATAAAAGCCTGATGCTCATTATCCTGAACAGGAGTTACCAACCTGAATTCCCAGGGTGCCAACAGGGGGATAGCTTCACCATAGCAAAAGAAGTGTTTAATTACAGCTACAGAAAGAGAAGCATGAAAAAACAAACAATCGTTTGCAGGCATTAATGACTCAGCTGCCATGCATCTCATTACCAACCAAAACATGACTTCTTAAAGTGACCTTAGCAAGCTTATTAGTAATAAAATATGAATATAAGACAATTGTCTCTTTCCTTCTATCCTTTTCTATCCTCTACTCTTAGCCTGCTGTTTACTTTAGTGACTTTACAACCTCAACTAATATTTTACTAAAACAGAAATCAGGAGACAGAGTCTGTTCACAGAATGCTGCCTTTATCTCACTTACACTGTTTCCTCGATTTTCATGGTTGAAAAATTAGACTGTAATTAGGATTTATATTCTTATGGGGTTTTTCAGTTCATACTGTCACATATATTTATTCATTTGAAATTCTCAATGATTATAGTTAGTGTAGGCATTACGTTTCCCATTATATAGATATGAAAACTGAGCCTCAGAAGTTAAATGACCTGCTCAGGACCAGATGGCAATTGTGGTTCAAAACTGTGTCTTCAGATTGCACATCTAGAGCTGAATGTGCCACATCAGCACCTGCCTGTCAACCAGTTAGCCTCATGGCAGAGGCTCACATGTTGTTTTTATTTCTCCTGATTATAAAAGTGATCCTCACTTATAATAGCCAAGCCTTCGCGGAGGAGGTGATCTTGAGCTGAGCCTGGAAAGGTTGGTAGAGTTCGGTAGATGGTAATAGGAGTACAGGATATTTTTTTGCAGTGAGGTTAGCCAGCTATGTGCTCCTCCAGCATGTCGCTAGTATGTCAGATTGGGTGGACCTGTGGAGGAAACACAGTGAAGATGAATCCAGTCCTTCATTTGTGCCACCACTTAGAGCAGAGGATTCTAAGCTCAAAGACATTTCAAGTCAAAGGTGCTCAAAGCCAGTAGAGACTAATAGAAGAAACCTAAAGATCACTTAGTTTAACTTCCAGATTTTATTGATAAGGAAATTAAGGCCTACGGAATAAATACATTGAATTTATTGAACTCACAAAGATAATACATAGTTATCAATCAGAATGCCTAATTTGCAGTTCAGTTCTTTTTTCCCTGTCCTTCTTCCTCATTACTAATTTTCTTGGCATATTTTCTGCTTCTTAGGACTGCTTGGCAGAAGACTTGTTTATATAGGCATTGCCTCATATTCCTGAATATGTGTGACTAAGTCATGCGTGCAAAAGGCTAACCCTAGACGTGTGTTATAGAGAGCAGGTCCATTCCCAAAGAGTTAAATGCATTGAATCCTTTACTAGAATTCTAATTTAGACCTAAACATCAATAAATGTGTTTAGTTTAACACACAATACCCAGCATATTGCCTGACAAAAAAAGAGATTCTGAGTAAATGTTGGTTGAATAAATGGATGAAGGAATGAAATTGACAGGCAGTTGAAATTCAGTGATTGTCCTTTTGAGGATAACATGTTGCTACTTCAGCGATCATGTGATTTCCATCTTTGCCTCAATTTTTATCACCAGAAGCAGCATTTTTCTTTTTCTAACAGTTTTTTATGAAATAATTAGAGCTATAAATGCACTACAATAATCTAATTTTTGCCCAACACTGAAGTAGAGGCCAAGATGGTAGTGATGCTGTAGAAAATGGATTGCTGCTGACAGCCAGCACCACGAGAAAGCTTTAAATATTTATGTTAGCTGAGCTACAAAAATCCAAATGCAGTATACAAAGGTCGGTTTGATGGTATTAGTGTGTAGGGAGTTTTTAAAAGCTGAGGACCACTTCTAGTTTGAAATAGAGAAATATGCATGACTTGATATTTTTCTTTTTTACTGGAAAAATGAATTTTGTAGTACTGGGGCTCCTCTCGGGTGAAGTATTTACTGAAGGTGAAATCTGTTTCCACGTACTTGCCAACGACATCTCATGACCATGAGGGTTTTGCTTTTTCCTGCGGTTCTCGTCCAAGTCATTATTTCTGGTTGAACTTGAACAGAATTTCAAAATCCAGGAGTTTCTGATGGATAGTTGACATTCAGCAGAAATAAAAGTCTTCCAGGGCCTGATTATGACTGCTGGAACCTTAGGAATTACAGCGCCAGTTTGGTCTAAACAGTGATTCTGGAATGGGTCCAAAAAATTGGTGGTGTCTTGTAATCAGACACTAGGTGCACTAGGGAGAGAAATAATTTTTAGCATGCCTATGTATTTCTCTAATCATAATTAACTTTTATTTATTTGTATTTGGTTTACTGCTGCAAGTATTATGGCTCTGCCTTTAAGGGGGGAAAAAAAGTAAAGATATGTTTCTGAAATGCCCCCTTTCCAAATACTTATTTCAATATTTAAGCCATTGGCATTTATGTGTTTACCTTAGAGAACGTTTTTGACAATTTGCAAGTGTGCATTTTTATAAACAAAATAAAAACTTGAATAATCATTTCGTTTTGTTTTGCAGAACCCCAGCTGAAAGGAATTGTGACAAGGTTATTCAGCCAGCAGGGATATTTCCTGCAGATGCACCCAGATGGTACCATTGATGGGACCAAGGACGAAAACAGTGACTACAGTAAGGAACATTAGCTTCTTGAACTCCAATTACAATCAAATGTATGGCCCAGTGTATCTTAGACTTAAAGCATGGCCAGGCTGCCTTTTGAACTATTTAACTACTAGTAAGCTGGTGTCTTTTCCTTTATCCTTCTTTCTATGATTCCCTATAGCAAAGAGACAGTAAAGGGGAGAGATTATGTACTAAGTGAGAAGGTAGGAGGCTTAGAGGGGTTCCAAATGGTCAATGGGCAAGAATATCTTCCCATCCCATTGTTTGACGATGATAAGTATTCCTAGTAACAAGGCAGATCTTCTAGCACAAGATGGTATTTTAATCCTAGAACCAAATAGTAAGCATGTTACAATAATTCTCAGAACATCATTTTTGGCAGACAAAAACTACTTCTTATGGTAAACATTGAATATGTACATATGTATATTACATATTATTTTATTTTCATTGAGGACAAAATTATTGATTTTAGAAGAAAAGTGTATTAAAATAGTAGGATGATGTTTTAAGTATATATGCTAACAGGATAATAAAGATGGCTAGACCTAAAATTTTTTATAATTTTTTGAAATAAAATGCCAAATATTAAAAGATTGTTAATAATATCCCTGGAAATAGTTTTTAACTAATTTAATTATAGAATTGACAAGTTTAGCAACTAAAAAAAATCATCAAGGTATGATAGAGAATATTTGCATTTCAGAAAAATGTTGAACACAAGCCTCAGAGCCAAGAATGATCACTCTTATCATATCTTTCAGTTTCTGCATAATAATATACAGATACCTGGGGGAATATTTGTGCTATTCTAAAATTATGCAGGGTGCCCTATTGTTTCCTAAAGTTTGTCTTGATTCAGTTCTAGATCTTTAGAGTTGAGCACATAGTATGTGCTCATTAAATAAACATCCAATTGAATTGTCTTCTGATGGATGTGATTTTGTGGTCAGACTGACAATCTACCAAATTGCGGAAGGTAATCTAAGAAGCCTAATATTTTATAGTGAAATACATTTTAAATAAAAAATAAAGATTTGAGGAAAGATCTACAATCCCTGAAGTGTGAAAATGCTCTTGTCTACCCTTTCTAAATTATTCTTTGTTCACTTAATATTACACATTGCAAAATATGAATTATGATAAAGAAAAGATCTTATTATAAAGAATTTCATCCCAGTTTTTTTGCAAAGTGGTTGATTAGCTTATTGTGGTTTGCATTGCTGGTTTGTGTTTGTGCGAATGCATTTTTTAAATGATTCACGTTTTCAACTGGGTACAGAAGAGTAAGGATGCTTTTCTCTCCATGTAGGATTTTCATCTGTTGCGTCTGTACTTGAATGTAGATTTACTGAAGCTACAAGTGTAGATGGAAAGAATCAGGGAGATTGCTTAGCTGTGCTGTCTCGGGGGTATCCCTTGATCTCAGTTTCTTTTTCTATAAAATGAGGTGGCTGGAGATGATAATACTAATATCCTCCATCAGCATCATTCACCCAACTTAAAAAAAAAGATTGAAAAATAATAAGTTGATGAAGATAAATTCTATCCCCAAGTAAGCTAAATAGTCATACTCGGTTCCACACAATGCAACTGTAACCCAGACAGCTACCCTGCAGATGTGTGACACTTATGATGGGGCAGTGGTGAAAGTGTGGGGTCAACTAACACAAATCCTTCCTTCACTGTTTCTGGCAAAATAATTGAAAGTGCTTTCTCTGCTGATGCTAAGTCAATGGCTGGTGTAAATCCACACCCACATATACGTATGTACATTTATACACAAATATGTGTATATGCATAGTAAAAAAATATATTTAGGCATAATGGCATTATGCATAACACACACACACACTGAGGGTGATACATTTATTCAAATACTTTCAGAAACTTTTAATTCATAAATTTAAAATATTTTTTATTAAGATAAACTACTGCACACACTTTTCAATATATTGGTATTAAAAGTAGTTTAGATATATAAAATAATAAGACTAAGATAACTTCATCTGGATACCCACCCCCTGGCTTAAAATTTAGTTAAAAATATCAGTACGTTTGAATTCCCTGTGTGCTCTCTCTGATGGAGTCCTGCTTTCCTTCAGTACCAGACATAGTAACTATCTTGAATTTGGCATTTTTTAATTTCCATGCAGTTTTAAAAATACATTTTTTCATATATGTATACTTAAGTCATTCATAGTAGTTTTTTGCATATATATATATATATATATATTTTTTTTTTTTTTGGTGAGGAAGATTAGCCCTGAGCTAACATCCATTGCCAATCCTCCTTTTTTTGTGGAGGAAGATTGGCCCTGGGCTAACATCTATGCCCATCTTCCTCTACTTTAAATGTGGGACACCTGCCACAGCATGGCTGGATAAGCAGTGCATAGGTCTGTGCCCAGGATCCGAAGCTGTGAACCCCAGACCACTGAAGCAGAGCATGCAAATTTAACCACTATGCCACCAGGACGGCACCTGTTTTGCATATTTGTAAACTTTTTATAAGTGAGAACGTTACTGTATATAACTTGTATGTACTTTTCCTCCCCAATATTATGATTGTGAGATGCATATATGGTGATACATGTGCTTTATATCATTCATTTTCATTTTTGTAAAGTATCCCATTGCATGAATCTACCCAAGTACATTTATCCACTGTCTTTTTGGTGGATAATTATCATTTCTATTTTAAGGCAATTACAAACAGTGCTCTAGAATATTTCTTAGAGACATTAAAGAGACCTTCCCGGACCATCCTTTATAAAATTGCACATCTCACCTTGGCCCTCTCTGTTCTGATACTCCACTATTTTTCTATTCATAGCTCCTATGACCACCTGACATATGTATTGTTACTGTTTGTTTATTTTTGATCTTCTTCCCAGGAGAATGTAAGTTCCGTGAGTAAAGAGATTTTGTTTTGATTTTTGATGTGTCTTTAGAACCTAGAATGATCTCTAAATACATAGTAAGCACTCAAGAAAAGTAGACTGAATGAATGAATGTCTCCTTGTGCACATGTGCAAAAGTTTCTCTAGGCCATTGGCTAAATACTCTGGCTACCCAAATATTTTTTAACTTTTTATTTTGAAATAATTTTAGACTTCAGAAAAATTTCAAAGTAATATAGGGAATTTCTGTATACTCTTCACCCAGCTTCCCCTAATGAATGGTAACATTTTATGTAACAACAGTACTATTAGCAAAACCCAGAAATTAACACTGGTACGATACTGTTAACTGAGCTATGGACTTTATTCAGATTTTACCAGTTTTTTCCACTAATGTACTTTCTTCTGTTGCCCCACCCCCATATATTTTAGTTGAAAATTTTCCTATGAAAAGAAACAATTTTTATTTATACTTTTTTCGATTAGAGATTAGGGGTAAAAACATCAGGGAAGGGTTTAAATTCCACTCGTGTTTTTAGTAGAAAATTATAAGCCTCTAAGATGTTAAAATGCCTTTTCTTTGTCTACTTTGTGTGGGCAGGAGTAAAAGTATTTGATTGTTTGAAAAAAAATCGTTACTATGAGCATCTGTCAGAAATGTGTTGTTTGGTTCACTAAACATCATTAGATCTGATCAACCTTACCATAGTAGCTTGGATAGAATTGATAAAGACACCTGTTCTTTTGTTCATGAAGAAAAGACTAATTGCCTGTAATTGAGTACAAAAACAAATGGGTTTGTCAGCAGCAATAGATAAGAATCTCCGCAAATATAATGATAACAAAAGATGCAAAACTGTGTTGGAACTGACACAAAAAAAGACAATTGTGGGTTTGGAAAGTATTAATAGGAATATTTTACATAAAATTAGAAAGGTAGTTATTCTGCTCCACTAGTTACCATAGGAGAAGATGCATTTGAAGAGGTCAAACATGCTGGGGTGAAAACAATTAAGATGTTATAACCAAATTCATTGTTCTCTTTTCTTCTGAACAAAAAAAAAAAAAAAAAAAAATTAAGAGCCATTTGACTGTGGAATGAGCTGCCTAATAAATCAGTACAATGGTGAAGCTGGAGATATCTAAGCAGATGCTGTACTGGTGCTCGAAGGGGGTTTTACAAGAAAACCCCTTTGGTGTGGAAGGGGGAAGAAGGTGGTGGTGTTTGGAGTAGTCGCAGAACTCAGTGACTTTTAAGGTCTCTTTCATTTCTGAGGTTCTTTTAAAAATTGTTTTGAATAGCTAAGATGAGTGTATGGTACAAAATTGTAAAGGCACAAAAGGGTATACAGTTGAGAAAGAGCAAAACGGTCCCTGACAGCCAGGAGTTGGCTTGGCACTCCCAGCCGGCCTTGCTGTGCTTCCGTTGAATAGAAACAATTTCACAGAACACCAAATTAGATGAGGCCACTGTGACCATGATGGATCAGGACAAAAACAAGACCGCTCTGTAATCACGTCTGAACATAGACAAAAACAAGAAGGTTGCCCAAGCTACAGAGTGGTCAAATGTTTCTCTGTCCCTATCATTTGTCTATCATTTATCATAATGGCTTATGTGAGTGGCTGCTGCTTGTTGACCAAACACAGCTTTAACTATGCTCTGGTCTTCTCACCTTGTAGGTAAGAATTATTAAGATCCCAATCATAGAATTATACCTACTTCCTTAGAGCATCCAATCCAGAGTAAATCTACATTTCTTTGAGCCCTCCCTAAAATCGTTTAACACAAGCCCAAGTCCTATAAGTCCTTTCTTACACCTTCTTACTAAGACACCCAGTTCTGCCATAGTGTGTAGTTTTCCTTCTTGCTTGAGTCATTAAACTCAACTTTGACAACCAGGGGTGTGTTTCTTTGCCTGGAAGCCGTTGACATAATCTAAGCAATTTTCCGTCCTTCCTCTCTCTGTCACCTGGCCACATTGCTTGGTATTCTTCTTGATATAGACTATGCATTTGTCACCATATACAATACTGTGTATCTATATCTATACCATCTATATCATTTATGTTTATATTTGTATCTTGTTGAGAACCTTTTTGTTTTTACTTAAAATGTTATACTTGCAAGGTTTTTTCCACGTTAGTGCTTATTTAAATGGGATAATTTAGTTAACCTAATTTCCAATTGATGGAAATTTCAGTTCTTTCCAGTATTTGCTACCATAAACAAAGCTATAAAGAATATCCTTTCACATAAGTCATTTTGCATACATACAAGTGTATTTATAGGTTGGATACTTAGAAGTGGAATTGCTGAGTCAAGGGTAAGCATTTTTTACAATTTGAAATATATCTATTTGTTCTCCGTCACAAAAATTTACACTGAGAGTGTCTGTTTCCTTATCTTCTAGTCAACACAATGTATTATCAAACTTTCGGTTCTCTGTTATCTAAAAACATAAACTTTAATTTTTCTTGTTATGAGTTAGGTTGAACACTTGTTCATATATTTTAAGAGCCATCTGTACTTCTTTTTCTATGAAAGATTTGTCTATATATGTTTTTATGAAATGTCTGTTTTTTAAATTTGTAGGAAATCTGTTTATATTTTAAAAATCAGCTCTTTGTTGTATGAGTTACAAACACTTTTACTCATTTTGTTGTCTGTGAATTTTTTTTGCCATGCTTTTGTTTTATTTTATTTTAAGTATGCTTTTATGCCCTCAATTTTTCTTTCCTATTTAGAAAAGCTTTACTCGTTCCAGGATTATAAGAAAAAGAAAACTCTCATGTTATTTATTTATTTATTTATTTATTTTTTGGTGAGGAAGATTGGCCCTGAGCCAACATCATTGCCAATCTTCCTCTTTTTGCTTAAGGAAGATTGTCACCGAGCTAATATCTGTGCCAGTCTTCCTCTATTTTGTATGGGGGATGCTGCCACAGCATGGCTTGATGAGTGGTGTGTAGGTCCATGCCCGGGATCTGAACCCGTGAACCCCAGGCTGCTGAAGCGGAGTGCATGAACTTAACCACTCTGCTGCAAGGCCAGCCCCTCCCATGTTTTGTTTTAATGAAGTATTGTTTCATTTTTATACTTAATGTTTAATCAATCTGGAATTTATTTCTTGAGATCTTTTGATTCTATACTTCTAATATTTTGTGTTATTAACCACTGATTACAAATACAAATACAGTTTCTTCAGATTTTATGAGGATATTAAATTCTTCATGAGTTTGGCATAAAGAAACAAATTTCAAAATGGTCTGTATCTGAGTTTCAGAAATCCAATTGGAAATTTAAAAATTTAGTCATCCAGTTATGTTTTCTATACAATACCAAACATATGATGTTTTGATACCACCAGCCACAAGTATGTAGACACAGCCAAAGCCAACAGAAGCTCTATATTGCTAAACTATGAACAGAAACATGATCCAAATGGTTAGTTGAGGAAAATTATCAAGAACATAAGGGGCCTTTCTGGACAAGGAGTTCATCTCTTTTACCTGTTGAAGCACGCACATTATAGTATTCATGGGAGAGTGAGGGCTATGCCATATCCAATTATAGGGATATTATTTCCTTCCAGGGTCATCTGTAGTTTAAGAATATGTCATCAATTTATATGTGTGAAATCACACCTACAAGTTGGATGAAAAGAAAAAGAAATGCATGTGTTATCCTGCTGATTTTCCTTAGGCAAGGTTATTTCCATAATCTTGTGCAACGCTTTGGTACATGTAATGCTGTAACTCTTATAGTGGCATGTCTTACCAAGAGCAAAATTAATATTCGGCCTTAGCTTACAAATGCTTCACTTGAGTTTTTTTTTAATAGTGGAAAAATGTTACCTTTTGATTTAATAGCTAGAAGAAAAGTAATAGACACTTGCTAGAAATTTATGTTTTTGCTGACTGTGTCTTAATTTTAAAGACTGTGCCTCCAAATAATATTTGTGGAAAGATTGAAAAGGAACCAACCATGTCCTTGAATAGTTTACCCATTCCCATAAACTCATAAGGGAATAACTCCTCAAACGTTTTTTAACCTCGGCCTCTTACCTTCTTATGGGTCTTATATTTCTTTTTGATTCTTAGACTTCTCGCCTCATGTGTCCCTCTGGTCAGTAAAGCAAAACACGAGCCGTTTGAAGTTGCCCTTCTTCCTAATTGCTCTATGGCTGTCTATGGGCGTATTAATAGGGAGTATATGTGGTGGTTAAGAATCTTATGGGGGCTACTTAACCAAGTGTGTTCCTAGAAAGAGCTGAGGACTGAGCTTGTCTTTAGTCTCTTCTTGGCTCTGTGAGGTGACCAGTGCTTTGGCCTTGGGCAAGTCACATCAACTTCCTCAGATTTATACAATCTCTGTACAAAATGAGAGGAACAGAGAATCTCTAAGATTTTGATAGCCTCTCCTTTAATTCTCATATAGAAGTGAATGTATGCTCAGAAACACTGATTGACAGCTTCCATACCATTCGTTCTGAAAGGTGTGTTTCCAGCAGGAAATCTTCAGTTTACAAATTCCTATGAAATATTCTCAAGGTGTGTATAAACATCTGGAGAGTCACACATGTAAATGATAGAGTCAGAATTTGAATCCAGGCTATCTGACTTGAGACCTCTTTGAGTTAGTTATTTAATCTCTTCATATCACAATCCCTCATTTGTTAAGTGGGAATAATAATAGTACCTAGATTATAGGGTTGTTGCGTAAATTAAATGGGTTGATTCATGAAAAGCGCTTAAAATAGTGCCTAAAACACAGTTAAATGCCATCAGTTTTGTTATTCTCATCAGGAGGGGTGAGAGTCCTGGTTTGCAAGGAGCCTTGGCAGTGGCCATTTTAACAGAAGTAGAATTCTTAGTGGTGGTGATTATTGTTACATGAAAGAATTTAATGGTGTTGAAGCTGGTGGGTATTGAAGAGTACTCTAAGTCAGTGGTTCATAAAGTGTGTAGTCCCCAGACCACCAGCATCAGTATCCTCTGGGAACTTGTTAGAAATACACATTCTTGAGCCTTACCCTAGGTGTGCTAAATCAGAAACTCTGCGCTGAGGCTTAGCAATCTGTTTTGACAAGCCGTCCAGATGGTTCTGATGCCCTGCAGGAGGTATCACTAGTAGCTCTCCTCTGCACCCAGGATTTAGAGTGTTAATATTTGCTAATGAAGGCAATCTCTGTTCTTGGGACTGTCATACCTAGTTCTAGGGGTACCTGATTCCTAATTTAATAGGGAAAGCATAGGTCTGCAGGCATACTGATGAAAAGCATAGTGAAATTCAGACTTCCTAGTATCTCAAATATGTGTGGAATCTGTTGCATTTTGATTTATTTTCTGGAGAGAGTGCTCAATTCTAGACAGATATGCGGTCAAACATAGGTTTAGGGAATTACAAAAAATATCTAATGATATAAGTGAGCTTATACCATATAATTTTATGTCTTAGAGCTTTTACACATGCTAATTCCTTTTGCTTGGAATGACTTCACCAATCTTATCCACCTGGTAAGCCACTCTTACCCTTCAGAATACTTCTCACCTCGTATCTCCTTTGTCTGTGTGAGGCCTTCTCCAGCTGTCCCCCTAACTGCCACCCCCACGCAAAACCCCACATTAATCACTTGCTTCACTCTACTGTGTTTGAACCTCGTGTGTACATTTACAGCTGCACAAAGCACATTATACTGCGACTCTTGATCTGCATTTGTGTTTCCCCTATTAGCGTGTAACATCCTTATTTGCCCTTCTGCCTAGCACAGCAATGGACACTTTCCAAGATCCCAAACTGGAGGGCTACGCAGATATGTTTCATTTACCTGGCACACTTCAGGGGAAAAAATGAGTGTATTCAAGCAATGGGTGTACCTACTTTCTCCCATATTTTCTCCTATCTGTGTAGGCCGTGAAGACTTTTGAGTTTGGGATACCTGCGGCTCTCATTCAATGTTTGTGAAATCAAAATAACTGGATACAACTTCAAAGGAAGAGTATAAACCACTTAAATATCACCAATTGCAAGGCAAAGTAGCTTGGACTGTGAGTCATATAAACTGGTTTTCAGGCCAGGTCTGGTTCCTAATTAGCTGTGTGATCTTGTTTAAGTCACATAAGCCTTCTGTTCCTTGGTTTTCCACTTTGTAAAGTGAGGTGTTTGGAAAAGATCATCTCCAATATCCCAGACAGATCTGAAACTTTGAAAGCCTATAAATTGGCAACGATTTTGGTTTTTACCTTTGAAAAACTTGAAACTTTCCCTTTTAAACACATTACAAAAAAGGGCAAAATTATAAAAGCAGATAATACAATAATTTTTGCATTGAATTTGGAAGAGTAGTAAATTCAATCTACCTTCAATATATATACAGAATTTGACCACTTCTCAATACCCCTATTGCCACTATCTAGTCCAGGCTACTAGTATCTTTGGACTTTTGCAATAACTTCCTAACCAATTGGGTTACTTAAGGCTTTCCCCCTTCAGTCTATTATCCACACAGCAACCGGAGTGACCCAGTTAAAACATAGGTCAGATAAACCCACTTCTCTGCTCAATCTCTTTCATCATACGCTGTTAAGGGTAAAAGCCAAATTTCATCCTATGACCAATAAGGTTTTATGTAATCCCTTCCATTACCTCCTAACTATGCTGTCTCCTCTTTCTTTTGCCTTGTCTCGCTGTTCTTCTAACACACCAACCATGTCCATCTTCAATGCGTTGGTACATGCTATCCTGTCTTCCTAGAATGCTCTTCCTCTGAATATCTCAATAGCCTACTCCTTCATCTTCTTCATTTCCTTACTCAAAATTGAGGCATTTTCTCATGGAGGCTTGCTTTTTCCTCTGCATACACTGTGTATCTCTTGAGATATTTATGCAATTTCATCTGTAGGTATTTATTATGTATGTGATCTGTTTACTTCCTTTAGGTTATATGTTCCTTAAGGGCTTTGACTGTGTCTGATTTATCTCTGTGTTGGCCTGTAATAAGGTTTTAATAATGGATAGAGATAGGTTAACTCATGACTACCATTTAAATTGAAAGGCTTAATTCAAATATAAGCTCCAGAGAGGCAGGGGGCTTTGTCTGCATTTTGCATGTTGTATCTCCAGCACCTAGAATAGTGCCTGACACATACTAGGTTTTCAATATTTGTTGGAATAAATGAGTGAAAGTGAATTCACAGACCAACACCATCAAAACTGAAAAGGATTTGGTAGAACAACACCCAGCTTGAAGGATTAATGCAAATTGGATCATGTTTGCATTTTGTTTTGAGAATGACAGACAATTTGAGAGACTTCAAAGGATGGATAAGGAAGTAATTTTCCATTATGAAAGTAGGAAGAAAATTGAGAATGCTTAGTCTGGAAAAGTGAACTCTATAACAATAATAGTAAAAGAAGACACTCTTGCACAGTTTTAAATATATCTTCAAAACATTATGTGAATATATATTCATGGTGATAATTACAGAGGCATCATTTTCTGAAAGTGTGTAAATGGTACGTTAACCCGTAAGAGATGGAGCCATTGCTTTTATTATTCAACTAAGACCAACAGCTAAATTTAAACTTATGTAGCAGGAGAAAGAAAATATACACTCAAGTACTTTAAGAGTCAGAAAAAAAAGAGGGGTGAAGGGTCCTGAAGTAGTGGAAAAGGGTATTAGAGTTGTGATGAGTTAGAGATTATTAAAATCCCCCTGAAATTACCTGATTCTGAGGCTCTGAGGTGTGAGTTGATTTGCTCAAGGTAGAGTAAGGAAAATTCAGTTCTGTTATATCCATGTCCTGTGTTCCTTCCTCTATGTAAGTTATTGCTTGAGAGGTTATGCAGATTTGACTGCATCCTCACACTTAAAGCAGATCGTAATTAACGGCTGTGGGATTTGTTATATGTGGCTGGTTAGAGTAGGCATTCCGTCTGTAGCCACCAACTAAATAGATAAAGCATAACTTTTCTCTCATGTGGCCTGGTGTTTTGCAGGACATACTACCATGAAGTAGAAAGGAAGAACCATATATTTTCAATGAGGGATTTTGAAGATAAAATGGTCTTCTATGCGCCAAGCATTATTTCTTAACCTATGAGTTTGGGGCACATTAGATAACAATAGCCAATGTTTACTGAGTGCTTTCTAAGGGTCTAGTACAGATATGAAAATTTTATAAATTTTATTCATTTAAGTATCATGACAATCCTATAAAGCAGGTACTGTAATCATTCCTACTTTGAAGATGGGTAAATGAGGCATAGGAAGTTTAAATAATTCGCCCATGGTCACACAGGCATTAAATGATAGACCCAGGATTTGAACTCAGTGAGTTTAGTTCAGAGATAATGCCTTTGCCCACTCTACACTGAATCCTCCCATTTCCCTTTCCTGGTTAATATTTCCTAGTGCATAATAAACATCAAGTTAAATCATACTACTGCATTCTTCTGACAACACTTTTAAAAACTGTTAACAAGGGAATAGGATTTACTTATAAAATATTATGGTGGTTTACTATGGACAGGCTCAACATCGAACTTGAGAGGATTTTGCTCATATATTTGATGCATTTAAACTGTAACTTAAGACTTTTTTTGGAAATAGTAAACCATTATACAATAATTTTGAAGATCTTAAATATGTGCTTGCCTATTTCATATATCTGACGGGAAATTTGAGGTGTGTAGGATGTGTGTGCTTGTGTGTGTACATGTATTTCCATATATTATTCAGTAGCCTAGATAGAGTGGTACTGAGCAGGCATCCAGCTGTTGCACTAGCACATCTGCTGTCCCTGACACTGAGACAGAATGCGGAACACATGCCATGTCAAAATATGCCTGTACAGCATTGCTAAGCCCCCTCCATAGTATTATAATTGAATGTTAAAAAATATCCTAAAGAAAGCTTCTCCTCGTTTCCTCTTACTTAGGTATTGGCAGAAACATCATTTTTATTGTTCCTTTAGCTTGTACCAGGGATCAGTCCTGATACTTGGGGAAGCAGTGTGGTGTGTGAATAGCCCATAGGATTTTAAAGACAGACAGTGATGGATATTAATATGCATTTCTCCACTTACCAGATGTATAAACTTGGGCAATTTGCTTAGCACGTTGAAACCGTAGTTCCTCATCGGCAAAATGGAAATTATATGAAGAGAATTAAAGTATATAATCAAATTTACTCTCATGGAAGGAAGTGCTTTGGAAACTCTAAAGAGGAGAAATCTATGCTACCTGAAGGATGATCAAGAATAATTTCAGGGACAATGTAGGACTTGAGCAGAGCTTTGAAGAATTGTGTAACAAGACTTTTTAGAAACTCATCTGTAGTTTCAACACTCTTCTAGGCCCTAGACCCAGGCTTCTCATCTTTTGGGGAATTTGATATGTCTAATTTAGCAGGATTAAATCCCACTACACTTGGAATTTCCCTCTGAGGGGGTTAGAATTATACACTTACACATAGTCTATACTCATTCCTTTGATTCTCTTGATAATCTGAGCAGGAAAAGTCCTACCAAGATGCAAAGGAAAACAATCCACCTCCCACCTATGTCTAAGTTCTCTGGAAAAATGGCTACAAAATTTTTGCACATTAGAATCACCTGAGTAACTTTTAAAAACCTGATGCCCAAGTCTTACTCCAAATCATTAAAATCAGAATCTCTGAGGATGGAATCCAGGGATCAGTATTCTTTTAAAATAACACAGATGATTCCAAAGTGCAGTCAAGAGTAAGAACAGTGATTCTAGAACATTGCTTCTCAGATTTTAGTGTGCATCAGAATCACCTGGAGGGCTTGTTAACCTACTGATTTTGGAGGCTTACTCCTAGAGTTTTCTGTTTAGGTCTGAAGTGGGTGCTGGGGAGTTTGTATTTGTAACAAGTTCAGAAGACCATGCTTTGAGAACCACTGCTCTAGAATAGTGCTTCTCAAACTTTAAGTGCAGAATAATAATCTGAGAATCTTGCCCAACTGCAAATTTTGATTCAGTAGATGGGACCTGAGATTCTGCCTTTCCAATTAGCTGCAGGAGATGCCTATGCTGCCCACCCCAAGCTTTGGTCTGCTGACTGCACTGGATTTGGTAAACATCAGTGTCACATGGGAACATGCTAGAACCACCCCAGGACTATTGAATATGAAATTGCTTTTTAACAATAGTGCATGTTGGAATCATCTGAAGAGTTTAAAAAAATATTGATGCCTAAGTTCAATCCTGAAGATTTTTATTTAATTGGTATGGGTGTGGCCAGGGCATCAGAATTAAAAAAAAAAAAATAACCAACGCCCCAGCCTGAAATTTATGTAATGTCATAAATCAATGTTACCTCAATAAAACAAAAAAACCTCCCCAGGAGGTTGTAATATGCAGCCAAAACCTTTGAGACAGAGTCATGCAATAAGACTTGTTTTAAAGTACAGTGCAAATCATTGCTCTTCTTTTATGGAATGTTCTGTGATATTTTACTGTAGAAGGAGGCCCTCAAGATGGAGATGACAAATAAATGGCCCAAGTGCTCCTCCTGTGTCTGTGGCGGACATCACTAAATTCTCACAACAGACAGCTACCATAACATGATTGGAGTTTCATATATGTCTGCCATATTCATGCTTCATATTCATTAACACCAGTATATTGAAAGCCAACTGTGTTCTAGTTACCCAGTTAACAAAAGTTACAAAGGTGACTCATACATTTCCTGCCTTCTCACTGCTCCGAGAGCAGTAGAGAAAGTTGAACATTTATGTAAAACAAAACTTGATAATGCAAATTAACACTGGTATGGCCACGTGATTAGAAAAATCACCAGATTTCAGAGATGAGAGAGATCCTCAAAAGCCATGGTGCTCAGCGAAAGTGGATTTTACCCTGAATTTTGAAGACTAGGAACAAAATATGTAAGCTAAGATTAGGAGAATTGCATTTCAGATGAGGAGGCACAAAATCACCTAGTGGAGACAGCTCCTGCCATGTTGGGGAAAAATGAGCTGATTAGTTTGGATGAAGCAAAGAGATTATGTGGAAATGTCACAGGACCGTATTTTAGAGTGCTTTAACTGACGCATAGGGGAGTTTAAACTTTATATTTTAGGACATGGAGAACCAGTGAAAGTTATTGAGCAATTGCAATTGAGTGATAGGTGAAATGTGGTGCTTTGAAAATTTGCAGCTAGGGATTAGAGTAGAGATGGGCTGAAGGAGAGATTTTAAGGTAGAGAATAGTAATGACAAAATCATCACCTTATTTTTCAAATTCTTTTTTTCTCCTCCATTTCTAAAAAAAAACCTTATCACATTTATTTCCGTAGATCCACTTAATATTTTTGGAATGAGGCAGATTATATATATTTTTTAATTATGAGCAGTAAATATAACATTTGAGTATCAATGTCAACATAACTTGAGTGGAATCATGAATGTTTCCTTTGTGACTTTTTCACTGACTTTCCACTATTTAATTATAATTGCTCATCAGTATTGTGTGCATAAATTTTCAAAAGTGCTTTCTTGTTTTGGTAATTAATGATAATGAAGTACAAAGCTTTGGTTGAGCATATCTAAACCACCTCAAGCAAGTCTGCTTGTGTTGTCTGTGTGTAATTTACTAAAGGTTTTGTTCTTCCTGGCTGGGACATTTCTGCTTGGCTGAAAAATTCCTTTTAAGTCTTCCAAATTTATTTATTATAGTTCCATTTTTTTCCTCACCTTCTTTACAACTTCTTGGATTGTGGTTACTAGAATTTCTCTTCTGTTTCTTAAAAGCAACAATATTCTCTAGCCTTACAGCCTCCAGAACCTAGGTCTACAGCCAAGCTCTTCCTTGGCTGATTTAATGACCCTGGGAAAACCTTATGTCTTTGAGCTTCAGTGCCCTCATCTATGTAGAGATGGATGCAGAGTACACACGTGTAGTTATTTTTTTTTTTTTTTTTTGTGAGGAGATCAGCCCTGAGCTAACATCCGCCAATCCTCCTCTTTTTTCGCTGAGGAAGACGGCCCTGGGCTAACATCGGTGCCCATCTTCCTCCACTTTATATGGGACGCCGCCACAGCATGGCTTACCAAGCAGTGCGTCGGTGCGCGCCCGGGATCCGAACCAGCGAACCCCGGGCCGCCGCGGCGGAGCGCGCGCACTTAACCGCTTGCGCCACCGGGCCGGCCCCTGTAGTTATTTTTTTATTTCAGACTTTCACCACCATGATGGCAGGTATGTCTGTCATTTACACCGCTGTATTACAAGTGGCTAGCACAATATCTGGAATATGTGTGATGAATTAATGAATAAACCTAATAGACCATAGTGTCCATTTTGGCAACATAGTGATTGATGGAAGATAGGAATCTAAAAGCTTCAAAACATGCAGAGATTTCTTGGAGGATGTTTTTGCCTGTTGATCTTATGGACTGACACCTGTGCTGTTCACTGAATTCTTCAAATGCACTGTGAGACAAGTCTCCTGTGTAAGACAAATTAGCTATGGAGGATGAGTGATGACAGGCATTTGCTTTTATTATCGATAGTGATAGGCTTCATTTTTCATCTTAAGGAGAAAAAAATCACTTTGAATTGACTTTTTAATTATGCAAGTTTTTGAACATCTCTGAAGTAACACAGAAAAGGTTATATGATAATATCAGGATTAAAAGCCAATGGCAGGATTTCTACCAGAGCTAAGGTAAACATTTTACTAGCTTTGTCAAAGAAAGGGGTCATCATGTTGCTCATTTTGAAAATTCACAATGTTTGTTATTGGCCAATGCTTAGAAGAAAAATTTTAAGTCTCTGAGCCCGAAACAACCAATCAGTTCCATAAGCCAGTAAATTCAGTGGGGAAAATAAGTCTGACAGTTGGATTATTTGACCAATTGTTCATAAAATAGGGCATCAGGCTGAAAGCACTGAATCAACATTGCCTACACTATGTTGATTTTTACATTCTTTTTATTGTTTTATTTTAAATACAAATTGTTGTTTTTCCTTACTGGATCTTCAATATATAAGATGAAATACATTGCTTGTTTTTCTTCCATGACATTTTAAGAAATTTAAGTTAAAATATGAGATAATGATGACCAGTATGTTCCCCACCACTGCCCCTATTATGAAAGGTCTAGATTTGGAAGTTTAGCGAAAACATCACCACCACCACTAATAACGATGCCTTGTATTTTACTTTTATAATTTAAGAAAATTGTGTTTTTTTAAAAAATTATTTTCTTAATTGATCTTCTTAGCGAGTCAGAGAGGCATTCAAAGAACACACTAAGGGTCAGGGAGGTTACATTACTTCGAGTCACCAAGGTCACAAAGTTGTTAAATGTTGAACTAGGGCTCATGACCAAGACCTGTGTCCTCTGGGCTAAAGTTCAGTCGTCATCCGAGTCTTGTTTCCTTGACTTAAAAGCTAAAAAGTGGGGACAGTCATGTCTTTCCCTTAGTCTCTGTAAGAAATGCTGTTTTAGAGAGTTAAATTTAATGGTCACAATTGTTTAGGCTTCTACAGTGCAATGTACTCTGGATGAAAACAAACATATTTCATACTCTTGAAGAATTCGTAGTTTACAGGGAGACCCAGGCAGACATATAAATATGAAAAGCAAGGTGATAAGTACTACGTATGAAATGCTGTGGAATTAGGATGAGGGAACAATTAATTTCCCTGAGTGACTACTTCATTGTACCATAATTTAAATAAACACTTTTGATTGGAGGATTTAAGAGCTCAGACCATCTCCTGGTTTGTTGACTATTCCATAAGAGCATTTTCCTATTGAAAATGGGCAAGGGGAAGAATTGACCTCTGTAAGTGATAAATAAATGCCAGAAATAAATATTAATTTCATGACTAATGGAAAACCAAGTGAGTGACCTGCAAATATTATCATACTATTACAATTACAAATGTTATTGCACTAGACTATAGGATTATAGGGGAAAATAACCTGTTATCAACTTAATTTTAGGTTAAGATTTTGTAGGATATGATATTATTCACACTCTAACAAAATATCTTTGTTGAGAACATTTTGAAGTGTGAGAAATAATACTGAATTTTCAAGGCAATCTGATATTGAAAGGGTATAAATTATAAACCCAAATATCTCCATTCTCTCTCAGTATCTTTCACTATAAATTTACTTGGGTTTTTCATGGGTCCTAAAATGCATTTTTTTCATTGCTCATTCTGCTAATTTAACCCAGAATTTCAAAATACAGTTGTACTTTTTTATACCTGTTTATTATTACAAATAGTGAGGAGTCTGTCCTTAGAAGTTACTTGGGAAAGTATTGGATTTATCTGCTGTAAAGAAGAATTTGTAATGATCTTCTTTCTCCCTCCTTCCCTCCTTTCCTCTCTCTCTTCCTCTTCCTCTTCTCTTTCTTCTTTGTGTCTTCATTGGTTGTCAGATTAAGTGCTTTCTGATGTGTTTTGGATTGATTGTCACCAATTTGTCACTGGAATAGCTTGTGTGGATACTAGGTAGAAATTAAGTTGAATAAGAACATAGCACTTTTACAAAGTACTTTTTTTCTGGTCCAGTATATTACAAGATGTTTAATATCTTGCTTGTACCAAATTCCCCAAATTCTTCCCTTCCTCTTTATTCCCTCCAAAACTTGCCTCACCCTACATACACACACACACACACACACACACACACACACACACACACACACACAAGCCCAATGCATCCTATGCTTTTGCCCTCTCAAACTTTGTATCATGTAGGTTTTCTGGCTTTCCCTATAGATTCCATATTTGAATATATTCTATGTGTGGTAAATATTATCTTTAACTGTTTCTTACTTGCTTAATTATGGAAACATGACCTAGAAAAGTATGAATAGGCAAGGTTAAAGAGAAACTACTGCTGATTCATTTATTTGTTCGGCAAATATTGAATAGTGGCTTCCAAGACCAAGATACTATGCTAGGCAACAAGGATAATAATATAAGTTTCTACTTGCCCACAGAATAGTGGGAGGTTCAGAAAGATTTACAGATGAAGGTGTATTCCGCAGGGACCACATGTGCTGGATACATCACCATTTTCCTAGCCTAAGCATGCCATGTAGTGTACATTAAGTGCTTAATAAATATTTATGGAAAGAATAAATGACATGTGAATCAGAGACATTATAGAGATGTTTACAAGGTGCCATATGAGAGTTCAACTAATTAAGGCTATGGAATCTTACCCCAAAGTTTAGGATGACATTTCATTCCCTTCATTTATTTACTTTGTATCTAAAAAACAAGTTAGGACTTTTTATACCCTGAAATAAAGCCAAGAATTCGGATATTTAGTTTATTTAAAAAATGACATTTTACATGTCAAAATCCTAGCATGATGCCTGAACAAAAAGTAGCATTCAATGAATATAATCTTTTTAGCTTTTCCTTTCTCGTTTGATACTTTTCTTTCATTCTCTCCTTCCAATTAAATTTCAACCTGAAACTGACTTAAGTTTTATAAGTCCTAATACTTATACAATTTGGGCACCATCTTTGAAAAAATAAATATAACAAAATGAAATGAAAATTATGTATACAAAAGCGTGTAGGGTAAGAAAGTAAATCACAAAAGATTATATTTTAAAAAGCTGAAAGCTATCACAAAGATTATAAAATCCAGGGAAATAAAATATTTTAGTTAATTACTTGATGGATGCAAATCTATACGTTTCTTTTCCATTATTTTGTATGTATAATCTTTGAACATCTTTTCATATGACAATTTTTTTTTTAATTTTATTTATTTATTTTTTTCCCCCAAAGTCCCAGTAGATAGTTGTATGTCATAGCTGCACATCCTTCTAGTTGCTGTATGTGGGACGCGGCCTCAGTATGGCCAGAGAAGCGGTGTGTCGGTATGCACCTGGGATCCGAACCCAGGCTGCCAGCAGCGGAGCGCGAGCACTTAACCGCTAAGTCACGGGGCCGGCCCATATGACAACAATTTTATAATACATTTCTGTAGAAAGAATAATTCAGTCTTTCCTATAGCATGATTGATCAAAATTGATCCTTTATTACAGTCATATGTCACTTAACGATGGGGATACATTCTGAGAAATGCATCGTTAGGTGATTTCGTTGTTGTGTGAACATCCTAGAATGTACTTACACAAACCTAGATGGTATAGCCTGCTACACACCTAGGCTACGAGTACTAATCTTATAGGACCACCGTCATATATGCAGTCCGTCTTTGATGAAACATTATTATGCAGCACATGACCGTATTTTTTTAATTTATAAAGTTTATTTTAGCTTCGTAATTCATAATTGGTA
Source organism: Diceros bicornis minor (assembly GCF_020826845.1). Lineage (NCBI taxonomy): Eukaryota > Metazoa > Chordata > Mammalia > Perissodactyla > Rhinocerotidae > Diceros > Diceros bicornis. The sequence continues at coordinate 32,586,030 of NC_080754.1, forward strand.
ATTTCATGTACATATTGAGAATTGTTAGCAAAATTGATAATTTTTTTGTTGTAAGATTTCAGAACACTTCAAATCCACTACCCACTTCCTCCAGTAAATAACTTTTGCTACTCATTTGTGCATTACTGCAAGAATGCTATGTATCCAACAATCACACGGACTCAGTTGCATGCAACAGCAAGTGTTTATGTTTCATGTGTCTGGGGTGGTTGGCTAGACAGCTCTACTGATCTTGTCTAGTTACATATCTGGGTGTCAGCCACCTATCAGTTAATCTAGAATGACCTTGGCTGGATTCCTGATGCCACTTTGATACATTCTAGGTGTCTTACATTCTCTTCCTAGGACCACTGGGTTAGTCTGTGCATGTTCTTCTCAATGTAGTGGCAAGAGGGGAAATGCACAAACAGGAATACATGGTCTCTTTTTCAAGACTCTGCTTCTTGTAGACATGAATATTCACTGGAGGATGTAAGCAGGGATGCATGAGTAGATGCAAGGGCCTTGAAGAATGGTGTGGCCCTGTTACTATGAGTTAGGACAGTGACTTTGAGGATGGAGAAGAAGACTGGAGACAGGAGGAATTCTCGCTGAGTAGCGAAGGGTTCCTGTGACCTACAGTCAGTGTGCTACACTGAAGATAAATAATAGATAAAGGTAAGTCATTTGCCACTTTTAAAGATTTTAGGAGGCAGATGCAGACTCTCCCAAAGAGAAGAATTTTTAGCTTTTACCACTAAAAATCTCATCCCTAAGTGTTTACTGGTTTTTTTTTTTAATGGAATTGCTAAATCTCCCAAAGCATACCATCTAAAAAGCATTATCACCTTATGGTTCATATGAAACTGTCACACAAGATTTTTGCTTTTGTCCTTGCCTAGTTTTAGTGATTTTCTCCCTCTCCTCAGAAAGGAAAAGCTTTATAGTTGCTTTTATACTTCCATTTCAGCTAAATGAACCAATATTCTTAGCATTTGTCCTTGAAATCTTTATTTTAGAAAGACATGCACAATTTTGGATTTCATTACTCTTTCTCATAAGAACTGTTACTGAACTTGAAATTTTCTAGTAGTTGCCTTTATTTACAATGTATAAGTACCTTACATTTAGTTCATACCTTACGTGTTAACTCTACTCTCATTAGCAATCTCTATCAGTTAGCATCAGGGTTGGCTCTGCGTTGCACAGACTAAAATAACAAGGACTTATTTTTCTCATATGAAAGCCAGACCTAAGTAATTGAATGCTGGACTGGTGCCATTGCTCCACAAAGTCCTCGGGGACCCAACTCCTTCCAGCTTGCCTGCCACCACTCCCTCAGGGGTGGCCCTTGTTTTCATGGTCTGAGGTAATCCAACCACCACATCTTCATCCCTGTAAAAACAGCAGTAAGGCAAAGGATTGAGAAAAAGGCAAAGGATACTTCTAAGCTGCCTTTAGGGAAGGAGTCTTCAAGTGTACAAAGACCCTTCTGCCTACATCTCATTCGCCAGTACTGAGCCCATAGCCGCAGCTAGCTGCAGGGCATGTCGGGAAATGTAGCTAAATCATCTATTACTTTGCGAGGAGGTGAGAATGGATGTTAGAGGAAATTAAACTTAAAATGGAAGAAGGAGGAAACATGACATTTGGGGCAGATAACCACATTGGAGAGCTAGAAAACTTTCATTGAGGTGGTTTCACCTGGGTTACCTATCTGAACCTGTTTGCCCTTCTGAAAATTAGGATAATCATTCTGTCCTAAATTCTTCATAGCGTTTGTGGTTGAAGGTCAAGTACGATGATGGATTTATCAGCTCTTTGAATATTAAATGTTGCACAAATATAAAATATTATTTTTTAAAGTATTAAGTAAGCTTCTGAATATAAACTCCATAAATATTATTGGGATTATATGCCAGTTTTTACATCAGACCCTATGGTAACCTTATTTGACAAGCAGAAGAGTCAAATATTAATGACAACGCTTATATAGAGAGAACACATCTCTCTTTATGAAATGTTTTCAAGACAATGGTAATGCATTTGCTTCTTCTATAAGCTCTGTGCAGTAAGGATTATTATGCTCATTTTACAGACAGAAAAACTATAGCAGAGTGGTTAAATGAATGGCTCAAAGCCCTGTAGCTTCTGAATGGTGGGTTTAGAAGCTATGTTGTCTGCAAATCTCTCACATTTTTTGGTAATCTTGTTGCTTGAATCTTTGTATGTCAGCTTTTTGTTGCCCATTTAATAAAGTCTAGATCTCTAAGATGAGAGTGACAGATTCTCAGTTATTTATCTCTACTTTATCTACCTGGTGTTCTTTCCCATTCCTCCCCAATATGAATCAAATCCTCCAATCTGCCAATCTCTTCCTGTCCACACACCTTACCCTGCAGAACCACCTAATGTCCTCCCCCACTAAAATGTCCTTCTGTTCTTGCCTTACCCAGATTCTGCCCTTTCTTTAAGTGTCAACTCAAGTCCTATCTTCTGTGTGAGACATTTCCTGAGTGCTTCAGGCCACCCAGATCTTCTATTTTCCTGAACTTCTGTAACATAGAGAACATATATAGAATGCATATATTACATTTAATTATAGAAATAAATTATACACTATATCAGATTATTCCATATGTCTTAGTTTTCTCTCCCCAACTAGACTTTAAGGTCTTGTACTTCTTAAGTTATTTCAATAGCACAAGGACAGTGGTAAAAACATAGGAAGAAGAAAAACTAGTACAGATTCAAATTGAGCCAGCTGTTAATTCTTAAGTGTCTACTAAGACCTAGTCTCAACATTCATAACAAATGAAGAAGCAGGTTCAAAGAGACTGGTCCAATGTCAAACATCTAGGAAGTGACTCCTGCTATACTAATCTTGTTATCTAAGGCTTGATCCTTTATAACTATCAATTGAACATATAACTATAAGCCAAATACTGTGCTCTGTGTGTGTGTGTGTGTGTGTGTGTGTGTTAGCTTACTATCCCAGGTTGAGAAAAGCCTCCCCGCCCCCGCCAAAATGGGAGCATTCATGATTAACGGTAGTATTTGGGTTAATTTGTATATATGTTTTATTCAAAACTGAGAAAGATGACCAGAACTGATGGGAATTTTATCATCAGAAAAGACAGATAAGAACTTCTAAGTAAGTTAAGATGTTAAAGTGAACTACAAAGACACTCTCTTATGCATGTAGTCATGAAATATTTAGTTCATGTCCATGTTGCTATCTACAGAGCCTAACAATGTGATTGTTTTCCTCCCTTACGTAATATAAATTCTTTCAGGGTAGGGGCAATGTTTTATGCTTATGCTCGTTTTGTAATCCCAACAGTAAGTAGAATAGTGCTGGTGATATATAATTCATAGAAATACATTGTTAGAAGAAAAATAGATTAACTTCTTATTTATCCTTTTTCTGGTATATGAATACCTTCTCCAAGTGGATGTATAGACTATTGAATATTTTCAGTGATGGGGAACTCAAATATTTAAAGACTACAAGCATATTTCCATTTCATCTTAGGATATTGAATTAAATTTCCCAAGTTAATTTTAATGGTTTGAATGGCTTTATGAATATATATATAAATATATATGTGGTATATGTTTAAATATATATGTATATATCCTAAGATATAAAATATGTCCCTTATAGATGAAGCTATCAATTATCTATCCATCTATTTATCTATATACATTTACATGTAAAAAATTGAAATATAAAGAGAAATGTTTTCCTGCCACCAGTGTAGCTAACAATGAGTCAATAATTCTTGTGTTCACCTTTTGTGTTCAAGACAATGTTAAGGACCACAAGGAAAAGACTGAACACTGAAAAAAAAAAAGAAGTTCTAGCATAAGTTATAAAGATTATATTTTATATTACTCACGACTACAAATGTGTTTTCTACTGTTGAGAATTTTTTCATTCAAATTATTTGGTTTTTAGGAAAAAATCATCTCATATTACACTGTTTGAGTATGTGTTCATTTTGTGGAGCAGAGATCCTGGACTCTCAGATCCAGGTGGCCCTAGAAACCTTCTAATCTAACTCCTTTATTACAGATGAGTTTATGTGATTTGCCTGAGATCACATAGGTAATTAGTGGTGGTGCAGAGATAAGAAGCCAGTTCTCCTCACTCTTTGACTCTCTCTCTCCCTCTTTCTCTCTCTCCCCCTACCAATTTCACTTCATGGGTTTTATTCTTAAAAGAGTTATCCTAAGAAACAAGATAATTTATTTATTCTAAAGGTCACTGATCCGTTCCTCTCTGTCTTCTTTTTTCCCCTCTAGCCCTCTTCAATCTAATTCCCGTGGGCCTGCGTGTGGTGGCCATCCAAGGGGTGAAGGCCAGCCTCTATGTAGCCATGAATGGTGAAGGCTATCTCTACAGCTCAGTAAGTACCTTGTAGTGTGTGTGTGTAAATTGGCATTGAGAGGTAATGGTGTAACCATTACTTTAGGGAAGAAAATTGGAAGTTGAAGTCATTTTATATTTTCTGACCCAGCATGTCAAGATTGTTAAGAAGATTTCATAATTTAGAATGTTAAAGATCATGTAGTATTGAGAAAGAGCTAGTTACTCTCCACGCGATATAAATTCTCTTCATCTAGCTCCCACTTCTAGAGAATTATCAATCTTTTGAATTTTCCCTTTCTGTTTAATTCAAGAGGTAAGACATTTTTCTTTTCTCCTGTTACCTCTGCTTCAGGCACAGAAGATGGTTTAGGAAGCTAAATTCCTCAGTTTGTCTGGGAGTCAACTTTGTCTTATTGTGGAGAAAGAACTTTCCAAATAGATTGTGCTTTTGTTTGTATTTATAAATCTGTGTGGTATCTAATGCATCAGATTCCTGTGGTAACATGTCATTCAAAGGCAATGCGAATTTATGGAATGAGCTCTGGATTAAGGACTGGGATATTTGAGTTTTATTTGCATTTCAGTTTAGGCAAGTCACCTCCCCTCTTTGGTTTAATTTCTGGACCTTTAAAATGGGAGTGTTGGAGACCATGTTGTCTAATATCTCTTTTAAATCTAAAACTGACAAAATTAGGTAGCATCAGTGGCTGCATTATCAGCACTGATGTATGTTAAAGTAGTTAACGCTGTTCTGATGGCTATCTCACTCGAGATGATAATTTATACATTGAGAGACTGGTTTCACTGAATCTTGTGTTTTTGTATCATAATTTCTGTTCTCTCATAAGGGAGTTACCTATTTGTAGTTCATGAAGAAATATCATTGAAAATCATGATTACAGGGGCTGGCCCAGTGGCGCAAGCGGTTAAGTGCGTGCGCTCCGCTGCAGCGGCCCGAGTTCGCCAGTTCGGATCCCGGGCGCCCACCAACGCACTGCTTGGCAAGCGATGCTGTGGTGGCGTCCCATAGGAAGTAGAGGAACATGGGCACAGGTGTTAGCCCAGGGCCAGTCTTCCTCAGCAAAAAAAGAGGAGGAATGGCAGATGTTAGCACAGGGCTGATCTCCTCACATAAAATAAATAAATAAATAAAATAATAAAAAAAAAAAAAAGAAAATCATGATTACAGATTTCCACCCTTACTTTCTATGATCTCTATAAATAACAAAAGGTTATTACTCGGGAAATTCATTTATGCCTACTACAGTCTAAATTAGTTATTGAATAACTTTCATTAAGCTTTTTAAATATTCAATTAAATGAATCTCTGAGTACACTATGCTTGCTTATTAGTAATACATCTGTCATTCATATTAGAATTCTTAGAATTGCTATTTTACTCCTGAACATGTTCAGATATGAATATGCATTTATATACTAGACATGTACATACACATTGTTTTTCGACATTTTCTACTCAAAATAATACTTAAAGATAAATACAATTTCAGTCAAAACGATGGGCTTTCATTCTTGGTGTGTCATAGTTCTAACAGTTCTTAATATCCAAATATTGTGAGTATATATTTTAAATGTAAGAATTAAAGTAAGAAAAAGAAAGATAACAGGTTGTTGTTTTGAATAATTCCAATTAATCTTTTAAAAAAGTTTTGAATGTACTACAAACTAAAACATGGAGATGATCTTAAGGTAATATTAATTTAAAGATTTAATCAGTCATCAAGAAAACAGCTAAAGGCAGATCAGATTACATTTATGTTTCTATTTAGAAGGTCATTATTCATTTTTATATTTATTTAAAAGGTCATAATTCAGGTTGTAAATCCACAAGAACTGTAGAGTTCAGGTCCTTGGACCAGAGTTGATATCCAAAGGTCCAGGAAGAAGAAAAACATAAAGTCTGACAACAGTATTGTAGGCTGGAGGCACTTGTGTAGGAGCGTGTGTGTGTGGGGGGGGGTAAGGGGTGGGGCGGGGCTGGGGAGGAGTCCCTGTTGTTGGATGCAATCCCAAAGTTCCTGGGAGAGAAGCCTGGGTATTCAGAGTGAGATAACTGAACTTCATACTTTTTCAGAGATGTATTCTTTCTACCCTTCTTGCTCAGAACCAGTGTTAAGACTCAGGGGGCTTGAGCCCATAGGGAGGAGGGTTTAAGAATCCTTGATTAGAGAATTTTAACATAGGTGCTTTTTTGTGAAGGAGCTAACACCTTAGTAAAGCCAATACTCACCTGTTGAGTTGCCTATGTTGGGAAGCTAGATTTTCACTTTTCCTCTTCACTTAAATCAAACTTGCCTATACCAAGAATCACTATGCTTTTCCCTGCTTGTGGGACTATGAGACTACTGGGAACAATTTTCCTTTAATTATAAGCATGGCATCACTGACATAGACCATCGGGATCCCTACTTTCAAAATCACCCTCTTTCTGTGTAAGACTAATAGGAGTTAGTGCTGGCTTTTAATTTGAAACAGTGGAGGTAGGCCTGATGATTTTGTTATAGGATCAAAGGGGGCCAATGCTGGGGGAGGCAGACCTGAAAGAGAATTGGGTATCAAGGCTTCCTCACACCTTGTACTGCTGCTTGACTGTATGGCATGCCTCAGCAGGAGAGTACTAGTGCAGCCAGGAGCCTCATAGGGAGTTAAAAACAGGCTGTTAACATAGGCTTTCCTGAGGTGCTTTTGGTGTATATTAAGGCTTGAAGTCATTTGAAAAGCAATTTCCTACTTCATGTGAAATAGCGTAGTTGGGCCCACCAGTAATGAGCCTAACTGGAGTATATGGCAGGGCAGGGGTAGTGGTGTGTGGCTGGGGGCAAATGGAAAAATCCAAGAGAAATTCACAAATGGTTTAATTTGTCTAGTGTCATTTACCTGGTTTGTATTCAAATTGAAGCTAGGAATTAATTCCCTTGTTACTTATTTTCCGCTCTCACCAGGAGACAAAACGAGAGTGGTAAGTACGGAGTGACTGTTAGGTAACATAGAGCTGAGATGTTAAGATCCATTCTGAAAATCTTGTGTTTTAATAGGTGAGTTTAATCCATATGTATTTAATGAGATTGTTGATGTATTGCGATTTGTTTTTACCATTGTAGTTTGTAGTTTATGTCTTTTTTTTTGCTTCTGTTTTCTTCTTTTTTAAATTTCTTTGCATTATTGAAACTTTCTTTTTATTCTATATTTATTCTTCTGCTAGTTTCCTTAGGTTATATTTCTATTCCTTTAGTGATTTACCTTTATTTTTTTTAACATACGTACATAATATACAGTTTGCTAAGTATTTTTTGTGTTTATGTCCTCCTTCCAAATGGATCTTAGGATGTTCTCTTCTCTAGTAAACACCGCCACCCTTCTCGCCAATTTGATTAGTTACACTAAAATAAAATCATATGCATGATTAGTTATTATTCTATAGCTAATAATTAAATTTACCAGTCTTTAAAATGATTTCTATGCATACAGTTTTTTGTTTTTTTGTGTATCAAATTTGGTCCCTGTGAGTTTGCTTTTCTTCTCAATGAAATCTTTCATTGTTTTGTGTGTGAGAGTGTGTAGATGGTGAATTCACTTCATCCTGGTATCCATGAAAATGCCTTCCTTCCACTTTCCTTCTTGAATTACAGTTCAGATAGTTATACAGTTATAAGTAGATTAATATGTTCCCCAGCACTTTGAACATTATATTCTATTGGCTTCTGGCATCTGTTGCTGACTGTGAGAAGTTTGCTGAGAATTTAAGATTCTTTCTTTTGTAGATGATCTATATGGAAAATTTAAAGGATTTTTTTCCCCTTTGTACTTCATGTTCTGCAAATTCACTATAATGCCTAGCTGTGAATCTATCTTAATTTATCTTGTTAGGAATTCAGAATATCCTTTTAATCCAAAGAATCATATTTCTTCAATTCTGGAAAATTTTAACTCTTAACCCGTATACATTTTATTTCTCTATGATGTTTGCTAATCTCGTGTGCTGACAACACTTAAACGACTGACATTAGAAACTTTCAAATTCATCTACCGTAGAATTTATGCCATCTATTTTGTGATTTCAATCACTATGTTTTTCATTTTTGGATGTCTAATGGCTTCCGTTTAATATCTACCTCTTCTTGATTTATTTCTTCCTGTTTTTACTATCTGGCTCTTTTTGCAGAAAGTCATTAACTGATTTACCTCTCTAAGCATTCTTATAATACTTTGTCAGACTGTTCCATAAAGTTAATTTCTTTTGTAATGAATTCACATTTCAATCATTGATTTTGTTGGCTGTCATTTTTAGAATTAAATTTAGATTGTATTAGAATTAGTTCTTTATGTGTTTGGAATTTTAGTCTGCAGGCACATTTCTCTCCCTCTCTCCCTCTCCCCAATCTATTTCTTCCTCTGAGGTCTGCCCTCACTTTCTAGCAATTTTGTGGTGACCTCTATCCAGTCTTAGTGGCTCTAGGTTAGAATAAGATTTTGAGTCATTTCAAGATTCCCATCCTAGGGTGACATTGAGCTTAGGGAAGGGGACCTGAGGTAGGGGGTGGCTTGGTCTAGTTCCTCTCATTGTGAGGCTATGTCTGTCATTGCATCTTGCTTACAGTAGCAGTGGCACTTTTTATTTCAGCGTTTTTAGAGTTGGAGCAGGAAATCTATTGCAGCCTCTGGTATGAGCAGGTAGCCTGGCTCTGGCCTTCTATCCTACATAGAGGGCTTTTATTCCCATTGACCTGAGCAGAGCGGAACTCTGGGTCACACCACCTCCAGAACCTGAAGCCCGGTAAGGCTGCAGCTGTGACCTGCTCAGTGCTTTGTGTTTCCATCTCATGGGGTGTTTGGCTTGCTTTGTTCCTGGCTGTGTCATTTAGGCCTTGCATTTGTATATTTTATTCATCATAGCTATCTGTTTGGAGTCGAGTGGGTACGTCATTGTCTGAACTCATGGCTTTTTCCCCTCTTTTTATTTTTCATTATGATAAAAACTGCATAACATAAAATTTACCATCTTAACCTTTTTTTTTTTTCTTGGTGAGGAAGATTGTCCCTGAGCTAACATCTGTGCCATTCTTCCCCTATTTTGTATCTGGGTTGCCACCACAGCATGGCTTGATGAGTGGTATAGGTCTATGCCCGGGATCAGAAACCGCGAACCCTGGATGGTCGAAGCAGAGTGCGCAAACTTAACCACTATGCTGCTGGGCCGGCCCCCAATTTTAGCCATTTTTAAGTGTACATTACAGCTGTGTTTACTATATGCATATTGTTGTGCAAAAGATCTCTAGAACTTTTTCATCTTGTAAAACTGAAACTCTATACTCATTGAATAGCAATTCCCTTACCTCCCTCCCCTCAACCTCTGGCAAACACTATGCTACTTTCCGTTTCTGAGTTTGACTACTTCAGACACCTCATATAAGTGGAATCATACAGTATTTATCTTTTTGTGATTGGTTTATTTCACTTAGCATAGTGTCTTCAGGATTCTGTGTTTCCGCATATGACAGAATTTCCATCTTTTTTAAGGCTGAGTAACGTATGTGTGCATATACCACATTTTCTTTATCCATTCCTCCATTGATGGATATTTAGGTTATTTCTGTATCTTGTCTATTGTAGATAATACTGCAATGAATATGGGTGTAGAAATATTTCTTCCAGATCCAGTTTTCAATTCTTTTGGATATATAATCAGAAGTGGGATTGCTGGATCATATGGTAGTTCTATTTTTAATTTTTTGAGGAACTTCCATACTGTTTTCCATAGCAGCTGTACCATTTTGTGTTCCCATCAACAGCATACAAAGGTTCCAGTTTCTCCATATCCTTGCCAATACTTGTTATTTCTGGTTTTTTTTTTTTTTTTTGATAGTAGTCATCTTAACAGGCATGAGGTGATACTTCATTGTGGTTTTGATTTGCATTTCCTGGAGGATTAGTTATGTTGAACACTTTTTCATATATATGTTGGCCATTTGTGTGTCTTCTTTGGAGAAATGTCTACTCAAGTCCTTTGCCCGTTTTTTAATTTGTTTTTTGGTTGTTGAGTGGTAGGATTTCTTTATATATTCTGAATATTAACTCCTTATCAGATACATGGTTTGCAAATATTTTCTCCTATTCTTTAGGTTGCCTTTCACTCTGTTGATTGTTTCTTCTGCGGTGCAGAGGCTTTTTTGTTTAAACTAGTCCCACTTGTCTGTTTTTGCTTTTGTTGCCTGTGCTTTTGGTGTCATATCCAAGAATCACTGCCAAATTCAGTCTTGAAGCATTTCTCCTATGTTTTCTTCTAGGAGTTTTATAGTTTTAGGTCTTACCTTTGGGTTTTTAATCCATTTTTAGTTAAGTTTTGTATATGACATAAGGTAAGGGTCCCACTTTATTTTTTTGCATGTAGATATCCAGTTTTCCCAGAACCATATGTTGAAGAGACTGTGCTTTACCACACTGTGTAGTCTTAGCAACCTTGTTGAATATCATTTGACCATATACATAAGAGTTTATTTCTGGGCTTTCTATTCTGTTATTGGTCTATATGTCTGTCTTTATGCTAGTACCACATGTTTTGATTACTGTAGGTTTGTAACATGTTTTTTTTTAAATTTTTATTTTTTTATTTCTTTTATTTTTTGTTTATTGCAGTAACATTGGTTTATAACATTGTATAAATTTCAGGTGTACATCATTATACTTCTATTTCTGCATAGATTACATCATGTTCACCAACCAAATACTAATTACAACCCATCACCACACACATGTGCCGAATTATCCCTTTCGCCCTCCTCCCTCCCCCCTTCCCCTCTGGTAACCACCAATCCAATCTCTGTCTCTGTGTGTTTGTTTATTGTTGTTATTATCTACTACTTAATGAAGGAAATCATACGGTATTTGACCTTCTCCCTCTGACTTATTTCACTTTGCATAATACCCTCAATGTTCATCCATGTTGTCACAAATGGTTGGATTTCATCGTTTCTTATGGCTGAGTAGTATTCCATTGTGTATATATACCACATCTTCTTTATCCATTCGTCCCTTGATGGGCACTTAGGTTGCTTCCAAGTCTTGGCTATTGTGAATAACGCTGCAGTGAACACAGGGGTGCATGTATCTTGATGCATTGGTGTTTCCAAGTTCTTTGGATAAATACCCAGCAGTAACATGTTTTGAAATCAGGAAATGTGAGGCCTCCAGCTTTGTTTTTCTTTATCAAGATTGTTTTGGCTATTCAGGATCCGGTGAGATTCCATGTGAATTTTAGGATGTTTTTTCCTATTTCTGCAAAAAATGCCATTGGGATTTTTATAGGGATTTCACTGAGTCTATAGGTTGTTTAGGGCAGTATGGACATTTTCACCAATATTAAGTCTTCCAATCCAGGACCACAGGATGTCTTTCCATTTATTTGTTTCTTCTTTAATTTCATCCAGCAGTGTTTTGAAGTTTTCAATGTATAAGAAGTCTTTTGCCTCCTTTGTTAAGTGTATACTCATTTTGCCTTTTTGAAAGATAATCCAAAATAATTTTTGATGGCATTAAATAATACCTTTTTTAAAAAAGTAAATTGAAGTTCTAGAAGCCATCACTTTTGCAAACAGAAGAACTTCATGAAAACTAGAAACTTCTGTCCCTGAAACTCCTTCTTCAATAGTTCAGGAAATACTTCTTTGTGTTACAATCTGTTGAGACAGATTTTTCTACAAAATTTACTTTATTCAGATAGTGCCCTTAATCTTTTTATTTTTGCTATTTAACCAGTACTAACTGACTTGAAATTTAATATCCTTTGATGTTTCATTCTCTTTGAGTTTACAAGTTTTTGAGAAAGTTTGTAAAACTACCTAAATTTTCTCAAATTATCTCGATGTTTAAAGACACTTGGGTTGGAGTTGGGAGGGTACATCTTTTCATCCTATACAGAGAGGGTAAAGACTGAATGAATCTCCTCTTTCTACCATCCTCTATAAATTTACTGTAAGATTGGTATTTGCTATAAGATTGGTATCTTTTTATATTCAAGTAGTTTGAACTGAACCTTGAATATAAAACAATTGCAGATAAGCTTTGTTTGGTATAAAATTATAAGGCCAGATTATTGTCAAACTGTGGTTAAAAGATTGGTGATAAAATATTTTACGTAATTATTATAGAGAGTCATATGTATATTAAAATATATAAAGGATTAAAAATTATACTACTGTAGTTGCATTGCTGATGCTGTTATACTTGCCTTTTTCTGTTCTGTACTTGTGTAATTCTTAACATTCCTTGTAGCTCAGCTCAAATGTTAACTCATATGTCACCTCTCTCCATTACTCATATCAGTGACAATTAGATGCTGCTTCTACTTTAATATCACAGCACCTGGCTTCTATTTTTCTGATGGGCAGGAATGATATCATATTCATCTTTGCTACCTGGGCCACATATTTCCCCCAATCACAGCATTGAGTACATTCTCTGGTAAAGGAAGGTTCTTAATAAAGACTTGTCGAATTTTAAAGAACTGCCTATTCCAAATATAGATGTAGCAAATTCCGTACAATAGGTGGGTAATTAAATATGATTACTGATGATCTTACAAACCACAGCACAAATGCTGCTTTGCCCTCAAAGTCAATCTCAGTAAACCTAAATTCCTTCAACATATACTTATTGGAGCTCTACCACATACCAGGCACTATACTATATAGTGAGCATTCAAAGATGGGTAAAATAGAAAAGATACTTATCTTCCTGGAGTTTTCACTTATCATCAAAATTACCTGTTGCAGGGAGTTTGGGCCAACTACAAAGTTAGACAGCACAGTCCCCTAGACCATCTTCACTTCTGACACCAAATGCAAGTTTGAAGGAAGAGTCCCAAAACCACCCTCTGGTTCAATGATTTGCTAGAAGGACTTACAGAACTTACTGAAAAACTATTATTATTATTATAATATTCATGGTTATGGTTTATTACAGGAAAAGGATATAGATTAAAATCAGCCAAAGGAGGAAGCTCATAGGGCAGAGTCCAGGAAATACCAAAAGGACCAAATGCAGAGTTTCTGTTATCCTCTTCCCATGGAGTCAGGATGTATGACTCTTCCGCTATTAATACGTGACTACACATGGAGAATTGCCAATCAAGAAAGTCACTTGAGCCTTGGTGTCAAGAGTTTTATTGGGGCTCCAATAAAATAAAATCAGATTGATTGCCCATGTGGTTGATTTCAGGGTCCAGGTCAGTGAATACTGCATGACCCATAGTCCTTACCTTAAGTCACATTGTTATCCTCTGACTAGCCCAAGGTCCTTTGTGATGACTATAAAGGTATCAAGAGCAACAACAACAACAAGAACAAAAGAGAGATTGCTCGACTGATTCATGTCCTTTCGTGCCATTTAGAATTCCATACCTAAATCTGTTTTTTCGGTGAAAGCAGACAATGTCAAGATTGCAAGAAGATACTGACTTTATATTGAAAATCTGAATCAAGAGTTATTGAGAAACATGGAAGGGGTCTCTGAGGAAGAAGAGAAGAAAAGGCCAATATTGAAAGCTATAAAGAGAAAACTATTTTATGTCCACAAAGTGGACATTAGGAGAAAGTACTTGTTAATTTTACTCCTCTAATTTCTTTTGCTTCCCCACTATCATAGATGTCCAAAATTTCCCATCACTGAGGACCCAATAAAAATGTTCTCAATTTCTACAGCCAAAAATAACTTCCACATTTTGCACTCTGTAAGACATTTATTTGTATATTTCCTTTCTTCCTTTTGTTAGAATTATTTGTTTTCATGCCCGTTCTATCTTATCAGATGCAAGCTCTTTGAAGTTAGGGGTATATCTAAAATAGATTAATAGCTCCCATATCACTGAAAACTGCAATTCTCAAATAAAGGTATCTGATAAAATCTTGTTGAATCAGTTGATGGATGCATTTCATGCATTTTAATTCTGGCAATAATTTGTTGGCCATCTGGTCTTAGTGGTTTTTGTGATAATTTTCCTGATTGTGAATCTACACAATTTCTTGTGTAGATTGTGTTTCTTGTTCAGTTAACTGGTTCAACTTTAAATAGGCTACAACTGTTCTGCTGAAATATGGAAAGTTTGCTAGAGGAAACTTATTGTTCATGCTTCTCTACATTGAGGCTGATATTGTGCCATAGTTTTAGGAGCTGATGTTCTCATGCTTTCCTTTCTGTACTAAATACTACTTATAAAAGGAGGGGGTGAAGGTTTGGCCAGCACATCTTCTTGGGAAGCCACCTCGTCATCATAGTTCATCTCTTAGTGAAAGATTTCCATTCCATGTTGAAAAGAAATGGCATATTTTCTTTCTTTCTTTTTTTTTTTTTTTCTTGCAAGGGAAGATTCTCCCCCAGCTAACATCTGTTGCCAATCTTTCTCTTTTTTTTTTTTCCTCCACAAAGCCCCAGTCATAGTTGTATATCGTAGTTGTAAGTCATTCTAGTTCTTCTGTATGAGCTGCTGCCACAGCATGGCAGCTGACAGATGGGTGGTGTCATTCAGAGACCAGGAAGTGAATCTGGGCTGCTGAAGTGGTGAGCACCAAACTTTAACCACTAGGCCTTCAGGGCTGGCTCAAAATGACAGATATTTTAAACAAAAATAAAACTGATTTTTTTAAATAAGATTTTTCTAAACAGACTTTTTATATCTAGGATAGAGGTACAAAGTAGTTATCCACTTTGAAATTTGAGTTTCCTGATCAACTGACTTCCTCAACTGGAATATTCTGAAATCTGAGGCATATATAGAACTATTTCTTGGGGCAAGTGGTATCTCTGAAAAGTCCCTCTCATTGAAGGAGAGCACAAAAGAGAGAGAGAAAACATCTTAGCAACTAATGTCAAATGAATCATAGAATTTTGAAGTTAATGGTCTCTGAATAGAGAGAAGTCAAAGACCAAATCACAGATTCTTGTTCAGCAATTTATTGTTAAATATTCGGTTTAGGTTATTTACATAATTTTTTTTCATATACCTGTGATTTCCTTGAATTTTATAACATTTCTTTTTCATCTTAAGTTCATTTGTGGCCATAGCACCTAGAAAAGAATTATTTACTTTGCCTATTTCTTTTTACCCTCATATATGTTAATTAACTAAACTGGGATATTCTTTTCAACTAAATGAAAAAAAAAAAAAAAAAAAGAAAGTATGGAATCCTGGCAGCCCAAGAACCTGGCAGTTGTTGATTGCAAACATGTGACATGAATATTTTTGTTGGAATCAGGTTGCCTTTCTTTAAGAAGAATCAACAAGTTATTAGTTATACTTTCAGTAAAGACTGAATAATGGTAAGCATCCATTTTTACCTTATTATGATATTTTCAGTAGTAAGTGGTGTTGGTTTCATTCCAAGAGTTTATAACTTCTGGAAAATATTAATACTTTAGTTCCAGGGCTAGCCTTAATTGTAAAAATTAGCATATATGTTTACAATAACATTTTTTGTTGAAAAAAATAGTATTAAGCTTCTAAGAGCAGCACTAATGAGGACCTTTAGTTGAATCATTTGAAAATGATACTAAATTTTATATTTTTCCTTTCTACCTTGGCTCTAGGCCCATTAGGCCAACATGTAGTCATATACACAAAATTTCTAGATTGTGTTCCTTTAGTCATTAGTGAATCAGACAGAATTAAGCAGTATTTAAAAATGTGAGCTTTAGAAATAGAATTGCTTTTGAATCATAGTTCTGTAACTTACTTCCTTTGTGACATTGGAGAAATTTCTTAACCTTCTAGACACAGTTTCCTGAAATGTAAAATGGGGATAATAATGAAAATTCCTGCTTTATAGGATTATAGTAAGGATTAAATGAAAACATGCATGTAAAGCCCTAACACTGTGCCTAGTACACAGTCAATGCTCTGTGTTAGCCGTAAGCAGTAGTAATAATAGTAGCAGTAACAGATATAGTAAAGAAGACGCTCAGTGTATCCTCAGTCAGTTCCGTACCATCATTCCATGAAGTTGATGTAGGTTAATTCCACCCGTAGTTTCAGTGGTGATTCCTGGTTTGCCTAATCCAATATCTATTTCTCATCTAATCAGATCCAATTAGCCTCAAGCCCAAGATTTGACTTTGTCTGTTGAAGGAGAGTTGCCTTTTTTTTTTTTAACTGAATTTAGACCCGAGAGGAGAAAAGAACCACAGCCATCTTAAGAGCACAGGGAGAAATCCTGTCTCAGAATGATTCCAACATGCAGAGGTTAGGAGGTCTAAATGAAAAGATGGAGATCCCGGGTCTCGTTTACATCCTTTGAAGCTGTTCATGAAGTAGTACCTAAAGCCAGCCCTACCTCTGAAGTTTTCACTGTCTTGAGCCAATAATTTCCCTTCTTATGTGAACCAGTTTTAGTTTTAGTTTTGTTTTTGTTTTTGTTTTTTACTTGATAAACTGATAAAGAGATGAACCAGTTTTCAGAGTCATCAGACTTTCTGAGAAGGTTAAAACTCCATTTGCTCCATGTTCTCCTTGTTGTTCCTCCTGATGGCCTCCTTCTGAAGAGTTATGACTTGACTATAGCTTTCTGGTCCAGCCTGATTCCCAAAAGAGATTCTCTGTCCTTATTAATTCTGCCTTCTCTTGCCTGTCCTCCAAAACCAGTGCAAGAATTAGTAATTTTCGTATTGTAAGTGTTTCTTGGATTTGTAACAAAAAAATCATCAAAAGATATGGATGAATTTTTTCTCTCCACCACCCCTGGCAAAAGCTTTTAAACTTTTGGGGACTTGCCTTCTTTAAAATATCTCCTTAGATAATTCACTTGGGGGGAAATATACTACATAAAATACATGTATAGGCCATGACTTTCATAGACTTCAGGGAGTGGGAAAGAAAGAAATTATAAGTGCTAAATGCAACAGGAGAATCAGAGCGTTTTCAATTGAGATTTGAATGGAATAAAGATGTGGTGAGGGCCGGCCCCGTGGCTTCGCAGTTAAGTGTGTGCGCTCTGCTACTGGCGGCCCAGGTTCGGATCCCTGCCGCACAGCGACACACTGCTTCTCCGGCCATGCTGAGGCTGCATCCCACATACAGCAACTAGAAGGATGTGCAACTATGACATACAACTATCTACTGGGGCTTTGGGGAAAAAACAAAAAAAAAACAAAAAAGAGGAGAATTGGCAATAGATGTTAACTCAGAGCCGGTCTTCCTCAGCAATTGAGGAGGATTAGCATGGATGTTAGCTCAGGGCTGATCTTCCTCACAAAAAAAAAAAAAAAAGATGTGGTGAAGCAGAGAAACAGAAGCAAGTCATTCTTATGACCAAGTCTACAGAGAAGTTGTCTCTTTGAACAGACAGCACATATAAGGACAAAACAAAACAATAAAACACTGTGATAGGTGGCCAAATGAGACTCAAGGCACACAGGGACAGATTGTATAGTGCTATATTTTGAGGAGACTTCAAGCCTACAGCCTACTGCATTTATGGTGCACCTAAAGTTTGTTTCTGCACCACAAAATTTTAAAATCTAGTATTAAATGGGGGAAATGGATTAGATACATAGAAATGTATATGTCAAAAGTGACATATAATTTCAGCTATCTTCAATTGAAAAAGAAGAACTTGATTTTGAGGCCACTGAAAATATCAGTCCCCTGTGGGGTAGTTATATGTCATAGTTCATCCAAGAGAGTTCCAGTTTATGCCTGATGTCTTAGTGTCATTATTGAGAGTACCTGTTTGACACTCAGATGAGTCTTGGATTAGGATTTAGGCAAAAATTATGCAGTCACCTTACACATGATCCTACATATGACTCAGAGGGTGATCTGAGGTGTCAGTATATGCACAAAATCTCACTGACTAGTTTAAAAATTCCCTCCTCTGATTTTACTTCCCAAGACCAATTCTTAATGACAGTTTTTTTTAAGTTCACTTTCCTGTATCAACCAGGAATTGAGCTCAGCTGTAAGAGCGACACCCATAATGGTAGTTTAAAGAGATCAGAGGTTTTAAAATTTTTAAATTTGCATTAACTCTCGTCATGAATTTCTTTCTGTAATTTGTGTTATTGTGGTATTTTGACTCGTTTTACGTAAAATCCAGGGATAATTTTATGTTTTTAAAAAATTTGTATGCTATTTAATGAAATACTTTCTGCATTATTAATATTCCCAAGGAATTTCCAGGAACTTTCTTAGTTATTTCAATAAAAATACTTCACTGGCATTGTCTTAAGACCTTGAAGCCTAATTAGTAGCATGTTGCCAAAAAAATTAATTTAAAAGCTCCACATTACATATAAAGAAGTAACGCAAAATGGAGCATAGACTTAAGTGTAAGAGCTAGAACTATAAAACTCTTAGAAGAAACCATAGGGGTAAATTTTCATGACCTTAGATTAAGCAGTGGTTTCATAGATATGAAACCAAAAGCACAAGCAACAAAAGAAAAATAGACACGTTTGCTTTCATCCTAATTAAAAACTCTGCTTCAAATGGCACAATCAAGAAAGTGAAAAGACAACCTAGAGGAGAGGAGAAAAGTTTGCAAGTCATAAATCTGGTAAAGAACGTGTATATGGAATACATAAAGAACTCTTACAACTAAAAATAAAGAGACAGATAACCCAAATAAAAGTGTGCAAAGGATCTGAATAGATATATTTCCAGAAAAGATATACAAATAGTCAATAGCCGTGTGAAAAGATGTTCAACACCATTAGCCGTCAAGAAAATGCAAATCAAAACCACAAGGAGATATTGCCTCACACCCACTAGAACGGCTGTATTAAAAAAGACAGATCATAACAAGTGTAGATGAAGATATGGGGAAATGGGAACTCTCAGACACTGCTAGTGGGAATGTAAAATGATGCAGCCATTAGAATGCCAGAAGAGTCTGGTAGTTCCTCAAAATGTTAAACATAGAGTTAATATAGCCAAGGTATATACCCAAGAGAAATGAAAACATGTCCACACAAAAACCTTTGCACACTAATATTCATAGCAGCATTATTTATAATAGCCCCAAAGTGGAAACAATCCAAATATCCATCAACTAATGAATGGATAAATAAAGTGTGGTATATTTATACAATGGAATATTATTTGGCAATGAAAAGGAGAGAAGTACTGATACATGCTGCAACACAGATAAAACATAAAAACATTATGTTAAATGAAAGAAGCCAGTCACAAAAAACAACATATTGTCTTTTGTCTCCATTTATATTAAATGTCCAGAATAGACAACTCTATAGAGACAGAAAGTTGATTAATGATTGTGTAGTGTTGAATGGGAATGGGTCACTGCTGAAGGATATGGGGTTGCTTTTTGAGGTAATGAAAATGTTCTAAAGTTGAGTGTGGTGATGGTTGCACAACTCTGTGAATATACTAAAAACCATTGAATTGTGCACTTTGAATGGGTGAACTGTATAATATGTGAATTTTATCTCAATAGTACTGTTATTTAAAAAGCTAATTCTATTTAAAGTATCAATTTAATCATGATTTAATAGAGATTAAAAAATAATATCATTTTTCTCAAATGGATTCAGAACATTAATTGAATTGTATTTTTTGTTTGTTTAAAGTAACACAAAGAAGTGAATTTCCTCACTATTGGGGAGGTGTGACAAAATTTTTAACACTCTGGTGTGGGAGCAAAAAGTGGCAAAAGGAGTGAAAACAGAGTAGAATTCCTGTTTTCATTGTGAACTGTGTCCTACAACTGCAAACACCATTGATTTTGACCACAAAATACCAGCTATGAGAGAAAAGTTTTTATAAAAACATTAATATTTGGTAGGACTGATGGTATTTGAATTTACGTACTTGAGCTTGGACTTTTAATTTTATTTATTTCTTTCTTTTTTCCCCAAAGCCCCAGTAGATAGTTGTATGTCATAGTTGCACATCCTTCTAGTTGCTGTACGTGGGACGTGGCCTCAGCATGGCCGGAGAAGCGGTGCGTCGGTGCGGGCCCGGGATCTGAACCCGGGCCGCCAGCAGCGGAGCGCGCACTTAACCGCTCAGCCACGGGGCCGGCCCGAGCTTGGACTTTTAAATTATTATTTTCAATGCTTTAAAGATTTATACATATCTGTTAACGAGAGTGGTACATTGGATAGGTGTATGTTTAAACCATAGAGTATATTTTTTCTTCCTCTCTTTGGTTTAGTTTTTTTGTGTGAGATATTCTTGAATATTTTGAACCTTAAAATTGCATCTTGGGGCTAGTTAATGAAAAAACGTATAGAAATATATGTATCTATTTAGCAATGCACATTTTAGAGCCTTGCAGCCGAGCGTATTACTTCTTTATATACATTTGGAAATTTCAAATTATGGTGCAGTTTTTTTTTTTTTTTTTTTTTTTTGTGAGGAGATCAGCCCTGTGCTAACATCCGCCAATCCTCCTCTTTTTTTGCTGAGGAAGACGGCCCTGGGCTAACATCTGTGCCCATCTTCCTCCACTTTATATGGGACACCGCCACAGCATGGCTTGCCAAGCAGTGCGTCGGTGCGCGCCCGGGATCCGAACCAGCGAACCCCGGGCCGCCCCAGCGGAGCGCGCGCACTTAACCGCTTGCGCCACCGGGCCGGCCCCTGGTGCAGTTTTAAATATGAATGTTTTAAACAGGCTTTAACTGAAGTTTGCAGCCCATTGGAATATTCAAAGAAAGATACATAAAGATATACTTTTTACAATTAAATATTTATTTTTGTTTTATGCATATTATGATAGAATTACTTGAAGATCATCTCTAAGAAACTGAAATAGCATACAGCTGGGGGCAACATGGATCTTCTGTTCTCAGCCTAGGTTGTTTCACCTTCTTCATCATTAGACATAATAAGCACATCTCAAGTCATAATAGAAGCCTATTTTGTGCAGTGTGGCTATTAATCCAGCTTTTATCTCCTGGCATTGTCACAATTATTTTACCATCACTCTTTTGTGTTCATTACAGCATCCATTATGTCTGTTTTCAAGGCCAGTGGCTGGGTCAATCAACATTACTTTCACTTGGTGAATTGGATGAGGCTTTGTTCTCAAAAGATTTACCATTTTAAATATTCCATATCTAGTGAGCCTTGTACAATTTAATTTAGGCCATCTCCAAAAAAAAAGAGAAAACAGTAGAAATTCTCTAAAACAGATACTGAGATGCATAGAGTTTTAAGAGAGTTGGAAACGTTCAACATAGTTTAGCCTAAAATAACATTTGGTGATTGATTGCTGTGTAGCCATTCAGTCTCTGCTGGAACACCTCACTTTCTAGAGGGGGCCCCCGCCCCCAAAGTCTTCTCGTGCTGTGGTCGAGCAGTCTGGTGTGTGGAGTTAGTCATACTTGGATTGTAATTTTGTTCTCGTCGCTGGTTGAGTTTAGGTGCCTTATTTAATGTCTCTGAGTTCCTCTTACTGTTTTTTACATCGAATGCATTATGTCTACTTTATAAGTTTGTTAGAGGAATTTAAAAAGATAAAATAATAGGTATACACTCAGCTCAATAGTGAACACACAGTAAGTGTAGTATTTTCTTCCTACCCCCTATAAATGTCAAAGCATTTGGCAAAATACAAGATCTCTAAGAATACTATGTATATTTTGCATGTGAAAAATTTATTATTTATCTGTTTTGATTATAATGGAAATATAGTGATGCATTTACTTATGTTCATCCTCCCTCATAACTTCCTCTGTTACCTCTGTTCTCTGCTCTCTCCTTTCCCCCAAATCTCCACCCCTGAACACTCTGAAAGGATACCTTATGTTGCTTCTGCTATTTTATATTTCACCACCTTAAAGGTAAGCTAACTACCACTTACTGCCTCTAAAACCTTCAATGAATTCTAGTAATTCTACTATAAAAGCCAAAATTCTTTGACAGGCTTTCCATTAACAATTTGACCCCAACGTAACTCTCTGGTTTCATTTCCATTTTTATTTCCCTTTATGACACGTTTTCCATTCCTTTCCTTTTTTTTTTTCCCTTTTCTTTTTGAGTCATTTCATAAATCTCACCTTCCACGCACTCAGTCCTAATGCCTTTTTCTGTCATCTTTACTTAACAATATCCCATTCCTTGAAGATCCAGTATACCTCCACCGTGAAATCTTCCCTATTGAAACTCAAGAAATCAGTTCTACCTTTCTTTATCCTTCCATAGCATTTTGCTTGTACCTCTCTTACAGTTCTTCATTCTGCCTTAGGTTCAGTTTGTACTTTTCTCTCCAGAACTAAATTATCAGCATCTTGTAGGCAAAGCGTGTATCTGATTCATCCTTGATTTTCCACTACCTGTTTCCTGCACTCTCCCAGCCCATCACCTACCCAACAGTACCTCCGTAGAGGTGATGGAGTTGACTGTTTCCACAGTTGCTGTTGCTTCCAGTGCTCTTCAAACACATAGAAAGTCTTGGCCTCTTGAAACCACATCAGATTGAATACTTGGGATTTTAATCTTAATGAGAAAGACACAAACTATGGCTTCTGCTTTGGTTTTTCCCTTTGTGGTCTATAACGCAGGCTCTTTTTCCATTAGCAGCTATATTGGCCTCTTTATTTTATTCCCTTCCTTTGCCCTTTGCATATTATTTTTTATAATCTATTTGATATACTTATGCTTTCCACTTTTGCTTTCAAATGATGTGATACTCAGAAATAGAGTTATTTCCTGCGTGACACATTGAGGATGATTCTTCAATTTACAAAAAGCAGGCAATATTTCTATAAATGAAATACAATATTTACTTTGTATTTTATGGATTACAAAGCATGTTTGAATCTATTATTTCATTTGATTCCTACCCCAGTGAAGTAGGCAAAGACCCTAAGGAATCTTGTGCTTATTTTATGGATTAGGAAGTGGAGGCTGTGGGGATTTAAGGGATTTACCTAATGTCACAAGCTCATGCCAGACCTTGAACTAATTTTCCCGTGCTCATTCTAAGACACTTTCCATTGTATAATGCTGGGATATTTAAAATTCACATAATTTGATTTCTTAAAATGATTTACCTGCAGTTTCTCCATAGTGCTTCATAAAGTAAAATGGGTTGCTGTAGGTTTAGTATTTTAAAGGACGTTATTTGGTTTGAACTTTTCTTTGATATTTTAGGATGTCTGTTTTGCCATTAGATCTACCAATGTCACTTACCCTCCAAGTTGGTTTAACATCACATTAGTTTTGGGTGATATGTGAGGTAATATGTGATTGTGACAGTTGTAAATTGGTTTCTGAATTTTTTTCTCAGAGTTTGCTTGTATGCCTTTTTAATGTCTTAATAGAGATATTGCCAGGGTATGGTTTTTGTTCTGGAAACCTTTAGTGGTATGTGCTAATTCGTCATCCCAATAAATTATCATATTCATTATTATTGTAACCTAAAATATAGGTAACGAGTATAGAGTAGTAGATTATTATAATGCCTTTCTTAAGACTTCTTAATTGTATTTCTTGGTCTTCATTTTCAAATCTGTATTTACAAACAGACTATGCTTTTGGTGTCTTATTCTTTAAAAAATAGAGACACAGGCAAAGTCCCGACTATGTAGGATGCATTATGTGCGAATGGAAAATGGAGTTGTACGGCCCTTAAGTCTCAGATGAAAAATGTAGAGGGAAGTAATTGGCCACATTCCGAACTCTTTTGAGAGACTGATCCAGGAGTCCAAAATGGAAAATGAAGTTTCAAAAAAAACTTCCCCAAAGAGGCATGATTCATCTTGTTGGCAGTAAATATAACTTTTTGAACACTGTTATTTATTTGACTACTTCACTGGAGTCCAAGTGCACCTATCTCTGCAAATCAGCCTCTCAAAAACTCTTAAAGCCAAGCCCAACTGCTTCCTCTGACAATCAGCTCTTTGTTGTTTTTTCAATTCTCCTTGTTGTGTTGAGAGATCTTCCAAATCTACTAGTTTTGTCTCTGCTATCTAGCACTGTGCCCACTCAGGCTTCATTTTTATGGACTCTCGGTTAATAAAAGTAACCGTAGAGGTCAACTAGACTAAATTAGTGGCTCTTTTTCTAATATTCACCAAAATTAAAATTCAGTCTTTGCTGAAACATCTCTAAGATTGAGGGCTTTGTTACCTGAATTGTACACTGGAGATGATTGTCAGAGTCATCTTCCCTTTATTGTGCCTTTTTTGGTCCTAGATCTGCAATCTGAAGTCACAATATGTTAATTGCTTAGCAGTGCTTGGCACATAGTTGGTGTTTTAAAGCTGTTGACTGCTGTGAAGATCAAATTAGTTTTTCTATTTCTATGTCCATTCTATCTCTATCTCAATCAATATCCATATCTATCTATCTATCTATCTATCTATCTATCTATCTATCTATCTATCTATCTTTCTATCACATAGAATGATGCCTGACACCTAGTAATGGGTTTAAAAGTGTTTGTGAAAATTATTTTTTTCTCACACAACACATTTTCAATTATTTGTGAACATATTTAAACACTGTAGGAACTGATCATGGTTTCCATGGGAATATTAACTAGTTCCAGTTCTTTCACAAAAAAGTTAATGAATATTATTTAATAAATAAATGAAGAAGTAACCTATAGAATCATTAAATTTTATAAATTGAAAGAAACCTACAAATCATTTGGTTTAACCCCTTGTTTTTTTCAGATTAGAAAATGGAAATCTAGAACCTAGATTTTTTTCATCCCTTCATCATTCAGAGCTCATTTTTTTATTTATACATATCTCTCCTAAAATGTGACATTATAATCTGTACAAGTGATGTTTTATTAGTTTCTGCCCGGGATTAGCCCTTATTGAATACTAGTTGACTCTCTGGGGGCATCAAAAAACCATTCATCATCAGTATGTATTGGTCAACATGTTTAAGAAATTCTCTGATATTGCTTTGGGTTAAAGCATTGATTTATTTTCCCCCTGAGGGTAACAGTTTTATTACCATTCTGGCAGTTTCCAATGACAGCTTACCTGATTTTGTGATATATACTAAACCTACAGAGATGTATTTTTTCATTGACTTTATACTTGCCCAATAGTAGTCTTGGTCTTTATCATGTTTCAATCAGTGGCTTGAACTAGATCCATGATAAGCTGACTCCATGCTAAACACAGCTGCAATATAGAGGAACCAAGATGGTGTTCCTGGCAGAGTTCCCATGTTATGTGCTTTTACTTCCATTTGGTAGTCATTTCTCTAAGTCCGAAGGGAATTTCATACTGTTATAAGAGGTTTTCCCTCACTGATATTGACTCTTTAGGCCTTTCTTAGATGTGCATTTTGCCTCAACTAATTCTTTTCCCATTGCTGGCCTCAATCTTTTTTCAATAGACTTCTCCCCATCTTTGCTTTCTATTATGTTTCAAACAAATCCCCACTTTGTATTCTCACTTGCTCCACTTAACATCAAAGCCTTCAGATAGCCTCAATCTATATCTAATTCTTCCTTCATATATCCGCCAAAAGCCCTTTTCTAAAATGCCTTATTCTCTGCTTATACAGAGGATATTTCTTTGGCCAAATATTTGGTGTTCTACATAATGCCTCTCAGAAAAATGATGCCCTTTCTCCATCATTAGAGAATCAGCTGGGTGTTGAAGCATGTTTTTATATATACCTGATGGAGGTGGTGGGAATCAGTAGATTAGAGCTTCTGCAATGGATGAATTTGTGCAGGAGTTTCCAACTTATTTTTTTCTTCTAACATATGATAGAGATCATATAAACAAAAATATGCATCCAGAAAATGTTTCTGACTGTATGTTTTCGTTTGCAGTGTTTTTATTTATGTTCAAGGAACTTGCATGTTTGTAATATCATTGGATCCACATAAAAACCCCAGAGAGGTTGATCAGACCAATGTAATTATCACTATATTAAAAATATGGTAAGTTACTAAAAGGTGATAGGGGTCACTAATACCAGTGTCCGATCTGAGGTTTTCATGTTTCGTACCTAAGCCTCCTTTTCTTCCTTATTTGAAAAAAGAATGTTCCATTGCTTGCAGTAGTTTAGGATTTCTATTTAAGAATTTTATTTATTTGTTTATTTTTTCCTTGAGGCTAGAATATTGGCTGGGGTGTGTGTCTGGAAGGGTGAATATTGTGCTTTGAAGATGTAAGAGCCAGGAATAGAGAGTCTGGCTGGGAGGTGGAGTGGGAGGGAGACACAAAAAGGGCAACTCAATCTGTATTTCTGGGAAGGAAAGGAAAAAAAAAAACAAAAAAAAATCATATCTCTGCTTAAAAATTCGTTTTTTATATCTAACTTTTTAAGTTTGTACGAGAATTAAGACTGTTAAATTTCCATATTTCTTTGGTACCCTATAGTAGTCCCTATTATCTTAAGCAACAAGAGATGGTATACAAGATGGGCAATAGGAAATGGTGTTTTACTCTGTATGAAAAGTGATCTAGGTATTTTATTTAATGTAGTTAAGTGTTTTTGAGATCTCTGCCCATGTACCTATATTCTTCTTGTTTTCTTTCTTCCATTTCCATACTTCCTTCCCCCTTTCTTCTTTTCTGTTTCTGTTTATCTCTGTTTTTCCTTCATCCCTCCAACCCTTCCTTCTTTCTTTTTTTTCCTGGTAATTATTTATTTAATAGACTTTCATTGAGCATGTGCTATGTACAAAGTGAGCTAGATGCTTTCGATACATGTAATGTAAGGAGGGATATAAAACTTATGCTCTCAAAGGAGCTTCTAGTTCAGTAGGGTAGGTAGACAGTACAAAAGTCATGACAGGGCTGGCCCCGTGGCTTAGCGGTTGAGTGTGCGCTGCTCCGCTGCTGGCGGCCCGGGTTCGGATCCTGGGCGCGCACCGACGCACCGCTTCTCCGGGCATGCTGGGGCCACGTCCCACATACAGCAACTAGAAGGATGTGCAACTATGACATACAACTATCTACTGGGGCTTTGGGAGAAAAATAAAATAAAATTATAAAAAAAAAAAAAAAGAAGTCATGACATCCAGGGTGGACTCTGCCAAGGTTCAGAGGATGGAATAAGCAATATCTGAGGTGCTCAAAGTGGAATGCTGAGGTTATGGAATGGAGAAGATATTTTAAAGGCTTGGCCTGGAAATGTAGTTCATATCAATAAGTCCTACTGATTTGGGTCCAGGAAAATACTGGCCATTAAAACCTGTTCTAAACTGTGTAAAAGATTATATTATTGTACTACGCAAAATATGGTATATGATAATATGTAGCAGATCTTTTTAGTATTAAAAATTACCATGTACAAATGGAGGTAAGTGTGACATGAGAAACTGACTACTTTAGGTCCCTTAATAAAAATCTCCTGCCCCCTCCTTCCTGTGCAAGAGAGTAAATTGGTAGTAAGATAAAAAGCAAATGCTCTGTTTAGAAAGACCTATGAGGAACTATCTGCTTGACAGGCCTGCTTAATCAAACATATAAGGATTAGCCCATATTTGTATTTACGTGTGGAGAGGAAGGATGTAATTTCAGGAAAAAAATGGAGGAGTTACATGAGGAGGAGACAAGTAAAAGTAAAGTCAGTGTTAATGCCCAACAGGGAATGTAGAAAGTTTGGGGATCAACCTCTCACATGCACAAATGTGTCAAAAAGCTGTGGAGGGTTAAGAGATTACTATGCAAGATCCCTTGGGTATGTGCGTTTTGAGTTCTACAGCCCATTGCTTTGGGGCCATTTAGCAGAAAGAATAGCTCTATCCAATTTAACAACCCCTCAAGTTCGCACAGTGTTAAATGATGGAATGAAAGTGATGATAATAATTATGTTAGTAATAATAATAAAAATGATAATATTTTTTGAA